>NC_067168.1:28666771-29303021 GCF_903995435.1 Acomys russatus | reverse complement strand
GGCTCTGGCGACCGTGCTGCATTCCCTGCCTCCTGCCTAGCTGCCCTAGCTGTTGGAGGTATCTTAACCAACTCTACCCAAGATCGCCCTACTGCTGTCCGCTCCCGGTTCTCACCCGTCATCCCTACAAACACCAAGGGAGACAGACTTTCAGCGATTTGCCTTGCAGACCCCTCTGGTGGCTGCGGTGGGGTCTCTGGCGTTTTGGAGATGGCGGGAGGACTGCAAAGCAGTACACTTCCGCCCAGCTTTGGCCGGACAGCAGGCGAACAGATGCCTAGGCCCGCAGCTGCCCAGCCTCTTTCCTAACTTCTGCTATTTCACCCCCCAGCGGCAAACTTCGAATTGCAGTTTTATTGTTAGCAAACACCTTCGCCAGCTCTTTCAGGTCCTGCCTCTACAGGACGTGTGAATCTGGTTGAAAATCTCGTGGATTCGACCCACTACCCAATTGAATCACCCTCCACTGGGCACTCATTTCAACTCCTTCTCAGCCCCGCTCACCTTTAAGCCAAGCACAGGACGGGTCACCACTTGCTTTTTACTCCGCCATCGGATTACAGTCACCATCTGACAGTGTTCGGATGTTCTTTCGACATCTCTGTAACAAATAAGAAACCAAGGCTCAGAGTTTAAGCTACTTACCTAGGGTCACACAGAAAATAGTTGATGAAGCCTGGTCTCTTTTCTTGGTCACCAGAATCCGGGGCTACCTGACCAGGCACAGGGCAGGCCCAGGCAGTCTCTGCTCCCACCTCCCTGTCCCGCAGGCAGCAGCTGACCTTCTTCTACCTCCCCAAGGAGACTCTTCAAGCAAGGCCCCTCTGAGTCCCTTCCTCCTCCCTCCTCGGGTAAGAGGTCTGGGTGGCATTCATTCCACAGACCCATCCACCTAGAATCAGGGTTGGTTTCCGCTATTGACTGGCCAGGTCCTCCTCTACTTCCGTCAGCGCAGAGTTCTCAATTCCCAAGTTTGCTGGAGGGGACCAGGGACAAGACATCTTTCAAGCTCTATAGCCAGGGACACAGCTAATTTTTCATAAAGGTCCCCTCCTTTATTTTTATTTATTTATTTATTTATTTTATGTTTTGGTTTTTTTGAGACAGGGTTTCTCTGTGTTAGCCTTGGCTGTCCTGGACTCACTTTGTAGACCAGGATGTCCTCAAACTCACAGTGATGGAGGATGTGCCTTTGGTTCCTGGCACCCACCTGGTGGTCTACAACCATCTGTAGCTCCAGGTTCTCTTCTAAACTATCAGGCACCCACAAGGTGCTGGAACATACATATGAGGAAAACATTCACACATATGAAATAAAATAAAAATCTAAAATCCAACCAAACGCAAAAAAAAAAAAAAAAAAAAAGCATAATGTTTTACTTGAAAGCCAAACATTGCATTTCAGATACTGATCATGATCGTGTCTGAGACCAAGGAGAAAATGGCAAATGTGCCAAGCTAAAGGCCACCTCATAAAGAGAAGCTGTGGTCTGCACACCATTGTCCCCGCTAGCTGTAGTAGGTGGGAGCCTTATGGCAAAGATGAGAGACAGAAGAAGTTCCCAGGTGTCCTCATTTCATGGACAGCATTCTTGGAAACCCTTGGTGGAGACACTTAGGAGAGCGAGTAGGTGCACGGACACATATACTGAATTGCAAAAGCAGGGGAAAGGCCGTGTGGCGCAGTCCTGTGGTTCACTGGTGCTTCAAGGGGCACCTAACAAGATATTTGACAAACAGGCATTCCTGAGATAGTTGGAGAGAGGGGTAGGTCTTAGGCAGCTAGAGTCCAGAGGTACATTTTGGGGTGGGCAAGCCTGCTTCATACCAAGACAAGCCTTGTGTCAGTTTATGCATATAACCCAAAGGGATGGAGTGGGGAGAGGGAGTCCCACATGGAATTTATACACATTTTTCTCGTCTTTGCAAGATAGGAGGTGCCTCTCAGGCAGGGCCAGGCCTGGGGCCCCAGTGGAACCTGCCTGAGCTGGCAGAGGCACCTGGCTCTGCAGGGTGCTGGAGTGAAAAGGTGGCCTCATCTCAAATGTGCCAGGGAGCACATCCACTGGGCTAGCCAACATGCTTGCATACTAGTCTTTGCTGAGAATAGGGAGGAAGTGAGGCTCTAAACAGGGAAACGGGCAGGGGGGCGCGGGGGGAGTGGGCTTCCTGGCTCACCTTTGTCACTGTCCAGGTAATGATTCTTCCCCAGGACTAACTATGTGACTTGCCGGCTTTGGAATCTTGCCCAGGAAAGCTGCAAAGCTGACCCGGATTCTCAGAGAAAGCCATTGCTTTGGAGAGCTTAGCTCACTGGAGGTGTGGCTGCCCTGAGAGGTGTGTAGCTGGGCTTGGCAAATTGTTCAGATACCCACAGCATCCTCTCTCCTCATCCTGATCAAGCAGCTGCAACTCCCAGGCCCCTGCTGCACTACAGTGGAGCCCCCTGCCCTGAGCTACTAAGAAGCTTCCTTACTTCCCAAGTGGTTGATTGGTGAAGGAGGGACTCTGGGCTCACACAGGGACATCAAAGGGAACCAGCTAGTTGTGAAACTCCACTCCCAGCTTCCCTTCACACTCTGCTTGACAGGTTATGGGAACAGGAAGCCCTACTAGAATCTGGGGCCAGAAACAGATCAGTAGAAGAGCCTATGTAAGTGTCATGGAGATAGAAACACCAACCCTTCTCTCTGTTCCAATGGCGGAAGAGCCAAGCAAGAACGTTCTGTGTTTTCCTATGCATCCTCATGGCTTCCCACTACCCCCTCCTCTACCACTGATTCTGGATTTTTATTTCCCAAGCCCCGCCTGCCATCACTGCTGTCCCCTCCTCCTTTTGTTCCCAGGCCTCAGACCAGCAGTCTCACACGGGGTGTTGCTTTGGAAGGAGCTGTGCCCTCCGGGTTAAATCCTTAAAAAGATGGAGCAGTTGTCAATGAAGGCTCCGTGTCTGTGAAGGTCTGGCATTCCTAAGCCTGCAGGAGCCAGACTTTCCAGGCTGTGTGTACTCCTCAAGCCTCTGGCCATCCCTGGTTGGTCTTTGCTCTAGTGATGCTGCAGGGTGGGTGTGTCCATGAAAATGGTAAGGGAGAGGAGAGCTTTGCCCATCACTCTATGCCCAGACCATCCATGAGCTTGGTTCTGAATGGAAGACATGTCTAATGGGTGTTGGCATATAGGAAGAAACTGCCGAAGGGCGCCGTTTAGTTTACTCTTCTCTAGATAACTGCCATATGGAGGAAGGAGAAGGGAGCCCACAGCTGACACCACCTCCCTTCTCTGTGAAACTAAGAATGGTGAGCCCTCTAGTCTTGACAAGAAGCTGCATCCATCGTGTAGAGGTCCTGGGTTTTGAGTCTTTATAGACAAAGGAGGCAGGCTGGGCCAGTGTGACGGAAGAGTGCCCCCTAGTGTTAGGCATCTCAGCTGTTGAAGTAAGGGCTCCAAGGATGAGTCTTGGGTCTGGGCTTGGGTTTTGCTGAGAGGGTAGTGCTTGGGACAAGGTTGCATTCAGGGATAGACGACAGTCTCACTGTGTAGCTCCAGCTGGTCTGCAACAGACCACGCTGGCCTTGAACTCACAGAGATCCCCCCAGCTTCTGCCTCCAGAAATGCTGAAATAAACGAAAAACAAAAACAAAAACAAAAACAAAAACAACCAATGTGCCAAGGTAAAGGCCACCTTATAACGAGAAGCACTGGTGTGCCACCATTCCCAGCACCCAGACCTTAAAAAAAAAAAAAAAAGCAGATTGATAGCTTCAGTTATGTTTTTTGAGTTTTCCTCCCATCCCAGCCTCTTCTGGGTTTTCTCATGATCTTCAAAGGAACACAGCCTTTAACACAAAGAGCTTTGACGTTAGAAAATACCACAGCCACTCACTCACCTGCTCACCTTTCCACGTATGTGTCTTGTCACACATTTCATAAATATGTTCAGATATTTGTTGGGCGTTCCCTGTGTGAGCTGAAGGAATCTCCATCTGTGGTGGTCTAAATGAGAATGGGCCCCGTAGGCTCATGTGTTTAAATATTTGGTCCCCTGTTGGTTGTCCTATTTGAGTAGGTTTGGGAGGCGTGGCCTCAGAGGAGGAAGTATGTCACTCTGAGCAGGCTTTGAGGTTTCAAAGCCTTTACCCCTGTATAGTCAGGCCTGCTCAATCTTCATAGTGCACTCTCTGGAGACCACAGACAGTGGTTCCCGCCAACAGTTGAGATTCTCCCCCTCCGCCTTTATTTCAGGTTTTTATTAATTTACTTATCTTTGGTCCCGTGTTTCTTAAACTCTTTGTCTTCTTCTTTCTGGGTTTGCTGTCTTGTGGGATCCTTAAGAGTGGATCTGGAAAGGTCAAAATTTAAAGACACTGTTCTTAACTCAGAGCACCTTTTAACATGCACACAGACACGCAGACACACACACGCAGACACACACGTACACACACATATTTTTAATTACTTGGCTGCTATTCCTAAAGACTAGGATTCTATTTCCAGCACCCACATGGCAACTCATAACCATGTGTGACTCCAATTCTAGGAAGCCCGGTGCCCTCTTCTGGCCTCTTCATGAACCAGGCTCACATTAGACTCACAGGCATAACAACTGCCATAGGCCTGCCTTTCTTTCTTTCTTTCTTTCTTTCTTTCTTTCTTTCTTTTCAGTTTTTCAAGACAAGGTTTCTCTGTGTAGCCTTGGCTGTCCTGGACTCACTTTGTAGACCAGGCTGGCCTCGAACTCACAGCGATCTGCCTGCCTCTGCCTCCCAGAGTTCTTGGATTACAGGTGTGCTCTATTGCACCTGGCTGCTGTAGGGTGAAGAGACATGGTGACTGTGGTGCCTCTGACAGAGGAAGACATTTATTGGAGGTGGCTTACAGGTTTAGGGGCTTAGTCCATTCTCATCATGGTGGGAAGCATGGAGGCATACAGGCAGACATGATTTGGGAGAAGGAACTCAGAGGTCTATATCTGGATCCACAGGCAACAGGAGAGAGCCACTAGGCCTGGCTTGGGCATTTGAAACCCCAAAGCCAGCTGGGTGGTGGTGGTGATGGTAGCGGCAGTGATGGTGGTGGTGGTGGCAGTGGCTGCACAAGCCTTTAACCGTAGCACTTGGGAGGTAGAGGTGGGCCAATCTCTGGGAGTTCTAGGCCAGCCTGGGCTACAAAGAGAGTTCCAGGACAGCCAAGGCTGTTACACAAAGAAGCCCTATCTCAAAACACACACACACACACACACACACACCAAACAAAACAAAAGCAAAACAAAATCCAAAATCCATTCCCCCAGTGACACAGTTCCTCCAACAAAGCCACACTTCTTAATGACACTTCCTAAACATTCAGATATGAGCCTATGGGGGCCATTTTTATCCAAACCACAGACATTCATTTGCATAAAATACATAAGTACACTTTTACTTATGTATATGTGCGCAAGCCATCTGCATGCTATGTGCCGTGCAGTGCGGTGTGCCGGGTGCCAGCCGCGAGCCATGCACTGCCGTGCCTGCCTGCTGAGGTCAGGATCGAGGCTTTGGATCCCCTGGAGCTGTAGTCTCAGGCTGGCCGTGAGCTGCTTCATGCTGTGTGCTGGGGACGGAGTTCAGGTCCTTTACAAGTTCAGCAAATGCTCTGAATTGCGGAATCACCTCTTCGGTCCCCAAGGCATCTTCTTTCTATTCTCTCACAGTTGTCACACCTAGGAGTCTAGGTTGGAAAATCACCTTCCGTTCATACTTAGTGACAGTGCTTTACTGTTGTCCTTCTTCCAACGTTGCACTGAGAAAAACACCATCCCTGCTGCAGATCTCTTTCCCTGAACGTCCTTGGGATTTCTCGACTTATCTGGTGTCCTGGGAATATGTATGTATCCTTTGTTCTAGTCTTTAATTGGGCCCTTTCATCTGCCACTTCATGTCCTTAGGCAATTTGGGGTTGTCTCATACAGATTTCTCCTCCTCCTCCCTCTTCCTCCTCTTCATCCCTCCCTCCCTTCCTTCCTTTCTTCTTTTCTTTTTCTTTGGCAGAGTCTCACTATCTGGCTTTTTAGCTGCCCTGAAACTTGATATGTAGACCAGGCTGGCTTTAACACAGAGATCTTCCTGCCTCTGACTCCCTAGTGACAGGAGTATTGATATGAGCCACTACATATGGTTGATTGTGTTGCTTTCTTTTTTCTTCTGGAAGTTCAGTATTTGGATGACAGACCTTCCAAAAATAATAGCCTAACTTTTGAGGTTTTTTTTCCCCCTAAACTGGTATCTTTTTTTTCTTAGAAGTTTTCTTCTTTTTACTTCAACTTTTCTATATTTTGCTATTTTCTTACATTTTTGGAATGTTTCCTGTTCCATTCCTTTTTCTAACATGGTCCTTTTTGTTTCATAACTTGTCTTCTTTAGTCCTCTGGGAGTGAAGAGTTTTAGTAGGAGCCCTTCATTCTTCCTGGCCCCCACATTGTCTGTGTCTCCTTGGAGCTCACTTGTTTCTGTTTGTTTGGATCTCTATTTTTCATGGTTGCAGTTTCCCTCAAATGACTTCGATTCTTGGCTGTCTCATCCTCTTTACAAGGAAGGCATTTAGGGGCTGGGAGGTGGCTCAGTAGGTAAAGTTTTCCCACAAAAGCATTATTACTTGTCAGACCCCCCAGCACCCATGTAAAAGTCTGGCAAGGCAACTGGGGTGGTGGGTGGGAGAGAAGAGAAATGTATCTTAAGGGCTTATTGGCCACACACACACACACACACACACACACACACACAGAGTCACACAAAAATGTGATGGGTTTGGCAATGATGGAAGTCTCATATCAGTGCAGTATTAGTCAGTCTCGAAGGCAGAGAACAGAGTAAGGCCATGGTTTTGCTTTGGGGACTCAACCAATAGGAGAACGCACAGGCTGTTTCTCGTTAGTGCCTGATGAAGGCAGTAAGCTTAGAATCTTCTGGAAACTGAGCTGACAGGTGTGGGAGTAGGCTGAGAGAAAGCTGAAGTGGAGCATGCTAGGCAGCCCTCACTACCTCAGTCTCTACTGATTGCTCACTCTGTAGCAACTTGGAATGACATGGCTAAGATTTTGTTGTTGTTGTTTTTGGTTTTTTGAGACAGGGTTTCTCTGTGTAACAGCCCTGGCTGTCCTGGACTCACTTTGTAGACCAGGCTGGCCTCGAACTCAGGGATCTGCCTGCCTCTGTCTCCTGAGTGCTGGGATTAAAGGCGTGTGCCACCTCTCCCCCGGCTGGCTGCATGGCTAAGATGTTTATCTGCCTCTCTATAACGGAAGGAGGGCACCTTGGAGAGCCCGACCAGCCTTTCCTGTTTGTAACCTCCCTTCACCCTTTGCCCCTTGCTAGCACCCACGGCGCCTCCATTTCCTGACATTGTCCTGAGGCTTTGCTGAGTTAGCGCCTTGTCCTCCCTGGACACTCAGTTGTGGAGGGAAAGCGGGAGCCTCTTTCATCCCTTTCCTGATTTTCAGGATGTTCTCATCCCTGGTCCCTAGGCAGGCCTTCTTCTACTGAAGTTTCTCCTGGATTCTTCTTGGGATAGAACTAGGTGAAGGTGTTGCTCTCTCCTCCCTTTTGGTTTTGCCCGCTGTGTTCGCTCATTCCAGGCTTTGTCTGGACAGAAATCTGGCAAGCTCAGGGTGGTGGGGCTGGTTCTACTACCTCAGAGCTTGCTTTCCATGTGTGGACTGGTTTCCGTCCATCTGCCAAGGACAGGCCTGGGGATGAGGTACCTCTGTAAAGTGGGAACCACAGAGGCACGACACTCACTCAGGGTCTCCAGGATTCTGAGGCCAAAGGCATAACCTTGGAAAGAAAGGCTCAGTCAGGCCTGAAATTTTAGAAGCCCAGGGCTGAACCTGCAACTCAGGGAGCTCCTGACACTGCCTGCAAATACCCCTTCTCCTCAGTAAAGCCGTGCAGGAGCAAACTGACCCTCCTGGCTACTCAGGGCATGTGTGTGAAGAGGCAGATGCTTCCCTCAGACTGCCTGCATTCCGTTGCCATCTCCTCAGGGCTGAGCCTCTTTCAACCTCTTTGGAAGCGTTCTGTTGTTTAGCCTGGCTGGGCTGGGGCTGGAGTCTCTTGGAGACAAGATAAGGCCTGGCTTTGTGTGGCGGCTCTCCCAGTGTGTTGTGTGGGTGCTGGTGGGACATGCCAGGGAGACTCCACAGTCAGCATGCCTTCCTGAAAGACTCAGAGGAACACCACTCTGTGTAAAGAGACTGCAACAGCCTGCGGGAAAGAAGCCACATGGGCAAGGATAGGTGGAAAGAAATGAGACTGACCTTAAAAGAAATTAGGGAGTAGAAAAATTGGAGTAAAGCAGCTATCATTGATGGGCGGTGATGGCACAATACACCTTTAATGTCAGCGCTTGAGAGACCCTGAGTTCAAGGCCAGCCTGGTCAATAGAGTAAGTTCCAGGACAGCTGGAGTAACACAAAGAAACCCTGTCTTGAAAAAACAAGCAAACAAACACTCCCCATCATCTTAGTAGAGAATTCAAGATGGTTCCAGAGAGGGGCAGTGAACAGGGAGTGGGTACCCACGTGGAGTCTGGGCCTCGGCTAACCCCTGCAGAAGACATGACAGGTGCCAGGCCCCCAGCCAGTATATTCAAAATCTTTCGGCAGATATTCTCTCAAAGCCAGACTATATTCAAAGTGAATGGCACTGGAAGTGACTTGGAATCTAGCCTTAAAAAAAAAAAAATTTTTTTTAAATTTATTATGTATACAGTGTTCTGCCTGCGTGTACACCTGCACACCAGAAGAGGGCACCAGATGTCATTATAGATAGATGGGTTGTGAGCCACCCCATGGCTGCTGGAAATTGAACTCAGGACCTTTGGAAGAGCAGACAGTGCTCTTAACCTTCTCAGCCATCACTCCAGCCCTGGAACCTGGCCTTTCAACAGAGAAATTGATCTGGGAGAGGTACAGGGGGATTATCCCTAAAAGGGCAGAGAAGAAGAGGGGTGACATCAGAGGAGAGGGGAGAGAGTAAGGACAGACAGATCACTAGTGTGATGCTTGGACAATGCCAAAGCTGCATTTGTAATATGATAGGATGTCGTTTGCTGTCTGGTGGGTGGCCTGGTTCAGCTTCTGGCTGGCGGTCCATGTGCTATCTGCTTCCGGACGAGAACAGATGGACCTCGAAATCAAAGGTCCTGTTTCTCGTTCAGGGGGCGCTTTGAGCACCCAGGGAAAGACTTTTCCACTGGGCACCACAGTTTAGCTCTTTTAGAATGACGTTGCTAGTGTCAGATGGCAGTGGAAACTCGCGCGTTCCAAAGGCCTGTGCTGATACCGAAGTGTTACAGCCCCATGGTTAAGCTGCCGTGCTGAGCATGGCAGAGGAAGTGGGCAGAAGCATGAAACCAACTGGAAGGCAGGTCGAGTGAGACGGAGGCCCGGTGGGTGCTTTACTGGTGGTCAGCACCAA
Organism: Acomys russatus; assembly: GCF_903995435.1. Classification (NCBI taxonomy): domain Eukaryota; kingdom Metazoa; phylum Chordata; class Mammalia; order Rodentia; family Muridae; genus Acomys; species Acomys russatus. Next base: position 29,293,566 of record NC_067168.1, on the reverse strand, counting down.
GCTAGCAGCTATGGAACAGGCTTCAGCGGCTGCCAAGGCAGCTTCCCCATCTCTGCCTTGACTGGCAATCAAGCTCTGAATGTCCATCGGCAATCTTCCCCAGAATAAGTGACGAGGCTCAGTCATGGTGGAGGCATGAAGTAAAAAGGCAAGCTAGCCAACTTTATTTTCATGAATAAGGGATTTATAAGCCTTGGGCAGTGGAGAAGGGTTTGAGGGTGAATGTGTCTGGTTCTCTGGGGCTAGAGGTGCCAGGATACTTGATTTGCCTGCAGTGGTACAGTATCTCATTTGCATGCAGTAGCATGGGGTCCTATCACAAGGAAGGAGAACTTAGTACTTAATTATTCTATGGATGTGGGGCGGGGTGGAGGTGGGGAAGACACGGACTTCCAGGTACAATTAAACATCATTTGCTGAAGGCTAGGATCTCCTTAGCATAGGGTGGAGTATTTCCAGGAATCCTCCAAGTGCTTGCTGAGCAGGTTCTGTCAGGAAAGGGTCAGGCCTGTAGTGTTCCCTGCTGGCTATGTGATGCTCCTTAGAGTTTCTAGGGTTCAGAAAGGGGACCTCACTGAGAAAGGGTCCCCTGTCACTGTATACCGACCTCAGAGGCTATCTGGAAGGATCAGACTTCGACCTTTCCAACAGAGTTCCACAATAGAATTTAATATAAAAGCATGTAATAATACAGGAGCTGATGAACTTCGACAATTGTGTAGAGTTATATAACCGTATTCCAATAAAGGGGGTATTTTTTTTTTAATTTTTCTTTGAGATACGATCTCACTATGCAGGCCTAGTTGGCTTTGAACTCACAGAGAGCTGCCCACCTACCTAAGCTTTCTAAGTGTTAGGATTAAAGGCATACACCCAACATGAGCACTCTTTAAATATTTATTTATTTTTATTTTATGTGTGGTTGTTTGCCTGTATAGTGTGTGTGTGTGTGTGTGTGTGTGTGTGTGTGTGTGTGTGTGTGTGTGTGTGTGTGAATAGTGCATGCATATCTAGTATTCTTGGAGGCCAAGAGAGGATGCCTCTTGCCCTGGAACTGTAGTTGCAGATGATGTGAGACATCACACATGTCATCATCCCAGCCCCATATTGTATACCTCCTTGAGTAATGGTACACTCACGTACCATTAAAAAAAAAAAAGCCAAATGTGGTAGCAAATTTCTTTAATCCTTGTACTTAGGAGAAGGAGGCAGAAGCAAGCGGACCTCTGTGAATTCAAGACCAGCCTGGTCTGCAGAGCTAGTTGTAGGACAGCTAGGGCTACACAGAGTATCCCTGTCTTGGAAAATCAAATTAAAAAGTTATTTCTTTATTATTTAGTGTGTGTGTGTGTGTGTGTGTGTGTGTGTGTGTGTGTGTTTGCACATGTGCACACATGCCGCAGTACAGGAGTAGAGAGCAGAAGACAGTTTATAGGAATCAGTTCTCTCCTTCCACCATGTGGGCCCTGAGAATTGAACTTGGGATGTCTGGCTTGTTGCCAGGGGCCTTTACCTGCTGAGCCGTTTTCCTGGCTACCTTGGTTTGTTGTTGATATTGTTTTGTTTTAAAAGGGAGATGGTCCGCTTGCTCTCTGGGCAACCTTGGGCAAGTGACCCTTGATTTAACCTTTCCATAAATAAGTAAGCTAAGAATACAAAGTGTCACTTCTGAATCCTAGAAGCTTGGGAGGTCAGAGGAGTGATGACAGCCAGCAGCTGGCTTCTCAGAGGCCATCGATCATCAATGCCACCACACACCCCACACCTGGTACACTCCCACACCCCAACCACCCCAATATCTGAGGAGGTCAGCTCAGTAGAAGGGACACAGGGGACCTTTAGGTTGTCATCTAAAGGCTCCTGAAAGTGAGGTTAAAAGGGCAGGGCTGGGGTGGGGTTGATGGGAGGGAAGGATCCATCTTCATGGAAGATGCATGGGGGGAGGGGCAGGGGGAGTGTGAATAAACCATTATTAGGTATTCCAGGTTTTCAGGGGAGCAGAAGGAAGCAGAGAGAAGCTAGGCAGCTCGACCAAGGCTACAAAGTAAGCTTGGGGTCCAGAACTCAAGCCCAAGGTTTTCTACCATGCTGTAGGTTTTATTAAGACAATGTAGTAACTCAAATAGGGGAGGCGGGCAGGGGAGAGTGGCTAACGCATAATCTTAAAATGATTTACCTGTAGGAATTGAAAGAACACAGTTCAGCCTCTGGTCCAGCGGAAAGGCTCAGCAGGGAAAGGCGCTGGCTATCAGGTTCCATCCCTAGGATCCACATGGTAGAAGTAAAGATTTGAGTCCCAAGAGTTGTCCTCTGACCTGCACATACACACCACAGCACATGCATAGATACTACTCAGTAATAATAATAATAATAATAATAATAATAATAATAATAATAATAATAAAGCATCTAGTCTCTGATGAAGCAGGAGCAGAGAAAGCTGAGGCTGATAACCCTGCATCCCATCTCCCTCTTCTATGATTATACAGAGGAAAAAAAATTGTTTTGCGACTCACGCAGTCTAGACTGGTCTCAGACTCCATTAGGTACTGAGGATGGTCCTGAACTCGTCATTCTTCTGCCTGCACTCCCTGAGTGTTGGGATTAGATGTGTGTGTGCCACTACACATGGCTTAGACAGTGCTGGAGGATTGAACCCAGGGCCTGGAATATGCACTCTACCAACTGAGCTAAATCCACAGCCACTGAAGAGTAATTTACGGCAATGATTTGGTAAAGGACCAGTTCTTTAGTAAGTTAGTAGCTCTAGAAGTATTTTAAGAAAAACAAAAAACAAACAAACAAAAAAACAAAACCCAGAATCTGACCTTGTCACATTTGTTAAATATAAATCTTTCTTAAAAAATTTTTAAAAGATGTATTTATTTATTTATTTTGTATACAGTGCTCTGCCTGCATGTAGACCTCCAGGCCTTCAGAGCATCAGATCACACTATAGACGATTATGAGCTACCATGTTTACTTTTGGGTAGGCCGGAATACAGTAGGGTATTGGATAGCAGGCTTTGACTGTCTTGTGTGTCTGTTGAGCAGCCCATGGGTCAGGGATTGGTTTTTATCTCTTGCAAATACAAAGCATATTAAATTGCAATTGAAAGTTGCTACCACGAATCAACCATGACTTTGGCAATTTAAAGCTGGGTGTGGTGGCCATCCTGCACTGTGTGAGACCCTGTCACAACACAATACAACACACCAAACCGTACATATACACACATGTACAATTTACGATTTTTAAATTTCTAAAAATACCTTTGGTGTGTGTGTGTGTGTGTGTGTGTGTGTGTGTGTGTGTGTATAGAGGTGCATGTGGTGTGTGTGTGTGTGTGTGTATGTGTAGAGGTGCATGTCGTCTGTGTGTGTATGTTTATGTGTTTGCACATGTGTATGCATCTCTGTAAAGGTCATGGGTCAACTCAACCTGGAGCTTCCTAATTTGGCTAGACTGATAGGCCGGAAAACCCCAGGGCTCACTATATTCCCCCTTGCCTCCCCAAGACTGGGATTAGAGGCCTCTGCTCTTAGCTGCTTTGATGTAGGTGGTGTTGAACCCCTAAACTCATTTTATTCTCATTCAGCATGCTCTATAATAATCAAACGATCTCCACAGCCCAAGAGCAGGCCATTTTAAATCCGAGACAGGAAGATGGTTAGTGGGTAAGAGTTCTTGCTCTCCAAAGCAGTAGCACCTGGACCTAAGTGTGAACTAGCAGTAGCACCTGGACCTGAGTGTGAACTCCCGGAAATCATATAAAAAGCGCTGCTTGTCTGAGCTTGCCGGTAACCATGGCATTGGTGTGGAGTGGACACAGGAGGATGCTGAGAGACTGCTGGCTAGCCAGCCTGGCTACAACAGTGAGTCTCTAGTTCAGTGACAGACCCTGTCTCAAGGGAAGAAGAATATGGAAAACAATAGAGTGTGCACACAGCCTGCACACTCACATGTGTGAGCCCTCCCACAAATACAAGCATGCTACACTTTTTTTATTTTGATTTTTTAAGACAGGGTTTCTCTGTGTGGCCCTGGCTGGCCTGGAACTTGCTCTGTAGACCACGCTGGCCTGGAATTCAGATCCACCCGCCTCTGCTTCCTGAGTGCTAGGGTTAAAGGCGTGCGCCACCATCACCCAGTTACGTGTGACCCATTTGGCTACCATCTCTTCTCAGTGGTGTCAGTGGATACATTTTTAAGGATCCTCCTGTTTCAATCCTGCCACCTGGGATCACATGTCTGAGTGACATCGCCCACTGCAGAGGGTGAAGATGTGGGGGAAGGGGACAGACCCTGTACCACTGGACTCCTGCTAGGTCAGCCCTAACAGGTGGTACAGGTAGGGGAGTTAAGAATAAGGAATGCACTGTGTCAAGGCAATTTTTTTTTTTTTTTTTTTTTTTTGCCGGATTCAGTCCTTGCCTCTATCCTGTTTACAGGAACCGACTGTCAGGGCTGATGGCTTCTAACTTCAGGTGGGGTACCACGGAAGACCTAATATCCCCTGCATATATCAAGGCCCTGCCTTCTGGAGTGGCTCCCAGGACCACATCTGCCCTGAGGAGCAATAGCTAAGGGAGAGTCTGGGGGAAGGATGTCTGCAAGAAGGCGAGAGCGGAAGTCCCCTGAAGTTCTCTGTAACTGCAAAGCTCTCAGTTCTCACTGTCTTCCCCACACTTGCCTCCGTGAAGCCCCCCACCCCCATCCCCCAGAGCCACAGCCAGAAGAGGGAAGTGCTGAGTCTGGAACTTCACCTGGGTAGAGTCTTGGTGGGGGTGGGGAGGGGTGGGGTGGGGGAAGGGTGGGGTGGGGGAGGGGTGGCCCCCCCATGGAGCTTTTCATCCAGCTGTTCCCTGCCTGGTGGTCTGGTGGGGAGTCTCGGGGACATGGGAGGGTGTGGTGTAAGGTGAGTAGGCGTGTTCACTGGGACAAATGGTGAGCCCCCCTTCCATCCTGTGTAGGGTGAGAGGACATTTTAATAGTTCCTTCTTCAAGGTGAAGTCACGGTGGCTACTTACAGACCCTTCTAAAACATCCAGAGCATGCTTAGCAATGGCCATTTTTCTAAACTCCCAGTCTCCCCCCAACCCAAACCCCACTACAGTGCACAGAACTTCCCATGTGCCAAATCCTCCAAGGATTCAGAAGGTGGGCTCTAAGTGACCCATTCAGGAGGAAGAGGTCTGTCCTCAGAAGGCTCCTCTCGATGTGGTATGAATTGATTGAAGCCGTTTGCTCAGCTGTTTGTCTGCTGCTCACCCCCCTTTCATCTTCCATCACCCACCATCCTTCGGTGTGACCGAGAGTCCTTGCTCTGGGCCACCCACTTTCTCCTATGTTAACTCATTGCCGTTGTGTGGACCGTTAGTCTCAGCTGTTCATTGGTTGTTTTCTTCTCAATTTAGATATAACCTGTGCGCAACCAGAGGGTTTTGTCTACTACTGTTTATCACTTGCTATATCCTAAACAGACAGGACAATGTCTGGCACTTAGCAGGGGTTCTAGAAATATTTGCTGAATGAGGGGAAAACGAAATCTGGATTTTTCTGAGTGCCTGCCTACCTCCATACAAAGATCCAAGTTGTTTTGTGATTGGTGGGTGCCTGAAGGAAGCCGGAAATCTCATGTTTCTAGAATATACAGGGATGTCCTCCTAGGTGTGAGAAGTAGTTACTTCAGATATTATAGACATGACATGGGTCTGAACCTATTAAACTCCTGTGAGGTAGACAGGTTCCATAGAATCTTCTCTTTTCAGGCTACCCACCTTATTGTTGGCTTCATGCGGTACACAGCCTTGTAGCTTTAATTACATTGGAATTGGTTATCCTTAGTCTTTATTAAGAACTTGGTATTTATTAAGTTGGAATACAGACACTCATCAGCCTTTGCAAATGGATATCTCAAGTCCTTTATCTCAAGAATTGTGTTCATCTGTGGGACCCAAAAACTGTACAAGTGCCAGGCACGGTGGCGCACACCTTTAATCCCAGCACTCGGGAGGCAGAGGTAGGCAGATTGTTGTGAGTTCGAGGCCAACCTGGTCTACAAAGTGAGTCTAGGACAGCCAAGAGTACATAGAGAAACCCTCTCTTAACAAACAAACAAACAACAACAACAACAACAACAAAAACCTGCACAAAAAGCACTGCAAACTTAAAAAGGCAGGGCTAGGGCTTTGTTTTTCTTAAGTGGAGCATGGAGGCGGCAGATGGGTAAGTCAGGGATGGTTAGAAGCCCCACAGACTGTTTGGCACCTCTGTTTTCCTTCTTCTTCCTTCTCCTTCATCCCTTAGCCACTGCCTCATTCTGTAAGACAAACACAGCAGCGCCGGATAGCGAGTCTACCTTTCAAATAGCAAGAAGCTAGGGTTAAGACGAACCAGGCAGAAGCATGATTAAATGTCCCTAAACTAGTCTTCTTAAAAATAAAAATTATGACCAGCAGAAGTGGCATGTGCCTTTACTCCCAGCACTCAGGAGGCAGAGGCAGGTGGATCTCTGAGTTCAAGGCCAGTCTGGTCTACAGAGTGAGTTCCAGGACAGCCAGGGCTACATAGAGAAACACCATCTCAAAAAACTAAAATAAAATTTAAAAGTGGAGAGGCAGGTATGGGAAATGGCTCAATAAGTAAAGTGTTTGTTGCATAAAGGGGACAATTACATATGTCCATAATCCCAGAGCTGGGCAGCTGGGACAGGCAGGACCTGGGAGTTTGCTGATCAGCCAGCCAGTCTACCCCAAACAACAAGCTACAGATTCAGTGACCCTGTCTCAAACACAAATACACAGGGCTACACAGGGCTGGAGAGACAGCTCAGGGACTGAGAGCTCTGATAGCTTTGCAGAGACACCCGGTTTGATTCCTCCCACTCAAATAGAATCCATAGCTTCACAAGCACCCATAGTTCCAGTTCTAGGGGATCTGGCACCTCCCTCTGACCTCAGCAGGTGCCAGAGACACATATGGCATACGTGCAAAAAATATGCAAGTGAGACACTCACACACCAAATAAAATAAGCCTAAAAACAAACAAACAAACAAACAAACAAACAAACAAACAAAAACTACTAAATATAAAGTAAAGAAGCTATTGAGGAAGAAACCCAGTCTCAAACTCTGGCCTCCTCATGGGTGTCCACACATGCATATGTTACACCCACACAGAGTCTGATAGTCCTTTGTTTTAATGGGAATTTTTAGCCAAATCATGTTTAATGAAGTTATCAGTTCATATAGGATTAAGTCCAGCAGCTTACCCTTTGGGTATTTGTTCACTTGCAAAGAAGTAGAATGTGCTTGGCTCCAGGTAGGGACACTATTAAAAAAAAAAAAAAAAAATGGCTGTATCATGGGCTGGATGCAAAGTTCTTTTATCTCTCTGTCTCTCTTTTTCCTTCCCTGTCCTCTACCCCCATCATTTTGTGAACTAACATTGACCATGGGTCTGTCACTTCCACTGCCTTCTTTTCAGTAGGAACATGATTCTAAGTTCAGTGGATTTTCAAGGGGAGAGGATTGCACAAGGTAGAAACCAGAAGTAAGGCCCACTGGGAGCCATGTTAGAAGCTGCCAGCCATGTTTGACTATTTAGCACTGTAAGTGAATGAGTGAGCAACCAAATAAGAAAGTGAGTGAGCAAATGTGTGAGTGAGTGAGTGAGTGAGTGAGTGAGTGAGTGGACAAGTGAGTGATCATGTGAACGAATGGCTAAGTGTGTGAATGAGTGGGTGTGTGGGGATGTGAACGAATGAGTGAGCAAGTTGAGTATGAGTGTGTGGATGAGTGCATGTGTGAGGAGTGAGTGTGAGTGGGTGAGCAAGTGAGTGAGTGTGTGAATGCATGAGGGAACCTATGAGTGAGTGTGTGAGTGAGTGAGTGTGTTAGTGTTCAGGTGAGTGGCATTGGGTAGACACTAAGGAAGGACAGATAGAGGAAAGGCATACAAGCGTCCTTTGCAAACCAGCAAGCCAGGGGCCACAGGCGTCGAACCTCTCATGTCTCATCCGACCCAGCTTCACTTCGCAGGTGGCTTAGCTTCCGCTCTGACCCCATCTTCCTCTTTCACCCGTGGGTGCAGGCTCAGGGAGTTGTGACCTGCTTTCGGAGGAAAAGCTGAGGAATTTTTTTTTTTTTTTTTTTAATTTTTTGAAAAACACATTTCTTCCCACTCACATGGCTGAAATTAGGCTGAACACTCCTGTGCTGGAATTTTCCAACCTCTTTCCATTTCCCAAACAGAGAGGCGGCAATGCGGACAAAGCAGGGGTTTGTTCTTTGGGGGAGGAAGGGGCCAGGTCTGTGGCACACCTTCTGTGTGCTCAAGCAGAATCTGGCCAGAAGAAATAAAAACATGAGATACTCAGCCAGGGATGGCTGCAGGGATTCCAGCAGCCTTTGGAGATAACAGTGGACACTTTGGCCTCGATGGACCTGGGGCACATGGGGTGCGCTGTCTCAGACTAAGAAGAGGGCGTTCCAGGGGCTCTCTGAGCAGAAAGGAATTCTAGGAAAGGTGGGCCAGTGAGCGTGAGCCATGTTAGAACTGTACCGAGCATCAAAGACGGCCTTGGCACGAAGGAGACATAGTAATTAGGGGGATATGGGGATTTAGCTACAGCTGGTGGTATAGAAACAGATCCGAACAAATGGAGGTAACACGTTGACAGCTCAGAAAAGAGTGCAGACTGGCCTAGACCTCTCCAAGTTTAGGCAGTATATTTAGTGGGTAACAGTTCTTGGGGGGAACTTTCCCTGCTGAGGGGTAAATTATCTCACCCCTGAAGGCAAGGCAGAGCAGCTGGCAGCAGCAGCCATGAGGGGCCTTTTTGTGGGGGTGGGGGGGTGAGGAGGTGGGGGGTGTGAGGGGTGGGGAGCTTGAGTGGGTAGAGATACATCAGACCTCCCCTGGACCAGGAAAGCTGTTAAGAATTCACAAGGGCCTTGAACATGGCCACACAAGGGGATGACAGAGCTCACCATGACTCTTGGTCTGCTTTAGCACAGGAGACAAAGCAGGACAGAGAGTCACTTCATCCTTGATGCCTCCCATCTCTGTTCACTTTTCTTCTTTTTTCCAGCTTCCCAGTTCCTGCTCTGTTTCCTTCCACCTACTGCTTTTGGACCCAATACACATCATACTTTGGTTTATTTGTACTAAGTCCAGTTCTTGTCCACATTAGAATGCCAGGCCAAGATTCCCAGAGAGTACAAGATTACCCGGCATACAGAAGACACCCAGCATTCATTGCGGGGAAGAAATCGATAACATGGCTGACACCTGGTTTCTGCACACACCGCTTGTCTGTATCAGGAGAACGGTGCTGTTGGCTTGGTCCTTTGTCCACAGCCAGGGTGGCTCGTGCATATGTGTTGCAGGAGGGGATCAGAGAGCTTACAAAGTCAAGCGTTCTCTTCCTGGGTGTCAGGAAAAACTACAGGTGACGGACTGCAACAGGCAAACTTCCCCACATCTCTGAATGAGAGCACTGGGCCAGATTGTCTTGTCTCTGCATGCCCACGGGCTCTTGATCTCCTCGGTGCCACTCTGGCAGCCTCCGTGGGCACCATGGCCACCTCCCCCGGAGGCTCTTGCAGGAATGGTGGGCAGAACCACTATGTCCCTCACAACACCCAAGCACAGCCCTACCAAGCACCAAGGAAAGTGAAGTATGCTTCACTCTGCCCAGAAAGGGGGCCATGCTCCCTCTTGCCTAGTTCCATGTGGTGTCCAGAGCCCCTGGATTTCCTGGAATTTATATGAAGAATTCCAGCTATTCCGCTGTAAGTTTCATACTCAAAACTTCTTCTAATGGATGTGGCCATCTGGGAAGCAGTCTCTGGGGTCAAGAAAGCTTGGGTCCCCGAGATTTGGAGACCGGGTAAAGTCCTGACTTCCCTCTTTGAACTCTTGGCCAAATGTGAGAACCTAGTTTGAACACACACACACACACACACACACACACACACACACACACACACACACAAATACTGTGTATGGTAATATGAATTGTAACCTCATTACTGAAAGGACGGAGGCAAGAGGATCCTGTGTGTGTCTGTGTGTGTGTGTGTGTGTGTGTGTGTGTGTGTGTGTGTGTGCCAGCCAGCTAGTCTAACCAAATCAGGAAGATCCAGATCCCAGTGAGAGATCTTGCCTCATAAAATAAGATGTTTGGCTCCTGAGGAATAAAGCAAGATTGATCTCTGTCACCCACAGGGTGTGTGTGTGTGTGTGTGTGTGTGTGTGTGTGTGTGTGTGTGTGTCCATGCACACATATACAGGCACACACACACACTCTCACACACAACATACATATGCACACACATGTACACACACAGGCAGATATATACGTCATCTCTGAACCGCACTTTATTAATTTCAGATGTAGTCTACTTCAAGAAAGAGTGAATTTGGTAGTGGTTTCTTAAACAATTAGGTGCCTAATTCATTTATTTAGCAAAATGAATGGAAATTTCTGGGGGTTTTAGTTCATCTAATTAACAATGTGTCCATAATTTCAAAATGCTTCTTTCTCTTTCTGGTCCTCTAGGTTTAGTCAGATGGCTTTCAATTTTCAGCTTGCTGTTTTGTAGTTAGAAGTTGGCTTAGCTGGTTGTGGTGGCGCACACCTGTAATCCCAGCATTCAGGGAGGCAGAGGCAGGTGGATCTCTGTGAGTCCGAGGCCAGCCTGGTCTATAAAGCAAGTCCAGGACAGCCAAGGCCACACAGAGAAACCCTGTCTCGAAAGCCAAAGCCAAACAGAAGTTGGCTGTTACTGCTTCAGTGACCGAACCGCTTTAAGGCAGGAAGACAGATGTGAGTGGAACAGAAGCGTCCTTAGAATACCCCTCCCCCGCCCCCCAACCAGCTGACTGCTTTCAGTTCACCTTGTCCATCACAGGGCGACATAGCCATACCTGGCTGCAAAGGATTCTGATTCATCAGCTAGAGCTGGACACAGTCTCCTTCTACACAAAGCCAGGTCCTATTAGCAAAGACTCTGTGGGGAATCGGTGTCATTAAAAAGAGAAAAAATTCTAAGATTGGTGTGAGGATCAAATGGGGTGAGGTGTAGATGGTGTCCAAGACTGTGCCTGGCCCAATAAGATGCCGGACAGATGCAATACATTGCTTTTCTTTCAACCAGTGTCTTTCTTGTGGAGGTCCAAGGGAATGCCTTCATTGTCCAATAAGCCTGCGCAGTGCACACTAAAATTCGTTCCCTCTCCCTAGGGATCGACTCTTCCTCACTCTTCCTTCTCCTCTCCTGACCACAAGGTAGCCCTCGGCTGATAACGGAGAGCGGGCCTTGTGTTCTAGGCAGCATTGTTGTAGCAGAGAACAAGGTCACAAGCTATAAGCAAATAAACAGAAATAGAGGCAATTAAAGTCAGTGACCAGCGCTTTGCAGGAGGTAAAAGGCTGCAGCCTTTTTGTAGAAGCCTCTTTGATAGGGCGGCCTGGGGAGGTCTTGATGAAGTGCTCCTCCCGGAACTGACTTTTGCAGGAGGACCCACCTCCCAGGAAAGCTAAGCAAACATCAGCAACAGCAAAGACTAGAGGGCTAAAGTGAGCAGGTGACCCAGAGGCTAGAGGGGGTCAGGCTTTGTAGAGCTGGACTGGAAGGTGTGAGACTCTTTCCGGAGGGAGGGGGGGAGAGAAGAGGCTGGCTCCAGAGGTAGAGGCTGGGAGCCTGGATTTTGGTTTAAGTGAAGTATGGAGGCACTGGTTGATTTAAAGAAGAAGAAGAAGAAGAAGAAGAAGAAGAAGAAGAAGAAGAAGAAGAAGAAGAAGAAGAAGAAGAAGAAGAAGAAGAAGAAGAAGAAGAAGAAAGCAAAAAAGGAAGGAATAAAAGAGAAAAGATTGATTGATTTTTATTTTATGCTATTTCTGATACAAGGTCTCCTTATGCAGCCCTTCCCTGGCCTGGGATTCATTATGTAGACCAGGCTGGCTTCAAACTCACAGAGATCTGCCTGCCTCTGTCCATTAAATGCCAGGCTTATTTGAGTGTGTGTGTATGTGTGTGTGTGTGTGTGTGTGTGTGTGTATGAGAGAGAGAGAGAGAGAGAGAGAGAGAGAGAGAGAGAGAGAGAGAGAGAGAGAGAGAGAGAGAGAGAGAAAACAGAATGCTACATGTGTACATGTGCCCGTGGAAACCAGAAGCCACTGTTCCCTGGAGCTGGAGTTTTATTAGTTTTGAGCAGCCGGGTGTGGGTTCTAAAAACCAAACTTGGGCCCTCTGGAAGAACAGTTTGTCCTCTTAACTGCTGAGCCATTTCTCAAGTCCCCAACACCGATTCTACCAAAAAGTGGTATGATCAGATTTAAAATTTGAAATATCACTACAATTCATTCATTCATTCAATTTCTATTTATTGGGTACCAGGCACTGCATTAAGGCACCAGGGGTAGATTTAGAGTAATATACACATTATAGGCAAATCTGCCAGCATGGGTGGCTAGTCAGCCTCGTTTTCCAGGTAATTAATTGCCTTGCTGAGACCACCCTGTAAGGATGGTTGTTACTCTACTCATGGAGGAGGCACACATTGTCCCCACTAAAGTCAGAGAACAAGCAAATCCAACTGAAAATCATTTCATATGTCTGGTTGTGAGAAGAAAGGGCAGAAGGCAGTTTGGGTTGAGTTTTGGATAAGGCGTCTGTACAAAGTTCTTCTAGGAGAGTGAGACAAGGTTCTAGCATTGCATATGTTTGGGGAAGAGCTCTGCAGGGAGCAAGTGCAGTTCATGCAAAGGCCCCTGATGCCAGCCCGTGATCCCCAGAGTTTGCAGATGTCAGTATAAAGCATAGCTCTTACCACAAAGGGAATAAGAGGGAGTTTATTCTGGGCCGAATGTGAGCGGCCATGGCCTGGCTATAATTCAAAGTATTTACCAAACACATTGATAGAGAGCACTATGTTACAAAGCAAGGAAGTCTCAGCCCTGTGTCTCATACGTTCTTTTAAAATAGACCACGGCCTCCACTTGGGCTTAGTGCAAGCTTGTGGCCCACTAAGTTGATATATCCCAAAGGCCTTTCCTAGTAGTTGAAACAATGTTAGATTCAGAAGGTGAGCACTAAGAGGTTGTGATGGCTTGAATGAGAAATGTCCCCCTTAGGCTACCATAACTGAACTCTTGGTCCCTGGTTAGTGGCACTGTTTGGGGAGGTTGTGGAATCTTTGGGAGGTGGGGGCCTTGCTGGAGGAAGTAGATCACTGCGGGGATGGGCTTTGAGAGTGCATAGTCTTGCCCTACTTCCAGCTCACTTTCTCTGCTTCCTGCTTGCATCTGAAGATGTGAATTCTCAGCTTCCCACTTTGGCCGCCATGTTTGCTGCTTACTGCCATGCTGCCCCTGCCATGATAGACTCTGACTCCCTGGAACCGTAAAATCAAATAATTGACCCTCTGTAAGTTGACTTGGTCAAAGGTTTTTTGTTTTGTTTTATTTTTGTTTGTTTGTTTGTTTTTCTTCCAAGACAAAGTTTCTCTGTGTAGACCTGGCTTTGTAGGCCAGTCTGGCCTTGAACTCAGAAATTCACCTGCCTCTGCCTCTCAAGTGCTGGGATTAAAGGCGTGCACCACAGCTGACTTGGTCATAGTTTTGTTTTGTTTTTTGTTTTATGTTGTTTTTTTGTCATAGGCTTTTGTTGTTGTTGTTGTTTTGTTTTTTGTTTTTAATCACAGGAAAAACAAAGTACCAGATGCAATGGTTTAATAATAGGGAGCTAAGGACAGCCCAAGGTAGCTTTGGTTCCAGATCAGCAACACTCCAGTTTTACACACATAGGAAGTTCTAATCAGACAATCAGGTGTAGCTTTTCTGGGAACAGAAGCTGAGGGCCAAGCATCAGGGATTGAGGGAGAGGTGGAGGTGTGAAGTCAGGCTACATAGGCTCATGGAGAACATTGCAAGGAGATCGACTTTCCTCTGAATGGGGCTCACAGAAGGGTCACATAATCTGCCATTTAGCTCATGAGGATTCTTTGACTATGTTGAGAGAGAGAAAGAGAAGAAATACAGTAGGGATATGAGTATAGAAATAAATCAATTATACAGAAGAGAGAACCTAGGGCTTAATTCAGGGAGAATCTCCAAGGCGAGGTGTCTACACAGGAACTGTAGGATGTTGGGGGTACTTGGAGCTCAGACCAGAATGTTAAGTTTGGAAATCTTTAATAAATACATGTGTTAGTCAGAATACCACTACTGTAACAAAATAACTGAACTAATGAATGTACAAAGAGAAAAGGTTTACTTTGGCTTATGGTTTTCAAAGGTCCAGTCCATTGCTTTCAGGCTTTGAGTGAAACTGCTTGCTTTATGACCAGGAAACAGAAAGAGAACGTGAGGAGACACCACTGTCCCACAATCCCTTGCAAGGACAGACCTCCAATGACCTAAGGACCTCTCACTAGTCTCCTCCTCCAGAGGGTTGCAACCACCTTCTGGGGGCCAAGCTTTTAACACCAGAGCCTTTGGGGGATAGTCAAGGCTCAAATTCCCAGGGGTAGGGCAGTGAGTAGCTCTCTTGGTAGAGAGCTTACCCAGCATGCAGAAAGTTTAGGTCCCAAGCTCTGTATAAACCAGGTGTGGTGAATCACACCTGTAATGCCAGCATTCCAAGATGGAAGCAGGAGGATCAAAAGTTGAAGGACTACACAGTGAGTCTGAGGCCAAAGACCCAAAGTGCATCATAGTGTTTAGGATACAGGGATGGGCATTGTCATCTCAGAAGAGAAGAGAAGAGAAGAGACAGAAATACTGGTTCTTTGCTCCCTGATAGGGTTCACTGTGGTCATTGCTTCATGGCAGGTGGAACAAACAGTACCCCCTTGACTTTGGATTGGTCTATGTGTGTGTGTGTGTGGGGGGTGTCACCTTTTATCATGGTGACAATGCAATAAAAACTCTCTAAAATCTGGGAAAGTGTGTTTGGCTCATTGTTTCAGAGGTATTTAGCTGTCAAGGTCTTTCGCTTTGGGCCATAGGTGAATTGAGCATTCTAACTGCCAGGGGGAGTTGTGCGTAGGGGCGCTCTACTCCCCCAGGCCCCACACCTGCCCATCTGTCCCTTGTAATCTACCTCCCTAAGGCCCTGCCCCTTAATAGCACTTTCAAGTTCTGAACCTCTCAAAGAATTAATCCTTTGCTTTAGGTCCAAGTCCTCACAATCAGTCAAGCTCTTAACACACACACCTCTTTGAAGGGACATTTCAGATGTAAACTGTAACATTGGTCATGTGACTTCTCTGAGCAATCAATGCTAGGAGATCCTGTGCCTGGGAGAGTTTAGCATCTCCTGCTTTTGCCGGAAGAACATCCTCAAGGGAGTTGGGCCTTCTTCCAGGGACCAGATACAGGGAGCAGAAGTGCCCCAGCTGTCCTACAAATCCCCAGCCTCAGGCAGCAGCAGCTGCTGGCCTGCAATGCACAACAAGAAAGAAACCTTTAGCCTGGTGCAGTGCTCAAGCCTCTAATCCTTCCATTTGGGAAGCTGAGGCAGGGGTGTGTGTGTGTGTGTGTGTGTTGCGGGGGGCAGGGATTCAAAGCCAGCTGGGGTTAATGGGTGAGTCAGTCTCAAAAACAGGACGAAATTAAAATGGTAGGAAGAAAGGAGAAGAAAAGAAAAGAAAAATGGGTCCTCCCCCCCGCCCCATGTAGGACCATCTAACCCTCTCCCCTCAGATTTCATTAGACAAGGTGGGGAATTGGGACTTGCCTTCAGCACTGACTCAGGGTGCTCCACGCTTACCAGGCCTGATACCTTCTCATCTCATCCGGCCCTCAGTCCTTGGGCAGTATTCTCATTCTGGTTTTCCTGAGGAGGAAAGTCAGGTTTAGAGAGAAAGTGAGTCTGAGTTGGAAGGGTTGTCCTTCGTGGGGCCAAGCAGGGAAGAAAGAACAAACACTGCCATCTGGAAACCTGTGGAAGGAAGACTTGTTTTTCACACGGTTGTTTGTGTTCCTTTTGACTTCCACACCAGGTGTACTTGTTATCAGCACACTTTTTTTTTTTTCATAAAACAGGGTTTCTCTGTGTAGCCTTGGCTGTCCTGGACTCACTCTGTAGACCAAGCTGGTACCTCGAACCCACAGAGATCCACCTGCCTCTGCCTCACGAGGGCTGGGATTAAAGGCGTGGGCACACTTTCGAGGCGCGCATGAGCACGAGTGCACAAAGTCCGGGAAGGTGGTGTGGGCGCCATGTTTGTAGAGAGGACACCCACCTGTAAAAGGGATTCAGTCCTGTTAGAGAGGGAAATCTGGGGTACAGTATGACACCAGATCCTGCATTCCCAATATTTCCTTCCAGTCTGATTTCATGCCCTCCCCTTTGGAGGGACAATTATAGAGGGAATTCTGGAAGAGGATTTAGGGTCAAACAGGCTAAAACTAAATAAATAAAAGCAAAACTCCCCTACTTTAAAACAATTAGATCTTGATTGCTTGGAGCCTTGGTCCAATGATTCCTTACAACTAGAGCCTGTCTCAGGCTCCTCACCCCAAAGTTTGTCTCAGGCAAGGAGGGCAAAGGGTGTTATAAAAATAGTGTGTCCCCTTCTTATCTGTGCAGATACTAACCCCACACAAGTGACTTTCTGGATAAAACTGTGTGAGACTTCTCTTGTCTGTAGCCCCATTCGCTCTCTTGCTATGACTCCCTCTCTGAGACGTTGCCAGCTGTGTTTCTTTCTCAGTGTATACTCTTCATTAAAACTATATGCATTCTGGTCTGGTAAATATTTTATCTCCAAGGTGGGGGGGGGGCGGAGAGGCAGTCTGCTCCAGCGAAGACAGCTGGAGCCATGCAAGCAGGCCTCCCAGGGGCTCAGGGGTGCCTACTCTTTCTTGGTGTAGAGTAAAGAGACTCTCAGGAAGGGCTTGTAATCCCCATTGAGGTGTCTGCCCGGAGACACCAGCATCAAAGGCCCCCTGACCCCTGGCCTTCTTTCTGCAATAAGTGCTGGCTACTAATAGTGATCTAAATCGAGCATCGGGTCCCATTGGTCTTTTGCGTTCACATCTGGCCACACTATCGTATGCCTTTAGGGCTTTGTTTGCCCATCTAGGGAAAAAGTTGATGGACTGGATGGGAGTGAAGAGTGTGCGTGTGCAAGTGTGCGCGTGCGCGCGCGAGCGTGAGCGGGATGGGGAGGTGCCTAGGAGTGCGCACAGAGGTTTAGAAAGGTGAGCTCACCGTGACTCAGTGTCTGCAAACTTCGGTTCGTTTGCGATTGTTTTCCTTTTAGCTGGGATATAGGGGAGTGTTTGAAATTTCCTTCAGCGGTAATGCAGCATGGGAGATAGTAAGTAAGCATGGGTGGGTGACGTACTGGGACCCCAGCTGCAGGCGGGCTAGTGAGACTAGAAAGAGTTGCACCTGCGATGGCAGAAAAAACAAGCTCTTCTCTTAACTCAGCATCCCCTAGAGACTGGGACTGGGACAGTTGGGGTAAACCGGAGGGTCAGATTTACAGGCACACAAAACGAACATCTGCCTTTGAAACGGGTTCCCACCCGGGGCTCCACTGGGAGATTTGCTGCGAGATCTGCCTGCCGAGAATCTCCTCCAGGAGAGAATAGCCTTTCAGAAAGCCCAGGCAAGCCCGTGTACCCTCAGCCCCCAGGGCCAGGAGAAGCCCCCACAGAAATCTCTTGCAAAAGCCAGCAGACGGGAGAACAGGACACCCCCACCCCCATCCCAGACTTGTCTATTTTGTTCAAGGTCACCTCTAAACGGGGCTGGAATAAACCCTCCTTGTTTGCTTCTCTCCGGGCCTAAGTCCCGGGTCCCCTTGGGTGTCGTCCAGGACGCCAGGCGTGGCTGCTGACAATGGCGTTCAGACGACAGATGGCTGGCGAGCCGGCGGGGGCGCGGGGCAGGTGCGCGGGGAGCCGCGGAGCGAGGGATGCCCGGCTGCCAGAGTGAAAAGATCTGTAGCCTGTGGGGGGCCGCTGAGTCCGGGAACAATGAGACAATTCTCCACCGCTACCGAACGCACCCTCCCCCGGTGGGGGGTACTCGGCCACGCGCCAGCGGGGGGGGGGAGCCGATTACTGTGCGGGCTCTGGTCCCCCGCAGCGCCCTTCGGGGGGGCAGGGGCTCTCCCCCTCCGTCCTTCATCCCCATCAGGCTCCAGAGCACTTTGGTGCACACGTTCAGCACACTCCGGGGCCAGAGAGTGACAGATCAGATTCCTGCAGAAAGAGGCTGTGTTGTTTTGTTTTAGTTTTTTGTTTTTTGTTTTTGGCGCTGAAGACCGTGCACCCCCCTTTCCCCAGCCGACCGCGCTCCCAAGGAGCTCTAGCAAGCATTTGGGTTTGAGTGAAGAGTTCAGCATCTTAAACCACCAGAGCCTGGGAGTCTAGGGGAGGCCATAGGCAGAGAACTCTGAATCAGAATAGGGAGGGTTAAAGCTCCGCCATCACTGCTGTTCCGAGGGGGAGGGAAAGGATGTAAGTTAGGTCGGTTTGCTTTAGTACCAACCATTTTATTAAGCTCAATCCTTCTGCTCCATGCTTTGCCTTAAATCCCAAACTGATCCGATTGGTAATAGAAGGCAGGGCCCTCCGACCATCCCTTGAGACTGGGACTTTCATAGACCTAGGAAGGCATTTTTATGAACCAATTGCTCCGCATAGAGTCCTCTCGAGATACTGAGCCATGGGCCAGCCGGTCCTCAGCACTTTCAGGCGGTGTAGGTGTTGTTGGTGAAGACCTAAAGGCAGTTAGTTCCCAGGGCCTTGACTTTGAAGCCCATTTGTGTTGCTGAGTCTTTAAGAAGTGTCACAGTGAGTACCTCTCCCAACCCCTAGGATATGGAGACAAGTAAAAACAACAAACAAAGCGCACTATTAATTTGGCTCTTTAGTGGATTATTGATGACCAGGAGTTAGACCTGGGCCGCAGGTTGTCACCTCCAAGTTCAATAACACGATTTCATCTTCCTATACTTCCAAGAGAATTTCTGCCAATTTTGAGAAAAACAGCTATAGGGGAAGGAGCTAGGACTGTCTGTTCACCCAGGAGTTCAGTCAATACTGGCAAGGCTTAAGCAAGCACTGAGAAATGGGGTTGTCTTAGTTAGGATTCCTATTGCTGTGATAAATGGCATGGCCAAAAGCAACCTGGGGAGTGTTAGGGTTAAAAACGAGATGGCATATAACAGATGTGATATGGAGAGGTTTATTACAGAAGAGTGGGGAGAGAGGAGGAGAGGGGTTATGGCCCGAGTGAGTCAGGAGGGTAGGGAGAGACTTGGGGGTGGGGGTGGGCAGTGGGGTGGGGGTGGGTGGGTCAGGGTGGGAGAGAAGGGGGCACCCTTAGAGAAAGTGCAAGAGTAAGAGATGACTGGTGGCGGGTTTGCCCTTTTATATCCTGGGCTACTGGCACACACCTCGTCGTGGGTGGCCTGTGATGATGTCAGAGGTTGCTAAGCAACCTAGAGGCAGATCAGATTGGCTAGCAGACTGGCAGATCTGCTTGTGAGCTAGCTACCTGGGAGGAAATGGTTTTATTTGGCTCACATATCCCAGGTCACACAGTCTACTGAGGAAAGCCAAGTCAGGAGCTCATGCAAGAAACTGAAGGCAAGAACGGAAGGCAAAGCCACAGAAGAATCTTATTGGCTTGCTTCCTATGGCTTCCTCAGTTTTTTAATCAATTTATTTATTTATTTATTTATTTATTTATTGCAACTCAGGACCACCTGCCCAGGGATGGCACCGTCCACAGTGGGCTGGGCCGTTCCATATTAGCCTCACAGACATGCCTAGAGTCCAGTGTGATGGGGGCATTTTCTCAACTGATGTTTCGCCTTCTCTGATGACTCTAGGTCTGTCAAACTGACAAAAACAAACAAACACCAAAAAAACCTAAACAGAAGAGGGTCCTAGGGAGAGCTTGCTTTAGAACTGTGGAGAAACCTGGGACCCTTGAGAAAGGCTTCCATTGCACTCCATGAAGACATCTGGACTCGTGTCCCATCGCAGAACTGAAAAGCTGTTCAGCAGTGGAGTAAGCTCTCTTGTCACTAAGGTCTTCCAGATGCTTCGGTGGGAGATGGACTGCCTGCCACCATATAGTCTTCCATGCTTGCAGCCGCCACAGTCAGGACATTCACCTCTGATAGACTAGCCATCCTTGAGGGAGTTCCAGTGCTCAGACCAGAGCCTCAGTTAGCTTAGAGAGAAAGAGTGTGTTTAGGAGGGACAAACATCTGCAATGATGTAAAGCTTCCAAAAGAGGCAGATGACAATGAGCCTATCGGGGGAGGATCTGGAGGTGTTTATATACAGTAAAAACACAGAGTTTAAAAGAGTGACTTCCCGACTGGTGTGTGGTACACACCTTTAGTCGCAGCACTCAGGAGAGAGAGGAAGTGGAATTGCTGTGAGTTCGAGGCCAGCCTGGTCTACAAAGCGAGTCCAAGACAGCCAAGGCTACACAGAGAGACCCTGTCTCGAACAACCGAAAAAGAAAAACTTAAAAAAAAAAAAAGGAGTGACTTCCCCTTATGCAGCTCATCAGATGAACTGAAAGAGAAAGCAGTTACTGTCAGTTATGCCACTCAGTAGCAACGATGACCTGGATCAGCCATCAAGTCATGCTGAAAGCACAACACAAAAACTAGTGACAGAAACTAAAGAGAAGTCCAATGAAGAAGGCAGAGCTAGCGGACCAACAACATGTGACGAAGAGGTACAGAAGAGGGCCCATGGGTGAGCGTGCATGTGTAATCTCAGCATTTCTACTGGCTGGATGGAAGGTGGACGCTAGGGAATCACCCGGAAGCCCACTGGGACGTGCAGCTTTGCATTGTTGCCCAGCCTTGGAAGGGAATTATCAAAACACGAAGTACGGTTTGTACTGAGTGGATATTGCTTTCGATCATAATCAAATCATCAAGGGATTGATCCATTAGTTTAGTCATAGCCTTCAAGATCTAACCACATCTGGAAATATCACCACAGATGCATCCACCGTTTTGTAGGCACTTTTTAACAACACAATCAAGCTGAGAATCAATATGAACAATCACATGGGCTGAAGGTATTCAGGTCAGCCCTGGATTGGTTGGATTTGGGTAGATTGGCTGAAAGACATGAGATGGGGTAGTTCTATTTCACACATGCCATACTTCGGATCTTGAATGTTCTATTTGCTTTGTTTGTTTGTTTGTTTTTCAAGACAGGGTTTCTCTGTACAGATCTGGCTGTCCAGGAACTCCTTCTGTAGAGCAGGCTGACCTCAAATTAAAAGAGATCTGCCTGTCTCTCTCCCCCTGCCCCTGCCACTCCACCCCCTCACAGATGGAAATTTTTGAAATCATGAGCCAAAAGAAACCTTTTATTTTTATAATTTGTTTGTCTCCAGGTATTTTGTCACAGTGACAGAAAGCTGACTAGAACAAGTTGCCTCCAGGAAAATGGAGGGCACTGGAAGAGGATAGCAAAGCCCAACCTGGCCTATAGGAGGATTTCTGGTGGTTAGACAAAAGCCATCATTCCTCAAGGTCCTGTGAAGCCGGTTCTCCTCTACCAAAAGGTGTAGTTTCTGACCATTGGCTAGATCTGGGTAGGGGTTTAAAGTTTACCGCCTGTATTGTCCTTGGCTGGTGCCTTAGTTTGAGCGGGACCCCTGGGCCCAAATCTGCCTATCATAATGTTCTACTTGTAGGTTTCTAGGACCCTCTAGATCCTTCTACTTTGCTATTCTCCCAGGCTTCTCTCATTTGGAGTCCCAATAGGATGTCCTCCCTTCTGTCCCAGTTTCCTGGTAAGTGAAGGCTTTCGTGGGACATGCCCCTTGGGCTAGTATGCAGATATAAGTGAGTATATACCATTTGATTCTTTCTGCTTCTGGGTTAACTCACTCATTATGATCATTTCTAGCTCAATCCATTTATCCACAAATTTCGGGAATTCCTTGTTTTTAATAGCTGAGTAGTATTCCATAGTGTACAGTTGAGTGGAGAGTGGGATATGACTTTCTCACGTACTCTGGTGCCTCACATTTGACCATGTCCCCTGGAGGGGGAGACCTGGTGGCACTCAGAGGAAGGACAGCAGGTTGCCAAGAAGAGACTTGATACCCTATGAGCATATACAGGGGGAGGTAATCCCCCTCAGGAACAGTCATAGGGGAGGGGAATAATGGGAAAATGGGAGGGAGGGAAAAATGGGAGGATACAAGGGATGGGATAAACATTGAGATGTAACAAGAATAAATTAAAAAAAAAAAAAAAAAAAAGGTGTAGTTTCCCTCCTGACTGGGAGAAGGGACAAATGGCTACCTGTGGTGCCTATTAGCATACCAAAGCACATGCAGGCCTCCAGCCTCCTTCAGTACTGCAAGTATGTATTAGACATTTTATTTTATTTATTTATTTATTTGGTTTTTCAAGACAGGGTCTCTCTGTGTAGCCATGACTGTCTTGGACTTGCTTTGTATACCAGGCTGGCCTCGAACTCACAAAGATCCACCTGCCTCTGCCTCCCAAGTGCTGGAATTAAAGGTGTGTGTCACCATTGCTGTGTTAAATATTTTAAAATTCACTTTAGCCTTTCTCACCTCCTCCCCTACTCTAAATTCCGCCCCCCCACCCCCGTTTTACAGGCTTCCTTCCCAACAGCTACTCTTTTCTCTTTATGACCCTGTGATTTTCTTAAATGCTCCATGACCACCCACCACTCCCTCTCTTTCTTTCTGTTTCTCTCATGGTCGGGTCCACTCTCATATATACAATAAAAACCTTCCCCTTAACCATATCGTGGAACATCCATGTCATTAGTCTGTGCAACAAGTTGAGGGGTTTGCTCCTATTTTGCTGGTCAAAGCAATTCATGCAGCCTGAAGTAAATGGGATTGGGAATATTTGCTCCATCCTCAGAGAAGCCATAGAAAAGGCAGGGGTCGGGTATAGGAGAACGAGCAGATTGTAAGTATGCATAGATACGCCTGTTTGTTAACCTCCATGACTTGAATAGCCATCTTTATTATTCAATATAAATACAAAAAACTGAAATGAAATCTATGCTGGGTAAGCTTTGGTAACTTGAAATAACCTGAGACAAGAGTCTCGATTAGGGATTATCTATAATGAGTTGCTTGTGGGCTCATCTTGATTATGTGAATTGATGTGGGACTATCTTGTCCATTGTGGGCAGCACCATTCCTTAGGCAGATGCCCTATGTAAGAGTAGAAAATCCAGCTGATCCAGGAAGTAAGTAAGCATGTATGCACTCATTGCTCTCTGCTTTTGACTATGGGTGTGCTGTGTGCTATGACCAGATGCGTCAACTTCCTGCCCCTTTTATATTCTCCCGCACTGAATGACCATAACCAAGAAGTGTGGGTTAAATAAAGCCTTTCACTTTTTTTTTTCTTCTGAGACAGGGTTTCTCTGTGTAGCCTTGGGTGTCCTGGACTCACGTTGTAAACCAGGCTGGCCTCCAACTCACAGTGATCCACCTGCCTCTGCCTCCCGAGTGATGAGATTAAAGGTGTGTGCCATCTTGCCCAGGTAGGTGTTGTCCTTAAATAAAAAGTCTAATGTATACTACTTATGTCACTCTCATCTCTCCCTGCTGCCTTTCAAACTTCTCTCATGCTTCCTACTTTCTTTTACGATCTCTTCTACTGTAGTCGTTGTCATACACGTGGACTATACAACCTAGTAAGTCTATTTATTGTTACGTCAATGATTAAAGCCTACCACTTAGGACATACAACCTAATTTGTGTTTGTGTGTGTGTGTGGGGTGTCGGCAGAGAAAACAGATTCTGCCTCTTTTAGCACCTCCTATTGGCCTGTAGCTCTTTATCTAGGGGTGGGGTTTGGTGAAATGTCTTCTACCCGTGTTGACACATATCCCTTGGTGTTCTCATGTGGATCTTGTTCAGACAACCATTGGTTTAGATTCACAGACACAGCTTCCATGTCATATATAGTGTTAGTTAGGTCCTGCTGCAGGGCATGGCTGGTCTACAATAAGTTCAGGACAGCCAAGGCTACACAGAGAAATCCTGCCTCAAAAAAAACCAAAAAACAAAACAAAACAAAAAAACCCCAAAAAACAAACAAACAAACAAAACAAAAACAGCAGCAACAACAAAACTAGCAAACTGACAAAGAATCTTTCTGTTGCCACAGCTACCCAAGTTCACACTAGGGTCCCTTTTTTGAGACACGGTCTTATGATGTAACAGGCTTTGAGCTTGCTATGTAGTTGAGGACAATTTTGGTTCCTAATCTTCCTCCTCCTCAGCAGTGCTCGGCTGCAGGTGTGTGCCACTCTGCCGGGCTGGAGAGCACAATTAACACAACAACACAGGTTGTGTTATAGTTCACCCACAACAGCCAGAAGACTAAGAACATAGTTTGGAGCCGGGTGTGGTGGTGCACACCTTTAGTCCCAGCACTCTGGAGGCAGAAGCAGATGGACTCTGAGTTTGAGGCTGCCTGATATATTGAGCTAGTTCCAGGACAGCCAGGGCCACGCAGAGAAACCCCGTCTTGAAAATACAACAACAAGAACATACTTTGGGATATATGTGTATATAAATAATTCCTCCTTATTTTGGCAATAAGCACCTAGAAATAAAAGCAAGAAGACACATAGTGCCTAGAATAAATTTGGCATGAAGAATATACATTCTCTTTGTAGAAAATTATGAATTTTTTTTTTTAGACAGCATTTCTCTGTGTAGCCTTGGCTGTCCTGGACTCGCTTTGTAGACCAGGCTGGCCTCGAACTGACAGTGGTCGCCTGCCTCTGCCTCCCGAGTGCTGGGATTAAAGGCATGTGCCACCACCGCCCGGTAGAAAATTACGAAATTCTATTGAAAGACACAATATACGTTTTTTTTTTTTTTTTTTTTTTTGATACAATATCATAAACAACAACTTCTTTCTGAATGAACATATACATGTGATGGATTATATCTCTGTAAGATTTGTGGGGTTTTTTGTTTTTTGTTTTTTTGAGACAGAGTTTCTTTGTGTAGCCTTGGCTGTCCTGTAGACCAGTCTGTCCTCAAACTCACAGAGATCTGTCTACCTCTGCCTCCTGCCACCACCACCAGGCTACTGAAGGGATATTTTAATAGGATAAAATGGTGGGAATAATAAATACCTCCCCAAATGAGCAAGAAGATTATATATAAAAAAGATTAGGCAAGCTGTGGTGGCACACACCTTTAATCTTAACACTAGGGAGACAGGCAAGTGGATCTCTGTGAGTTCAAGATCAGCCTGGTCTATGTAGACTATAGAGAGTTCCAAAACAGCTACGGCTATTTAGAAGGAGCCTGCCTAAAGAAAGAAAAGACTAGGTGAAGAGTGAAGGAGTCTGTCTCTAACAGATACCAAGACAATACAAGTTCATGGGAATCAAGTCATTATGATACTGGCAAAGGCAGAGACAGAAAACTGTAACTACATTAGATAGCCTGTAAAGAGATCCCAGATCCCATGAGAGCTTGCCATGGTTTAATAGGCTTATAATTAATCTAGAAGCATGTGCCCTCACACACAACATGTGCACGTGCATGCACAAAACCAAGTGAGCGCTAAAAAAGAAAAGTGACAGCAGTGGACTTAGAAGGGCTTCTGTGAAGTGTTGTGGAGTGAATTAAGCAAAATTCAGAACGGTAGGTACAAAAATAGGTACCATTTTTGTGGAGTAAGCAATACTAGAGCCCACGTATGTATGAAATTGCTTTTAAAAAGGAACAATGTCACCGGGCACAGTGGTGCACACCTGTGATCCCAGCACTCAGGGAGGCAGAAGCGGGCAGATTGATATGAGTTGGAGGCCAACCTGGTCTACAAAGTGAGTCCATGACAGCCAGAGCTGTTACACAGAGAAATCCTGTCTCGAATCCTCACTCTCCCCATTAAAAGAAAAAAAACAGTCTGTCACAATTTTTCAAATAAACAGGAGCAGAAGTGGTCATATGAATGTGGTCTGTTCCCAACATGGATCTGTACAGATAACAAAGTAGCTCATGGCAGTAATTTACAAAATACGTGCTCAACTTCAGCATTTTCTACCCAGCAGCCTTTGCAGGTACCTGAGGGCTCCTTGCTCCCGGTCTTTCTACATACCTGGAAAAGTTAGTCAGATGGGTTTCCTTAAAACCTACCTTTGCCCTCAATGCCTGCCTTTTTCTTCCTTTCTTCCTTCTTTCTTTCTTTCCTTCCTTCCTTCTCTTCTTCAAGTCCAATTTAAGAAAGAAAACATAGAAACTCACAAAACAACAAACAAAACCACAGATTCATTTTCACCGTAAATAGAAATGAGTTATACAGGAAGTAACTAGAAAGTAGGAAATACATTTTTAAGTGGGCTGGTGAGATGATTCAGTTGTTGGAGTAGCTTGCTGTCTGTCATGTCTGAAGACCTGAGTTTGGTGTCTGGGACCCGACCTGGGAGAATGAAAGAACCAACGACTGCAAGCTGTCATCTGACCTCCGTATGCATGTGTACACCCCCATCCACCCACAATAAATAAAAATAATTTAAAAAATGTTTTTAATCCTCCTTTGCTGGGAATTATGGGAGACTCCTCCACCCCTCCATGATTTTTAAGGACCAACAGCTATTTGCAGAGGCAATACCAGCTTCACTGCCCTTCTTCAGGGTTGCTTTGATACTCCGTCCAGGTGCCACCTTGCAACCCCTGGTGGCACAGCAGCAGCAGAAGTCAAATGCTGATTTAGCCTAAACCGTATGTCTCCAGCTGGTACACCATCTTCCGGGGGAAGGTGTGGCCCCCCACCCTCCTGCCAGCTTAGACATCCCGATGTACTGTGTTTCTTAAACACTCCACGCTGCCTCTTCCCAAGAAAGCTGAAGTCCCCACAGACATTTTGAAGAAGTGAAATCAGAAGATGACCTCCAGATCTATTCCTGACTGGAAAATAACTCCCCTCCCTTCTTTCCCTCACTTAGAAGAATGATCTCATGTGTGGAGGAGCTAAAGGAGATGTTCAAAAGACAGGATAGGGAAAGGTCCTTGGAAGGGGAAACCTCTCATCGAGAGGCCATATAAAGCATCTTGTCTTCTTTCTCAAGGTTGGGGAAGGTGGTAAGAATAGAACTGAGCCGAGATTGCCGGCCAACCGGAAGCAAGAGTGGTGGCTGGTAATTACAAAGTGATGGCTATCTGTGGTTCCCTTAGGAAGTGTGCAAATTACAGTGTCACTTCTATATGAATGCCTCCTGAGAAAAGCAATAGGGGCCTTTGACACCTGGACACACCTGGGCTCTCCCTTCGCAGGCTAAGACAATTTTGTCTCAGAGATTCCTGCTGTAGACCTGGGTCATGTGCTCAGAGGTAAAGTCAGTCACTTATCCCTCCTTCCCTGACTCCCTCTGGTGAAGGTTGCTGCTCACCGGTCCCCCTCTGCCTTCTCTGTGGCGCCAGAGAGATGAAATGGCAAGAAAGTCAACACGGATGAGGTCATGGAAAGCAGATGCTGGTCCACGGTCTTCACACAAGGCAGCCTTTCATTTTCTTGGAAAATCCCACCGCAGGGCCCCCATGGAGAAAGGGTCGCCCCCAGGACTCCTGTTTGCTTAGCGCTGGCCTGGGAGGCTGGGGCCGGCTGACACAAGCACCACCCTTTTTTTTTTTTTAAGCCACACTGACCTCAAATTGGCAGAGTACAGAAATAAGAGTTTGTGTGAGGGGCTCCTACAGGGGAAGCTCGTGGAATTTTCCTGTAGCCATTTTGACTGCAACAAGAGCAGCTGTTTGGCTTACAGTTGTTTTGATGTGGGGACATCTTGACTCAACCCAAAGCCAACTATAAACTTCTGCCTTTTTTATTTTTTTAAGTACACTCACAGATACCTTTATCCCACCTTTGAGCCTCACCCTTAACGATCTTTATCATTAAATAATATCCCATAATAATATACCACATTTTTTTGTTCATCCATTGACAGGCACCCAGGCTGTCACGAGTAGTGTCACAATAATGTTCAAAGCCTCTAAAGTAAGCTGACTCCAATCCTTATGGATGCATTCCTAGCTAAGCCATAGCTGGATTATGCAGCAATTCTATTTTTCATTTTTTTAAAATTTTTTTTTAATTTTTCATTTTTTTAAAGGAACCCTGAACTGGTGAATGAATTAATTCACTTTCCAAACAACAGTATATACAAGCTTCTTTAGCCCTGTAGCCTGGTCAGCACCCCACACTTTTGACAATAGCCATTCTGACTGGAGTGAAATGGGATCTCAATGCAGTTCTGGTTTGCATTTCCCTGATAATTAAATATACTGACCCCCTCCTCCCCTCATGTGTTTATTGGCCATTTGTATTTCCTTTGTTAAGTCCTCGGGTTTTTTTTTTTTTCCATGTGTCAGTTGGGTTACTTTTGTTGCTCAAGTTGAGCTCTTATATATACTCTGAATAGCAATCCCTTGGAGGAGGAGTAGCTGGCAAAGATTATGTAGCTTAAGGTGTCCCTGAGCTTATGGCTTTGAATCCTCTGTTCTTGGGCCTCGGCTTCCTGAGGGGCCTGAGCTATAGACATGCATGCATCTCCATACTCAGATAGATTTTTAAATAATTTATTTATTTTTATTTTATGTGCACTGGTGTTTTGCCTGTATGTATGTGAAGATGTCAGATCTTGGAGTTACAGATAGTTGTGAGCTGCCATGTGGGTGCTGGGAGTTGAACGCAGTTCCTCTGGGAAAGCATTCAGTGCTCTTAACTACCAAGCCGTCTCTCCCCTTTCCCCCCCCCCATTTTTTTCTTTTTTTTTTTTAAATATAAGCAGCTCATAGCTAAAGCTTCCCTTAGAATGGCTTTTTCTTAACCCACTGCTTCTGATAGGCAATGTTTCTGTTTTGATTTGATCTAAAGATCTTTAAATTTCCCCCTCTGCTTTCGTTAAGAACCCTCTGACTTTCCCCCAAAGCACATCACCCATTGTCCAGTCTCCATGTGCTTGGATGGTTTCTTCCCCTTCGAGTTTTTCGTTGCTTTCTATGATCTCGTAAGAAGTACCGTATGATTTCATTCTCTGTAGCGTGTAAGCCTTGCCCTGTGCCTTAAAATAGGATCTATTTTGGAGAAAATCCCATGAGCTGCTGAAAAGAATGTGCAGTTGTTCAGCAGAATGCCTCCATGTTCTGTAGATAGCTGTCTGTTAAGTCCATTTGAGCTGGGGTATAGCTTAATGTTACTCTGAAGTGTTTCTGTTGACTTCGCGGGAAGGGTTCCGTTGCTCTATCTATTGGTGTTGATGTGGTTGGGACATAGATATCTCTTTATATCCCACAGAGTTTGTTTTATGCACCCAGCACCTGCATTTTTACAGCCACCTTATCTTCTGGATGGACTGTTGTTCCTTTTATTAGTATGCGGTGATCTTCTTTGCCTCTCCTGATGGGTTTTGACTCAATTCCTGCTTTGTCATATTTAACTATAGCTCTTCCTTCTTGCTTTCCGGTTACATTTGGTTGGAATATTAATTTCCATCCTTTTACTTTCAGTCTGGGCGTATCTTGGCCGGCGAATGAGGCAGACATTTTGCAGATAGCAAATGCCTCAATATCTTTTTAATGCAACTGTCCACTCTGTGTCCATTAAGTGGCGATGTAAGGACCTCTGCATTCTGGCACGTGATTGAAAGGTATGGGCCAACTTCTGTCATTTAGAGTTTTTTGTTTTGTTTGTTAGTTGTTGTTTATTTGTTTGTTGTGCTTTTGTTTGGTTTGATTTTTTGGAACAGGGTTTCTCTGTGTAGCCTTGGCTGTCCTAGACTCACTTTGTAGACCAGGCTGGCCTAGAACTCACAGAGATCTGCATGCCTCTGCCTCCTGAGTATTGGAATTACAGGCGTGAGCCACTTAAAACCTGCCTTGGATTTGTTGTTTTTGTTGTTGTTGTTTTGGTTTGGTTTTGGTTTTTTGAAACAAGGTTTCTCTGTGTAGCTCTGGCTGTCTCAGAACTCACTCTGTAGTCCAGGCTGGCCTTGAACTCAGAGCTCTGCCTTGCCTCTGCCTCCCAAGTGCTGGGATTAAAGGCGTGTGCCACCACTGCCCAGCTGTCATTTAGTTTCTTAATGTTTGAGGCTTTCCTAATTTTCATCCACTTGGCTACTCTTCTAGTGAAATGCGTTTCTTCCTTTGCTCCTGTGGTTGTGGCTTCCTCCTCGGTGCATAGGATTCCCTTAAGTGTCTTCTTCAGGGCTGGCTTAATGGTCACTATACCGTTAGTGTGTGCTAATCTTAGAAGATCTTTGTTTCTAATCTGATTTGCAAGCAACAGTGTTGATAGATATAATAAACTAGACTGATGGTTATTTATTTATCTTTTTCAGAGTTTGATGGACTTAATCTGTAACTTCTCAGCCTTCAGGATTTCTGCTGAGAAATCTGATGTAATTCTGATGGGTCTGCTTTTATGCAAGTTGGCACTTCTCCCTTGATACTTTGAGTATTCTCTCTGATTTCTACTCTTGCATTTTAGCTACAGTATGGCATAGGGAGGTTCTTTTCTGGTCATGCCCTTTTGGGATTCCACATACCTTCCATACCTAATGCCTACGGTATATATTAAATACTAACACACACCCTTCTGTAAATACCTCAGTGTTCACACATGAATTGCAAGGGTTTTGCTTCGACATACGTTGTGAGAGCAAAGTTGGTCTCAACAGCCATCAAGATCAACATGTGACAACTCCTTACCGCTATTGTAACCAAGATCAGGATGGAGATCTATAACTCTCAGCATTAAAGTCATTCCTGGCTGTAGTCATTGTATCTACCCACGAATGAAAATAATTATTTCTCTAACTTAGTCATGATCCCATATATTTATTTTATAGCCTAAAACCAATCAAAATTTCATAAGTAGCTATCAGCATACCTTACATAAAAGAAAGCGGGCAGAAGAGCATGTGTGCGTGTGCATGGACACACACACACACACACACACACACACACACACCACACACACGCAGTTCTATTGTTATGGTCCTCACTGCCATGGCAGAACATGAGGTTCTGAGAGTGAGTCCTGTAAACAGAACCTTGCCTGTCACTCCTTCCTTTTTAACTCATCCGGTGTCCTCAGGTGACGGCAGTTCCTGACCTGGTGGGCTGACTCAACCTTTGTTCAGGGTCATCTAATCTCACTAGCCCTTTTTTTTTTTTTTTTTTTTTTTCTGTTTGTGCTTTCACTGCTGACAAAACATGGTGCTCCTTACAACCCACTGTGTAGCAAGACCCTGACTTCCCTTGGTCGTTAGGTCCAGTCATCCTGCCTACAGAGCAAGCCTTATCTATTTTGTGCTTGCTGTCTCAGTGGCACAAGGATTCTCAAATGGCCAGATGGCAGTCTGATGTTCCACTCTGGTGGAACTGGAATTGTCCCTCTCCAGAGGACTAAGGACTCCTCCAAATCAACACAAGCCTTAGCTGGTGTGGGAAACAGAGGATCCAAGTAGGCTGTGCATTGTGAGGCTAAGAGGAGCCACTCCTGCTTCCAACCCTCCACCCCCAGATGCAGGCCAAGGACCACAGGATTCCCGGCTATAGACACACCATATGGTATGATTTGCTGAGTCAAAGCCTGTGCCACATCTTGTGGTGCCTAGCCTGTCTATTTGCCTCCCCTTTGGAGCCCCGACAGAGTTCCCAGCAGGCCTTTCCACTGCTCAGCGGCCGGACGCTTGCAAGTGATGGACTGTGTGACAGAGCTGTGAATTCTTTTCTCAAGGCCACTGCTGGATTTCCTTAGGTGCAGAAGGAGTGCCAGCTGGGTCAGGAGTCCCCAGAAGATGGTACAGGAAGGCTGGATGGAAGGGTGGGCACCAAGAGGCTGTACCACACTTCTTACAAGAAAAGGTCTACCCCTTGATTCTACTTAATGATTCTTCCCTTCCCTCATACAGGCCCTTGTTTCCTGCCCTGGCTACCTTCCCTGCACTGGTTAACACCCTGCTGCCTCCCTCTGCTGCCTCCTCTATCTTTTTTTTTTTTTTTTTGAGACAAGGTCTCACTGTGTAGCCTTGGCTGTCCTGGACTGGCTTTGTAGACCAGGCTGGCCTCGAACTCACAGCGATCCTCCTGCCTCTGCCTCCTGAGTGCTGGGATTAAAGGTGTGTGCCACCATGGCCTTCTTCCCCTGTCTCTTTTTAAAGTCCCTTCCCATCTTGGCCTGACCCTCTCCTCCAAGCCAGCCAATTGTTCTCCTCACTCTTCCAAGCCTCTGCACTCCTGACTTGTCCCTTCCTCTGGTGACCAAACCAAGTTACCATCTTGGTCTGAGATGCCTCCTAGGGAGCCTAAACATCTGGTCACATCAACCCCCAGCTCACACATGCCTCAGTAGGCAAAGGCACTCATTGCACAAACCTGACCACCTGAGTTCTACCCCTCAAACCCACGTAAAGGCAGAAGGATAGAACTGACGTCGTAAAGTTGTCCTCTGACCCCCATGTGTGAGCCATGGCACACCTACTGCACGTCCCTCCCACATCATACACAAACAATTGTGATGACAACGACAACAACAACAACAACAACAATAAATACAAAGTCCTTTTGCTCTGGGACACAGTTGGCCACCTATATCCCAACTGTGTGTGTGTGGTGCCACACCTGTCTCTGTCTTGTGGGACATGAGACTTGCTTGTTTCTCTGAGAGTTTGCCTCCACAGAGGCTGCCATTCGTCCACTGATTAAAAATTAAGGGCTGTCCACACACCAGGCTTAGAGAAATGCCTGGTCCCTAGTAGGGTGGTGAGCGACAGATTGTAGCCAGAGTCCATCAGGTCAGCACCCGTGGACAAGCCAGGCAACTGGATCCTTGGCCTACAGAGAAAACCAAAGTTTATCAAAGTGGTGAAGACGAGGAGAACTGGAGCCGTGTGGGCCGACATCTGAGAGTATATCCTGAGGTGGGGTGAGTGAAGAAGTTGCCTCATCTTCATGGGCATGGTCTTTTCATACTATGCAGAGAGCTGGAAATGGGCCGTTAGATACCAGGGATCTTGCTGAAGATACATGCCCCCCCCAATACTGCCCAAAGTGAAGGGTATCAGTAAGGGCCATTAGCAGAAGAGGAAACCATGAGAGAGAGAAAAAAAAAAGGGGCACTTGAGCTGGGCGGTGGTGGCGTATGCCTTTAATCCCAGCACGTGAGAAGCAGAGGCACGTGGATCTCTGTGTGTCTGAGGCCAGCCTGGTTTACAGAGTGAGTTCCAGGACAGCCAGGACTACACAGAGAGAAACCCTGTCTTGGGGGAGAAAAAGGCACTTGAAGGGAAATGTAGCAACTTTATAAATAAAAAAGTAAAGGAGTGTTGTGAGTTTTAAATTCTGTCCAGTAAAGTTGTAGGATGAGAAGAGACTGAGGGGTAAGAAGAGAGGAGAGCCACCTGGAGGGACATTGAGACAAGTCATCAACAGAGGATAGACGGATGATAGTTGGCTACATAGATGGTAAATAGGTAGGTGGGTGATAGGTAAATATGCAGATGTGACTATTAGACAAATGATACATAGATCAAGAGAACTGAAGGAGTTAAGCCTTGTCTGTTAGGGGTTGAAGGTTACAAACGTGCTGATCGGCTCCTGTGTGGAGTTTCAGGACAGCAGCTCTTTTGTCTGAACAGCCATTCCACCACAGCAAAGCTCCCCTTTCACTCTCTCCTCCTTTGCTTCCCAAACTCCATCTTAGCCTCCCCTGGTGCAGGTACACTGCCGTGCAGATGCTTCCTCCAAGTGGAGCCATGCCCTCTTGGGGGAAGGAGCAAGGCTCAGGAGAACCAGGATGTAGAGAAACTTACAAACATCCCGAGTTCTATCCCCAAAGTTATATAAGCAGCAAAACCGCCGGAGAAGGGATCTCTCCACTAGGCAGGGCTGCCTGCGTGCTGTGCAGAAAGCTCTAGGCATGCAGCTCTTATGAGTCATCATCCATGCTGGGGTGAGCTTTTTAGCAATGCCTTTGAGTCACTCATACTCCCACAAGTAACCCCTCACCCACACTTCTCCAAGGAACCCCAATACTCTCATTGGGTTATTGAGTTAGACTCGGGTGGAATGGTTTCTTTGATCTGTCCTGGTGCCCTATCTGGAGCAAACAGATATTTGTTCATATCTCCCCAGGATAAGTCACCTAACACTGGCCACAACCCTCGCTGAGCAAAGTTAAAAGGCAGCACTCAAGGCTACTCAAAGAGCTCACAGGGAGGCCTCATTTCTTGGGATTACAAGTCCCACTTTTAGGTTTGCTTGCTCTTTCATTGCCCATATGGACCAGGCCTTAGTTTTCCCAGCTGTAAATGAGAAGCTGGCCTGCACCAGCATTCCCCTGGGTATTTTCCATGGACCTAGTCAGTCCTGTGTGACGTTCTAGGACAATAATATGTTGATAAAAGAGACAGTGAGTTAAAGATGGCCATAGGAGCATTTGGAGGAAGGCCATAGGCATGCTAGCCTGAAGCTGGCTGTCTACCCTGGTGGGCCACATGGCCTTTTCCTGGAGGCATCTCTCAGAGAGGAAGTTGTGGGTCTCTATGGCAAAGTTGAACAAAATTGGTTGGGCTAAGGAGAATGCCATGCAGGAATATGAAGGACAATGTATTCTCTCTAACCTGAGACCTATGGTCACATCTATGCCTACACTGGGCTGTACCAGTCATTTCAGCTGAACCTCAAAGGCTGGTGTTAAGCAAACAGAGCCTTCTGGACTCAGCCACAATGGACCATCTTCAGTGCTGAGGACGTAGATGTTCCATCACCCGCCTTTTCCAAGGTTTTCCCAAGACTCCCTGGCCAGTGACACTCATGGGGATTCAGGCTGTTTCATAGTGACAGGTTGGCCTGCCTGGATCTCAGAATCAGAAAAAAGAAGGCAGTTAGAGCATACAGGCTTAGCCCTCCTGGGTCTGTCTCTCAGGATTGTAGTTGCTTTCTTCAAGAAAGGGATCAGGTTGTAGCTTGGTTCATAGAGTGCTTGTTTAGCATGCATGAAGTCTGGGGTTTGATACCCAGCACCCCATAAAGCAGATGTGGTGGTAGAGGCCAGTGATCCCAACACTTGGGTGTAAAGGCAGGAAGATCAGAAATTCAAGGTTCCCCTTGGTTACAAAGGAAGTTGGAGGCAATCTTGGAATACATGAGACCAGAGAGAGAGAGAGAAAGAGAGAGAGAGAGAGAGAGAGAGAGAGAGAGAGAGAGAGAGAGAGAGAGAGAGAGAGATATTAGTACACACCTACTTCCAACTACCTGGGAGACTGAGGCCGGAGGATTGATTGAGCAATTTGAGGCAAGCCTGGGCAGCATATCCAGACTTAGTCTCAAAACAAAAAAAATGAAGTAATTAAAAATAAGTGACAAATTATCCATCACTGTTAATGATGGTGAATTCTCCTTCACCATCTTTGGTGAAGGAGAAAAAATCCCCCCAGTGACTGAAAGCAGAGTCAGGACTTAGACATACATGGAGACAGTAAACTCAGCCCTTGACAGATGCAGCATCGAGGCTTTGGGGCTCAGCTGGCACCGCCACAGGCCACTGCAGGAGGTCGAGATGGAGTGTGTCCTGAGTCATCTCAGGCATTCAAGGCCAGGGGAGTCATGCCTGGGAGTGATGAACACCTTGGCTAACACCAACGTCAGTGCTATGTCTGGAAAGTGAGTCAGGGGCCCACAGAACGAAGCTTTCACATTCTTGGAGATGGTTCTGTCTTACTGTGGTTCTTTCCCAACAGAACCTCAATGGAACAACAGATTTCCACTTCATATTTCTACAGTGAAAATGGCTGGTGTGTGCCTTAGTTCCCAGGTACAACGCAGCTTGAAAACCAAACTCCCATGGGATTTTAAAGTGCCATAAGCCTTCTAAGTCTCCCTCTGTCCAGTCTACATTCTCTTTTCCCAGTATTTATGGAGTAACCACTATGTACCAGGCTCTGTGTCTTAGCCCACAGCAATCCCCAAGACACAACATCCCTCCTGTTCTTACGCATCATATAGTCGAAGGTTGGAGGACTCTAAACAATGAGGCAAGCCAGACTTCATTTTCTGTGGCAGGGTCTCACTAGGTAGTCCTAGTTGGCCTGGAACTTAATATGTTGTGAACACACAGAGATTGACCTGTCTCTGTCTCCTAAGAGCTGGGATCAAAGGGATGGGCTAACATGTCCATTGAGACAAATCATTCTTGCAATTTGCTATACAATGAATTAGTTGTGGGTTGGAGGATTCCAATAGAGGGGAACAGAGGGGAAACAAAGACAGGGGTGCACTGGGGCATCAGGGCTTTGCTTTGAGACTCGGTCTTAATCAGCAGCCCCAGGTCCTGTGTCTCCTGGAAACTCTTACAGGGAAGGTAGTGGAGAGTCCTCATGGTGATATGGCTCTTGGCTCCTCGTTCCCAGCTGCCAGGCTCCACTTAGCTCTAAGGAAAGGCAATAGGCCTTATTGGGTAGCAGAAAAGCTGCTGGGATTAAAGCAACACATCAATGACTGGGAGCCCATGCTCTACCTTCATAGACACTGAACCTGCTCAGGTCCAGAATAGAGGGGACCATGCCTGGGGTGAACAAGGGCCCAGACAGAAATATAGCAATGGGTGTGTGAGGTCCTCCAAAACCAGCTTCCTCAGCCCTTGCTGCAGAATGGAAACAACTTAGCTTTTTGGTCTCTCAGGTCTGTCATCTATAACCATGGGAATGACATAAGGAGTCTCCCACCTACACACACACACACACACACACACACACACACACACACACACACACACACCCTAGATACTTAGAACATGGCCTGTCCTCTGCTTTTCACTGCTTTTTGTCTGTTTGACTGTTTACCTGCTGATGATCGGTAGCTGAGCATAGCATGTTAGGGCTGTAAGGATCCAGGCTTTGACCCTAACACCTATGGTGACATGAGGACTATGGTTGAGCCGCTTGGAATAAGGTATGCCCATCATGGCCCCCCAGTTTTTCTGATCATGACGGCAGAGAGCTTACAGGACACAGATATACAGACATGGCTGTGCATCACTTCTTGATCACATTCCTGCCTGAATCTCACAACTGCAGCCTACAGGGACATCTCTAGCACAGGCCAGGTCACACAATGTCACCTTGGCTCACTAAGCATGGCCTCTTTTAGCCAGATAGAACAGCAGCCAAGAAAGCAAATTGCTCTGCAATTTCTAATAAGCAGAGTTTTCAGGTGACCTCTGAAGGGAGGTCCTAGAGAGGGCAATGGGACTGGGCTAAAGGGCATAAAGCTCTGTGTGTGTGTGTGTGTGTGTGTGTGTGTGTGTGTGAGAGAGAGAGAGAGAGAGAGAGAGAGAGAGAGAGAGAGAGAGAGAGAGAGAGAGAGAAGCCATAGCACATATGTAGAGGTCAGAGAACAAATTGTGGGAGTTGGTTCTTGCCTTCCACCTTGTTTTAGACCAGGCTGTGTCTTGCTTCGACCTCTTTAGTATGTACTCTAGGCTAGCTTGCCAGTGAACTTCCAGGTGATTCTCCTGTCTCCTCCTCCCATATCGTCATAAGAGTGGTAGAACTACAGCTTTGTAGAACTGCATGTGTTTTCTTATGAGGGTTTCGGTGATCTGAGCTCAGGTCATCAGGCGTGAACATTTCACCCATTGAGCCATCTCCCAGCCCATACAAAGCCTCTTTTCAGGCAGCCAGGCATATATTTTTCTAGTGGCTGCCCCAGTGATAGTATATTACCCCCAGCACCCGCCCTTAACACTTAGCATCCCAGGTGTTTGGAGGTGATTAAAGATGGGGCTGAATTCTCTGCTGCTTATGCTCAGAGGCCAGAGGCACTGGAGATGTGGAATGCAGTGGGAACAGGAAGAGAGACCAAACTGGCCGGAAGGAGGAGGAAGCACCTGAGGCCTTCCCAGATAGCATCTTGGGTAGGCTGCTTACCCTGATCTGATCGTTATACCTCGTAAACATGTATCAAACTGTCACTCTGAACTCCATCAATACAGGCTAGTGTGAGTCATTAAAAAAAAAAAAAAAGCCAAACAAACAAAAGGTGTTGTCCCCCTCTTCCCAAGGCTTAAGGCTCATCACAGAAGAGGAGGCAGAAAAATTAGAAGGGCCGGAGGCTGCGGGTGGCTACAGCAAAACAGTGTTTTCTAGACACAACAGAGCAGTTACACGTAAGAACTCAGTGGTTGTGACAGCAAGGTTTGCATAAGGTCGAGGCAAACAAAATCCCAGCACAGAGAGGGGAGGTGGGCAGGAAGTCTCACCCCTAGTTGAGAAACTGATGGCAATTGATGGCTGTTGGGAGAGGGAGAGCTAGTTTTCTTTAAGGTTGTGACCCCTTGATAGGTCAACCACACTTAGGGGTAGAATTTGGGCAGTACATAGAGTATTTATTGGGTTTTGAAAAGGAAGACATGAGGACGGGTAAGTAGGATAATGATGTTAATCTGGGAAGAGATGGGGGAGGGAGTGAATATGGTTAAAATAAATTGTATGAAATTAAAAAAAATTAACATCATCATCATCATCATCATTATTATTACTATTGAAATGTTCTGAAATGGGCATAGTTGCTGTAAAAATGGCTGGAGGGTCCAGGAACCTACTTCATGGTATGAGAAGAGTCCCAGATCTGAGCACACTAAAGCACTCTTGTCTCCTGCCAAGGCCTGTGGAGGATGGGAGGAAGCCTGTGTGCTTAATCACAGAAGGCTACATGAAAAATGGGGGTCAGGGAAAGAAGAGCCCCACTTGCCTGGCAGTTCACATGGAGGAGATGAAGTGATACCTTGGGCAGGGCCTCTAGGCGCTTTCTCTACGGCACATCAATAAATCTGCTGATCGCTTTGAAGAGGAGCCCGTGGCTGCCACCCTCTTTCTTTCCTCCTCTAACTCTGTGCTTCACGCACTAGGACTCTGGAGGTCACAGAAGATGAAAGGAGCTGGAGGAGGGCAAGGGGACCAGAAGCTTTTGAAGAGAAGATGAACATCTGGAGGAGCAGGTGTGAGGTGGTCCAGGCCAGATGGTGGCAGGTGGCCGAGTTCTGTGAAGACCAATTAGGGATCGTGGAAGCTGACAGTTGGCCAGGTGTCTGGTTGCTGTGAAAGGGATTTGTTCAGGTGAAACCAAGATTGGTTTTCAGCGTTTCATCCCTGTTTATAGCTGCCACTCAAGCTTTGCCTGCACAGGCAGCAGGAATCTCTTGAAGGCAGCTTAGCTTGGGAAACAGCTAGAAAAGGAAAGTGGGAAGGGGCAAGGCAGACGTACATCTCTTTTTTTGCAAGGCCGTAAGGAAGAAGAGCTCTGAAAACCACCTCTGAAACCCTCCTTTGATTCCATAGTCTGAAGGCAGGTGGCTTGAAGCTCTTTGTCTTTTATATTTTTGGTTGTGGGTCTAGCCTTTAACGGCCGAGCCATTTCTTCAGCAGCCCCTCTTTATCTCTTTCAGTCCCTGTCGCTGAATATTTGACGCAGGTCACATGGGACTGCAGGGTACTGCCCTGCCCCCACCGGGGTTCTGTGAATATTGTCTTCCCCAAACTCATAGTCCTGAGATCTGAAACAGGTGGCCCTTGAGGTCCGTGGATGGTCCTGGATGCCTTTAGGGACGATGCCAAGGAGTGCTGGGTGGGCTACTGGGTGGATGATTACCATGGCTGATTGGGTGCTGCAGCGGAAAAGAAAGGCAGCGGTTCCTGAGTGCCCACTTCAGGTCAGGGGCGTGGCCTCGTGCATACACAATTGACTCCATCTGAGCCTGGATGTGAAATTAGCAGAGAAGCCTTTAAGATAGCCACTCCCACAGATGGAATGACCATTTGCTTTGAGGCAGTGCTAACAGTGACAACGTTTGCTGTTTGTTTTGTTTTGAAATAGGGTTTGTCTAGCTTTTTAACCCTGGCTTTCCTAGCCTCGAACTTGTAATGGCCTTCCTGCCTCTGCCTCCTGAGTACCATGCCCAGGAGACCACACACACACACACACACACACACACACACACACACACACACACACTCCCATGCTTCTGTGAACTAGAGGTACTAGGCAAGCACTCTAGCAACTGTGTTATATCCTTCGCCCTCAGTAAAACATTTTTTATTAAACATTTTTTATTTTTTACATATACATTTCTATTATTACACATATATACAATAAACTACCTACAGCAAGAAGAACCATGAAACAATCAGGAATTATATACATGTTACAGTCTTAGTGTTTTGGCTACTAGAAAAACATTTTAAAGTGACTTTTTGGGGGGAGAAACATACTCAATTAACCCCAACCAACCACAAGGCTCTTCTTTTTACATGTATTTTTGAAAGTCTGGGATGTGATTTGCTGCCCCTGGGTGTGGAGTCTCTCCTGCAGCCCTGTGGAATAGTCCTCTGGGGAAGGCTAAGTGAGGTAGGAGGGAGTCAAGAGGCAGATCGTAGCCTGCTTTCCCGCCTTCCCCATTCTGCTTACTAACTCGCTGAACCTCACAAGCAGCAGTGCAGCTAGGACCATGGGAGCGCCAGAGGCAACCAGAGACGGCAACAGGTAAGAGAGACATAGCTGGAAAAAAAAAAAAGGGAAAAATGAGAAGGGCTGAGTGGGCTCTGAGCTTCAGAGTACCCAGAGGAAGGCTTAGTGAAGGAAAGAAAGAGACCACAAAGGAGGAAAGGAGCCCATTGAAAGAGCAGGGCTTTTCAATGCAGAATTTATGCTAATCCTGCAGAATTTATGCAGGGAACGCTGAGTGACTTACACTGTTAATAATGGTTTTGCTGAGATGCACAGATGGTTTTCTATTGATTTTTTTTTCTTTTTTTCACCAAGAATGAGAGACCTATGCCACAGGGCGGTGGTGGCACACGCCTTTAGTCCCAGGCAGAGGCAAGAGGATCGCTGTGAGTTCAAGGCCAGCCTGGTCTACAAAGTGAGTCCAGGACAACCAAGGCTACACAGAGAAACCCTGTCTTGAAAAACAAAACAAAAAACAAGAGAGAGAGAGAGAGAGAGAGAGAGATCTTAGCTGAAACAGCAGATCATTGAACTTGAGGTAACCGTTGTTTATAAGCGCTCCCTAGGATGAAGGATGCAGGAGAAGGATGTACAAGGGACTCCCACACGAGGGTCTCCCACACGAGGGTCTCCCACACGAGGGTCTCCCACACGGAGGGACTCCCACACGAGGGTCTCCCACACGAGGGTCTCCCACACGGAGGGTCTCCCACACGGAGGGACTCCCACACGAGGGTCTCCCACACGAGGGTCTCCCACACGGAGGGACTCCCACACGGAGGGACTCCCACACGAGGGTCTCCCACACGAGGGTCTCCCACACGAGGGTCTCCCACACGGAGGGACTCCCACACGGA
This sequence comes from Acomys russatus, assembly GCF_903995435.1. Lineage (NCBI taxonomy): Eukaryota > Metazoa > Chordata > Mammalia > Rodentia > Muridae > Acomys > Acomys russatus. The sequence goes on along the minus strand of NC_067168.1, from coordinate 29,252,160 downwards.
GGGACTCCCACACGAGGGTCTCCCACACGAGGGTCTCCCACACGGAGGGACTCCCACACGGAGGGACTCCCACACAGAAGAGTCTCCTATATAGAGTGCACATAGAGAGTCTTCTATGTAACTGCTTTACGTAGGAGGCATATGAAGAGATATTAATGGAGTGAGGCAAGTCTGGGACAAAATAACAAAGAAAGGGGCGGGGTGGGGGGGGGGGTGGGGGAGCGGGGAGAGAACCTCTTGTCTTCAGGCCTGGTTTATACAGCACTGCTAGTTGAACCTAGGGTTTTATGCATGCCAGGCAAACACTCTGCCCACGGAGCTACCTCCCAGCTAGTTTTTCTCTTTTTTTAAGTTTTGACAAATGTACATTAAGATGAAGAACATTTCTATCACCATAAAAATGTTCTTATATGCCAAGGCTGGTTTCACAGGGCGCATGCTCATAAGGGCCCTGTGCTTCCTTCAGGATTCTGCTGCCAACACCTTGGTTGTTTGTTGAAACAGAGCATGGCAGGCTGGCCTCAAACTCATCATCCTCCTGCCTCAGCTTCTGGAGTGTTGGGATTATGGGTGGGGAAAGGACCCCGCATTTTCAGTTTTCATTGTTCCCTACAAATAACAAAACTGGTGTCTCTGTAACCCTTTGCTGTTGATTCTCAGCTGTGGACAACCACTGGTGTGATCTGCTATTGTAGGTTACATGCCTTTTTTTAGAGTTTCTTTTTTTTTTTTCTTGTTTATTTAAAGTGGAAAGGATTAAGCCTAGACTTGGAGCATACCAGACAGGGACTGTACCATTGAGCTATATTCTGCTCCTGGGCCGTTTTTAGAGCTTCTTATTAATGGAATTGTAAAATATGTGCTGTCCAGTTTCTTCTACTTAGGATGATGCTTTTGAGAATGGTCCATTTGTGAGCATGCATGTGTACACATATGTGTGCAAGTATGACTGTGTATATGTGTGTGTATGTGTGCACTTTTTATTGCTAAGTAATATACCATCACACTGCATATGTTACAATCAATTCATATATTCATTTGGCGATGAACTTTGGGTTGTTCATAATATTTGTCTACTACAGATTAAGCTTTTACAATGTTTTCATTTCTTTTGGATAGATACTTGAAGATGAGACTCCTAAATGTTAGGAATATATATTCTCTCTATATAGGTTTTTTTTTTTTTTGAGACAGGGTTTCTCTGTGTAGCCTTGGCTGTCCTGGACTCGCTTTGTAGACCAGGCTGGGCTGGAACTCACAGCGATCTGCCTGTCTCTGCCTACCTGAGTGTTAGGATTACAGGCATGCGCTACCACAGCTGGCTTGAAGAAGTATATTTTTAACTTGTCAGACGCTATCAGTTGTTTCCCCAAGTGTTTTTATTGTTTAGCATTCCCACCAGCGAATGAGGGTTCTGGTTGTTCAACATTTTTGCTAGCACTTTGCACTCTGAGTTCTTAAAACTTTCGTCATTCTGATTGTGTGTGTGTGTGTTTATTTTGTACTTCCTAGTGACTATCCTTTGATGGTGTCTGCTCAAATATTTTGCCCATATTTGCTTATTCTTCTTTTGTTTGATTTTTTCCTTAATTTGAAAATTATACTTATCTATTTACATATTTGTGTGTGTGTATGTGTGTATGTGTGCGCGCACACCCACACATGCATACTACAACATGTATGTAGAGGTCAGAGGAGTTGTTTCTGTCCTTCTACCATGTAGGCCCTGGGGATGGAAAGCAGGTTTCGTAGTAAGTATCTCTATCCACTGAACAATCTTGTCCATCCTTCTTAAGTTCTTACTAGGTTTGTTTGTTTGCTTGGTTTTGGTTTTTCAAGACAGGGCTTCACTGTGTAGCCCTGGCTGACCTGGAACTTGCTCTGTAGACAAGGCTGGCCTTAAACTCAGAGATCTGCCTTCCTCTGCCCACCAAGTGCTGGGATTAAAGGTGTGTGCCGCCACCACTACCACCTAGCTTGGTCATGGTCATGGTGTTTTATTACAGCAACGAAAAAGAAACAGATACAGTGATTTTTGCTTTTACCTCTCAAGAATATTGAATTTTGTTTTGATGTGCCCATAAAAAGTTTTGGGGTGAGCCCAGCTTTCTTAGTGTTTACCATGAGGCTTTGCTGAGGGAGGGCTGAAGTAACCTTTGTTTTAGGTCTGTGTATAGTTCCCTTTCTATGGCTGTGATAAAACACCATTACCAAGGAATTTATAGAAGGAAGGGTTTGTTTTGGGCCCACAGTTCTGGAGGGCTTAGTGTCCATGATGCTCAAGCAAAGAAATTGCTGAGCGCTCACATCCTGAGCTACAAACTCAAGTAGAGGGCAAACACAATAGGAAGGGTGCATGGCTTTTGAAACCTCAGCACTGTCCCTCAGGGATACACTTTCCTCAGCAAGGCCAAACCTCCCAAGCCTCCCCAAAGAGGACTACCAGATGGGACCAAGTATTTAAATACCCCAGACTTATTAGAAATGTCTCATTCAAGCTACCAGTGTGTTTTTTCAGTCTGGCACAAAAAGGAAGCCCTCTCTAGGGTCTCACTGAGGTCAGTGGGGTTGGATGACATCTCTCCTACTCCCTCACAGCCTGTGTAAGCTCTGTGGACCGTGCCACAGGCAGACCCCTAGTTCTTTGCATGGTCTTGGGGAGTTTCACCCTCCCTACCCTTTCACAGCTGGTCTTTGGTCACAATCCTCAAGGAGCCTCCTCTAGGCCTAGTCTCTGCCTGCTTAGCCTAGCAAGATCTCAATGCTGTCACTGCGCTTTCTACTGTGCTGTGACAGTGACTCCCTGCGGGAAGCCAGGGCGAGCCTAGAGATCTGTTTGTTTTCCAACTCCCCTTCATCACAGTTCTGCACCATTTGTGCAGTGTCTAGAAATGGTTTTCTTGCTGGGCACGTTGGTGCATGCCTGTAATCCCAGCATTTGGGGAGGCAGAGGCAGGAAGATCAGTGTGTGTTCAAGGCCAGCCTGGTCTACAAAGTGAGTCCAGGATAGCCAAGGCTACCCAGAGAGACCTTGTCTCAGAAGAGAAAGAAAGAATTGGTTTTCTCATCCTTGTCTAATTTCCTCATTATAGCAGGAGACCAAGCCTAGCATCAAGTACTTCACATAGACTGTAGGGGAAGAAGAACTTGACGATCATATTTAAAGATTTATTTCTATTTCATGTGTATGAATGTTTGTGTGCATGCGTGCGTGCGTGCATGTGTCTCCACCACGTGCATGCAGTGCCAGTGGAGGCCAGAATGGAGCATCTGTTCTCCTATAGCTGGAATTACAGGTGGTGGTGAGCCACAACATGGGTGCTGGGAACAGAACCTGGTTCCTCTATGCTCTTAAGAGCAAATGCTCTTAACCGTTGAGTCATCTCTCCAGCCCCATTTATAGCAGTGACAACTTTAAACTTTTATTTAGAACTTCACAGCAATATATGGGAACCAGTAAGGACTCAGGGGAATCTGAGGTCTGCCAATCTGACAGTGGCAGTAAGGCCTTAAGATACCTGGGAAGGGATTACAACAGGGACCCTGATCGCTCTGTCTTGGGACAAGGGGCTTATGCAGGCATGAATAGCACAAAAAAAGAATTTGATAGCCTAAAAGAAAATATAAACATTGCTTTTTAAAAATTGATCTGTATCTATTAATTAATTCTATTATTGAGATGGCTTACAGGTAGCCAAGGCTATCCTCAAACTCACTATGTAGCTGAGGCTGGCCTTGAATTTCTTATCCTTCTGTCTCTACCTCTCAAGTGCTGGGATTCCAGGAATACAACATTTCTTTGTTATCGAAGTAGAAAGCCTAATATATGGTAAACCAAGGTTATTTTCTGAGACATAGATCTCAACCTTGATTATATTAGAATCAAGAGAGGGTTTAAAATCCCAGTGCACAGTCTGCAACTGAAAACTATGTCTGTGGTATGGCTCCAAGGGTCTGTATTTTTTAAAAAATTCTTTAAAACTATCATCTTTTAAAAATATTTTAAAGGCCTGTGGTGGTGCATGCCTTTAGTCTCAGCATTCAGGAGGCAGAGGGAGAGGGAGGTGGATCTCTGAGTTTGAGGCCAGCCTGGTCTACAGAGTGAGTGTCAGGACAGCCAAGGCTACACAGAGAAAACCTGTCTCAAAAAACGTGTGTGTGTGTGTGTGTGTGTGTGTGTGTGTGTGTGTGTGTGTGTGTGTGCGCGTGCACGCGCGCAATATATATATTTAAATATTTTATATTCTATGTGTATAGGTGTTCTGTCTGCATTAGTGTGCCATGTGTGTCCCCCTCTGACAACAGAGGCCAGAAGAGGCCATTGAGTCACTTGCAACTGGAATTACAGACAGTTGTGAGCTACCATGTGGATGCTGGGAATTGAAGTCCAATCTTCTGGAAGAAGAGCCAGTGCCCTTAACCACTGAGCCATCTCTCCAGCCCCCAACTATCTACATGTGTACAGTGTCTGGACCGTGTCAGTGTGCTGCTGAAGATGAGGACACAGCTCTGAGGTCCTTCATCACTAGTTCCTGTTACCATAGCACTTTCTCCCTGGGGATCTGTAGCAGGTGTTCTATGTCCCTAACCTCCTGGTCGCCCACTTTCTTCTTTTCCTATGAATCTTCTCACCATACCCTTCATCTCAAAAGGAAGCCATGCACAGCTGCTGCAGTGGGTAAGGGGGGGAATGTGGGTTCCAGGTGGGGGAGTGAGCAGATGCCACCATGGCCAGAGCTAGAGAGTCCCATTGCCTCTGCCCTCCTGTGCTCTTGGGGCTCCCTTCTGCCACTCCAGGCCCAAACATGTCTGGAGCTAGCCACTTTGTTGATGACTGCCCCAGGTCTCCTGCCCTCACTTCCTCCCTCCTTCAGACTGATTTAAAAAAAAAAAAAATAAGGCCCTGGAAGTCCCCTCCCATTCATCACAGATGTGTGGGCTTGTCTCCTGGGAGCAGAGCGCACAGTTTCTCTGTGATGGAAAGCGCCACAGGTAAATAAAGAGCCTATGCCCTGCCGGTGACTTCAGGGCTGACCTTGGGTCAATTTGTTTCTCCACCTGTAAAAGTGGAGGGTTGCACGTATGTCTTCCACAACACCTCTGACACGTGTGCAAGGCAGCTGGTGCCCTTTTGAGTAAGACCCCAGCAGTTAGCTTCAAGACTTTGCTGACCAGATGCATGTGACATCTGGTAGGTGTTGACTGTGTCCTTATCAGCGTCCAACTCTGACAGATTGGAAGTGGTGGCGGGATGTGTACAAGGGTGCTGTGGGAAGTGGCCTTTTAGGTAGCCTTTTCCTCCTTTTCCCTTCTTCTTTAAATGTTTTATATTTATTTATTTATTTATCCCCCCTCTCTTTCTCCCTCCCCTCTATGAATGTGTATGAACACATGTACACTGTGTCTGTGTGTGTGTGTATGTGTGTGCACGCACGTGTGTGCTGTGTTACAGCCAACATACAGCAGTCAGAGGACAATTTACTGGAACCTTCCACTATGCGGGATCTAGGGCTCACACCCAGGTCATCAGCAAGCATCTTTACCTGCTGAGATATCTTGCTGGTTTGTCTTCTTCCCACCCCCACCCGCCCCTCTTCAATTCAAGTATGCTTGGTTCCCTTTTTATTTACGATAACCATGACCCAAATAGTTATCGTCTTCAAGTTATCTTCCTGCAAATCCTACAGACAGTATTCAAAGTGAAGTTATAAAGAAAATGGCAGTTCATCATTAAGGTCTCCTTGCTGTGCACATAGAATGTCCAGTATATGAACATCTTATTCATTGAGAGACCGTGGGTCCAAATGAGGCATCTTCAAAGCTAACCCTCTTTCTTTTCAAATGGAAGAAGGATTCTTTCCAAAGATTCATGTGGGACATAGACAGTGTTTGGCTTGAAAGATAACATTTGGCATATCTCTGCTGGTACAGGAGGAGACATGTTTGTTGTCCCCTCAACCCCCTACCCCCATCTTTGTGGACTCTACAGTATTGCTGGAGGCCCCAGGAGATTGGGTGTGGTGAAGGGGACCATCAAAATGAACAGTATGGGAGAAAAGCCTGTCCTTGGAGATATCTCGGCTCTGTTTGGAAGCCAGTGCAATGGGCCTTTATATGAGGACAGAGCTCAGGGGCTCTCTAGGGGAGACTTTGGGAGCAGTGGTGCTGCATGCGAGAAGGAGACCAGGTCCTCCCACTGAGCCCGAAGGCAGTACTCTGAGAAGGCCTAGACAAAGTCAGCATCACAGAGGTCCTCCCAAGAGCACTGGATGGAAAAGACACCGGTGTGATGTGGGTGGCATCCGGGAACCACTAGAACATCAAAAGAACAGACTCAGGCAGAGCAAATCCCTGGGATTGGGGGGCACTGAGGACTGAGACAGCAAGGTTCCTCCTACATAAGCAAGGGTTCAGAGCCGCCTCCTGGTGCCTACGCTGCAGCCCTCAGAGATGCAGAGACACTAACCAGAGCAAGGTGAGCTGCCTGAGAGAGCAAGAGTGTAGGCCCCAGTGCCTCTGGGTGTGTTTACGGAGTGCTGCTCTGAGCATCGGAATGTTTTCGTGAACTGTGGCCTGCTTCCCGTTGATTCCCATATTGACATCTGCTTGGCCAGTAGTCAGGACTACTGGCTGAGCCTCTCCTGAGCATTGGCGGGACTCGGGCCAAGAATGCAAATAGAAGCCTACGTTCTGTTTTGGTTTTGTTTGTAAGGCAAGGTCTCCTGGTAGCCTAGGCTGCCTCTACATAGCCTCTGTGCAGCCGAGAATGACTCTGAACTTCTGATCCTCCTGCCTCTCCCTCCCAAATGCTGGCTTTATAGGTACATGCCAGCATGCCCAATGAGACAGGGATTCTTAAGCATGACAAGTTAAGCTTATGACCAAACTGAAGAAGAATGTACATGATTTATTACCACGAACTATTCCATAGCGACTCAGTACAACTGTGGTGGATACAGCATGAATTAACGAGAGCGTCTCAAAGTGCAAATGGAAACAGAAAGGGAAACAGAAAAGTAGATGTTCAGTGGGCCTGGAAAGGAGCCTCCTGCTCTGTGGTGTTATGTAGCACTCCCTTCAGGGTGTTTAGGGGTGCAGAGGAAGGCAGCTGGCCTTTTCTTGGTCTTGGACTAGGAGCGCGGGTCCATTTCTATCACTTCCTTTTTCCAGCATTCAGTCACCTGTGAGACTACAAAGGCAGCATCAGGAAGACAGGCTTTCCCAGGACCTCTGCAATGCTGTTGACCCTGAAACAAGCCTGTGCTTAGGCTTTGTGTTTTTAACCTTAAGGCATTGAGAGCAGGGGACTCTATTTGCCGAGTCAGCATTATTTCATTTTATTCTTTTTGGTCTCATCTGTGGACCACAGGTATAGAAGCCTTACTTCAGTGGACTCTTTTGTGGGTATGTGGCAGGAGTGCACATGTGTCTCTAAGTGTGTATTAATGCCAGAGGACAACCTGAGCCGATGTTCCTCAGGAGCTGTCCACTTTAGTTTTTGAGCCAGGGTTTCTCAGTGGCCTGCGACTCACTTGAATGGGCTAGGTTGGCTGGCCAATGAGTTCCAAGGATCGTCTTGTCTCCCTCCCCAATACTGGCATAACAAGCACAGGTCACCATTGCTGGCTTTTTTTTTTTTTTTAAACATGGAGCCTAGTGGACAGTAACTTTAGATCTAGCACAGCCCCTCCAGCTTCTCTTTCTTTGAACCTTACCATGTCATCTCTTTGGTGTTTTGACAGGAAGGGCCAGGTGCATCCATGGGCCTTCCCATGTGGTCTCTTCTGCACACACTTCCACTACTGTGACACCGTCTCCCATGAGGCCCTAGCCAGAGCTGAGCAATGGCTGTCACTATGCTCTTGAGACTGCAGATCTACCCAGCTGCAAGTGTTTTGTTACACAACAACAGAAAACTGGCTAAGACAAGACGCTAGGCTGCGTCCAGAGCTACCTGGGTGTGAGGGTCAGGGAGTCTGGCTTACTTCAATCTCCCAGATGGGCTCATTCACTGAGGTGGTCTATGACACTCAGTCCCTTTCCTTCTCCTTGGCCAGCACTGTCTGGGAGAGGGCTTGTTGTCTTTCTAATCTCTGTTTTCCGTGTCCCTACTGGTCCATTGGGTGACTGGGACCGTTGGACCTTTGGCAATGTTCCTGACATCTCCCCAAGTTGAGGAGCCACCGGCCCTTTATCTCCCTTCCTGTCTCCACTGGAGGCCACAGGCTGTGCTGACAGAGATGTTCACTCTGGTCCAGGAACCATGGCAACAGAGGTTGTAAATGAGTTTCAACAAGTGTATTGGGAGGAAGGTCATCTGGGGGAAGTGCTCACTGCTCCCCTTCAAGAGGATCCTGGCCGTGTGGCTTAGCTCAGTCGGTTAGAGCAGATAATGGTAATAATAATGGCAAAGCTGTGGGTTCATTTCCTATTAGGGGCCAACGTTGCTCTGTATGGTTGCCTCTAATCCCAGCACTCAGGAGGCAGAAGTTCCTTTGAGTTCCAGGCCAGCCATAGCTATACAGTGAGGCCCTGTCTCAAAAGGAAAAACAAAAACAGTCCATTCCCTGGTACGAGAGATGGTATCTAAAACACACCAAGTAATCAAACCTACTGGTCGATGAATAAGCGAGGGTGGACCACATGCTAATTTTTCCAGTAACTGTAAAAACAAACCAAGAACTAAAAGACATCCCCCAGATTCAGTATTCTAGCCTGAAGCAAATGACCCATGATCCTTTTTTTTGGGGGGCGGGCAGGGTAGGGTCCTGTGGCTCTGACCTTGAGATCTTGTTTCTGTAAGCCAGGTGCTTTTCTTTTCTCCCCATGGGAAGCTGATTGCCACATCCTCAGCTTGTAGACTTCCCCAAGAGGCTAAAGCCAGCTGGAGCCACTTAAGCAACATATTTAGGGTGCTTGAGATTATACCTAACTCCAGGAAAGCCAGTGAGGTAGCATTCCAGAGAGCTCCTCCCCTGCCTTCTTTCATTGAAATAATTTCAGGTCTCTTCCTGCTACATTCAGAAAGAACTCCCCCAGGGGGCAAAGTCCTCCAGAGGGTGGTTCAAACTCAGCTTTAATGACATGCACTCATAACTTAAAAACCATCTTCTGTCAATTATCTCAGGTACTAGGCAAGCTGGCAAGTCACTGTTTGTCAATACTGGGAAGAAAAACAGTAGACATACCGGAGAGTCAGGTTCAACTCAAGACTTGCTAGCCTTTCATAGAGGTGGGAGAGGAGGCTGCCTTGGTTTTTCCTTCTTCACCAGGCAGACTGAGCTGATGAAGCAGAAGGCTACCATTGCTAGGTTATTGCCCAATAAAAATAAGGCTGGCTGGCATTTGCAGAAGGTGCTAGAAGGACTCCCAAAGGGACTGGGCTCTGAATGAGGTTCTCTGTTCCCTTCCTATTGGTTATTCCAGGACCCTGAGTCAATGAAAAGACAAGTTCTATGTGAGAGAAAGATAGATAGATAGATAGATAGATAGATAGATAGATAGATAGATAGATTTGCAACAAGAGTCCCTACCTCTGAATTTCATCTATTTATCCATTCTTCTGCATGCCAGAAAACATTAGAAGAGACACAATGTCTCTAAGATCAAGGCAGAGAGAATCTATCTATCCAGTCATTGGTTGATTCAACAATCATTCATGATTATTGACATCATGTGCCAAGACTTCTCCTAAGAGCTGAGAAGGTGGCTGTGCAGAATGGACATGGTCTCGGATTTTTGTTTTCTTTTGGAGTGTTTTTATGGAGTGGGGGGGGGGCATTAAATAGAAAAGGCAGTCTCATAGTGAGTTGCTCTAGGAAGTAAATGGGTCAGGGTACTCTGGTGGATCCGGGGGGACTCCTCTGGCAGAGACGAGGCTTGCTAATATGGCGTGGCTGTCAGGAGAGAGCTTATCAAGGAGATATCATCCCTGCTAGTGGGTGAACAACTTCAAGAAGCCACTTGGAGGTGGTAGTGGTGTGTGTGTGGGGGGGAGGGCTGCCATTTTCCTGGTAGGTGGGAGTGCGAGAGATACCAGGAAGGAACAAGGTGTATTTGAGGAAGAAAGCAAGAGTTACCAAAGTACAGTGAACTGGAGGTTTGTGTGTGTGTGTTTGGGGGCGGGTGGGGCAGAGAATGAAAGTACAGAAGAAAGGTGGATGATGTGGAGGATAACCAAAGTGCTAATGCTAGCATGGTGTGCTCCATGTCATCTCAGTCTTGGGATGCCCAATCTAAGTGCTTGTGTGTGAGGAACACCCAGTGCCGATGCACTGAGACCCAAGAGGATTTTAGCCCTGGTCTTACAAACATGCAGGCATTATCTAGAGTCCCTCTTTCCCCTTCAAGCTTATGGCGGCCTCCTCCCTATTTCACTCTCATATTAGCCAAGCGAATGGGACAGAAGTGGCTTTATAACTAGAAACTGTCCAGCCAACAGCCCGTGTTATGTGGAAGGGCAGCCGAGGAGCCCTCTACACTTCTGAGAAATGCCTTTGGCTTCCATGGGAACCATTTCACCTAGCAGTGCTGGCGATGATCAAGTCAGGTACCAAGAACTAATATCACATCTTCTCGTTGGTCAAATTGAGGCCTTCTAGGGCCTCACAAGCATGCCCTAGCCATCTCCCTTTGTGACTGTTTCTTCTACTTTCTGTTGCCAGTTACTGTAAAAAGCCCTGTTTGCCATTCACACGCCCTACCCAGGTAAGAAACCTCCATGCCAACATCCTTGTCTGGCACTCTTCCAGTCTTGACTGCATTATCTCACTAATGGAACATTCCCCTCCTGAAGAAGTTGGTTCTTCTATAGGACATCTTTAGTTTTTAGAAAGCTCCCTTGCCAATATCTGTTCATCAAAATTATGTTTGAAGAGAATTATGATCTTTCAGTTATCTCTTTCTTAAGACAGCATCACCAGGCCCTAAGCTATTCCTTCCAGTAAAGTTTCCAGATTCTTAAAAGTTCCCCTCCCCTCCCAAAATTCATGTTAAGGGCTAATCAATTTGGTGTGAGCCACAGAAGGCAATTCTTGGCTCATGCAGTTTAAAAGTCAGGGAATGCTGCAGGCCAGGTCAACAAACTGACCTCTCCCTGTCGTAGGCTCAGTCTCCTTTTATGTAGTTTAATACAGCCATGAAGCTCCAGACTCCATCAGAGCTCAGCTGTAGTGCTCTGCCTGTGGCCCAGCTGTTCACATTCCTGCAGGTGGAACAGGGAGGGAACATCAGCTGGATCAGGAACAGGACTCTGAGAATGGAGCTCTGGCTTCCCAGAATGGAAATGTACCAGCCACCTGGAAAGGAAAAATGAATGAAGGAATGAAAGCAAGCTTTGGGGCCAAACAATAGCATTCTAATTCAACCACAGATTTAAAAGCAGCCACTTTGCCACACTTCAAAAGTATGGGGGTACAATTACGGTCAAATTTCTCCATTCAGTGTCCCAACTAAGGACCCATCCAGTCTTGACTCATCTTTTCCTTCTTCCTGGTTCCACCCTGCTTGGATGACCCAAGAAGTGCTCAGATGTCAACGTGTGTGGCATCTTTGGTGGAAACACTGCATGGTTCTTGGGGTAGAGGTAGAATTCAGGCCTATTCTGAAGTGTTTCCAGAGCGGGTGCCACTGTTGTTCTCACTGCAGTGGGGTGTCATACCATTTGGGACTGAGCCTCTTTGTGGAGGGTGTCACCTCTGACAGAGTTTCTCTGGTTAGGATAGAGGTTAGTTTTCTGCCATCTTCCTTCCTACATCTTGATGTCATGAGCTTCATCACCAGAGTCCTCAACAAGCATAGCTGCTGTTCCAGGCTGTGTTTAAGCAAGCCTTTTATGTCTGAGGGCTTTTGAGGATGGAGGATAATTATTATTGCTGTTCTCTGTTTAATGATTTACTTACTAATAATAGGAATTTATTAAAGATTCACATTCTGCTAACTGAAAAATGTAATAGTTACACCATTGTTAATTGAAACTTACCTAAATCTCCAATTACTTCCCCACTGATTCAAAGTTATTTAGTTTTTGACCATTTATGACATCCTATATGTATAATCTATCCGATCAAATTGTCTTACATTCTTTAAGCATTTCACAAAACAAAACCACCCTAACTAGCATGGCATCTGTAAGGCTGATAATGTCTTCAATTCCCAGTACCCACATGACAGCTCTCAAGTATTTGCAATTCTGGTTCCAGGGGATCTGACTCCCTCTTCTGGTCGCCACAGGTACTGCATGCATGTGGTGCACAGACACACATGCAGGCAAACACTAATACATAGGGGAAATAAATTAAAAATTTGAGACAGCATTAGTACTTGAACGTGTCTGTTCTTAGTCTTATTTTTACTTCCATTTTACTGTGTGAGTTAAATATTCTCCCTAGAATTTTAATAATTTATGATGGCTAAAGGAGCACACCTTTAATCCCAACACTTAAAAGGCAGAGGCAGGCTGATTCCTGTGAAGCCAGCCTGGTGTACAGAGTGAGTTCCAGGACAGGCAGGGCTATGTAGAGAGACGTTGTCTTAAACAAACAGACAGACAGACGACTGGCCAAGATTACAGATGTGAGCTGTGAATTCTTCTTCAGCCGGATCAGGAATTAAACCTCCACAAAGGGTTGATTTGAATCTTTTTGACAATTTAATTTCCTTTTTAGTTTCTTAGAACTGGCATGGATTTAAAAAATTAAACTCATTACTATTATGCATGTGCATCTGGGTATACACGTGGCAGACAGAGCAGCTTCAGGAGTTGATTTTGTCCTTTTACCTGGCAGGTGAAAGGGTCTCTCTTATTGTTTCTGTCAATGTTTGAACCCAGGTTCAAACCCAGCCCACCAGCTTCCTGGAGATTCTTCTGTCTCTGACACCCATCTCCCATAGAAGCACTGGGATTAGAGATGGGAGACACTGTCTGGACTTCTATGCATTCCTGGGATCAAACTTGGCTGGTCGGGTATATTTGTGTGGAAAGTACTTTTACTGCCCAGGCTCACTGGCTCCAGTGTAGATTTTCAACTTCTGAAGTGGGGGAGACCCTTTCCAGAGATACTGAGGGCATCTGCTTTGCACATTGGCTCACCCAACCCTCTGGCCTGCCATGGCAGTCACTTGACTTGGTTAGGGTCCTAACAGGTACATCTCTGCGGGTAGTGTGGTACACTGAGGTTTCTTCCATCAGGGAGCAGATGGTTGACTCTGGGTTGGGAGCTTGGTCTTTGGGACAGTTCATTCCTGTACTCTTCTAGAGTCCACAGCTGGCTTCTTCATAAGTGATCACTGAGTGGCCAAGACTGGTACATCTTAGACTTGCTACCCCCAGCTCCATGTATGTGTATGTGGCCTCAAGTCCTGCGCTGGGTGCAGCAGCTTCCTTCCCCCACCCCCCCCCCCAAGCTTACTTGCCTCAGTCATAGCTTGTATGTTTTTAAAATGTATACTGGAAGTTCCTAATCTTTACTCTATGAGCATATATTTAATAAAGAAACACAGTTAATTCCAAGTCAGAAGGTATGTCTATGTATTGACTTTCCTCTTCCCTCCTCTCTCTTTCATGTCTCTTAGATCATTACAAGTGGGGCTCATCGTATTATTTTTACTCCCCTTCCCCTCCTTTCCCTGCTCTTTCCTCTCTTCTCTCCCCCTTTTTTCCCTTTTCCTCCTTTTTCTCCTCCTCATCCATGCTGGGAAGCCCAGGAGCTCCCATGTCTAGTGTTTATACTTCTTTTGTAATAATAAATACAATTTTAAGTTGGGTAATAAAAACTAATACGGACATCTCATAGTAAACCTTGTTGGTAGTTTTTGTGCTAACACGGCTGGCCTCTCCCAAGCTTGCAGGCCTATGTTTCCTTTTGTATCATTAGAGCCATGGGCCACACTTAGTTCTTTCCTGCTATTTGTCATTTTTAGCTCACACCATGTGGCAAGCACTTTCGCACATTATCAAGTATTCTTGGGAAATGGGACTCATAGCAGCTTCATGGCATTCTATTGTGAGAATCCTCATAATTTATTTAAATTCTCCTGGTTTTGGCAGAGAAGGTTTTGAATCTGGAAGAGAAGATGAATGATCATTGTCAGATGAAGAAACTAAGCTCTAGCGGATCCAATCATTAGTTGGAGTATGCCCAGCTGGTTGGAGAGCTGGCTGAGACAGGACCTGTGGCTCCCAAAGCCTGGCTGGGTCTCAGCTCCTGCTGCTGTCACGAGCTGCTCTCAAAGCCCCGTCAGGGCACTTTTGTAGCGTAACTGTAGGGAACTGCCTACATCCTTTCTAAATTACTTTTAATACTTTGGGTCACATCACTCTCATCTCCCAAGATCATTTTTTAAAAATCTTCTGTCACATAACCATTAGCTAAAGAGGGATGGGGTGGCAAACATCAGAACTTGTGGCTTCCCCTTCTATGGAGAGGTGCGTCCCCGAGTCATCCCTGGGCTGAGGAAGAGAAGTGTTGCGGCTCTGATCAGATAATTCCAATAGTCAGAGCAATTACTGGGAAGAGTACTCATTAGCCGTCTCTGTCTGCGTTCCCAGGGATCCCCTGGGTTCTGACACTCTGCGATCTGCATTCCAGGATGCCTGGACTCTGCCCAAGGGCCTGGCACTCACAGGATGGGAGAGGGGTAATTATTGGGTGGGGAAAGGAAAGGAGGGGTCTAACACTTGCAGATGACACTGCTCCTGGCACAGGGTACCGGGGCATGGATGACAGAGCTTGGCAGGAGGGAACACTGAAGGGTAGGAATGGATGAGTTTTGGGAAAGGAAGCAGATCGGGGATGCTCTCTTTCATTCATTTGGGAACATCATCTCATCCTGACCCTGAGTTACGAAACTCTAAGCAGATGCTGCAGAATTCTTGAAAACAGAGATGGCCCATGAGTGAGTGCTGGTGTGGATCTCATTTCTCTCCTTCACATTTTATGGGACACATGTTACCCACACTTTACAAATGAGTCTTTGACATCAGCGTCTGTCATCGCTGAAGCCACTTCTTGAATCATCTAATATAGCTTTTTTTCCAGAGTTTGTCACAGTCACTCCCACTTACGTGCTCTGAAGCACAACCCCTTCAAAATGCCCTCAGGAAGTACCATGGCTCTGGTTTATTCTGCATCGACTTTGTCCACCTATTGCCTGTCAGAGAACACTTAACTCAGCAGGCTGCAATTGGCAAGCACCAGAGTGTGGTGGCTTCTATTTACAATGAATGCTAATCCACTGGCCATATGGCAGTGTACATTTCTAGTACAAATTCCATTTGCGTGAGGCTACAGCTCATTCCTGGACGGCTATGATTGTGTAATTTATCAATGTGAAAAATGGACTTTGAAATGTAATAATCCAGAGCTAATGTGGTGTGCACCATGAGGGAATTGAGTGTGTTTATAAAAGCTCTGTTTCCACAGGAACAGAGTCCTGTGGGGAAAAAAAAAAAAAAAAAAGGCCCAGCATCCCTGGACTGCATGAATCATCCAACCAGGTGACAAGACTTGGTCCAAGATCCAGCACTGAGAAGACTCATCAGGTGCCGTGAGCAGGTCCTTTAACCTCTTTGGGAGTTAGGGTTGTTACTTGTACATTGAAGAAACCTGCTTGTACCACTACTTATTAGAGATAAACACATTAATGACTAGTGAAGCATTAATTTAAAAAAATTAGAATAATTTGAGATTCACATAAAAGTTACAAAAACAGGTAGAATTCCCTACTCAGCTTCCTTTATATCTTTAATATCTGTGTGTGTGTGTGTGTGTGTGCATGCGCGTGTGCACGTGCATGTGTGTGGAGGCCAGAGTTCAATCTTGGGTGCCATGTCTCAGGAACCATCTTGGCTTGGTTGGTTGGTTCTAGCTTTGTTCTTTTGGAGACAGGGTCTCTCACAGGCCTGGTGCTCTGATCTGGCTAGAGAGTGAGGCCCCCAGGATCTTCATTTCTCTGCCTCCCCAGATCTGAGATTCCAGGCGTATGCCACCACACACAACTTTCATATGTAAGTGCTAGGGATGAAGCTCAAGTCCTCACATTTTCACAGAAGGCACTTTCCCAATGAAGCCAGTCAGTCCGACTTTTACATCTAACAGAAAGCACAGTGTCTTTGTCAAAAGGAAGACATTAACATAGATGTAGTGTTGTAAGCAGGGACTCTTTGTTTGATTTTCATGACCCCCCTCCCCAGGATTCATTTTCTACCCCAGGAACAGCCCAGGATATCTGTTCACATGTAGCTACCCAGTATTCTTAGCTTGTGGCCATTTCTTATCTTCCTTATTTGATCATAACCTCAATACTTCTAAAGAGGATTAGCCATTGGGGCCAGTGAGATGGCTCAGCAGGCAAAAATGTTTGCTGCCAAGCTGCTGACCTGAGTTAGAAGGAAGGAAAGAACCAACTCCAAAAAGTTTTCACCCAGTCTCCACATGGGCATTGGAGCTCCGGGTCAACAGATTTTTATTTTGACAAGTGAAGAGTGTGAGTTGGTCCACAGGGCTACAAGTCATAGGCCAAGTTAAGGAGAAAGCTTTTGGGTCATGGGAGAAGTCCAGAAACTTTTGTGGGCTCAGGTTGACACTTCTTTGGTAATGACATCACAACACAGTCACAAGAGGATTGCCTGAAGTCCATGAGGCTAAGTTCTCAATGACCCAGATTTGACCATTTACTTGTAGCTGAGTCATCAAGAGAAGATAGGCCCCTTTCTGCTCTGAGGTGAGCAGAGTCATCCAGAGCTGTGAACAGCATCCTGTAACCATGAGAGGAGCAAACGAGTACAGGACACAGAATCTTCAGGGCAGTGTTAGCACACACCTTTAATCCCAGCCCTTGGGAGGCAGAGGCAGGTGGATCTCTGAGTTTGAGGCCTGCGGAGTTCCAGGACAGCCAGAGCTACACAGAAAACCCCTGTCTCAAAAAACCAACCCCCCCAAACCCCAAACAAACAAACACCCCCAAAACTTAAAGACAGGGACCTCCAAGATGTCATTTATGTGCCGAATAAACCAACACTGGAGCTGGGTAGATCAAATGACATAACACCTTGGTCTGGAGGACATGTTTATTTCTTATGACAATCGTATAGACATCACTGAGGTGATCTCCATAGTTCCCTCTCAGTCAGGCTGGCACGAAATGAGTGTGGTAGACAGGGGTGGAGCCCACCAGCGGTAGGGCCCTCTCTCTCAATACCGGTTGCCATTAGCTCACAGTTTCTCTTCAGGGAACACTGCCTTAAAGCAGTGGTTTTCAATCTGTGGGTCACATGACCCCTCTGGGGATCCAATGACCCTTTCACAGGGGTGGCCTAAGATCATGGGAAAACAGATACTTACATTAAGATTCATAACAGTAACAAAGTTACAGTTACATAGTAGCAGCGAAAATAATTCTATGGTTGGGGGTCACCACAGCGTGAGGAACTGTGTTAAAGGGTCGCAGCATCAGGAAGGGAGAGAAGCACTGGCTGGAAGGATGAAGGGAATGGCCATTGGAAAGCTCGCGGCTTTCTTCCTTCCTTTGTGCCCCGTGTTCTCACTTCTTTGATGATGTCTATCAGTAGTTTTTGCTTACCCTCCCGGCTTTTTAAAATGAAAGCAGTTTCTACCCCAGCTGTCCCTCCCACACATACTTTCTCACGAGCAGAACTACACTTACCCGAGTACTCCTAGGCTACTCGCAGATCCACATATTTGGAGCGTGTACATTAAACCATTTATAGGAGGTTAGTCCATGAATCATAGACAGAAGATTCTCATTAGGAAAGAACAGTGGCCTCCTGAAGCCTGTGAGGTACTTGAGGTGTCTGAAGGTAGCAAATGCGTCGCACAGTGGGGAGAGCCACGGAGCCACAGCTCAGTCTGTATTTTAATATTCAAAACTCAGAGTGTTCAGCCGGAGAAGCAACAATTCGAGAGCTTAACAGCACTTTGTTTAGGGGTTAGCATGGTGTTAAAAAATATTTGTCGAGCTGGCGAGACCGCTTGGCTGATAAAGACACTTGCCTCCAAGCCTGATAACGTGAGCTCAATCCTGGGCTGCATGTGGTAGAGGGAGAAAACCAAATGCTCTGATGGAATGCCCACACATAGACATAGGAATAAATAATGCAATGTCAATTTAAAACCACGTTTGCAGAGCGCATGGGGAGATAGCTCAGTTGGAGAGTGCTTGTTGTGCTAGAATGAAGACCTGGGTTTGATCTCTGGTGTTCACAGAAAATCTCAGGCATGGCTGCACATGTGTCTGTCACCCCAGCACTGTGAGGAGCAGAGTTAGGAGGAAGGCTGCTGGAGCTTCCTCTCTCTGGCTTCCAAGCTCAGTGGGAGACCCTGTTTCCAGGAAAAAAGATGATGGACACAGGATATAGTCCTCAGGCCTCCATGCACAAGCATGGCCACATGCACTTGTATATGTAGACATATACCCTCCCACACAAGCAGCCCCCCACTATAGAACTGGGGCATGGTAGAGAAAGGGGGTTTCCTGAGGCATGCTGGTCAACCAGTCTAGACTAAGCAGCAAGCCCTAAGTCCCAGTGAGTCTCCCTGTCTCAAAAATTAAGGTAGACAGCTCCTAAAGGAAATGCCTGGGCCAGCATGAACCCTCGCGCGCGCGCGCACACGTGGGCACACACACACGCACGCACGCACGCACGCACGCACGCACGCACGTACGCACGCACGCATGCACACCCACACCACTCACCCTCCTCCACATATGCAAACACACACATAGTTGAGGCTTAGCCACACCCCTTCAGGGGCTTTTCAGGATACAATTTTACAAAGCAGAGCTTTAGAGAAAATGGACTGTTTCAGGGTAAATCACAAGTATTCCAGGATTCCCAAGTGCTAAAGCCATCTTTAAAGGTTTCCACGGTTAAACTTCCCCAGGGACGTGGACAATCTCCTGCAGACTGGTTGCATTTTGGTAAAGGTTTGTCTTTAGTGAGTAACATGGGCTCCACACAGAGCCCTGAGGGCCTGGCCAGCACTGCCTTGCCGAGCACCTCATAAAGGCCCTCTTGGTCTCCAATTAGTTTTACTGAAATACTATCCTTATGTGGGTCAGGACTTCCTTTTTCCTTCAAAACTTTTTTTTTTCCATTTTAAAAAACCAACCAACCAACCAACCAACCAACCAACCAACAACAACAACAAACCCACTCTCCCATTTCCAGAAATTCCTGCACTTCTTACTTCCTGCTGGCTTGTCCAGGAGCCTCCCCCCACCCCACCCCGCCTCCTCCCAAATGAAGCTACAAGATGGTTTCTTGAAACTGTGGGAAGGTTTGTGACTTTGCTGACTTGGAGCCATCTTCTCTGTGAAATCTTTAGCTATTGAGTCTCTCACTCCTTGCAGGACAGAGGCGACTTCCTCGCTCCTGATAGTGAACATCAGTGGATTTTCTAGCACACTGATGACAGTCTTGAGGAATGCTTGTCCACCATGTACTGCTTGCTCTTTCGACCCCAGACTAAAGCCCCTGCTCTGTGCAGTAGTCACTAGTCTACATTTTGACCTGGAGAGTCCTCTGGCGTCATCTGATCTACTCACACTCCAAGGTATGGAGTCAGGCTTGTTTCTAGGCTCTCTCTGCTCGTTCTTGGAAAAAAAAAAAAAAAGCCTTGAATCAGAAACCAGACTCCGAATTGAAAGTTCTATTTGAGCCTTGTTTTCTCCATCTGGAGGACAAGGACCGATTTGTTATCATGTCTAAAAAGATATTGGTTATTCTATTCCTAAGTTAGGACTGAGAGAAGATTCCAGAATTCATGCTCTCTCCCTTGTGCACCCCCCCTTTTCTGTTTAGTAACTCTACATTTCCCCCTTTCTATCACTTATACTCTTTCCCATCCCCACCGAGGCCACATCCTGGAGGCAGAAGCCTGTGCCTCTTCCGTAGCCATTTGTATACTTGTCACCATAAGCTGCGTTATCCTCTTTCATAAAATTTGGCTGCTATATTATTATTATTATTATTATTCTCTCAGAGTAAAGCTTGTCAGAATGACTGCACGCTGGGCTTGGGCCTAGGCAGCTGGCCTCTGATTTCCGGGTGATTTTTGGCTCTGCATTTTCTTTACCCCATCTGTAGGGCAGTGGCTCCCACCAGCTGGGTTGCTGGGCTATGGTGAGGATGAAGCAAGAAGCTGCATTGAAGTCCCCAAGGAGAGTGGCTGTCCTTATGATGGCCTGCCAGCTGTCAGACAGTGGACAGAGACTCCCCCCACGAGTGGTTTTAGTGGCTATAGAATGCCTGCTTAGATGCAATGGGCTAAAAATAAATGAAAGAATAAAGCAAAAAGTGGAGACTTCTAGAGAATTTTGCTTCTTGTCCCTCTGTTAGGATGCTGGGACAAAGTGGAGATGTGCCTGCTCGTGTCTCTTTTTTCCCCCTCAAGTTAAAATAGAGGAAAGGAAAGCAGAAAAGGAAGGCAAGGGAAAGAGAAGAGAAAAGGAAAGAAGAAACTTTCCCGAACTTTCCCATTCCTCCCTGGCCTGGCTGCAAAGTCTGAAATTCCATCCCGTGTTTGTTGTCATCCTCAGCCCGTTTCCATAGTTACCCAGATTCCAGGGACTGGCCCTGGGCCCACCACAACCCATCCCTCAAAGTCTCCCTGGCAGATATAAAGCATTCCTTCTCCCTACAGCAACGTCAGAACCCAGAGACGCCGCTGTTCCCTCCCAGCGCCCCCACCCCAGCCGCACTCAAGGGCGCCTGGCCTGGCCCAAGCAGTTCTGTTTGGCATCATTTTGAGGATGAACACAATATCGCAATCTCCTCTGCTCCTCCTCTCTTCATCCCAGCTGAGGAATTAGTTTTTTTGTACCAATTACTACACTCTTGGAAAAGACTCCAGATGGTTCTCATTAAAATTCCAGTCCCCCCCCCCTTTGCAACCTCCCGCCCCCCTCCATTCTTTTCAAACCGCGATCTCAAAAATAAACATCAGGTTAAGGAGCAAAGTCCAGTGAATAGGGTCTTTTCAGAGGCCTCTGGCTGGTCATGAAGGTGCCTTCATGTCATCCCGACAGTGCCACCTCGCTCTTGCTGGGGCTGCTAGGAGGAGATGTGCTTTCCTTTGCCATGCATCTGTGCACTGTCACCAGCTAGAGTGCAGATATACCTGGGTGTGTGTGCGTTGAATTAAAAGGCCAGGAAGAGGGAGGGGAAGGCCAGCTTGGCCTCCCAGCTCGGCCTCTGCTCCCCAGCAGGGCCTGGCCTGCAGAGGGACTGTCCACCCAGTCACTGTACACTGTGGTCTCTGCAAGACACTGGCCACAGGGATGAGGGCATGCTTACTCTAAGCAGCTGCGGTGGGGGAGGGAAAGGAGGAAAACCAATAACGTTTGGCCATAATTACAGCTGAGCAAGCCGCAAGCTTTGCTTCCACATCTGGAAAAATCTGCTTAGGCAGGAAAACGGTGTGTGTGTGTGTGTGTCCAAGGATTTTTATTTAATGTGCTCTTATTTTACGTTATGAAGAGAATTCAAGTTGTAAGACCAGCTCAGTGAATGTTCATGTCTTTTTGCCTAGATTCAGGAAGTGGTGTTTCTGTCCTGCTGCTTCTTCCTCTCAGCTTTCTCTAGGAAGCATCCGCACATCTCTTTTCTTAAGACATTGGAAAGCTTGAGTCTTGCTCCCTAGAGAGTTTAACTATATACTTATGTGACCTACAAGTATAATCTCATAAAACAGGAGAGTTTAGACTCGAGAGAGACTGTACGTGAAAGCCATGAACGGGCTCTTCTTCTGCCACCATGTCACCATCTCCCAGGCAGCTTCGCTTGTGTCCTCTCCCACCTTTCTCCATGTTTGTGCGAACACGTGTGATCAGACGAAAATGCATGCTCTCAATCATGACTGAGGTCACACTCGAATGCTGTTAAGTGATTTCTCATTTGGAGGGGCGTTCTTCTCACACACATAGGGAGCTATGTCTTGTTCTTTGACGGCTGCAAAGAATTCCCAGGGATGATTATAAAATAATTCTTTTTTTTTTAAAAAGATTTTATTTATTTATGTTATGTATATGAGTGCTCTATCTGCATGTACACCTGCACACCAGAAGAGGGCATCAGATCCCAGTATAGATGGTTATAAGCCACCATGTGGTTGCTTGGAATTGAACTCAGGACCTCTGAAAGAGCAGCCAGTGCTCTTAACTGCTGAGCCATGTCTCCAGTCCTATAAAACAATTCTTTAGCTTATGCCCTCTTGATGGAGGGTTCAGCTTTTCCTTTTTTAAATCACTTTTCCATTCTGCACAATGATGTAACTGATAACCCTAGGAAGTGTTCCCGTAAGAACATGTGTCCTGTGTCTCTTTGACAGCGTCCTCCAGCTACAATCCCTGATGACATACACTTGTTACTTCTTGGTGCACACTACCAAACTGTGTTAGAAAATGGCTGCTGCAAGACAGGTCCTCCAGTCCAGGCAGCCCTGTGGGGCCCTCTGCTAGTCTTTTAATGGGTTGAGATCTGAGGAAGCTGAAATGACAGCATTGTTGATAATCTGCATTGCTTTAATTATTAGTAATGGATCTTAGCTCAGCTTCAGATGATAGAAACCACTCCAGTTAGTGTATGGGAAAATTGTTTTACTACTAAGAACCAGTTGATTAAAATTATGTCAAATCAGGGCTGGAGAGATGGCTCAGTGGTTGAGAGCACTGAATCTTCTTCCAAAGGTCCTGGGTTCAGTTCCCAGTACCTCCATGACAGCTCACAACTGTCTGTAACTCCAAGATCTAGTGCCTTCACATAGAAGCAAGCAAAAACACCAATGCTTATAAATAAAAAATTAATTATAAAACAGTATGTCAAATCAGGAGGAATGGAAGGTTCCAGGTTGAGATTCCATGACTGAATCTTAGCTACAGACTGACCCATGGATGCAACTCCTCCTCTTGCCACGCATTGGAAGCTGGGGACTTGGAACCTGGGACCTAATCACAGACTTGGCAGTCTAGGAACCAGGAAGCATGCTCTCTGAGCTACATAATGGATGCCTACATCCTGTCCAGGACACCTACGCATCTGAAGGCCGAATATAGATGCAGAGAAACACACACAGACACACACACACACACACACACACACACACACACACACTCACACACACTCTTGTAGAGCCTATTTGCCAGGGGAGCTGGTAGTCCTTGCAGGACACCACATCATATGCAAAAGCTCAGCACTAAGGAGGCTGGAGGTGCAAAGCTTTGCTGTGCACACACATTCCAGCAGGTCTGAAGGTAAGCTGCAAGGTGGTGAGCATGAGCGGAACCAGTTGGAAATCTGTGACGTAATCACGCTTTCGTGTTCTGTATCTTTTTTCCGATGAATTGATCAATTATACCCCTTGCCTACTTTTCTAGTGGGGTTATGTTTTCCTGTTTGACTTATTGATGTCCTTATGTCTTACCTGGATAATAATAATTTTAGCTGTTATATATGTGATATTCATACATTGATTTAACTTTATCCCTCGTCATGTAGAAACTTCACATTTATCTCGTTTTCCAGTTTCTAGTTCTTAGGTTTCATAGCTTTCGAAGGCACCTCTACCTCAGTTTCTAAAGGATACAACTAAATTTTATATATATATTTTTTACTTTAAAAATGATGACGATGAGCTGGGCACAGTGGCACACGGCTGTAATCTCAGCACCGGGAGGTAGAAGCAGGGGATCTCTGTGAGTTTGAGGCCAACATAGTTTATAAAGTGAGTCCAGGACAGCCAAGGCTACACAGAGAAACCCTGTCTCAAAACACAAAACAAAACAAAACAAGATGATGACGATATGATGATGTGTGTAGGTACACACGCTCCTGAGTGTTAAGGTCAGAGGGCAACTTTCAGGAGTCAGTTTTCCCCTTCCACAGTGGGTTCTGGGAATTGTACTTATATCATCAGGCTTAGTGGCAAGCATCTGTCCCACTGAGCCATCTTACCAGCCCTCAGAATGCCTTTATAGACAACTTATGTCTAGTTCTTAAATATGTCTCTATTGCGATGTGTAATAGCATCTCGGCCTTTGGGCTAAGATCAAGTGTAATGTGTGGTAGATCCAGGGATCTAGAGGAACATTGCCTTCCCTACCCCCCTGCCTCCCCCTGCAGTGGAAAACTAATTGTCCCAGCTAGCTTAACTGGAATAATTTGTTGAATAATTTATTCTCCTCAACAAAACAAAACAACAAACAAACAAACCCACATAGTTTAAGGCTTTTTCTCAAGCCTTCCTGCCCCCCCCCCATAAAGCCTAACAATTATTCATTTTGATGACATCACACTTTTTGGTTATCTAAAAGCCTTAAAAAGATGGGTTTGGCATCCCCTTAATATAGGTATGGCAGGTCACCCTTCTACTTAGAAGGTTTGGCTGGCCGCTCTTCCTTCACATTTAAAGTTTAACCTGTGGACCTATCTGACGCCCCTCCCCTACCAGCAGCCTTTGCAATCCTACTTCCCCACGCAGCAGAGTGGACGCATCACAGGAGTTGGCTGGCAGAAGCCAAGAACTGGCACGGATCTCCTGACCAGCACCTTCTCTGCACTGCACACCCTTTAGGATGCTCCCTCACCTACTGCTGTTTCACTATGTGGTCATCAGAAGGTAGCTAGCAGGGCTAGAGTGATGGCTCAGCTGATAAGAGCACCGGCTGCTCCTCCAGAGGTTCCGTGTTTAATTCCCAGGACCCACATGGTGGCTCACATAGCCATAACTGTGGTCCCACGGGATCCAATGCCCTCTTCTGGTGTGCAAATGTACATGCAGATTAAACACCCGTACATAAAATACATAAAGAAATAAATCTTAAAAAAAAAAAAAGGCAGAAGTAGGAGAAGAATCATAAGCTTGAAGTCAGCCTGGTGGACACAGTGAGTTCCAGGCCAAGGAGGGATAAGGTCAACATAGTTAAACCCTATCCCATAAAGAGGAGGAGAGGGAGGAAGAGAAGGAGGAAGAAGAGGAGGAGGAGGAAAAAGAAGTTGGCTAGAAAAGTTCTTTTTTTGGCTTTTGAAACAGGGTTTCTCTGTGTAGCCTTGGCTATCCTAGACTTGCTTTGTAGACCAGGCTGGCCTTGAACGCACAGAGATCTGCCTTCTTTTGCCCCCGGAGTGCTGAGATTAAAAGCGTGCGCCACCACCGCCCGGCTAGAACAGGTCTTTGGTGCAGTGTATTTAGTAGTCCTCGCCAACACCCCACTAAATGCATTAGTGCTTCCTGACATGACATCTATCTACTCCCTATGCCAGTCAGGATAATCAAAAAACAACTACAACAAAAAGTTCCCACATGCTTCTACACACACCATTCCCGTCCCTCAGATGAACAGGAGGAGGGAGGGGAAACAGATGGAATCAGAAATAAACAGAATGCCATAGCTGTGAGGCATCTTCTCAACTCCCCTTCCAAAGACCAGGTGTCCCGAGCCAGACTCTCAAAGGTGACCTTTCCCACCAAGCTTTCCTGAGTTCCTTCAACCGCCAGAGGCCTTTGTCTTTCTGACTCTCCTGTTGCATGGTCTCCATGTCCACCCTGTATCCATGCATCTGATGTGTCCACACAGCCAGCCAACCAACAGTCCATCTGTGAATCAGCAGGTATTTACTGAGCGTCAGTTGTGCACTGGCACTTTTCATACTGTGTTCTTTTACAAGAATGTCTCATCTGGCCCCACTCTGCACTATCTGGCAGAGCCCCAACTTCAGATCTGCTGCTTGCGTTTCCCAGAGTGCTCTGTGCCGATCTGCTGCTTGCTGCTAGACTTCAGCACCATGGAAGTTGCTGAATACAGATAAGAGTTTTGACCCATGTCCCAGATCCTCATTCAAAAGCACTGAGAAGAGGTTTTTTTTTTTTTTTTTTTAAAATAAACAATACTTTTCTAAGTTTTGCAGTATTTATATTATCTGGGAAAAAAATTACCTAAAGAGCTACCATTTTTTTTTTTTTTTCAGAAGGCTAGCTGTGGAATTTCCTTCCTCAGCCTGTCAAATCTTGTCCCTAGACGGGACCCTGGCCCGTAGCTGTCTTTCCTTCCAGAGCTGTTAAAACATGAATCTGAGAAAACCCCATGAGTTTATGCAGGAAATAAAATCTGGACGCCTGACTCAAATGCTTAGCATTCTTTAAGCTACACTGGAGTTTTGAATGCATTCTTACTCTTTGACCCAGGAAGGGTCAGAGAAGCTGACAGACTCCTCCTGGTCCCAGAGTCGGCAAGAGGTCAACTAGACCTTAAACCCGCAGTCAGGCAGGGGACGTAGTTTAGTGCTAGGATGCTTGTTTAGCATAGTGGAAGGTCTTGGGTTCAAGCCCCAGCACAGTCTCCTTACAAGACAACTCCAGAGAGCTTCTAGAAGATAAATGCTTTAGTGAAGTAGTAAAAGAAGCAAGTGAAAGAAAGAAAGGGAAACAAAACAAAACAAAACAAAACAAACCCAAACAAACAGAAGAACACAGGGAGATGGGCTGATTGAGAAAAAGATACAGGGTGAAAGGTCTATGGGGAAAGAGGCCCAGCCCTCTCCACTTCTGCTAAAAGTGCCCCGAACCCAGCCCAGTGCTCAGATGCCTTGATGCCTGTGTTCCTAAGACTCCCCAGCCCCTTACCTCTCCAGCTATGGGGCAGCCTGGGAGAGAGCAGGAGCAATGCAAGGGCCATGCAAATGAACCTCCAAAGAAGATAGGTCAGGGGTCTGTGGTGAGGGCAAACTCACTGGCAAAGAGGCAGGGACACAGCAGCCTCTCTCTTTAGCAGAAGTTCCTCCAGTTCTAGCATGGGTGCCACTTAAGAGTGATCAGCATTCCGTGAGGAGGATGGTGAGTGAGACAAAGACACTGCCGAGAAGGCAGGTGGGGTGAAGCGTGGGGGGGGGGCACAGAACTGCCAAAGAACAAAGGTAAGACCAGAACATGGGGGGGGGGTTATTTTTGTTTTGTTTTGTTCTGCCCTTGGGTGGTGGCATCTCCTTAAAGGAGGTCTGAGTCACCAGGGAAGACATGGATAACAGGGACGAGCCTTTACATCACCCTCCCTCACTTCCTCTCCAGTCATTTGGTATTTTTGAATTCTCCACCCTTTGTCCCCTTCTCCCGCCCCCAGCAAATTTGGCTCATGTGTATGTGTGCACGCATGCTTTTCTGCACGTGTACAACCAACTAGTTTCTTTGTATATTTTTAACCAACTGAGTAAGCAACCCAAAGAAAAGTGTAGGTAAAAAGTCTTTGTACTGCTGAGTACCAGTAATGGTCAGGGGAGTTCAACACTGTCCCCAGCTGTCATCATCCTCTTCATACTTTGTTTGGGTCAAAGGGTCTACTCTGACATAGAGCTAAGGAAGGTTACATAGTCATTGGCTATGGGCCAGGGCAAACTGCAGTAAGGACATGGCCTGGAGTGGGGTGATAACCTTGCCTCAAGTGCTCCTAGCTGTCCACACCGCTGTCTTGCTGGCCTAACGGAATCTCTGTACTTGCCCCTCACCCCCATGGTCACTTAGGCAAGCCTTCCCAAGGCACTGAGTAAGAGTTCAATCAGCAGCCACCTTGGGAGACATTGAGAGTAGCATAAGTCCGGGGCGGCAGCAAGGATGCTTGCCCCCAGCTCTCTGCTCTGATTCTCTGGGACCTGCCTGGTTTTCTGGTGCTTTGAAGTCTGCTGCTCCAGGACCTTAAATGCTCCCTCTTTCAGTGCAGTGGCATCTGAGTCATTCTCCCTCGAACATGGAACCCTTACTTAGCTACATAATGTTTGGAATCCACTGCAAGATGAAAACATGGGGCCTTTTATAACAAGCTAACGCTATTGAGGGGCTCAGGATAAGAAGGGTCAAACATTCACCTCATGCATGCTTCTGAGAGTGCACATCAATGGAGCTGGCCCTGGCTGGCTCAGGGACAGAGGCTGGGGGTTCTCATTACCTGGGTCCCAGCTCCCCTTCTGGGCCAGCCCCTCAGGCCTTACTGCTTTGTACTGAGTTCACCAAAAGACTTTGGTACAAAAAGGCACTAGGAACTGGGCATACATCTTTTAAAAGAAGTTGAGCGGCCCCTGCTGGGTATAAAGGGGCACTGACGCCAAACTCTGAAAACTAGTGAGAACATGATCTTTGTCTTTCTTTCTTTCACAATTATATTATTTTTGAAGTTAAACAGGCATATCTAATGTTTCATGTATCTAAGATCTCCTAATAATATTTCTCGCAGTTCTGCCTTCATTCTAGAAATAAGACAAACATGAAAACTCTGAGAATTCTGATTGAATTTTCTAGGGCACTGCTGTGGCCTTTGCAAAGGATGTGACAGTCTGGGTTGGAAGGCACTTACTGAGTGACTTAATAAGTCTTTTAACCTGCAACAAGCTAGCTTTAACTTGGAATGACATTAAATTGTAAGGTGCCATCTCTTGTTCAAAGTGCAGTGACATCTAGCTAAAGAGAGAAAGCAGGGCTGGACATATAGAGCCTATATGTCTAAAAACAAGCAAACAAGCAAACAAACAAACAAACAAGACCCAAACCAAAAAGATCAGGAAGTCCCCCAGGCCTGACCAAACCTTTCAATGACTCGGGGAACCTAGGCCCCTTGCCCGGAACAGCAGTTCCACTTTGCGGCTCTCTGCTGCTTCTGCTCCGTAGTCAGTGTCTACCTCCCATCATGTCCCCTGGCCCCTTGGCTCATATGTCAGGTGTTGGTTCAGAAACTCAAGACAAGTACAAGAAACGACACATTTCCTTTAAAGCAAATGCAGTCGGCTGGAGTCTATGTCGCTGAATCCGAGCAATGCGCCTTTCCCTGCCTTTTCACCCATCCTCTTGCCACTGTGTGTCTCTGTGTGTTGGCTGCCAAGGGTACACAGCTCATGTGCTCTGGAGTGCTGTGTTTAGACATTTCCAGCAGATGGCTGGAAGGGAGAGCCAACAACTGACAATTCACAGCAGTCCATCCATCCCCAGAGCGAGAGCTTGATGCCACATGGTCCAGGGTCCTTGCAGGACCAGGCTGAGGGTCTGAGCTGTAAGCATTTCTTGCTCAGTGCTCTCTGCTCTGCCTCACTCCACCCGCACCTGCCCCCTAAGTGATGGGATTAAAGGTGTGCACCCCCACTGCCTGGCCATGGATTCTTTAAAAAAAAAAAAGTTTTTATTGAGTGTTTTGCCTATATGGGTACATATGTACCTAGTGTGTGCAGTCCCCTCAGAGGCCACAAGAGGGTGAGGGAACCCCTGGAACTAGAACCACAGGCAGGTGGGAGCTGGTATATGGGTGCCAGGAACTGAGCCCAGGTCCTCTGCAAGAGCAACTAGTGCTCATAACCACTTGAGCCATCTCTCCAGCCTCAACAAATTCTTGTATAAATATAGTACTGAGTACTGGCTCCGAAGTGTTTTATATTTGAAAGGGCTCTGAGATATGAGATGCCATTACTATTTTGAATAAGAGGAATACTCTATTTAAACAAAGCCTCCCCCGCCCCAGTGGCCCAAAGGCGACGACTACAGATAGGGGACAGAGGACACTAACAGCTAACTGGGATTACAAGCACACACCATCATGCCAAGCCCAATTTTTACTGGAGTTCTAGGGATCAACCTTAGGTCTTGACTAAGCCATCCCCTAACTCCTCAGACATAACCTTTTAATCTGTACATTTATGCAACGTCTGGAAATACCCTGGGAATCTTAGGAATGGCAGTCATCAGTGAGTGGGGGTGTCTGCTTGGGGCACCTACAGGTTGACCCCGCTCAGAACAGGCATGGGGGTACAAATCCGTGGTTCTCTTCACGTCTGGCTTTCTCTGTCCTTCTTGCTCATATTTCAACTACCTGAGGCAGAGGACACATGTAAGTAGCTGGGAAAGATTCAACTTTGACAGAAGCAAAACTGGAGCTAAAGGCAAATGTTTAACCAGCTGCGTTCAAACGCGAGTGAGTGAGTGAGTAAGCGTAGCCCCGAGAGCCACAGAGCCTGCATTCCTGACAAGTCTCAGTTTCTCATTCAGAACATTTTCATGCTGCGCTTTGTTACTAAAAAGCCAAGTGGGCGTGTGTTCTTGAGTGGTGATTTATTACTAAAAGTCTAGATTCGGAGACAGGGGGAGACATGTTTTATCTACATGGTTTGAGAACTCTATCCATGGGAAAGAAAGCCAGCATCAGTTTCCAGCGGGTGGGACGTTCTCGTGGAGGCACTGTAGGGCCAGGTCCGTCCACTTCATCTCCTGTTCTTTCACAGACTCTGTGGTGCCCCCGTTGTCCTGCTCAGGCTCCGGAAGCTCACTCTGGAAGGGAAGGACACCCACAACAACCATCAGGGAGTTTCCTTTCTATGGGGTTTTGAGATGGGTTTCATGGAGCCTAGGCTGACCCCACACTCACTGTGTCGGTGTGAACACTGTTTCGGCACTGCTGGGGACTGAGCACAGGGGCCCTGTGCTTGCCACACCAGCACTCTACCACTGAGATGCGTTCTCAGCCAACTGCCCCGGACTCTCTGAGCTATCTTTCTTTGTCCCGCAGGAGCTGGAATTACAGGTGCAAACATGGTCTTGAGGTTAATTCTGAAAACACAAGGGCACTAGGAACTAGAGCCTGTGAGGCACTAAGAACAGCCAGCATAGCTGATGTGATCCTACTAAAGAAAGAGTCTAAAGAAACAGATGTATGGAAAGCACCAGAGTTCTGTCAGTGTGGCTCCCTCCCCATTCAGCATGGAAGGCTGGGCACGGTGACTCTGGTTTTCTTACAAAAGGCAGCAGTGGGGCAGAAGTGGAAAGGGGGGAGGGGGAGGGGAGAGGGAGAGGGAGAGGGAGAGGGAGAGAGAGAGAGGGAGGGAGGGAGGGAGGGAGGGAGGGAGGGAGGGAGAGACTGAAGCCCCAGACAGCCATTTATTCACTGGCTTATTTGAGTGAGGTAATTCAAACCCTTGGGGGGGGGGGGTTGTGTCTTTGTTTCTACTCTTGAAAACAGGAGAAACATTTATCTGTTTTCCTGTCTTGGGTGTTTGTAAAGATAGAACGGACAGCTGGGTCCAGAGCCTGGTGCTGCACAAGGTGTCCAGTGCTGCAGGGCACTCCCTAGAAACAGGGGTGGCTGACAAGAGCCGATGCAAAGCCTTTCTTAAATGCTTTAAAGGCAAATCAGATTTGCTGGTATGTTTTTTACATACAAGAAATGTATCAAGGGGAAAAAAAATGCAGCACTCAAAATGCTTATGTGACAAAATGGGCTGGCTAAGGGACACTAGCAATGTAACAGATGAGATCGCCCCCTAGTGGGAAAACACAATAAAGACCAACTCACACCCCAATTGCCATTTTCTCACAGTGGTAAGGCATGGGACCACACTGGCACAATCTGGTATGGCTCCCTAACATACACCCATTTGTTACTGCTGAATCCGTGCTTGGTTCCACAGACCACCGATACCATGTATTTCTGTGCATTACCCGCTTATACTTTGTGTCAACAGACCACTGCTTAAAATTCAGAGTCAGGATGCACCACCTAATTTATTTACACTATATGGAGGTATTTTTTAAAATTATGTTCAGCATATAGAAAATGACATTTAGTTACCATATGTGCAAGTTATTTGAATTGGGTCCAGTAAAATGGTTCAGTGGCTAAAGGCGTTTGCTGCCGAGGCTGA
The DNA here is from genome assembly GCF_903995435.1 of Acomys russatus. Classification (NCBI taxonomy): domain Eukaryota; kingdom Metazoa; phylum Chordata; class Mammalia; order Rodentia; family Muridae; genus Acomys; species Acomys russatus. Next base: position 29,220,479 of record NC_067168.1, on the reverse strand, counting down.
TGACTTGAGTTCTTCATGTGTCTTGGCACACAGGTACACACACAAGAAAAACCTAATGTGTTTGCATCATATGCATCTGTTTTACAAATGTAAAATGAGATCTAACATTCCATATACAGACCCAGAGAACTGTCACTCTCTCGTCAATTTAGAAATCTGACCTTGATAATTATCTACAGGTCACAAAGAGTAAACTGGCCCTTGGTTAAGAACTACTTAATTCAGAGGCAGGGGCTGCTTCAATTTCATTCCCTCTATGGGCGTGCTAAGCTTCCTAAAATGACACACCCTTCTCTTGGTGACTATGAATTCTTGCGATGAGCGCCACCATGTAAAACCACACAAAACATGCTGACCTAAACACAACACTCACGGGGCACACTCCTCAACAGCTGCAGTTCTTCTCAGATACTCCTGCTGAGCGGCAGACTCTACTCCATGACTGCGCATCTGGGTGGCCACTGACTTGCTCTCATCAGCAGAATGAAGCTGTGGAACAGTTCTGGCCTGAGCTCCAACGCTCCGCGCTTCCCCCTGACACTGCTGTTGAAGCTGAGGCTGAGGTCCCAGGAGAGCCTACTGGATGTGCCAAGTCCCAATTATCCTACCTCCTGGAGATATCCTGTTAAGTACTGCCAGACATGTGACCCCCTGCCCACTCAGCTCCAGCTAGTCTGCTGCCTGACAGCTCAGCACCAGCAAGCTGAACTGGTGTGGTCCAGAACTCTCAACTGACTTATAAAATCATGACCAAACAGTTGTTATTGTAAGCCATTACGTTTCAGGACAATTTGTTATGCAGCAAAGGCTAACTGATATACACATTCCCTTAGAATCACAACATTGTATGGATGGGCAACAGGACCAGGCTGCCACCAGGAAGTCAGCAGAGGGACGTCCCTCTTCTTCATTCCCTACCAAAAAATGTCCTTAAATCCAGGTGTACAGAGTTTAGCAAGTCACCATACTCTTCTTGGTACTCTTCTGGCTTTTCTCTCTTGCCTAGATTGCTGCACTGCAGTAGCCTACTTGGTACCCCTATCTCTTTCTTCTACCAGGCTGTCACCATCAATGCTGGGAACCCCACTTTCTGAAAGGCAAACCTGGGCATGGCCTCCTATCTACAAATGTAATTGCTCCCCACTCCCCCACCATCTCCCAACGTGTTTCAAAACCCTGGGCCTGTTTCATTCTTTCCTCTACTGCAGTGCCCTGTCTTCCAGTTCTTTTCATAAGCATTACATCTTCTCTGAAGCATCTCTGCTGCATGCCAGGCCTCCAGCCGCTCTCCCCTTGGCTATTCATTTCCCTGCTAGGTAGTGCGGTTACTTAGTGACTTACTCCCTGACCCCAAACTGGAACTTTCTCTTATGCTCACATTATCTTAGGGGACACAGTTGACTCTGGAGAAGTGCTTGTTGGATAGCTGGCTGGGTGAAACCTTACGGATTTTGAGCTTTGTAGATAGAGGCATGAAGTCTGACTTATGAGGTATTAGACTTGGGGCAAGTGTGCCTCTCCTACTCTTTGCCTGACAGATGGAGACAGCACCGCCTTGCTTAAATGGCTGTCTTAAGGATTACAGATAATGCAAGCCTTAACTTCAGTCTCTGGCTTAAAACTGGACTAAAGGGCAGCCACAATGCCTTTTCCTTATTTTATCGATAAAGCACGGACAGCGACTGAGCGCATTGCCATCTCTCCCGCTTGAATGAGAGCACAGGTGAGCTGCGTGTTTTCTTTCTTTGCAGAACATCCAAGGCAGGCAATGCTCCTGGAAGTCACGCTGTATTGGCTGCTCTTCTAGAGCACAGGGCACACTGTACAGAGAAAGTCCCAAGACTATGTTTCCTTGTCCTTTGTTAGGCCTCTGCAACATCAATAAGAGTTTTGAAAAAAAACATCTACATAAGTAAAAGTGGGAGGTTGCTTATTACATAAGGGTCAACAATCACCTTTTAAGGGCGCTTTCCAGAGATCAGCAAAGAAAAGGTATACTGAGGGCTTGTATGTCTAAGGCCAAAGAAGAAAAGCTAGGTAGCCTTCAAGCACTTCCTGGAAGCTAGGCTATGTGTGCAGCCAGTGTTTCAGAAATGCCAACAAGGTGGGCATGGTGGCGCATGTAATCCCAGCACTTGGGAGGCAGAGACAGGCGGATCTCTGTGAGTTCAAGGCCAGTCTGGTCTATAAAGTGAGTCTAGGACTGTATAGGCTACACAGAGAAATCCTGTCTCAAAACAAACACTCAAAAACCAAAAACCAGAAATGCCCACAGAGAGGCCGGGAGACGGCTCGGGAGACGGCGCGGTGGTTAAGAGCTCATGCTGCTCTCGCAGAGTCTGGGTTTCAGCACTCGCCCTGGGTGGCTCACAGCTGCCTTTAACTCCAGCTCCAAGGGATCCAACACCCTCTCCAGGCCTCTAAGGGCACCTGCACTTATGTGCTCCCCCACCCTACCCAAAACATGCACACATACAGAAACAGAAATGGCTCGGTGGTACGATCACCTACTGCCCTTCTAGAGGACCCAAGTTTGGTTCCCAGCACCTATGTTGGGTGACTCCTAACCACCTGTAACTCCAGCTTCAGGGGATTTGATGCCCTCTTCTGTCCTCCTCCCGACCTGCACCTCTCTCTCTCTCCCCCCCCACCTTTCTCTCTTATTCACACACACAAATAAAAACAAAATAAATCTTCAAAAAACAAGAAAAAAAAAAAAAAACCCAAACCAAACCAACAACAACAACAACAAAAGATTGATAAACCAGCAGGGAATCCAGGGCACACACGTTCCTTACTTCTCTGTGTGTTATGAGCTGAATTCATACCTGGCTTACTGCTGGCTTTGGGTAATACCACAATGTGTCTCCAGAAATCTGGGCTCCAGCCTGGGTATGACCTCTAACTTAGCTGGTTACACCACCCAGTTCTCTGAACCATGAAAAGATGAGCCAGTGCTTTCCAGAGGCTTCTAGATTTAGAGGACGCCACAGTTTGGATTTCATCTTCCATCAACCTCCGCTAGATTTCACCAGTAGGTTCTGACCCATGGTCCTGAGCTCGAATCACAACCTACCAGTGGAATCGCGACGTCCTCATATGGCAGCTTGTCTTCCCGCCAAGCGTCATCAATCAAATCCAAGATCCTTCCGTCCCGCTGCACCTCACTGTCCATTTTCCTGCAGCTTTGCTCTTGTCAGGCCTGTAAGCCAAAGCGGTCATGTCTCAACACCATGAGGGGACAGTATAATCCAGTACCAGGATTCCCTATACTTTTAGCTTGAAACTGGTTTTGTGGTTTGTTTCTTAACACCCCTCCAGAAAAACCCAGAAACTTCTGGGTTTCCAGCTTCCAAGTTTGTTCCTGATCACAATATGGGTCAGGTAACCACAGCTTTTTCCTCACCTCAGCTGACAGATGCTTGAGTGTGTATAGGGGTTACACACAGTTTAGTCGACAGACTAGGTTGCTAGCGTAACCAGAGAGCAACACATTTGTTCTGAGCAAGGTGCTGGAAGGCACTGCATATAAACATAGCTTTCTTTACAATCTCACACAATAACCTTTCCCTGTCTGTGATGTCTTTGAGGAGGCTCTGACTTGACACTGCTTGCCGAGTCTCATCTCCGGCTCCTCAAGCCCTCCTGTTATTTGGCACAAGTCTCCACCTGTCTTGGCTCAAACCTTGGCATTAAGGAATAGGAGCTAAGAGAACATGCTGGGTGTCACTGAGCTGGGATGTATAAAGTGACCAGCCACAGGCCAGCTGCTAACCCTTACGGCAGGAATAACGCGGGCAGTTGGACTTACCCAGGAAACCACTTCCTTTCTCTGAAAGTACTGCAAGACCAATGGTGGCAGCTCCAGGTTCTGGGTTCCTCTGGGCTTGACCCCTGCTCCTCTTTTTTTTTTTTTTTTAGACAGAGTCTCAAACTGTCTCTGTAGCCAAAAGCTGCCTTAAACTCCTAATCCTCCTGCCTCCACCAATGGGATTACAGGCGTGTGCCACCTTATCTGTTTTATGAGGTACAGGGAATCCACCCAGGGCTCTGCGTATACTAGGTAAGCACACTGCACTGACCAAATCCCCAGCTGAGGGGGAGCCTGCAGGAGTCCAGGGAGGAAAGCAAACTGCAAAGAGGTAAGAACTGAAAACTCAGGCTGGTGGTAGTGGCCTTTAATCCCAGTACTTGGAGAGGCAGAAGTAGGAGGATCTCTGTAAGTTTGAGGACAGCCTGGTTTACAGAGTTCCAGGACAGCCAGGGCTACACAGAGAAACCCTGCCTTGAAAAACCAAAAAAAAAAAAAAAAAAGGTTCAGATTGATCTCATCAATCTGGCTTAGTCTTGGGGAGACTGATGCCACATGGTTTATTCCCAACAAATTTAACACAGTACGATAGTGCACAAGGAGGCATTATTACATTGACAGTCAACTTAGGGTGCATGCCATTTCTCCAAGAAGATGGGGTCCTAGAGACGGGTTACCTGCACTAGCTTAAGGGCCTAAGAAAGTTTCTGGGCTAGTCTCAGTCATACAGACAGCAGAGTGGTCATGTGAGCTATTAGCCACTTCTTGTCCTGGTTGGGGGCTTGGGGGGAGCCCCTGGCTACATAGATAACGTATGTGTCCTTTAGACTGGTTGTGGGAGTTTGGGGGAGCCCCTTGCTGTAAGGGTTACCTTGCTGTTACTAGTCACCTCCAGTCCTGGTTGAAGGACCTTAATATGGCCTGGCCCAACAGATAGCTCAGAGCACCAGGCTGTTAGTCACTCCCATGCCCCAGTTTTCTGAATAGAAGAACAGGTTTTCCATCTGTGCCGTTGGAAAGACAATCCAGTGTGCTTAGCATTCTCTGTCTCCCTGGAGATGCGCAGGTGCAAGGGCCTTTGCACAGTGCTCCCAACACTCAGCCTTTTTTCTTCTTAAAAAAAAAAAATTAAATTTGTGTATGTATGTTTTGAAGTCAAAGGACAACTTGAGGTAACTGGCTCTCTTCTTCTACCAGGTGGGACCCGGAGATTGAACTCAGACCGCCAGGCTTGGTGCACATGCCTTTGTGGCACTGTGCAGCTTGCTGGCTCTCTGCAGGGCCTGGTCCAAGTGCCCAGGACGCCTGCTTAGCTCCCTGGCCACACACCATTCTTCATTTTTCTCCTCAAACTGTTGCAATCTAATTCAAAAGGCTAATCATTCTGGAGTACTTCCGGGTTTCCAGCTTCCAAATTTGTTCCTTATCACAAACACACCACAAAGTGGCCACCAAAGCAAGGTCTTGAAACTATTAGCATCAGTGGCTCTCCCAGGGACTCTTCCGTTTCTGACAGATGGGAGACTCTTGCAAGAAATGACCCTTGGCAGTAGAGTCTGGCTTTGCCATAAAGGTCTGTGCTCGTCTCCAAGAGTATAAAGGCAAGCTAGCACTATCTATCTAGTCTGGAGGTGGGGAGGAGCTTTCACTTTTAAAAATTCAAGCGGGAGCCTGGGAGGCGGCTCAGTGGGTGAAGTGCTTGCTGGGCAAGCAAAAAGACGAAAAATCCAGATTGCTGTCAGACTCGTAAAAAGCCTGGCGCAATCTCTGGGAGGTTGCCAGGCCAGGCAGTATAGCTGAATCTGAAAGTTCCAGGTTTAGTGAAAGATTCAAAGTGGAAAACACTGATGTTGCCCTCTAGACACACACACACCCCGCCTGGAAATCAGGTAATGCTTAGTAAGTTTTCCTTCGATTTAACCAGACCCTAGCCAGTGAACAATGCAGAGCCATCTGAAGGGATCCCATCTGCAGAAATGTGTAACTCATCCTACCTGCCAGTTCTGGTCACACTTCCAGAGTGTGACATGTTTTCTTCCTTTCCTGATACTTTTTTTTTTTTTTAATAGCTGTGTCTTGGGCTACAGGTCACAATTCCCTCAGCTGATTTTCCCAGGCCTACACAGACAGCACCTTTCTCTGAAGGTTCTGACTTCCCTCCAGCGTTCGCAGGCTTTCTGTCCTTGAGTGCTTGCTGCTTGCCTTAACTGATCTATGGAACCTTCTATGGAACCTTAGGTCAGCTTTGTGACTGACTGGCAACGGTAATGCGATGATTTCCAGCGTTTCCACAGTTGGCCTCGGTATTTTGTACGATGCCCCTCTTCCACATGCTTTACTACCTGGCATGCTTATCACCCGTCCCGTTCTTCTTCATCAGCAATGCTTGGCTGTCCTTCCAAACATAATACAAACGACAGATCTTTCGGGTCTACATCTATTTTCCTGGGTCTGGTGCTCCCCTAATACCCTGGCCACAGCCACTGCCCCAAATCCTTATCGGACAGCATAGCCTCTCCGGGTTTCTTAAATTTTCTTTTTTACATACGTACTGTTGTTTTTCTATGCACCCGCCCCACTCCCACACACGAGAGAATACAAAACTCTCAGCTCTCAGGTTGTCTCCTTTAGACTTCAGGCTGAGTGCAATTTCAAGAGCCATTTCTTCACCTGCCCGCTTGATCTCTGGGCACAAATGAGTGACAGCAGGAGGGGAGCTTGTCACACTACCCAGACATCTCTTTCCAGGTATCAGAAGGGTACATCCTATGAGACATACGCACGTCTTACGCATTTTCGAAACCACAGCCTTGTAAATGTAGCTCTAAGCTAAAAGCACGACGTCAAAACCAAAAATGGCCCTCGCAGGCCACCATCCAGGGTCGCTACACGCACAGGCCACCCGCTGCGCCGCTTCCGGTTCGACGGCTGGAGATGCCATATGCGGAAGTGCAAGAAGGAGGTGGGGCGTCGCCATGCGGGCTCCCTTCCACTCCTCGCGGTGTGCAGTAAGGGAATAATGGTCGCTTAAGGACACCGGCCAGCGCCTCTGGATGCACTGGACGCCCGAAGCCGAGGGCGAACGCTTAGCCACCCTCCTAAACCCGGGCCGCGGGCGCGAGAAACCCTTACCCACGTCGGCGCGCGCAACGGCTTCCTCCCGGCCCCGCCCTTCGTCCCGGTCACGTGACCTGCGGCGCTCTCATTCCCCGTATGTTGGTGAGTCCAATCACTACTGTAAGGGGCGGGACGAACGCCGATTTGTTGTGACGCGCGCGCGTCCCCGGCCCGGGGGCGCGCTGGGCTGGGGGTGGGGGTGAGGGGTGAGGGGGCGAGCTCCGTAACCGACTGTGTGCCCCAAAGACGGGCGAGCCGCGGCTGGTTGTAGTGCGGACGCGGCCTTGGCCACCGTGGTGCCGCTAACCTCCAGGCCGCATGGCCCCGCGGCCTCTGCCCGTCGTTGCTCGCCTACCGCCAGGCCCTCTACTGCCCCCTCCTGCAGCTGCCCGGGCGCCGTGCTTCTGGGTCTCACCTCCCCCTCCCTGCGGCGCTCCGAGCCGGCGGGCCAGGTGCAGCGGCCTCGGCGGAGGCGTGCGTGCGGGAGGGCGGGCTGCTGCTGCTCCCGGGGTGGGACCCGGCTTTAGCGTTCCCTGGTAATGTTAGTAGGAGCAGCAGAAGCGTGCTGGGAAACCCCCGAGGCAGGGGAATTGCAGAGGGTTTCGCATAGGAAACAAGATTGGTGGAGTGCAAGTTTTGAAAAAGCATTTCCAGAACGCTTTTATCACGGAAATACTTGACAGTGACTCTGGATTGCAAATAGGGCGGGCTGTCCTTTACAAAATCGTGGAGTTAGTGCATTCGGATGCCACACACGAGTTTTCATTTATAGACTGCCCAGAGTGAGCCCCCCCCCACACAAAAAAAAGCTCGTATCCAGTCTTTAAGACAAAGAAGACAGGGAAGATAATAAAGTAGACCAGGCTGGCCTCAGACTCACAGAAATAGGCCTCCCTCTGCTTCCTGGGTTAAGGACCTGCGCCTCCTTGCCTGGCTTTCTGAGCTCTCTTAAGGCCAATTTAGATTTTAAAAAACTTACTTTCGTAAAACAGAGTAGGTGCTCTTTGTACAATCAATCGAATGCCAGCATTTAATTTTTTTTTAAAAATTTTTGTAAGTCAAGGATCAACGACTATAAGTTACCTTTAGCTAGACACACTTATTCTTAAAGGCTGTAGCTTTATGATACGGTAAGACAAATTTTCTTATTTGGAATGCAGCACCATCTTTAGGCTAATTTTTGTCCCTGCCTCCTTGTCTTCGGTGTTGTCCTCAGTGATGAGTATAGTACAGGAGGCTGTGAAACTAAAATGGGTTAGAGATTTGTAAACTCAGGCACACAGCCCTTTAAAATGTGTGTACACCGAAGTTTAAAATACAATTATGCTGATTGTGCTTCCTCCAGTGGAGAGGCAGAGGACTGTACCTAGGCCTTCCTGCCCTCAAGCATTGTGCAGTGGCGCATGGCAAGGTGCTCCCCATGCCAAAGGATAGATTTGCTTTGCCCAGTTTTACAAAACTACAGTACTGTTTTTACATCAGTACAGATTAGAAAAAAATTACACAATGCCTGCCAGGTGGGGTGTCCGCACACCTTTAATCCCAGCACTTGGGAGGCAGAAGCAGGCCAGCCTGCTCTACAAGGAGTCCAGGACAGCCAGTATTCTGTCTGACAGAAACGCTGTCTCAAAAAACAAACAAACAAACAAAACACCTCCCTCCTCCACTGTCAATATCCAGTGGGATCAGCTTTCTTCAGGTACCCCGCAGGTGCCTGTAATACCTTGTTTGGACCAGACTCCTGCAGAGAACTGTGTTGCATTTGGTTGCTAGGCCTTTAAAGTCTCTAAACGATAGCAGTTACTTACCTCCCTTTTCTCTTTACCATTTCAAACTTAGCTCACTGAATGTGTGCCTCTACTTCCTCTATGACCTCTCCTCCGCTGACTAAATCTTGAGTTACACTGTCCACTGTGGTTCAAGTCATTAGCCAGCTGTGCTATTTTAAATGAAATAAGAGTTTGATCCCCCAGCTGCATTGGCCACATTAGAGATGCCCAGCAGTCACAGGTTGTTTAGTGGCTACTGTTTGAATAATGCAGATAAACTGTTTCCATAATTACAGAAAGTTATGCTGAATACAGTGATCTGTTGAAATACAGTGCTGGATTCAACCTTGATTCCTTTGATGGGAAGTGTAAGAAAAATGTCAGAGCTGTAGGTTTTATATTATGAAAATTATCTGTTGCATTCATTATCAGGGAGACATGTAATGTCTGAGTCATCCAATTTGAGATACTACAGATGAGCTGTGTAGTGGTGCCTATGCTGTCAGCTCAATTAGCCCACCATGAAATTACCCAAGAGCTTTTTGGATGATAGGGAGATCTTTCCTGGCTAACGGTGCCTGGGTCTATCACTGCATGGCAGGTACGGAGTGGTGGTTTCTCATTGTGTCATATGTTCAGTAGTGCTTAGCTGGCACTCTGATGAAGAACTTGCCTTCCGCAGCCATCTGACTATCCTGAAATACAGTTCGTACAGGAATGGCAAGAAAAATGCTTAACTCTGTTCCTTTCTTTTCAGACTACAGCAATGAATTGGTGGCCTAGCAACCTCCAAAGGTAACCTGAGGGCTCTATCATTAAAACAAACTTAGACTTGAATGTGTTTAAATCTATGGCCTAGCAACCTCCAGAGGTAACCATGGGCTTTACCTTAAAAACAAATGAACCAATAGGCTTTAATGTGTTTAAATTATTTGTACATATTATAGATTTTTTTTTTTTCAAGACAGGGTTTCTCTGTGTGGCCTTGGCTGTCCTGGACTTGATTTATAGACCAGGCTGGCCTCGAACTCACAGCAATCTGCCTGCTTCTGCCTCCAAGTGCTGGGATTAAAGGTGTGTACCACCATGCCTGGCTTTTTGTTTGTTTGTTTGTTTTTTCAAAAATTTTTTGATACCCCAAATTGTTTTGTTTTTAGCCAGTGGGGACCCTTTAAGACCCATAGTTACGATAGTTTCCTCCTAGTTTTGCTTTAGCTGGGATTTATGTAATCCAGGCTGGCTTTGAACTTGCTATGTAGCCAAGGATAATCTTAAATTTAAGAACTTCCTGCCTCCACCCCCCAAGTGCTAGGATTATCGGTGCGAGCCACCATGGCAGCTCAATACTTCTTCTTTTCCTTTTCATGCGTTAGTTATAAGACACTATCATAGTCCCTATAAAACAACATAAAGCAGGCTTACTTGTAGGTGATCTTTATCCTGGTCTATCACCCTGATTGTTTCCCTTCCTTAAGGTAGTATTTCTCAGTTTGTTCCTCAGTAAATAAGTACCCAAAGGCAAACACACTCACTTCTTTTTACTGTTTTGTGGCCTGCTATTTTCATCTTGTAACAGGTCCCTCCATAGAAATCTGTGGCCATTATTACCTCTTTTTACGCCTTCATAATATTCCCTCCGTGAGTGAGTGTGTAGTGAGTGTCCTACTGTGTAATGCTACAGCAGGGAATGTACGTTATGAACACGTGAGCAAGACTGAGCATCTTCTCACTAAACTGTCATTTGCATCTCCTTTTCTGTTCACTGACTGTTCCTATATCCTATTTATTTTCCTATAGCTATCCATATATAGACATATAAATATATGTATTGTTTATATCTTTGGTAATTAACTTTTTGTGGCAAAGCTATTTCTTTTTTTAATTTTAATTTTATTAATTTATTCAGATTACAATTAAATTGTTATCCCATCACTTGTATCCTCCCATTCCTCCCTCCCTCCCACTTTCACCCTATTCCCCTCCCCTAGGTCTAAGACCAAGGGGGACCTCCTCCCCCACTATGTGGTCATAGGCTATCAAGTCTCATCTTGGTAGCCTGCTTGTTCTTTCTTTGAGTGCCATTAGGCCTCCCCACCAAGGGTAGGTGGTCAAATATGGAGCACTAGAGTTCATGTCAGAGTCAGTCCCCACTCACTACATAACTGTGGAGAATGTCCTGTCCATTGGGTAGATCAGAGTAGGGGTTCGATGTTTACTATTTGTATTGTCCTTGGTTAATGCAATAGTTTGAGCAGAGCCCCCTGGGCCCTGATCCACCCATCACAATGTTCTTCTTGTAGGTTTCTAGGACACTCTGCGCCCTTCTATTTTCCCATCTCCTATATTTCTCTTACCTAGAGTCTCAATAGGGCTTCCACAAGACTCAGCTATTCTATTCCTTGAAATATAACCAGAAAATGCTCCACCACATAACAAGGACATATGCTCAACCATGTTCATAGCAGCTTTATTCATAATAGCCAGAACCTGGAAACAGCCTAAATGTCTCTCAGTTGAAGAATGGATAAAGAAACTGTGGTACATTTACACTATGGAATACTACTCAGTTATTAAAAAGAAGGAAATCCCGAAATTTGTCGACAAATGGATGGGACTAGAAATGATCATAGTGAGTTAACCCAGAAGCAGAAAGACTCACATGGTATATACTCACTTATAATTGGGCACTAGCCCAAAAGGCATGCCCCATGAAAGTCTTCACTTATCAGGAGATTGGCAAAACTATTTCTAAGGCTTTCCTTGTGACATTTTTTTTTTCTACTTAAAAGCTTAAGTACTTATATTTCTTAATCTTTGTAATTTATCTTTCTGATTTTGGTCACAGTTTGAACAGACTTTTTAAACTTTCATCTTTATTTTGAAACATTTCTCTAGTTTACCTTTAAAGAGGAGCTTTTGGGGAAATGTTGTTTGTTGTTTGTTAGTGTAGTGTGTCTGTCAGAGCCATCAGTGACTGCACACCTTGGTAGTCATGCCCCTTCTCAGCCTCACACCTTTGCCTATTTACTTGTAGTTATTTTTTTCCTTTTCCTTTTTGTATTCCATTTTGTAGTGTGATCTTAGGTGTATACTCTGGTTATTTTCCCTTAACTTGTTAAGGAAGAGGTTAAGTTAGAGGCCTAAGTTGCCTTCTGTCCCTTAACTCCTGATGTGCTAATGAGTTTCAAAGATTTGCCATGATCATCACTCTTACTATGTTCTTTCACCCCTATGACCTAAAGGGCGTTTCCTGCCCCCAGGACTTGATGATAAAGACCTGTGTCCCCTTTAATCATCATCTCCAGATTTGAGTGATTGAAAACAGCATTCATTCCCTGCCTGTTGGCCGGCTGGACTGCGGGGCCTCAAGTTAGCATTTGATGTTAGGAGTGTGGCCGATCATTAGTTTCTCCTTCAATCTGTACTGAATATTAGTAACACAGAGTACTCAGCCACACAGTCTGTATCACATGGTACCATCAAAGAGGAAACAAGTGACTTGTCTGGAGTACGTGAAGGCCATGGTGGTTAAAGACAGAATCTGTGTTGTGGCTGTGAAAAACTGAAGACAACCATGTATCCATAGGAAATCCATGTCTTCCCAGTTTATCTGATCCAGAGAGTGGAAACTGGTGCATTTGGCTGGGACTCTAGCAGAAGGTGCTGATAAAGAAGCATGCCTCTAAGCCTCTAATCCCAGCACTCGGGAGGCAGAGGCAGGTGGCTCTCTGCGAGAGACCAGCCTGCTCCACAAAGTGAGTCCATGACAGTCAAGGCTACACAGAGAAACCCTGTCTTGGAAAAATAAAAAAGCACACCTCACATTAGCAGGCCTTTTCTTCAAGGCATTTTGCTGTTGTTCTGTGCCTGTTTTAAATTAGGCACAATTTCTTAAAATTAGGCACAGAATTTTAAATGAAATTCTTGGTCTCAATTCTAGGATTTCAGTTTTGAGCCAGTCGGTGGCTTTTCTTACACCTGTATAATTTTATAACAGTGCTGCTGCCACCTAGTGGCCATGAAGAGATATGCTTTAGTTTTGTTTCCCACTGAGAAGATCCTGTTGTCTATAAGAAGGAGAGCGATATAAAAGATGGCATAGTGCTTGTGATTGTAGGGTCATGCCACCTGGATTTGAACTTAAGGAATATGACCTATAGCTTTACATAGTTGGGTCATTCCCCTGTTTCCTCAAAGTGATAGCACCTTTTATGAGGGTGCAGAAGATAGAAAGTATCAAAGGCAGGTAGATAAGGTGAACATTCACTAAAGTTTAGCATCTGTTATACACATTGTTAGTTATTAAATGGTGTCATATATAAATGCCAACAAATTATATGTTATTAAGTAGATCACTGCTGAAGAATAACATGACCAAAAGAGGTATATTTTAGTAGGAATAATTTGGAGAAATAATTATAGAGAAAGATGAAATAAAGACCATGGCAGTAACTGCTCATACCCTTCATTTTACAGATGGGAAGCCGAAGTCTGATGACATATAGCTGGTTGGTTGCACAGCAGAGTTGTCTGATGGGTCTCTGTCTAGTGTTGAGTGCACTCTGCTGCTTCCCAGTTCAGCAGAGCAAAAGCGGGGTCTGGATGGCACTGTAATTTGACTCTTACTATTGTCTGGAAGAAAGTGGAATAAAATGTGGGGTCCTCTCCTTTAGGGTTTTACTTTGGGTCATGGTGACGTATATCAGGAATATCGGCTGGAGGAAAGGTTCCTCAGCCCCATGTGCACAGGGGCCCACAGCCCTTGTTAGGACATGGAGAAGTAGGTGCGGAGACAGTGGATGGTTGTGTTTCACCGTCTTCTCATCCTTGTCCTCTGTCCCTACACTCACTGCCTGCAGATGCTGAACTTTTTTGTTTCTTTTTTACCCCCACACTGGGGTAAAAAACATTTATTACTATCTAGAGAGCTGTTTGCACAGCACTACATTATTTGTTAAATAAAGGGATCTACTTCTCAAAAGAAATACAACTTTTGGGGAAGTGTTAGTTCATAGGGACTGAATTTCTACAGCCTAACCTTTGGCCTTGTTCATAATTCAGGGTTGAAACTTTGAAAGCTTAAGGAAAGAGGACAATTTCTTTTTTAAAAATTTATTTTGTATGTATGAATGTTTTGCTTGCATGTTTTTCTGTGTACCATATACATACCCAGGGATCCTCTGGAACTAAATTTAAGGATAGTTATAAGCTGCCATGTGGTGTGGGTGCTGGGAATCAAACCTGGGTCCTCTGTAAGAACAACATGTGCTTTTAACCATTGTTTTCTCTCCAGCCCAATAGGGAGCTTTCTTCAGAATGAAAGGTCTGCCAAGGAACGTTTTAAGTTTATAAAGAGAAACTTACCACGTGACACTTCTGAGTTTAAGGGTCTTTTTTCCTTTGTGATATGAATTTCTCTTTTCGGGTAGTCTGTTCTGTGTCCTCTCTCTTTGAGGTCCTTGTTGGCAGTCCTGCAGCTGTGACCAGTTTACATAAGGGGAGATGGGGTTTCCTAAGGCATGCAGCAGTGCCATGTTGAAATAGTGGTCTTAGTTCTGGACCTCAGAGATGAGTAACATTAGTTTTCTGTCCCTGAGAGACCAATGGTCTAGAAAGAAGGAGAGATGTACAAAACCTTTATTTTTGGATTCTATTTAATTTGGGAAGAAGAGTGGGGAAATGTGTTAGAGACAAGGAATTGTCAAGTGCTGTCAACCCTGTGCTTACCGTAGGGGACAGAATGTGACCCAGGAAACCTTCTCTGGGGTCTGTGACTGACGTGGGAGCTTAATTTTAAAATTTTATTTTATGTACATTGGTGTTTTGACTGCATGTATGTGTCACACCTGTGTGAGGGTGTCAGATCCCCTGAGACAGTAGTTAGATACAGTTGTGAGCTGCCATGTGGGGCCTGGGAATTGAACCGGGGTCCCCTGGAAGAGCGGCTGATGCTCTCAACTGCCGAGCCAACTCTCCAGCCCCACGCTTATTTGTTTATTTTTAAGATTTATTTTGTTTTATGAGTATGGGTATTTTGCCTGCATGTATGTATGTTCACCGTGTGCATGCCTGATGTTTGCAGAGGCCAGAAGAGGGCATTGGAGCCCCTGATTCTGAACAGCCGTGTGGGTGCTGAGAACTGAACCCAGCGATTTTGCAAGAGCAACAAGTGCTTTTGACCATGTCTCCAGCCCCAGACCAGAGAGCTTGACCTCTTTACAATGACTCTTGTTTTAAAAATCAAGAAACCTGTGCTTAAAAAGCACTCTGCTTGGAGCTGGAGAGATGGCTCAGGGCTTAAGAGCACTTACTGCTCTTCCAGAGGTCCTGAGTTCAATTCCCAGCAACCACATGGTGGCTCATGACTATCTATAATGAGATCTGGTGCCCTCTTCTGGTCTGCAGTCTTACATGCAGGCAGAGCATTGTATACATAAACAAACAAACAAAAAGCTACTCTGCTTTCCTTTCATCAGTGGTTCCAATTTATTCCTCTCCTTTTGTGAAGGTTTGTGTAAATGACCCTTGAGAGAAACTACTTTCCACTCTTACATTCTTTAAGAACTAGGCATAGAGGGGCTAGAACAATGACTCAGCAGTTAAGAAGACCAGAACTTGTTTCCCAGAACCTAGATCTGGTAGCTCCAGTGCCTCTGGCTTCCATGGGCACCTGAACTCGTGCACACACTCATGCATAAACACACAGTTAAAAATAAGTCTAGACTATGACAAAAGAAAGCAAGCCTGGACTGGTGGCAAACATCTTTATTTAATCCCATCACTTAGAAGGCAGAAGCAGGTAGACCTCTCTTTCTGAGTTCAAGGCCAGCCTGGCAACATGCATAGCTGGTTCTAGGTCAGCCAGGGCTACATAATGAGACTCTGTCTCAAAATTAAGTTAAATAATCAATAAAAAGGCCTAGAGTAATGAGGGGTTTCATTGATTTTGCAGGATAATTTCAGCAGCAATTAAGATTTTCACTCATTATATTACTTTCACTCATATTAAGTTGGAATGTTGGGATACAGAACTGACCTTTTTTTTCACTCTTTTCTTTTTTCCCAGTTGCCAAAACAGAGGGGATTTGGTGATGGAGGCTTTGTTGGAAGGAATACAAAAGCGGGGGCATAGTGGGTAAGTTTGCCTTTAACTGTGAGCTTCTTTTTTTTTCTAATGTATTTGTTTATTATGTATACAGTGTTCTGCCTGTAGGCCAGAAGAGGGCGCCAGATCTTATTCTAGATGGTTGTAAGCTACCATGAGGTTGCTGGGAATTGAACTCAGGACCTCTGGAAGAGCAGGCAGTGCTCCTAACCTCTGAGCCATCTCTCCAACCAACTGTGAGCTTCTTATTGCAGCTTAAAACCGTCTCTAGGTCTGTTAAGCAGAAGCTAAGCCGAGCCACGGCGCATCTGTGGACTGCACCCCTCCCTCATCATTTGTCTCCCTTTAGCAGTACTGGGGTGGACTCTTGCTTGAGTTTCTTCTGCAGCTCAGAGGGCATCAGTGGGTTGAGAGCTCTGAGGCAGGCTGCAGTGTGTTCCCAGTGACAGTTGGAAGAAATAACTGCAATAGATGTTGCTCAAGGATGATTTTTTTTTAAAAAAAGCTTTTTTCATTATCTTTTTCCTGCACAGTAGCCTGTGTGCTACCAAGGCTGTTCAATCTGCTGAAAGAGATACAACATAGGCTTGCCTGGCTTCTCCCAAAAGCATCCCTGAAATATTCCAGAAGACCTGGTTAGTAGCTGTGAAAGCCTTACTTGGCAAGGCAGATGTAAAACCCCCATCTGTGTTCACCAAGGACCTTGGCTTAGGTTACTCACTAGAGGGGCAGGTGGAGTAAGCAGCCGAGTGTGACGGCGTGGAAAGCAACGGCTCAGACACCCTGGTCTTGGCTTCTGTAATGTTTCAGTTCTTCACATAGGTTTAGTCTGTGATATTTTTTATCTGTGAAAGATGAGAAACCACGCGGGCCTAAGTTGTGTTTGCTCTGTTGGTGTTTGTAGGGGATTTTTGACATCCTGTGAAGCAGAGCTGCAAGAACTCATGAAACAGATCGATATAATGGTGGCTCATAAGAAATCTGAGTGGGAGGGGCAGACGCATGCTCTGGAGACTTGTTTGGACATCCGAGACCAAGAGCTGAAGGCCCTGAGGAGTCAGCTGGACATGAAGCACAAAGAGGTAGGAGGGCTGCTCACTCCTCTCGTTACTTTAGATAGTACACGGGCCACATGCCCATGGTCATGCATGTATGTAATACATTGGAGCAACTC
Source organism: Acomys russatus (assembly GCF_903995435.1). NCBI lineage: Eukaryota > Metazoa > Chordata > Mammalia > Rodentia > Muridae > Acomys > Acomys russatus. Next base: position 29,203,503 of record NC_067168.1, on the reverse strand, counting down.
CACGCCCAGGACCCTTGATTCACTCTTCTTTTTGGTAGTTTAATCTTTTATATTAAACATGTTTACGTGTTTGTTTAAAAGAAAGCATTTGTTTACCAAGTTAGTTTTTTGTGTTGTTTTCTGAGATAAGGTTTCTCTGTGTAGCCCTGGCTGTCCTGGAACTAGTTCTGTAGACCGGGCTGGCCTCGAATCATAGACCTGCCTCTGACTCCTGAGTGCTAGGATTAAAGGTATGCACTGCCACTGCCTGGCCTTCTCCTAATTCTTATGGTTTCTTTTAGAAGATAATTTATTATGAATGTGTAAAAACATTAATATTTACTTCAAGGACCATTTTACTTTGGATACAGATAATACATACTTAATTTAGAAAACTGTCAGAGGAGACTGGGCTATGGCTTTGTGGGTTGCTTATTCTGCAGTGTTATAAGGCCCCGAGTTTGCATGGCCAGAGCTCATGTAATGCAGCTGAACATGGCAGTGTACATCTGGAACCCTGGCACTTAAGAAAATGGGAGAAGGCTTATTACATCATCTTTGCATAACCTTCATATATTACATGTCTGTATCAACATCGCCAGCTTTCTAGGAGTTGGCTTGGCTCTACTTGTAAGGTTAGATGAAAACCTTGAGGACTGGGCGTATGGTTTAGCCGTAGAGTGCTTACTGAGTGTGCTGGAAGCCCTAGGTTCATTTCCCAGCATTATCCTTAGCCCCCCAAATACAAAAACAGACAAGCAGAATTGAGTCCTTGATTTTAACAGTTTGCCTCTTTTGCCAGAGTTAAACCAATAAAGGCTGGGGAAGCAGTTCAGTGATGGAGTGTGCTTCGCACACAACATAGTCCTGGCCAGGATCTTCAGTACTATGCACAAAGTTAAGCCCATTTCAGATGGACCTTTGTTTAAAATTAAGGAAGAAGAAGGAAGATAAATTCATTTGCAGTCCCACCACCCACTAAAATTGGTAGTGTTGAAGGGAGATTTAAGAATATTTGCTGGGCTGGAGAGATGGCTCAGAGGTTAAAGAGCACTGGCTGTTCTTCCAAAGGTCACGAGGTCAATTCCCAGCAACCACATGGTGGCTCACAACCATCTATAATGAGATCTGATGCCCTCTCTGGAGTACAGGTGTTACATGCAGGCAGAACACTGTATACATAATAAATAAATCTTAAAAAACAAACAAACAACCCCCCCAACCCAAACCCAAACAAACAAAAAATTACAAAAAAAGAAAAAAGAATATTTGCTGATTTACTTCTCATAACTTAGCTGGTACAGTAGAAGGATGGTGCATACTGGAAGGGAAGCATTTCAGATGGAAGCGTTTTCTCTAAATTTCCATACAAATTAGTCTGGGAAGGATAAGAGCTGTAGGTAAATGCTAACCTCAAACCTCATTCTCATTCTGCCAGCCTTGCCTGTGTGGGAATTTGCCTCATCAAGGCCAATATGAGTTGACTGCTATGCCTGGTATACTGCCAGGACTGGCAACATGATGTTGTGATTGATGATACTGTGTACATGTGTGAAAATGTCAAAGTATTAAAAAATTATCTCCCAGTGGTTGGCCGTTTGCAGTTAGAGTCAAATAGTACTTTAGTAATATTGGGTGCATCAAATTTAGATGTTTGCAAATGGTATTTGCTAATCTGGGGCTTATTTTAAAGTTTAGGAACATCTTTTAAGAATACAACTTACGCAGAAATAGGGAAGATGATGAGAAAGCACACCAAATGAGTCACATTGGATTAAAAACAAACAAACAAACAAACAAACAAAAAACACCAACAATTTGATGGGGGCTGGAGAAATAGGTCAGTGGTTAAGAGCACTGGCTGCTCTTTCAGAGGACGGAGGTTGGATTTCTAACTCCGATTTGGTAGCTTGCAGCTGTCTATAGTTCCAGTCACAGGAGATATGACACCTCCCCTGGCCTCCATGGCACCAGACGTGCATGTGGTGCACAGACACGTGGAGGAAAAACACCTATACACATATAACAATACATAAATGAATGACTAACAATTTGAGCAGACCCGTGCTCCTCTTTTTGGGGCTACTGTGGCTCTCCTCTACTTTCTGGGGACAAGACAGAAGCAGTCATGCTCAGTAGGTTGAAGTAACAGCCATTTCCTGGCTCAGAAAACCGCTGTGTATTTTGATTTTAAGTTGTTTATTTTGTTAAAATACACAGAAGTACCTTACGTTGGTGATTGTAAGACTATTACCTCACTTGGAGGCTAAGTTTGAACTTACTCCTCTGGTTTAGTTTTGATACCAAAAGCATTGTTATCATTACTCAATTGCTTCAAAGAGAAAGAAGGTTCCCAGATGATGATTTGAAGATCACAGGTTTGGCATAGGCTATCCAGGAAATTTAGAATTAGTATATGTCTAGTTAACTTGCTGCTTCATTGGTTAGGTTGTTGGGAATTGATTAAGTTTTTAGGTTAAATATTTCTATCAAACACCAATAATGGGACCCTATTCCAGAGAGTCTGTGAAATCTTCTTGCATCAACATACTTATTTCTAGGGCTAGGGTGATGATAGTTTGATGGGTAAAATGCTTGTTGTATAAGCATGTGGACGGACTGGGCTAACATGCGGATGAGAGTGCAGGTCCTCGGAACCCACTGACATCCCAGGTGGGTGTGGTGGTCCTTCTAGCTCTTGGAAGGCAAAGACGAGATCTCAGGAGCATGCTGGCTAGCTAGACTAAGCTGTATGGCAGACTCTGGGTTCAGCTGAGAGACCCTGCTGTAAGAATAAAGCAGAGGGCAGTTGAGGAAGACTCCTGATATCAACCTCGGGACTCCACATGGTCAAGCAGGTTTTATGAGAACACAGATACATATCTGTATACATACACATGCACACAACACACACACATGCACATGCAACCCCCCATTTCTAATATGTTCACAATCTCACATGCTATAACAACTAAAAACAGGGTTTTTAAATTTTTTGTATTCTGTTTGAATATAAGAAGCAGTTAGTCTCAGGGTAGAAGTTATGTTCCTCACAGGAGATAGGTACCTGGTGAGATAGAAAGCATGTGAGACTGCGCATGCATCTTTTGTGAGAAGGTTTTATTGTGGTGAATGTCATTCACACTAAGCTTGAGTTTCTTGGCATGGCTGATTTGCACCCTGTTCTAGGCTCCTTATCTCATTCTGGGTTGCTGTTTGTGCCCAGTACTGGCTACTTGTGGGCCATGTTTGGAGGAGCACCACTGTAAGAGAGCTACTTTGCTAGTTAATGTATTTCTCACTTCAGAGTTGAGATGGGGTTGATTTTGATGGGATTTCTGTTGCTGTTGTCTCTAACTCCCTTTGGGATAAGTTGACCTAGTGAAATAAGTGCAAGTTTGCAGCTCGTTTCTGCGTTTTTCAGCTGAATGCTCTTGGACAAGTAGCTTCAGTGCGCTCCATTATGTACAAAGTGGGGACATGGATGCCCCCATCCCAGTGCTGCTGTGAAGACTGAGACATTGAAAGTAATAAGTAATGTTTAAAGTGATCACTGAAGGTTGGAGGATATAGCTCAGGGTAAGGTGCTTTGCTGACTTCTCTAAGCTGTCCACTGACCTCTTCACACATGTCATGGCAGAACCTTAAAGTATATACTAGTCAAGAATATCTTTCAGGCTAATAGAAGGAGAAAGTAGAATGATAGGGAAGAAATCAGTCCAGAGAGGGCAAGTTGCAAGGAAAAAAGGTGCAGGGCTTATCAAATACAAATAGCACAGAAGACAAAAAATTAAAATCCAAGTAAGTCAATTGTAACTTACTCAATTAAAAGACAAAAATTGGCCAACGAGGTGGAAATATTGAACCACATTATTTAACTATTGTAAATGCACATGAAGGTTGAAAGTAAAAGGCAAGATAAAAATATCTGCCACCCAGGCACTTGAAGAGAAAGTTGATGTAACCAGAGAAAACATGCTTGAAGCAGAAGCCAAGAGCCGTGTTGCTAAAGGGAATAGCGATGCTTCATCATGATGGAATAAAAGTTTCAGGACATGCAATTGTCACAGACACTTTGTATTTTGTCACATTCGTTCCCTTTGATTTCATTCTTGCTGTTAGATATGGCTCTCTGTGTCATCAACATTCCACTGTGCTTGCTTCTCTCAGGACCTTGGAAAGCTGCTCACAGTAAATCTAGAAATGTCTGGTAGTTACCTTTCCCAGGGCAAACCTCAGCAGGGCAAGGATGGCTAAAGTCAGCCGCTTCCTGTTACTCACAGAGGAGTTCTGAAACACATCCGTCTGCTTCCTTAGTGGGTTCCCAGTGGCACAGCCCCGGCTGCCCAGGAGTAGGCCACATATTGCTCTTCCTTCTTGTCTCCTCACTGTGTTTCCAAGGTCACTGCAGTTAGCTATTCAGAAGTACACTTCTCCGATTGTACTTTTAGGAAAACTCAAAACAGCAGCAAATAATGCAGTAAGATAATTTTAACCTTCCATACATGTATATAAAAAGTACCAGGACTGTCAGAAGAAAGCCGCAGCCATGCTTGGGAGTGTTAGCACATTTTTATTAGTAACTGATGGAGGATATTCATAAAGATACAGATGAGCAGTGTGGTCAGCAGACTTGACCCAGGTTATAACTATAGAACATGATACCAGAGAACTGCAGAGCATGCATTTCTTTTCCAGCAGAAACTGAATGATTACCAAAATTGACTCTATACTGGGCTGTGAAGTAAATTTTGCCATAAACAAAGTCTTGAAATCATAGATTTCACACCACATAACCCAACACCACATAAACAAGTTAAAAAAAGATAACCTTGAAAAATGAGTGTATTTGGAAATTAAGTAAAGTTCTGAATGACTCAGAGAAGTTGTGATGAAAATGAAAAATAGTTGGTATAGTTCCAGACCTCAACTCTGGGGCTCTAATAATCCAACTATAGGTAGTTAATAACAGCCTTAAAAATGTAGAAAGCAAACACAGACAGGAATTATGGAGAAATTACATTCATGGAAACTGTAGACTTAATGCAGCTCTCTTGTTTTTGATAGAACAAGCACATAGAAAGGCCAGTTAATGTGGAGAGCTGATGAAAATCAAGTTGACCTAATTAATCTTAAACATGTTCTTTTTAAGTGACTGAAATATTTTACTGCCACCAGGTAGCACTCACTATAATCAGGAGATTAAATTGTATGTTTTTATAACAAAGTAGATTTAAACTAACACTCAACACAATAAGCAACTTTTCAGTAAAAGACAACTTTTCAAGTACTTGGAAATTAAGCAATATACTTCTAATTGACCTTTCAAGTACTTGGAAAAGCACTATTCATCTAAATGACCTTTATTTTTTAGATTTGCTTATTTTATTTATGAATATGAATACTATACCTACATGTATCTGTTTACATTTGTGTCTGGTGCCTGTAGAGGTTAGGAGAGGGCATTGGATCCTCTGGGACTGGAGTTGCAGATAATTGTGAGCCATCATGTGAGTTCTGGGAACTGAATCTAGGTCCTCTGAAAGAGCAGCTAGTACTCTTGATTGCTGAGGTAGTTCTTCAGCCTCCCAAATATCTTTGAGCCAAGAAGAACTCAGTGAAAATGAGAATATGCTTTGATAGTGAGTGATAATGAACTTGCTGTGGATCACATTTGTGGGGTTGGATGAATGGATAGGGGTAGCATGTGTGCTTATAGACACAGAGGGCCTAAGACTAATACACAGCACAGAAGCAAACCAAACAGAAAAGCAACACAGGATGCAGCTCATAGGGCACCTAAAGAGAACTTTAGCTATCTGTATCTCCAGATATGTTACAATAAGAAGGCTGAAACTCAGTCATTTAAATGCCTCTTTTAAGAACCTAGGAGAAGCTGGGACGGTGGCTTAGTAGGTAGGTAAATGGCTTGCCACAGAAGCATGAGGACCTGAGTGCAATCGCCAGCACCATGTCAACTCCAAGTGTGACTGTACCCGTCTACAAACAGCACTGGAGGGACAGAGCCAGGAGGGTCCCTGGGGCTTGCTGACCAGCCAGGCTAGCTGAACAGATAAGCTCCAAGTTCATTAAGAGACCTAAACGTGGAGGATTGTTGAAGAAGACATCTATCTACATCTGGTCTCTACAGGCATGTTAATATACATGCATGCACACCTACATACACATATCAACACGCACACACACACACACCATGTACCAGTTAAATTCTAACTGGTTGTCAGGAGAATACTGCTGGATACTCAGTTGAGGGCTAGGACACTGGGAGGAACCAAATCACTGAAGATTGCGTTGGGGTCACTTCCTTACCCTGGGAGATGAGGGAAATGTTAAAGTAAGTAGGAGCCACCTCTAGTCTTCTAGTCTGTCTCTGATGCTACTGACCTGTGCTTTACTTGTGGAAATTGCTGTTCAAGCTTTACAGGTTTCTAAAAATGAAATATTTTTTGTTACCAGAAAATTTAAACTTTGTATTTGCAATTTTTATGAGGCTTTATTATTTATATTTAACAAGGAAGGTTGGGGAGGACAATCAGACAGGAATGTGAGTCTCGAACTGACTTTATATTTGTAAAAGAGTGGTTCGTGTTTTTAGCTGTTGTGTAGACTCAGCCATTTCCTTGCCTGCCTGGCAAGAAGGCTAACCATGCAGATACACTTGAAGACGTTAGTTTGCAGTGAGTACAAGGATTAACTTTGTCTTATGTTGATGTCATTTCAGTGCTAATTCTGAACAGCACTACCTCTTTCTGCTTTTAGGTCGGAATATTGCACCAGCAGATCAAAGAACATGAAAAAAGCAAGCAAGAAATGGCCATGGAGTATAAGCAGGAATTAAAGAAACTGCAGGAAGAGGTCAGGCGTTAGTTCTGCGATCTGATGTGTGGTTGTTCTTTCTCTGTAACTTTTGACCATTGGGTTGAGAACTTGTTTCTATTTATATGGTAGGAAATGAACATTCTGCATGATACTCTGTAGGAAGTATGTGGTGGAAATATATTTTTCTGACCTTGAATCTAGGCAAAGACTCTTGCCTGGTGTGTTTGATACAACCTAAACCAGCAATTGTCTGAGATTTGAAAGGAAAAAGAGCTATATTTATATAATACTGAAATCTTTATAACAGACAGTATTTTAATTTCTAAGTTCATTCAGTTACTGACTTTTAAATATTGGAAAGTACAAAGGGATTAGAAATATTTTGGGAACCGTATGGGAGTGATGCACACGTTTAATCCCAGCACTTGGGAAGTAGAGGCAGGTGAATCTCTGTGAGGCCAGCCTGGTCTACAAAGCAAATTGCAGTACAGCTGGGACTGTTATACAAAAAACTCCTGTCTCTAAAAACAAACAAACAAACAACACAAACAGACAAAACAAAACAAGAAATATTTTTTGATTAAGAAAAGCAAGGGCGTCAAGATGGCTCATTGGGTAGAGGCACTCGCCACAACCCTCATGGCATGGATTTCATCCCAGGACCATATGTGGTGGGAGGAGAAAACTAGCTCCTCAAAACTGTTGGATGTCCTCTTCCTGGTGGGCTGTACTGCATGCCCCCTCCCTCCCATTTCCCATAAATAATTAGTATTTTTAAAACATTTTTTTAAGCAAGAAAATTGAGAGGCAAGAGATAGCTCAGCAGTTGAGAGTGTATTGTTCTCGCTGAGGACCCCAGTACAATTCCTAGCACCCACATTAGGAAACTTACAACCGCCTATAATCCCAGCTTGTGGGATCTGACACCCTCCTCTGGCCTCCATGGGCATCAGTACTTGCATACACATACCCACATAGAGACAAACACACATAATTAGAAAAAATAAAATAAAATCTCTAAAAAGAAGAAAATGCTATTTTAGTATTCAATTTAATTTTTAATATTGGGGAAATGGCTTTTGTTTTGGTTTAAAACAAAGTTTCCTGTTTATTGTGCAGCAGTGTCCTCAGGAATATGTCCATGAACCACTGGCCCAGAGGAGAACTGTCATTGCTTCCTCTCTTGTGCAGAGTGGGTTGTGGGTCCTGTGAATGCATGGCAATTGTAATAAAACTAATTTTTTTCCTTTTTTTTTTTTTTTTGATTGAAAATGTCATTGCTAGGTGCTAGAGAGATGGTTCAGAGGTTAAGAGCACTGGCTGTTCTTCCAAAGGTCCCGAGTTCAATTCCTAGCAACCACATGGTGGCTCACAACCATCTATAATGAGATCTGGTGCCCTCTTCTGGCCTACTGGCTCACAAGCAGGCAGAACACTGTATAAATAAATAAATCTTAAAGAACTCATTGGTAGCATTTCTTTCTTCCACATGCATATGCAAGCAAGCATGCACTTTGAGTTAAATATCCCATGCTGGCCTCAGATTCTTCACGTAGTTGTAGATGACCTTGACCTTGTAATTTCCTGCCTCCACCAAGTTATATGATCACTGCATCTGCTACTCCACCCAGTTTATGTGGTACTGGGGTCCCCAAGGCCAGAGCTTACTAGCTCAGCACTCTACTAACTGAGTTTTATCTCAGCCCTGTAATTTTAGGTCTTCTTTTTTATTTTGCTTTGCAACTCTAACACACTGCTAGTCTATTTTCAGTAGTGTAATTTAGCAGTGCTCTGATCATCACAATTTACTAACTCTTAAATTTTAAGTAAATAAATGTTTTTACAGTTAGGTAGACTGAAGAGAAGTTATGAAAAGCTGCAGAAAAAGCAACTAAGAGAATTTAGAGGAAATACCAAAAGTCTGCGGGAGGATCGGTCTGAGATTGAGAGGCTAACTGGAAAAATAGAGGTATGTTCACAGCAATAGTCCCCATTGTGACTGTCTGTCATTGTGTAGGCAAATACTGTTTTTAAGGAGCTGTTTTCTGAAGCCAGCTCCTGCCATCCGAGCTGTCACTGAGCTATTCTGTGGTGGCAAGGTGGTCCACAGGGCAGCCCATCACCACCTGCTCTGCTGACAGAGTTCCAAGACATCAGTAAATTCAGGAGGATAGTTCTTCCTTACAGGGCACTTGGAAATGTATGGAGGTTTTGCTTTTGTTATTATTGTTAAAATCATGGAGCATGAAATTGGCATTTAGGGTGCAGGGAGCAGGAGTAGCCAGCATGCCTGAGACTATGTCCTGGAGAAGTTCTTAGTACTGAGCTCTTCTCATTTTGAGAAACACTGACCCTCAGCTAGTAGCAGCCTTCTGTCCTATCACTGTGTCTCCACAACTAACCGGGTAGGTGCTTAGTGAATGTGGGGAATTGTGGCCTTTTCTTGCAGAGGACACTGCACATCAGTTGGTTTTGTTTCGGTTCCCAGTTAGATAGAGCATAAGTCACAAAGGATTCTCCTCCCTCTCTGATTTTGTCTTTGTTCTGTAACTCCATGATTATTGATAGAAGACAGTGAGTCCCCTCTCTTCTGTGTGAGCTCTTCAGTGCGTTGTAACAGTCACTCTGGGTACTTCAGGGACTCAGCAGTAAGCATAGGACCTAGGAATCTGTATTTTACCCAGCTTGACAAATACCATTCAACACCTTTGTGTAACTACTTAAAAAGTTTTCTACTCTGGGTGATCTGTTACACAGAAATGCTGGTATTCTTTACTGCCTGGAATTGTAATATTTATGTTTAATACTCTTTTATGTTTCAACATTCTTATAGATTTAGAACTTAGAATCAGAGAACCACACAAATACTGCTTTCCCTCCAGCCTTCTTTACTGCTACCTTTTCTTCCAGCCCCCTCACATTGCTGTCATCAACCCACACTACCAACCATGAGCACAGAGCCTCAGTAGCCACCTTCTGGTCCAGGTCACTTCACTGACTCTGAGATGCAGTTTCAGATCAATATTATCCTCCTTAACACTGCTGTTATCATAACCTTTGAGGGTTTCCTCCACAGAGATAGCACATAACACTCTCTAGTGCTGGAGTTTCTTGGCATCCTTTCTCTTGTAGCTATTTTGATCTCCTCGTTTCATCTACTTATTCCTATTGGCATTACTCAGCTCTTGTTTTTATGAGATTGTTTTCAGTAATGTAGTCATGTTATTTCTGCCAGTCCACGAGCATGGCAGGCCTTTCCATCGTGTGTGTGTGTGTGTACGTATATATATGTGTGTTTTACACACTCACATACACACTTTCACACACACACACACTCACACACACACACACATATATATATAAACTCAGCAGTGTTTTAAAGCTATTGTGAAAGAGATTGCTCTCCCAAGTTCTTTCTCTTGGTGTCTGCTCTCAGTCATGGAACAGCTACTGAGTGTGTATGTAGGCTTTATATCTTGCTCCTTTCTGAGGGTGTGTGCATCAGTACTGAAGCTGTCGCATGGTGGAATTAGAGTCTCATGTACAGAATCACTTGTGTGAAGAAAGGGTCATTTGACTTCTTCCTTTATTTGTATCCCTTTTCTTTCCGTTGGCCCTTTGCTCTAAGACTCCAAAGACTGTTGAGTAACAGTGAAGAAAGTGTATGTATTTATTGATTCTTTGTTAATTTCACAATGTACATACACTTCAATCCCACTCATCTTCCCATCCCTCCATATCTGCTCTCCGCCCTTGCAAACCTCCCAAAGAAAACAAATAATAAAAACAACAAAATACAACAAAACCAAACCCATCACTGTCACACCGTGGAAGCTGCAGTATATAATATAGAATACCCTTTTGCCCAAACAGCTTTACTTGCAAATGTTCATTATAATGAACAATTAGTCCGGTTTGAGGTCTGTGGCTTCTGCTACACTACCAATAAAAAGAACCCCAATGAGACTCTTCTCAGATATCCTGTTGTTGCCCTGTGTCATGGAGGTCCTGCAGCTTGGGTTCCACAGAACCGACCCCTTCACATGCTCCAGCAGTTCATAGATGGGGTAGATATTAGGGTGGGCCAACTCTAAGTCCTGGGCCCGGGCCAGTTCTCCTGTGCCCATGCCACCAGGGCCAGCTCTACAGCACGATGTAGAGTGTGTAGCTGGTGAGAGGCCAGGCCATGAGCCATAGTTCTTTATTATTAGTTTTTTTTTAAGGCTGTTGGATTATGTCAAAAGTCTTTTCTGCATAATTAAGAAGAGGATCATGTGATTTGTGTTCTGTTCTCAAGTCTATTAGTATGATATGTTATATTTGTAATATATAATATATCTAATAATTTGTTACACACACACACACACACACACACACACATATACAGTCATCCTTAACATCCTTGTAATGATGCATACTCGGTCATAGTGAATGATCTATCCTTTAAATATTTGTCTTTGCCAGTAAGGTTTGTTTCTTGTAGGCAACAAATAGATGCTCCTATTTTTTTAATCCAGTAAACTGTCTGTGGAGGCGGGGGAGGGGGGTGGGGGGAGAGAGAGAGAGAGGGGAATATGGAATTGTATGCACACATGTCCAGAGGAAGAAGTAGCCTGTCTTCCTTTTATCAATTTTCAGTTTACATTTTGAGACAAGATGTCTCAGTAAACTTGTAGCTTGCCGGCTGACAAGCTCCTGGGATCCTACTGTCTCCTCCCTGAAACACTGGAGTTACAGGTACCCATGGTCATGCACAACTTTTTATGTGGGTGCTGGGGATTTGAACTGAGGGATTCTTGCTTTCTCAGTAAACATTCTTACCTACTGAAGTTGCAGGATTCTTGATCACCCTGAGATTATGTTGCTTATTGGAAAAACCTGTTTCTAGTTGTATTGTGGCCGAGCCCTTTATTTCAAGAGCTTTCTGCTGTTGAGTATGGTAAACAGGATTAAGTAAAGCTAACATTAGGTTAAGTGGTACAGAGCCACCAGTTGACAGGGAGTGAACACAGGAAAAAAACCATAAAGAGTTAGAGGAAGTCAGGAGGATGGATAGAGAGACACACAGGAAGGAGAAGGGAGGGACATTCAGTTTGGAGCATTCCCTTTTCCTGCTGGGATGTTGGCTGAGGAGGAAGGCCAGCTGGGTGTTTCTCTGCCTCTCTTAGCTAGCAGGCCTTCACCCCAGCATCTTGTTCTGGAGTCTTCATTGGTAAAATAGAGTGATGGAGATTTTGTTAAAAACAGCACACTGTGACACTCTGCTAGCTCTGGGCTGTGTACTTTTGGTTGGAGAATTGAGACCATTACTATTGAGAGATGTTAGTGAAAGGCACTCATTCATTTCTGTCATTTTGTTGTTTTGTGTCTAATGTCTTTGTATTCCTCATTTGCTTATTTACTATTGTAGTGAAGTTTATTCTTTGCTGTTGCATCATGGATGTTTATCTTTCTCTTCAGTATGTAGAGCACTTCAGTATTACTACAATGAGGTCAAGAACTCCTGTAGTTTCTGTTTACCAAGGAAAAGTTTTCCTTCTCCTTCAGTTCTGAAGACTAGTCTGTCAACAAGGGAAGCCAGGGCAGGAGCTCAAAGCTGGGTCTGCAGGCAGGAACTGAATCAGACAATGGAGGGGCCCTGCCTTCTGGCTTGCTTTCCTGACTGGCTCAAGAGTCTCTCTTACACAGCCGAGGCCATCTGCCCAAGGACGGCAGTCCCACAACAGTCACTAATGAAGACAGTGCCCCACAGACATGCCCACAGCCAGTTTGATGGAGGCAGTTCCTCAGTGGCGGTCCCCTTTTCTCACATATGTCCACTTGGTGTCACGTTAATGAAAACTAGTCAGCACAGTAGTTCAGTGGTTTTAATAACCTGGGTTAGCCGTGTCGCCTTTCAGAGCTTGAATTACATTGTTCCCTGTCTTCTTGGCTTTTAGGGTTTTCTTGAGACATTTTTATTCTGTTGGGTTTACCTTTGTGTTGGTACCTCTCTCAGCCTTGGTATTCTTTGTTTTGTGTATTTAGTGTTTTAACTATAATATGATGTGGGAGGGTTCTTTCCTGATCTTGATATTTACAATTTTTTTTTTTTTTTTGTATCTTGATGACTGTTCCCGTATTTGGGAAACTTTCAGTTGCGGCTGTGTTGAATGTATTCTCTGCCCCTTTGTCGTGAGCTTCTCCCTCTTCTGTGTCAATGAGCCACAGATTTGATTTCTGTGTATGTGTACATGCACATGTGTATGAGCATGCATGTGTGTATGCATGTGCGGGGTGGGGGGGCTAGAGGTCACTGTCAGTTACTCTCTACCTTACTTTTTGAGACTGAATCTCTCACTGAACCTAGTACTCTCACTGATTCAGCTGGCCTGGCTGGCTTGTAAGCCTAAGGATTCTTCTGTTAATACTTCCTTAGCACTGGGGTTTCAAGTGTGTGCTGCCATTTTCTAGTGAGCGCTGGACTATATGCTTATATGGCAAGCATTGTTTACATACTCAGTCATCTTGCCAGCCCTTACTTAGAGTTGGTCTTCTAATGGTGTCCCTGGATCTTGTCTGTTCTCGTCATACTTTTTCTTTCTCTTTATCATTGTGTGAACGTTCTAATTCATCTACCTTGTCTTCAGGCCTGAACCTCTGTTTCCACGTTACCTGTTGCAGAGGCTTTCCAATGAGTTTTTATTTGACTCAATGAAATTTTTATTTACAAAATTTGTTTGAAAATTTTTTTCAGTATTTCTGACTCTATTGAATTCTGCTTTCAGTCCTGTACTGACTTCCCTATTTCATTTGCCTGGTTGTTTGTATCCTTTTTGAATTCTTTCAAAAGTTTGCTTATGTCATTTGATTTCATTGAACATTCCTATTCATTCATTTTAGTGTGCATGCCGTGTCTGCCACCCTGTGGTTGAATGGTCTGGGTTTCAGTTTATTTTTATTAATTACTATTCCTAAATCAGTGCTAGCACATGTGATAGAATGTCATACAGACGGACTGACTGAATGAATGGAATATCAGAAAGCAGACTTACAAGAATTAATGTAAGGAGCAATCTACAGCTGAAGATCTCTGGAGGACACAGAGGGAAAGATTAAGGATCTTTTCCCTTTGCTTTGCTTTATTTTGAGAAATGTTGGGCTCATTTTCATGACATACAATTAAAAATTGCTGTTGATCAACCATTACTTTTGGATTTTTTGGCTCTAGGTTATGAACACCTGTTAAAATGTAGTGCATGTTTTCCATGTTATTCAAGCTTTTGCAATTCTTCTTTGAGATAATAAAAAATTGACTATCAAAAATACTGTTATTAGCAGAATATGAAGTGAGAATTGGGCTACTGAGTTATTGATTTGGGAATCTGTTTGAATCTGCTCAGCTCCTGGGTCTGGATGTCAGCAGTTTAGATGGTAAAGGAAATACTGTTATTTTAGCATCACTTTTCTGAATAATATGAAGTGGTAACAGCCCTTCAGTGGCAGCAGATCTGTGAAGATGCTCATGAGCCCACTGTCTTGGGTCTGTTTCTTCCTCCTCACCATTAGAGTGTTATATTTAGGAAGACAGACATCCAGAGGCACAGTTTAAGCAGACATCAATATTCCTCTGCAGCTCAGTCAGCTAAGTGAGTAATGGGGCTTCTGCTGAGGAGAAGGGTACTACTGTACCCAGGGAGTAGGAGGCTGTGAAACACTCCAGGAAGCACTTAGGTATTAAGTCCCCTAATTGCCTCTCCAGGAATTCCGACAGAAGTCTCTGGATTGGGAGAAGCAGAGGTTGATTTATCAGCAACAGGTATCTTCTCTGGAAGCACAGAGGAAGGCTCTGGCTGAACAGTCAGAGATAATCCAGGTAGGCTTAAGCCATCTAACAGATGGGGTTTGATTGAATCTGACCATGCACCTTCTGATGGATGCCAGTGTCTTTCTTGGATTCTCTCTGCTAACCTTTGTGTGATAACACCCTCCCACCACGCCTACTGTCTCCTTTTCCATTTAGTTCTGCTTCTGTTTTTCTGGCTCTACTTCTGTTTGTGCTTTGTTTGTCTCCATGACAGCTTGAGTACTTTGGCCAAGGTGCCTCAACCAGAGAGCTCAGATAGTTTGACTGGGAAGAGTCTCACTGCACTGGCATGTGTCATCGTGGAAAGTAATGTCTTTGAGGCTATAGAAATGCTTTTTCACTATAGTGGTAGGAACTTTAAAAACTAATGATGTCGCCAGGCAGTGATGGTGCATGCCTGTAATCCTAGCACTTGGGAGGCAGAGGCAGGTGTGAGTTCAAGGCCAGCCTGGTCTACAAAGTGAGTCCAGGACAGCGAAGGCTACACAGAGAAACCCTCTCTCGAAAAAACCAACCCCCCCCCCCCAAAAAAAAAACCCCAAACTAATGATGTCAGCAAAAACTAAATAGACACTGAATTTAGGACATGTCTTCTTGGGTCATAGCCAGCTCCTTCACCTTTTTGCTTTAAAATCAAGAGCACAAAAAGGAATGACCAGAGAAAGGGGGTGAGTATGTACAGCTATCCTCTATTATCTATTGGATGCTTATCAGTTGTGCATGTTATTTGTAGTATAACCATCTGTCCACACTGATAGTTATCTCAGCTTCTAGAGTGCCTGAACAGACTGGGTAGAGAGCTAGAGGAAGATGTTTGTTTGTTTTTCTTTTAAGCCTTGATTTTATTTGCTGTTTTAAGCATTGGCATCTTCTTTGCCCCCCTAAAATACCAGCTGTCTGGTACAGTATTATGATTGTTTTTGCTATGAGAATCTCCACTGAGACTTTGAAGGAGGGTCCTAAACCCCACAGAATGAAGGCATTTTGTCATCTGCAAGAAGCTACTAGCCAAAGTGGGACAGTGGAGTCCTCTTTGGGGGAGAGGGTGGGTTAGTGATGAGGATTTAACCTGATTGAGAAGCTTCTTGTTCTTAAAGGCTGTGACACTGCTTTATTCTAATTACAGCCATTAGACTGGGAAAGAACAAATTGAGTCTTTTTTAAAAAAATATTTATTTATTATTATGTATATGTATATATTATTATGTACATCTGCAGGTCAGAAGAAGGCATCAGATTACATTATAGATGTCTGTGAGCCACCATGTGGTTGCTAGGAATTGAACTCAGGACCGCTGGAGGAGCAGTCAGTACCCTTAACCTTTGAGCCATCTCTCCAGCCCTACAAATTGAGTTTTTGCTTTTTCAATCCTCATTTTATTCATGTTGTTTGTTGATTATATATTTTTAACTCACTGCTGTCAAATTACTATTGTGATTAATTCTATATAATTTAAACTTTCTTATTAGTGAAAATGGAATTTTTCTTTCCCATTCATTGAACTAGAGCTAGAGGAAGATACCTTTAAAGAGCTGACATGTGTTGTGCCTACTAAGGGTATTTGAATCATTCTTCTCATACCTTTATTTAAAATAAAGCTATCCGATTAGTTAAAAGTATAACTTACAAATGCATTTCCAGTTCTTCTTTGGCAAGCTAAACAAGAATTAAAGCTTCCTGTGACTCAGTTTGTGTCAATCAATGCTGTATGATTATCTTTACTGAACATTTAATTAAATCTCTGTGTGCCCATTACCTAGTGTTAATAGTTGTCATCATCTTGCCAATCTTGTATGTGAATGAGCATTTGAAATTTATAGCAGAAATTGTGTCTAATTTTCTTTTCAGTGTGGTATTGAAACCAGGGCCTCACTCATGCTTGGCAAGCACTGTGCCAGTGAGCTGAATCCCATGCCATCCAAACTGGCTTTCCATGTGCAGTTTATCAGGGTTGGAAGTTTTTTCTTTTTTTGTTTTAAAGAAGGACATGACAGTCAGAAGACATTTATTTTCTTTTATTTATGTGTGTTTGGGTGTTTTGCATGGATGTATGTATGTGTAGCTGCTGTTGTACAGTGCCACAGAGCCAGAACAGCACATTGGATTCCTGGAACCGGAGTTACAAATCCTTGTGAGCTGCAATGTGGGTGCTGGGAACTGAACCCAGGTCCTCCGGAAGAGCAGCCCATGCTCTTGATCTTGGAAAACTAAAACTGGGTACATTTTTGCTCTTTATTTTTTGCTATTAAAATGTTACAAAGAAAATCATAGACATCATCTCATTTTAGATAGGTAAGGACTTAAAACTCCTATCATATGACAGGATAGCACCAATATGATAAACAATAGCAGTATAATTTAGTATTCAGTCTGCAGTTTTCTCCAGTTGTCTAAAAACTGCCCTTTAACAGTTGGCTATGAGGCAGAATCCAGATGAGCTTGACTCATCACATTTAGTTGATACGTGGGGACAGCAGAAAATCTGGGATATTGGGTAAATCTTAGGAGAAAAAAACTTTCATCTTTTTAACATCTAAAAATAAAATTGAAAAATAGCTTCATGCTCTCTGAGTCGTGGATTTACTTGAATTTTTCTACTCAGCTATTAAAGTTATATATTCCATGCTCATTTTAGAAAAATGAGAACATCCTTTCTTTTCTTTCTTTTTTTTTTTTTTTTTAAAGTAGTTTTGGATCTTCAAGGAAACTATTGTTACAGACAGGGAGATTGCTTAAGAACAACATAGTTGGAAGCAGCAAGGGCTTTGATTTTCCAGAGACTCCTAGTATAAAGGCCTAGTCATTGCAGCCACAGGCCCTTACCTGTCTCCCCATCAGGGCCACCTCCAGATGAGTCCATGCAGGCCACAGCATCCCTGTAGGCAGCAGCCTGAATTGCCTACAAAGCCCTGACTGAGCTCAGTGTGCACCTCTGACCTGCTCTGTCTACTGCCCAGTGCACTTTGACTTGAAGTGCTTTCTGTCTCCCTAAGTAAATGCCTTCTTAATGGTTTTGTTACTTTCACTGTTATTTGTACAGTTGAGATAACTCCACCTTTTATTCTGTGAAACAATGCTGAATACTTAGCAGATAAGGGAAATTTCTGGTTTCTTGAGGTAGTTTGTTACATGAAAAGATAAGATTTCAAATATATTTACCTTTAAATGCATCTGAAGCCAGCTGGTTAGGAGTAATGATAATTTTAGGAAGTGTTTCTGTGATTTTTCTGACTTGTTTAGGATCGGAAGAGGTACTTGTGAGATTAGTGTCTCTGAAGGAATATGTGAGTTGCACAATTTACCATCTTTTGTAGTTAGATTAAAACAGTAAAAAGAAATGTAAAATTAATTTTAATAGTATATATATTTTTAACCCAGTATGTCAAAATATTATCAGTTCAAATTTAATACTCTTTTAAAAAACTAAATTGACACCCCACTGCATTAGAGCATTTTTTTAAGTAGACTGTCACAGTAGACAGTACAGCCTGAGGTATCATTTCTAGTTAATGAAGACACCATCTTTTTACATGTGTGAAAAGGTAGATCAATGAAAGAAGACTGTTGATTTTCAAAACTGAGACCCTAGTTCTAAAGTAATAGCTGTAGACTAACTGGTTACACTGTTGCTTACCACCACTAAAGCTCCAGCACTGAATTTGCTTTCAGGCAACAGTGTCACAGAGTGACCACCACAGTGTTGAGGTTTCCCATTATGTGTTGTCGGTCCTGAGTGCTCATTTGGGCAGAGGTTTCCAGCGGAGCTCTAAGAGGTTAGGGATGGGATGAGCTGAGGCTCAGCAAAGGACCACAGCCCCTTTCTCCTTCCTGCCCTCAGGCAGTCTGCGTTTACTTATTCTGCAGAGGGTTCTGTATGAGGTATCCTTTGGGGAAGAAGAAGGTAGATTGTTTTTGAAAGTCTGGGGACAGTTGCGTGCATAGCAGTTATCATTAAACCTGTGCTGAGTGTTCTGTAACACACCATTCTGGGGTCTGCTGAAAAAACAAAACAAAACAAAACAATTGCCTCTACCCTGAGGCCTTGAGCTCTTCTTTACACAAAATTATTTGTCTGTGTCTTGTGCCCTCCCCCTCCCTTTTCTAGCAGCTACTTTGTGTCACCACAATATAAAGTATGAGAGTTTGGTCCTGTACTATATACAATAGAAGCTTTAAATTGGTAGCAAATGGCTTTCACAGAGATGTTTCTGTTTGAATTTCTAAATAAAATTGTCCGCCTTTTCCTTAAGGGATGTTTAAAATAAAGGAAATTTACCTTTATACATGATTTATGTCCATTTTGAATGTATAGATGAAGACCAGTCTAGACACTGCACTAAAACTTGAGCAAACCAGAGTGTGGGAAGGTAGAAGCATGTCAGGTGGCATGCGGAGCGTAAGGTTAGGTCCTGAGGCCATTGCTGCAGTGGTTTTATTTGAATAGACTTCAGTGGGTACTGCTGCCGAAAGGAACTGATTTCAGATGTGCTGTATGTGCTTAAATCTGTCAGCTAGGAAACGTCCAAAAACTGATACTAGAACCAATCCTTCCTATGAGTGAATCTTTTCTTTCCTCATTGAATAAAATTATTGATTATGCTTTTACCATTTCTTTTTTTGCTATTAATAACCTGTGTGTTTCTAGGCTCAGCTGGCCAACCGGAAACAGAAATTAGAGTCTGTGGAACTGTCCAGCCAGTCAGAAATCCAGCACCTGAGCAGTAAGCTGGATCGGGCGAAGGACACCATCTGTGCCAATGAGCTGGAAATAGAGCGCCTTAATATGAGGGTCAACGACCTGATCGGAACTAACATGACCATCCTGCAGGAGCAGCGGCAAAAGGAAGAGAAACTGAGGGACTCTGAAAAGTTACTAGAGGTGTGTGTTAGAATTCGTAGATTAGGGAAACGTGTGAGTGTTTTAAAAGAGACTGACTGACTAGCTGTGGGTTGAGGCTGATGGCTCAGCTCTTGAGAGCTGTATTAATTCTGTCTTTATCATAAAACGTACAGTCAGCCTCCCTGGTTGCTTTCCTCGTGAAATAGAAACATGGTAATGATATCTGACTCTTTTTCTGGAGTGTTTTGCAGGCTCTGCAGGAAAAAGAGAGAGCTAAAGAGAAGTTGTAATGATATCTGACTCTTTTTCTTGAGTGTTCTGCAGGCCCTGCAGGAAGAACAGAAAGAGTTGAAGGCAAGTCTTCAGTCTCAAGACAGCTTCATCCTTGAGGCAAAAATGCAGAAGGAGAGACTGCAAACGAAATTAAAGGCAGTTGACACTCAGCTCTCAGTAGAGAGCACAAGGTCTGTTTGAACCCTAAGTATTATTCTGCAGGTCCATTTGAAGGCTTGGAATTGAATGTGGATTTTAATATTGATATTTTCATTTTTGTGTTTGATCATTTTGTCTTACTCAGTTTTAATTTATGAGTTAGATTTTTATTATCATAAAATTTGCATGGATGGTTTTGTCTCCTTTTCATTTGAGTCTTGAAGAGTCTGAGGATCATGAAGTTAGAAGCTCCATATTCTCTCCTCATGAATCCTGGAGAGCCTCCCTGCCTTAGGGGACTAGGCATGGTGAGGAACACCTGTCACTGGGTTAGGCCTTTTGAGAACTGATTTATTACATTATTGTTGTTACTGTGTTTTGAGATATGATCTCGTGTATCCCAGGCAACCTTCAAAGTGACTCTGCCATTGAGGATGACCCTGAGCTCCTGGTCCTCCTGCCTTTACCTCTCAAGCAGTGGGATTGCCAGCGTGTGTGCCTACACCCAGCCTCAGGGCTTCATGTGTGCCGCAGGAGCTCTCTACCAGATAAACGATAAATCCCTAGCCCTGGGTGTATTTTTATATATCCATTATTGCTAAGGCAGGCTTATAGTAAAAAATAATAAACGAGCTTCCTTTTGTTTAAGTCAGACATGCTTCTATTCTTGCCAGACTGTCTTGTAACTTTTCAGTTTCTTTGATGCAAGAAATCAAGTTTCAGCAAAGTAGTTTTGCTATTTTATGTGGCTTTTCCCCTTGAAAAACATGCCAAATCCTAGTAGATTCAATTGCTGCTGACCCTGGATTGTTCTCCTGGTATTTTATTTTTTCCTTTTCCCACAAAGCAGACTACAAACTGAAGTGTTCCAAGGAGCTTAATTAAAAGAACAGTTGGGACAACAGGCTGGCTTTGCATTGCTTTTGTTTGCCAGGATAAGAGAGAGAGAGCTGTTCCCTTTTTCTTCTGTCTTCTTCAGGCCTCTGGAAGACTGTAAGTTGGAGAGGAAGTACACCTCTCAAGGGCAGGGAGGCTTGGATAATGTGCTCTCCCGCTTGGACTTCAGCCACACCACTGAAGAACTGCTGCAGGCAGAGGTGACTCGTCTTGAAGGCAGGTAGATAATTAGCTACACGCTGAAAACTTCCTGCTGTTAGGGTGAACTTTGATCCTCATACTGACTCAGCAAAGTAACACAGCCGTGGAAAATACAGTTGTTTTTTTCTCTCTAGCATTCCTAGTTCTCTGAAAAATACATAAAGAGTGCCTGTTTGTCTGCCAGTCTGCCTGCACCTGTGCCTCTGTCTGCTGAGAGGTCTGCCACTGACTTGTCCTGCCACGATTCCTCTCTTGGGCTTTCTTCAAGATGGCTTATATGAGCAGAAAGTGTTCTGTGATCTCTTCCGTGCTGAAAACAATTAAACCCCTTTAAACCTTTTACTCCATCAGAATACTCTTCTTTCTCTGTTCTTCAAAACTAATATCTTGAAGATTTGTGTATTCTGACTGTCCTTACTTCACCCTTTACCCTGTTAGGCCCCTTCAGCTCAGCTTTCCTTTCGACTGCCTCACTGAAACTGTTCTTGGAGCGGACACAGTGGGCACATGTTGTTTGATAGTATGATTTAGATTTTCTTGGCTGTGAATTGATGCTAACTAATGGCACAGTATTTGGTGTATAGTATATAGCACACCTTAGCGTAGCATAGATGGCATAGTACAGCATACCATGGTACAGTGCTGCATAGCATCCTAGCACAGCATGGTGTGGCAGGGAATGCTTATTTTGGCCATACTTACAAACTTCTTTTTGTTTATCATATTTGTAAATTTTACTGAGAAGAGTTTGATATTTTCTTCTAAACTCAATTATCATAATTGCTTGTCTACTAATTTGTGTGTGCAAAAGATAAAATTTTATATAAACTATTAGTCTTTAGGCCAACAGAGAACAAGAAGAAATGCCATTTGACACTTTCTAGATTATCTTTATACATTACATGCTTTTGTTTTCCCATTGCTGTTTTTGGAGAGCACTACTATTCTGTGTGCTTTCTCTGCACACCCTTTGGCTTTAGACCTTTTAGAGCACCCGAGGCAATCATGATTAGATTAAGGTGTACGTGTATGCTGAGTCAGAGCTTACTATTATTATGCTGCTGCTGCTGCTGCTGCTGCTGCTGCTGCTGCTGCTGCTGCTGCTGCTGCTGTTTTTGAGACAGGGTTTCCCTGTGTAGCCTTGGCTGTCCTAGAACTCTGTTCTGTAGTTTATGGTGGCCTTGAACTCAGAGATCATCCTGCCTCTGCCTTCCAGTAGCTGGGATTAAAGGCCTGTTCCACCCACCATACTGGGCTAAATAAAGCTTATTAGTCTATTGATATTGGAACAAAAATTATGTTTTTAATTATAATATTTTTCCCTCTTGATCAGGCTTCTGATATTCTTCACTGTCTTGTCAGGTTCAGAACCGTCCCTCTGGGCTTGACCTTCAGTATATACAGAACACCTCAGCCCCTTCAGGCCCCGCTTCCCCATGTGTGGCTAGCACAGTGTGGTCTCTGATTTTACTCCTCTGCTAGCCTCAGTGCTTAGCACATTGTAATCATGCTAAATACTAAATAAGTACAAATTCTAAAATTTCTGAAAACAAATCAGAATGGATAAATAACAGTGTTCAGTAATAATGCCGTAAATCTTTTTCTTTGAAAAATCAAGTGGACAAAAGAATCGTCTTAAACAATTCGTGGTGTTCAGTTTGTATTGCACCTAAAACAGGAAAGGGAGAGTCTAAGCGATGCTTTTGTGCTGTTGTACTACAAAGATGATACATGTATTTTTATTTCATGTGCATCGTTGTTTTGCTTGCATGTGTCTGTGTAAGGATTTCAGATTCCTCTGGAATCTGAGAACTGGAATAAGAGATAGTTGTGAGCTGCTCTGTGGGTGCTGGGAACTGAAGCTCTGGAAGAGAAACCAGTGCTCTTAAACTGCTGAGCCGTGTCTTCAGTCCCCAAAGATGATAGTTTTGATTGATAATTTATCTGGCAAGTTGGCTATGCTTATGAAACAGTACAGTACCAAGCTTTTGTAGAACAGTCTAGAAGCATGTGCTGTAGGGGTTAAGAGCTAATGGCTAAGTTTGGCAGGAGTAAGAAGTAAAATATTTTAATCAGAATTTTCCATTTCAGAGATAAAATATTCATGTTAAAGGACTTGAGGAATTTAAAGTAGAAAATTCTAGAAAAAAATTACCTTCAAGTTATAAACATTGAAAATAAATTATATAAGGTGATTAGGGGAATGAGGACTAGGGTGACTATAATTAGATAAATATTGATTTAGTTCATGAGAAGGTATGGCCACCAAGGGGGAGGGGAAGGAGGTACTTTGTGCTGAAAGGAGGATTGTGTTGACACAGGAAGCAGGTGTGGAGCCTGGCACATGGTAGACAGCAAAGCTTAGCAGTTTAGGAACAAAAAGATCCTGTGGGACAGGAGCAGTGCAATGAGAGGCATGTTGCCTCTGGCTCTTATACCTCAGAAGGATGGGCTCTTGAGTAAGAATGAGTTGGGCATACTTTAATTCTTGTGGTTATTTTTCTTTTTTTAAAAAAAGATTTATTTATTTATTATTATGTATACAGTGCTCTGCCTGCATGTACGTCTGCAGACAGAGGAGGACATCAGATCACATTATAGATGAGTATGAGGTACCATGTGCTTGCTGGGGATTGAACTTATGACCTCTGGAAGAGCAGACAGTGCTCTTAGCCGCTGAGCCATCTCTCCAGCCCTGTTTTTGTTTTTGTTTTTTTTTTCAATATTTATTTATTTTACATTATATAAGTGCTCTATCTGCATGTACACCTGCATGCCAGAAGAGGGCATCAGATCCAAGTATAGATGGTTATGAGCCATCATGTAGTTGCTGGAAATTGAACTCAGGACCTCTGAAAGAGCAGACAGTGCTCTTAACTGCTGAGCCATTTCCCCAGCCCATTCTTGTGGTTTTGTATATTATGGTGTGTGTATCACCAAGGGTGACAGGATTTGAGCCTGTTGTGACAGTTCTGGTGGCGTTTCCTCTCTCATACAGCTAAAGCAAAACCATTAGTAAAGTTGCTGGTGTCTTTATAAATCTGTAACTAGTAGAGTTTAAATCAGGGGAAAGAAGTAGAGAGGTAAACACAAAAGTCAAAACCATCTCAACGTTTTAGGATGGGTTTGCTGCATTGGCGATAGTGGAATTGGTAGTGTCTTTTAATACGGGATATGAAGTTTAAGATATGACTAGGATGTGTCTTGGGCATCAAGAAGGTACATTTAGATAATCCATCTTACGGATTTCAGGAATTTTACTTACATGTGGTTGTTTTTCTGCCATATAGTTTGGAATCTGTGAGTGCAACATGTAAACAGCTGAGCCAAGAACTGATGGAAAAATACGAAGAGCTGAAGAGAATGGAAGGGCATAACAATGAGTACAGGACAGAGATTAAAAAGGTGAAACCCTGTGTGCCTGGGGTCACAAAACTGGATGTATTTGTGGACCGAGGGGTGGGGTGGGAGGTGATCAGTAAGAGAAGTCTGTTCAGGAGGCTGTGTGATGTCAGTGGAAGAGCACCAGGTATGTGCTGGGTAGAGGCTGTGGGAAGCAGCTGCTCAGTGGGAGAAGGAGGGGAGAGGAGGATGCTGGGGCTATTACCAAAGTACATTGTCTATATGGATGAAATTGTAAGCCAGCAAGTTAAAAATGTAATTGAAATGTGTTCACTTTGAACTTTAAAGCTTTATTTTAAACATCATGATTTCTAAGCAATCATATTGTTGCTTATAAAAAGATATGTGACTTATCATTTAATATTTATTCATTGGGTAAAGATAAATGAACATTTTCTCTGTGCTATGAAGTATTTAGTGTCCTTACTAGCTGTTGAGTTATTCAGAGCTTTTTAATTAAAGGGTCCTGTCTTCAGGTGTGCTGGTATACTGTAATCCTAGCACTTGGGAATCAAAGACACAGGATTCAGGGCTAGCTAGATTGTATCAGGGCTATACTAGATTGTATCAAAATGCCAAGAATAACCTTTAGTGCTCTTGGGGCTGGAGAGATGGCTCAGAGGTTAAGGACTGCTCTTCCAGAGGTCCTGAGTTCAATTCCCAGCAACCACATGGTGGCTCGCAACCATCTATAACGTAATCTGATGCCCTCTTCTGGCATTCAGGTGTACATACAGGCAGAGCATTGTCTACAACATAAATAAATAAATCTTAAAAACAAAAACAACACAACAAACAAACCAAAAAAACAACTTTAGGACTCTGACTGTCCTTTTTATTGACATTTATTTACCTGTTATTTGAGGCTTGGTCTTGTTTTGTAGCCCAGGTTGGTCTCAAACTCATGATCCTCTGGCCTTTGAATTCTAAGTATTGAAATTAGAGGTGACTGTCAGTATACTTGGCTTAATTTGTGTTTTTCATTACTTCTTGATTATTGCTAGTTCCTATATGTATATGTGTGTATGCATGTATACATATACCATATGTGTGTGTAGAGAGCCCAGAAGTAAACATTAGGTGCCTGCCTATTGGTATCTTTCCCCACGCCCTCACCACCCCGCCCCACTTTGAAACAGGATTTCTCAGGAGCTTCCGCTGAACTCAGCGTTCACTGGTTGATGAACCTGGCTGGCCAGTGAGCTCCAGGATTGACTGTGTCCACTCTCCCTCTCTCCCGTGTATACAAACTCCCAAGGTGAATTTTACATGGGTGCTAGGGATCTAGCAAGGTCCTTATGCTCCTGCTGCAGGCATGTTATAGCCTGAGCCATCTTCCTCAAAGGCCTTTGCTCCTTTTTTCCTCTTTTCTTTCTGTTATTTATCTTCTGTGAGACAGAAAACCAGATAAATAAACAAATTTCAATTTGTGGCAGTAAAAAGAATGAAAGTCTATGTACACTGGACATGGACTTTGACATTGACATTGATTCTCTGTGTTTGGGTAACTCAGTGCTCCTCTGAGATCTAATACATTATTTTGAGTTTAACCACCGCACCTTCAGAATAGTTAATACAAGTTGGTAAATTGCTGATTTTCTGTATATTTAATCTGGGAAAAATTTCATGCCTTGAAATAAGATAAACATTAGCTTTATTAATGTTTTGTGTATTTTCTTTGTTACATAATGTACATTTTAAACATTTATTTGTCAGTTCTATACATATGTACTATGTATCGCTATCATATTCACCTCCATTACCCTCTGATATCCTCTAATCCTGCTGATGTTCCTTTCCCACCTAACCTCCCTCCTACTCTCACTTTGTTTTCTTTTAGGCTACTAAATTAGTTAGGGTTGCTGACATGAATACTTGTGGGGTTATTTACTGGAGCAGTTTACCAGTGACAGTACCACTGAAGAAGCGACACGCCTCACTTGGCAGCCATTAGCCATGTGCCTTTCTCTCTAAAGACTCTGGTTTTTTGGAGCCTTGTGCATGCTAGGACGTGCTGTACCGTAACCTTGTTTGTTGAGATGGGGTCTCCTTGTGCAGCTCAATCTGGCCTAGAAATGACAGGCAAGAGCAGGCTGGTCTCAATCTTGGGGTCTTCCTGCCTCTGGCTCCGCCTCCTGAGTGCTAGAATTACTGCTGTGCACTATCACATGCCTGCATTCTAAGTACTTCGTCTGAACTTCTGGTGTTTTCTATTGTGCCTCTCTATAGTTGAAGGAACAGATTTTGCAAGCTGACCAAACCTATAGCTCTGCACTGGAAGGAATGAAGCTGGAAATCTCCCAGCTAACTCGGGAATTACACCAGCGAGATATCACGATTGCTTCTGCCAAGTGTTCTTCCTCAGACATGGAAAAGCAGCTGAAGGCTGAGATGCAGAAGGCAGAAGAAAAGGCCTTAGAGCATAAGGTAAAACCCATCTGAAGCTCTCCTCTTGATGTGTGCCTGCTGGTTTTCAAACAGTGAATTTATTCAAGGACTAACTCCCACATTCACTTCAGTGAACTTTAAGTAGACACCTGCTTTGGGCTGGTTAGCAAGCACTGTAGTAAAGGTTGGAGGGGCGGTCAGCTGGGATACAGACAAGGAAAATGTGGGCAAGGTAGTGGGAGCCCAGCGAGACGTGGCCGATCTAGAGGGAAGGCCGGCAAGTGGAGAGTTGAGTAAAATGGAAGAGCTGCATGATTACAAGATGTGGGTGGCCTGGGCAGTGGACAATAGCCATAGAGGAAATGGGTGCATTCTGAAGATAATGGGCTGCACAATTGGCTAGCTCTCGTGTCTTATTGGACTAGGGTAACAGAGGAGACAGTGGAAGAAGCTGTTGCTGAGAAATTAAGCTCAGGCAGCTGAGTAATACTCGGTAATGAGACAGAAAATAGTTGAAGTGTTGGGGAGGGTGCTGCATTTCTTGGAAGATGCTTATGATAGGGAAGCTATTGGAGGGGATGTTGGTGTGGCACATTCGATTTCAGATAAAACCTGAACTTTTATATGGAAAAATTGGTTAGTCAGCTCCACAGAAAGCCTGAAATTCAAGGGCTAGTCTTTTAGCTGTGAAATCCTCATATGAAGCTGGCATTTGAATCACCCCTTTCTCCCCAGATATAGAGACTCTAGTGAAAAGGCAACAGAGTATGCACAGGAGTGACTTGGATCACACTTAGGCTATGTCTCGGTTTGGGTGAAACAAATAGTGGGATGGAGCTTCAAAGAAGTAGCAGTGAGGAAGTACCACAGACAGTTTCTGCTGAGGAAGAAGACAGAGAAAGAAGGCAGGAATCTTTTCCTAGAGATAGTCAAGCAGAAAGTCTCAGCAGGGTGAGTGCCAAAAATAAATGAGCGTTTTATGAAAGTGTAGCTCACATGGTATTAGAAGTGGAAGGTAGATAGAGGTGGAAGCAGGGTGTAGCTAAGGGCCTTCCCCTGACCTGAAACTTCATCATTGAGTGTGACATTTAATCACATGCATGCTGGTTTACCAGCTAACATATTTGACACATTCTTTTAGAAGTATGTGTGAGGCCTGGGAGATGCTCAGTGGGTAAAAAAGCCCTTGTTCTATGAGCATGGGGACCTGCGTTCGGACTCCCAGAACCTACATAAAAGCCAGGCATGGCTACATGTTCTGTTCTGTGACCCTAGTATTACAGGGGGATGGACGGCAGGCCAGAAACAGGTGGAATCTGGGAGCTTGCTGGCTCTGGTTTCTGTATACATACATGGCAGGCACACTTGTGTTCTCATGTGCATGCAACACACACACACACACACACACACACACCATATGTACATAGGTTTTTAAGGGTTTATCTATATGCATGGAGAATATAGACTAGACTATACTAGTAAAAGTTATCTATGGAAAAGCTTTGTAAGATATATTTGATTTATGTTCCCTCTGTCCTCACCCCCCCCCCCCCCCCATTTCCTTTTTCAGGAGATTCTGAGTCAGTTAGACTCTCTCAAGTTAGAGAATCGCTGTCTTTCTGAAACAGTAATGAAGCTGGAACTGGGCCTGCATGAGGTACACACATAGATACTTAGGCTTTGTGCTTTTGAAGCCGTTGAAAGTGGCTTTGTTAATATTGATGTTAGAAGGAGTTAGAATTAAACTAGTGGGACAGTCTCAAATGAAGTCAGGTATACTACTGCCAGAGGACATTTCTGCTGTAGCAATAAGATATTGTTCCTGTTGTGTGTGATAAGATGCATATGCAGTCTGTGTTCTCAGCAAGTAGAGTATCTGCACAGGGTTCAGCACAGTGTTGGCAGTAAGTATGACATGGATGTTGGGTGCTGGGGTTAGTACTGTTACTGTGCTCACAGTGTGTATTATAAAGCATATCATCTTTCAAGTAATTTATTTTTTTAAAATCTCTATGAGGCATAATTCATTTACTCAAATATTCTAGAATATTTAGTAAGTGCTAGATTGAACACAGGATGAATAATCAAATTCTCAACTCTAAAGACATTACAGTAATTTAGTAGAAAACATGAGAAATATATATATATATATATAAGCTACTGTGAAATCAGAATAGGATTGGCTTACAGAGTGATGTTCTTTAGACACTTTATTACAAAATTCTTATGATTTATAAAATGATACATCTATTCTGACCCATCTTTTTTTGGTGTAGGTCAAATGTCTGAACTTCCAGGGAGTATTCTGCCTCCAAAAAGATGCATAGTCACTCCAGGCTTCCTATTTGCTCCCAGGTAGTTGCAATTTCAGTCATGGAGGCTGAGATCGAAGAAAGTGCAAAAGGCTAGAAGAACACTTTATTTTAACTAGAAAAACGGGGACTGTTTTTTATAATGTTTCAGATGGGTTAAGATTCTCTAAGCATCATGAAGCCATTGAGGATTTTACAACATCAAAGTGTAAAATTTCTGGATGGCAAAAGACTTCATTGAAAAAGACCAATAGTAGAAGCAGGTATGGCAGCTCATGCTTATAATCCCAGCTACTCGGGAGGCTGAGGCAGGAGGTCCAAGAGTTCAAGGTCCAACTGAGCAAGACCCTATCTCAGAATCAAAGGAGCCACAAAAGGGCTGGGGGTGTATGTAGCTTGGAGGAGAGCACTGGCCTAGCACAGGGCTTGGATTCATATCTGTAGTACTCCAGAAGAAGTAGAACCAAACGGACAGACAAGGAGAAGTAACCTATAGCAGACACGACACAGGCCAACATGAAGTGCCAGCAAATAAGGATGTCCTGCAGAGATAAGAGGAAAGAGATCCAGTAGGAAAAGGGCAAAGAACCAAGTAGATACTTCATAGAAATTTGAATTCAAGTGAGCACAGGAAGCTGTTCAACTTCCCTAATAACAAAAATGTTTAAAAACAAGAATATTTCTTGCCAATAGGCTTGATAGTGATATAAAAAGCTAATATATGCCTCTGGTGGCAGTTTTTGGAGAATGGGCTTTCCCCATGCATATCGATATTGCCTTCAGGACAGTTGAGCCATGGACATTAGGCTTTGTTGATAACATGCGGCCCCAAGTTGACCTGGGTATTTACATCTGCGATGTTAGTTGTCATGTTCTTCAGTGTCCTCAGCCGTTTACATCCCCAGAGAACCCATCTTGTAGGAGTTCAGAAATGGACACAGCAGCTATTGTGAAATAAACTGGTTACTTAAATGGTTGATTTGTGATTACTTAAAGGATATGCTGTCATTTAAGACAACAGATGGAAATATTCATTCAACTTTGCTGCCACTTCACATCCCTTTAATAGTATAATAAAAGCATTTTTTTAAAAGAACAAATCCATATGCATGAGAAAAAGCTAGAGGTGACCAAACATTTAAACTTTTTTATTTGTTGTCATTTTTGTGTGTGTGGTGGGAGCTTGTCTGCATGCATGCATGTGTTTATGGAAGCCAGAAGCTGATACAGGCTGACTTCCTTCCCACTTTATGCATTGAGGCAGGTCTCTCACTTACAGCCCAAACTTGCCAACTGGGCTAGTCTGGCTAGCCAGCTTGCTCCAGAGATCTTGTGTGCTCTTTCTAAGTCCTAGGATTCCAGGCAGTCTACCATGTCCACTTGGTCAGCATTTACGTGAGTGGTGTAGCTCTGAGCTCTGATCCTCTTGCATGGCAGGTACTTTACCAACTGAACCATCTTCTCAATACCATAGCTAAACATTTTATAAAGGAGGTAAAAGATGGATTGAGACTGGGGTTGGGGACACTTGGCTAACCAGCAGGCTGGCTTAATGACTGGATGGACAGACAATATATGAATGGAGTAGTGGGTGAGTGAGTAAACAGATGAGCAGATAGGAACATGAGTGAGAGTATGGACAACAAAGGACTTTGCATGCCCTGATAAAGCTAATACTGAGTGAGGAGTAATTCACTACAGAGTCCTTTAGACGTGCCATTTGGCCGTATTAGACTTAGAGACCCTTATATGGTGCAGCAGGTCCCTGTTCATACTGAGAACTGAACTTCCAGGAATGTTAAAGCCAGACTGTGCCCAGAGTTCTGCGGAGCTGAACTTCTGAACCCTGATGGGAACACTCACTCTTCTTTACCTGCTCAGTACATGCCTGCTACCCAGTTGCCTTGCCACCTTCCCACTCATGTACCTGGAGCAATCGTTAATAAAGTAGTAACTTTTGGAGACTTCAGAAAGATGCATGGAAAAGACAAGTGTTACCTCTTTTAGGTATGTGCAGTGGTTTTCAACTTTTCTAATGCTTCAGCCCTTACTGTAGCTCCTCGTGTTGTGCTGACCCCAGTTATAACATTGGTTTTGTTGCTACTTCATAACTGTAATTTTGCTACTGTTATGAATCATAGTGTAAATAGATAGAGCTTTGCCAAAGGGGTCATGACTCATAGGTTAAAAGACTCTGGTTTAATGATTTTAGACATCTAAGTTGTAAAAGTCCTGCCAGTTTTAGCTTTTTCTGGTTTCAGAGTTTTATACAGCGTTAATAATATCAATACATATCAAAACATAATTATTTAGGATGTGCTTTTTTCATGTTACCACCTAGGAAGGATTAATTTTTCAAATTAATTATCTTAATGAAAGCAGCAGTTCTTTTAGTATTGGCCATTTTAAAGATGAGTGGGCAGTAGTTGGCGGTGTAGCCACATGTCCTACAACTACAAAGATGGGTGGTAGCTGACAGTGTAGCTGCAAATACGCTTCTCTGAGATACTGTGAGACATGGACGGCTACTGAAAGATCTGTAATCCTAGTTTACAGGTGTATTTATACCTTTGTGACTTTGGCAGGTGAGTTATGTTTATCAGAACTCTATTGACCAGCTTACTTTCACAATTTTTCTTTATAGGAAATGAAATAAGTTAAACTGTGAAGATCACCATAATTTAACAATTTATTTTTATTTTACGGGCATTGGTGTTTTGTCTGTATGTAGTCTGTGTGAGAGTGTTAGATCCTGGGGTTATGGACAGTTGTGAGCTGCCATATGGCTGCTGGGACTTGAACCTGGGTTCTCCAGAAGAGCAGGCAGTGCTCTTAACCACTAAGCCATCTCTCCAGCCCCAGATGACCATAATTTTGTAGAATGCTAATTAAAATGTATCATTGGGGAAAAAAAGTAGAGCTGTATTATCAAGAAATGAGGTGTATGGTCACAGAACTAAAACCAGTTCACGGTAGGAGTTTCTGTCATACACTTGAGTCCTGCTTTTGTGTTGCTAACTTTATATAAAACTAGGTGTTTAAGATGAGAAGGTATTTATTTAAAAGCTACTAATAACCCTTTTGGCCACAATTCTCTTTAGAACCTGATGTTTACTTGATTTGTTTACTTGATTTCCTTCCGCAGGTACTCTGTGTGGGGTAGGGGTAGAGTGGGGAGAGGGCCCCTCATTTTTCTCTAAGAAGAGACATGGCTATCATATTCTTGATTTCCCTGTCTCTGATTCTTGAAGCTTTCCTCTGTTCTGGTTCTGTTCCTTGGATGTCCATGTACAGGAGGAAGCCATCCTGCCTGTAACTTTCTCCCTTCCTGATACCTTTTCTATGTTCATCTTAAGAGGCTTAAGACAAATCTTTACTTTCTCTAACTAAAGCCATAGACTTGTTACAACTAAAATAGAAAATATTTCAGCCAGCACTACTGTAGATTTATCATAATTACTCCTACACGCACGAGTGATGCTAGTATTCTTTTTTTTGTCAGGCAAAAGAGATTTCACTAGCAGACCTTCAGGAGAACTATATTGAGGCATTAAATAAATTAGTATCTGAAAATCAGCAACTACAGAAAGATTTGATGAGCACCAAATCTCAGCTGGAGCATGCTACTCAAGTGTGCAAAAAAAAAGATGGCAGGATCTTTAAACCAGCACACAGCAGAGCAGCCGAGTCCACGAACACAGAGTTTAAGTAAAGTTTCTTAAAAGTCTCTGAAGTATGCGTGCTACCGTATGATTTTTTGCTGTGAGAAGACCTTGTGGCTTAGAGCGGTGCCGTCATCACAGGCGCTGGGTTAATTCTGACTACAATGTGTGCATGCGGCTCAGGTGGCTCTGGCCTTGTTTCATCACAACTTCTGCTCTGTGCACCCTGGATGTAGGTGTAAACACCAGCTTGTCCCCCAGAGCCTTTTTGCTGCCTCCTACCACCGCTGTCCAACCTGTTTCTTAAGAATTAAAACATGGCTTTTTATAAAAAGCATCCATTGTATTTTTGATCAATTAATTTTAAGTTGTTCGCATAAGAAAGGTTCATTCAATGAGAAGCCACTTGGCTTCACTTTGTTCTGTGTAGCTTGTGTGTTTTCCTACCAGAAGCCTTTGTTAGTGCCCCCAGCCCCACTCTCAGCCACTGTGACATTACATGCTTTCTCTGGGCGTGGGGCTGCCCTGGCCCTCATCAGAGTCTCAGTGGCGTGTCTGGCATCCGCTGTGGTGGAAACATGAGAGCAGAGCCTGAGTGAGTGGGGAACACTTGTTCCAAGCAGACTGTTCATTTCTAAGCGATAGAGTCTTGCTGTTTAGCCTCCTAATGTTCAGATAAACATGCTTCTTTGAGCATTTATTGGGAAGAAAAGTTGCTACAATTTTTATTTATTTTGTTCTCTAATCTGCTATTCAGACCAACCTATGGCCAGCACAGACATGATGGACTAAAGACTGAGCAGTTCAAAACAGGTCACCACTCGCCTCGAGGACAAATGTTGGATAGCATAGACCCCATGGCCAGGGGCTCCAGCCCCTTGAGTTCTCACATCAGCCCTGACAGCTCCATCGTCTCTCTACCTTCCAACTTTCTGTGTCACGCCCACTCTTTGCCTTCAGTGCTAGATATAAATGATGCCAACTTTTCTGACAGTCTGTCTGACTGTATGAATGACCAAGAAGAGGTTGTATCTTCGGTATGAAAACTTTCTGATCTTTATCTTTATTTTTAGTAAAGAGGGTGATTTTTTTTTCTTACTGGGTCCCAATCAGTAACCCTATATTATTTCACACACTTCCAACATGCAGTTTTACTTATGAAGGTACATTCAACCAAGATGACTTCAAACTCCAGTTCTGCAATCTTTACAATATGCGTATAGGTATTCATTGACGTTAGGCTGTACCTTCCTGCCTGGCTTTCCTAGAGAGGGCTGACTGTGCTGCGGTTACTGACTCAGGGACTATTTCTGGATACTGGGGAAGTCCCATAGCATGGATGGTGAGGAAGGAGGAGTGGGCCTGTTGGGAAGGGGCTTGAGGCAGGGCGTCGAAGGTGGTGCCTCTCAGGTGTGCAGAGCTTGCTGTGGGTACCTGTGATAGCCCTGGTTGCAGAGATTGTCGTTGACCCTGTACTGGCCCCTCATCCCACCGCTAGGCTCCACTGTTCTTTGCCCTCTATAGGGAAGTACTTGTGTTGGGCCTGTTGACAACTGTGGTTGCATCCTTGAGAATGTTAAGTAACCTTAGTTAGGTTTTTTTCCTCCCTTTTCTTTGAGACAGGGTCTTACTATGTAATTCTGGCTGTGCTGGAAGTCACTATGTAGACCAGGCTGGCCTCGAACTCAGAATTCTGCCTGTCTCTGCCTCCTGAGTGCTGGGATTAAAGGCATGTACCACTATGCCCTGGTGTTTGTTTGTTGGTTTGTCTTTAGAAATGTGTCAGAAATTTCCTGGAAAGATTTTCCTTTATTTTTCAAAATAAATGCCCATTATACTTCCACATTGTTAAAAAAAAGAAGAAAATTAACAGCCTGGAAAGTAATGTTCTTCCTAAGTCTGGCAGCTAACCTCCCCTGACCTGTGATGTTGCGATTTTCACAGATGTCACTCTTTCCCATTAATGTGAGCATCGTGTGCTTTCCTTCAGAAGTACCCAGGTATTTGGTAGTAGCTCTCTACTGGGCCAATACAGTTGATTCTGCCTAGTCAACAACTGCCTGTTTGCCTGCCCACTGAATTTACTGTTGGCCTGCTGTGTCCATGTGTGGACATCCACAGAGCACAAGAGCTGACTTCCACATTCCTAATGGAGCAAAGGTGGCCTTGTTTTTCATTCCCATCTCAGTGGTCACATGATGATGGCAGGTAGCACCCTGAACCTCAATTCCAGCACCAGTTAGTGTGGTAGCCTTGGGAAAGTAATTTCTCCCATCAGAAATTCATTTTTCTTTTGTCTAGTGGAGACAAGAGAATATCCCAGGCTGTATGTATGTCTATACTGTGTGTGTTTATTTCCCCTGGAGTCAGGGATTTGTGCCAACTCAGCATTTAAGGTGACTTCACAATGTGACAGTAAACGAGGGTGAACCGCATGTGCTCGATTTTCTGTATTACCTTCAAGATCACTAGAAACCAAGAGTTGCAGATCAAAGAGTGGAGTTTTAAGAAAGGAAAAAAATATTGATTTTTTAACTGGCATTTAATTTGTTCTCTGTAGGTTTTCGGTGCTTTAAAGTGAGAGTAACATTCAGAGTTTTGAAATAGCAGTGGCTGTGCTCTCCTCTAGGTGGCAGGCAGGCATTCAGTTCGAGCGGAGGCATTCTCAGGCTAGTGATGGCCTTTCTATACCTGCTTCACACTTCACGGACACTGCGTGGGTCAGAAAGAAAGAGATCTGTGGTGCAATGTTTTCAGAACTTACCTTTTTTTTCCCCCTTGGCATTAAGATGAAAATATCTCTTCAGAGGAAAAATTCACCCTTTAACTTGCTAGGCAGAAAATATCACAACTAATGTCAAGGCCTTCTTCCCTGCTTCCTAACACTTGTCACGATTTGTCCCTCTCCCAGTGCTCACTGCCCGTGTCTCCTCTGGGATCGATAGCTACCAAGTTCCTAGCAGAGGAAGAGCTGAGGTCTCACCATATTCTAGAGCGCCTGGACGCCCACATTGAAGAACTGAAGCGAGAGAGCGAGAAGACGGTGAGGCAGTTCACAGCCCTCGCGTAGCCTGGACGGCCCCGCACAGAAGACTTGCTTATAAAGCTGTAGTGAAGATGACGCCTGCCAGAGCAGTGGAGAAGAATCTGCAAAACAGCCACTTAGGTACTGAGTTTGAAGGACTGATTCCAGCGGTAATTTGTGAGAATAAACCACTTTGCAGGCTTTGTCACATGAATATTTATTACCACAAAGCAATACTTTTTCTTTCTGACTTAAATGTGAATAGCTGTGTACTAATTAAAATAAAGATTTTACTATACAGTTGAAAAATACAGTGACCACAGAGCTTCCCTGAAGGGAAGACTGTAGCGGGAGCTAGGCTGTCAAGTCACTAGCTGGCTTCTAACACTTCTTCACCATGTCAAGTGCAAGGCTGCTTTGCCTCCCCTCTTCTCTCCTGAGCCCTCTTCACCCTGGAGCTGCTGTCCTGCCCTGGAGGTCACTAACAACCTGACCTCTGAACACCATTCAACCCAGCGGCCTCTTCTCGCCCTCCCTTGCCTATTACAACCTGGCGCTGCTGCCTCCCTCAGTCTGTCCGGCCTCTCCACCTCTTCCCAATAATTTCCCCTTCCAATTCATGTGTCACAGGATTCTACATGCTTTCCTCACTTAGTGTATTCCTTCTTCTCTAGAACTTTCCATTCTGTTCCCAAGCTCTTATGATCATGTGCCCCCAGTTACTCTACAGTCAGCCAATCAGAGCTGCCTCTGTTTTTTTTGTGAGATGTTCGACACTTCTTCACATTTTCAGGAGAACTTCTGATTCACTCTGGCTAAGGTTCCACCTCAGGATAGAGCTTGTGTTTGCTTGTTCCTTCATGTTCTTCTTGCCATGCCCTCTGTCCACTTCATCAGGAGGCCCTGTGGCCTCTGCTTCTCTCAGATCCACCTCCACAAACCTCTTCTAAACCACTCCACTCATCTAGAATCTGGGCGTGGCCTCCTGCCTGGTACTGCTGACCCAACAAGTCATCTTGACAGAGCATCAGAACATGAATGAAATGCCATTGCCTCCTGCTTTACAACCCAACGAGGCTTCGTATTGCACTCAGAGTAAATTCTGAATGACACGTGTGCCCACAGGGCCTCCATGGTCTGGACCTGTGAACTGCACTCTGGTGCTGCCCTCAGTGAGCTGCCCATATTATGTTCCTGAAGGGCTCGCATTCTGGGCTTTTCCCCCACCGAGAAGGTTTTGTTACTTGGATCATGCCTCTCGGACACAGGGGCTTTGCCTTCCAGGTTCCTGGTGGGGTCCTCAAACCCTGCACAAGCCCGTCTTCCAGGAGACGCTCAGCTATGTTGAGGCAGTGGTAAACATCCTTCAGAAGCTCACCTCCCGCTGCTGCAGTGCTCTCCTCGCCGTCCCGCCTAACCATGCTCTGGTGCAGCTGTTTTGCCCCACAGCACCCAGTCGCTTGGCTGCCCTATCCGGTGTGGCATGCGCTGGGGCAGGGGTCTGCTCTTCCTCTCACAGCATCCTGAGCATGCCCCTCTCACAGCACTGGCCTTTCTGCTGTCTTCCTGGAGCTCTGCTCCCGAGGGCTGAATGGCATGCTGCCGCACAGGTGGTGCTCAGTCCTCACAGTGGGCGTGTCAATAGCACGAGCACCGGCCTCTATTTGTACTTGTCTCTAGCATGGGCATAATGCTGCTGCGTTAAGAGGATTTACTGAAGATACATTTCTGAAGAGCTGTTCACGCTCGGAGACACTGCCCCTGTGTAGATGAGTCTGAAGGGGTTTTTAGAACTTCCGAGTCTCCCAGCACTGGGAGGAACAAGGGTAGACGATCCCTAGAAGCACTCAAGGAGTCATGAGGTGCTATGGATTTCCTTAGAATTATGCCGTGTTCTTTCAAAAGCAGAAGTAGTCTATTGTCTAACTTTGTCAGTATTGTCTAAATTTGATTGTAGTTTAAATCCTTCAACTTTGGTTTTTCAAAAGATTTCCTGTTACCCAAATTTGTCCAAAGTAAGTGAGTTTGTTTCTCAGCAGGTTTTATAAACTGTCACTGATCAGAGTTCCCAAGTGAGATGGTGAACAATCGCAAGTTTATTTGGTTGTTGTTGCCGTTGATATTTAAACAAGGTCTCAATTTGCCAATCTGTCTGGGAACATCCTGTGTAGGCAAGGGCAGCCTCCTGCCTTCACATACCCAGTGCTGAGAGCACAGTCCCCCATGCTGGGGATGAAGTCTGCCTGTGTAGTGCTGAGAGCACAGTCCCCCATGCTGGGGATGAAGTCTGCCTGTGTAGTGCTGAGAGCACAGTCCACCATGCTGGGGATGAAGTCTGCCTGTGTAGTGCTGAGAGCACAGTCCCCCATGCTGGGGATGAAGTCTGCCTGTGTAGTGCTGAGAGCACAGTCCCCCATGCTGGGGATGAAGTCTGCCTGTGTAGTGCTGAGAGCACAGTCTCCCATGCTGGGGATGAAGTCTGCCTGTGTAGTGCTGAGAGCACAGTCCACCATGCTGGGGATGAAGTCTGCCTGTGTAGTGCTGAGAGCACAGTCCACCATGCTGGGGATGAAGTCTGCCTGTGTAGTGCTGAGAGCACAGTCCACCATGCTGGGGATGAAGTCTGCCTGTGTAGTGCTGAGAGCACAGTCCACCATGCTGGGGATGAAGTCGGCCTGCGTAGTGCTGAGAGCACAGTCCACCATGCTGGGATGAAGTCGGCCTTTGGTGTTTGTTTATAGATAATTCTTTGTCAGACAAGTTATTTCATTCCAGATGAATTTGTGTCTAGGTTCTAGGACACAGTAGCTGTAATTTCCCCATTTTATAAGGAAGTTAAAATGATCTGTGGAGGGTCCTAGAGTCCTCCTCCTAACAGAGCCAAGAGGTAGTGAGGACTCTGACCTAATGATGTGATCCTAGCGCAGCTCTGTTAGCTGGGTGAACCTGAGCTAGCTTCCACACTTCAGTTTTATATCAGTAAGACAGCAGTAAAAGAGTGCCTACCTCAGAGTTTCTGTGAAAATGAACCTAGTGGTATTTGTAAAGCACTTAAGCATCCTGCTTGGCACAGCACTCTACAGAAATATCTTGACTAGGAAAGAACCTGTGGCCTTCTGCCCTGTGATACCTCCCTGACTCCAAGCCCTACCTCCCCTCTCCTAGTGACAAGGAAGACCTCGTAGAGCTGTGCCTGGCATTTTGTTTGCATAATACCCTTGAGTTGAGAACCTAAAAGTTACAGTGAGAAAAATACTGTAAACTAAGCTGTACATCACTGAGGATATGGGTGACACAGATGTCTCGAAGAGCACTAGAGCCCAGGACAGAGATGAGAAAACTAACATACGAAATGAGATGTCATAGCCAGGCGTGGTAGCACATGCCCTGCGTCCCAGCACTCAGAAGGCCGAGGCAGAAGGATAACAGCAAGACAATGGGACGTGAAGAGCAACGTGAAGAACTTCCTAAAAGGGAAAGTGGAGGCCGTAGGGAGTGATACACCAATGCAGTTGCTTGAGGCAGGTAGCCTAGCTGCTTCTTAGGGGGAAAGGCACAGGAGAAGACACTATAAGGGTTTCTGGTACCTCCGAGGTGGGAGCAGATGCTTACCTTAAGAGAAGTTCAGCTTGTTTGGACCGGTGAACATTTGTTTAGGTGACAGGTGTCTGGGGAGAGTATAGTATTCTCCTGACTGACAAAGAATCTGCTTTGCTTCCTTACAGTTGCAAGTTGAAGGCATAGGGCTGAAGTGTGATCAGAGGAACTGGTTCTGAGAGGATCCTGGCCATGAGGGCATGAAGCTGACCCAGGGAGTATGTAGGCGAGGGTCGGGGGTGATGGCCTGCAGGCCTTAGAGCAGACTTCTGTAAATGCTGTTCCAGGAGAAATTCTGATAGTCCCAGTACACTGTTTGCACTTTGCTCTGTGGGAACCTAGAATCCAGGCATTTTGTGCTGCCTCCTTTGACAGTCAATCAAAAGTGGGTTTACAGACCTCTTGGAAAAAGAAAACACCTAGCCAAAGCAATAATTGAATGGTGGAAGGCCCAGAAACTCTCTTAGTATCAAATGACAAGAGAGACATGTGCACATGTGTTCTTCTGGCAGCGAATGTGGTTTTTGTTAAGATCCTTGAAGATATCTGTGAACTAAGAGAGATGTAAGAGGCACAGCCTTCGGGACTGAAGTGTCCCGGGACGGCGTTTTGTTTTCTGGCAAGAGACATAAAGTTGAACTTAAATCCTCCTTGCCAGGGTTAAGTTTTAAAGTATCGTAGAGAAAGAAAACTATTCAGTGATAGAAAGACATAGGTTATTAAATATGGGCCCAAAGGGTCAAAGCATAGTGGTGCATGCACAGGATGTCAGTGCTCAGCTGAAACAACAGGATCATGACTGGAGTGCTCAGAGCAGCCACGCCCATACAAAAAACCACATCGGCAAAGGAAAGAAATGCACATGTGTAATAAAACACATGAAAAGACACTCGGTGTCACTGATTCCCAGGCAATGAGACTAAAACCCACAGTGAGACACCACTGCACAGCCACTGTAAGAGGTAGGCACTGACTGGTGCTGAGGATGTGAAGGAAGGAGGACACGTACACTGCTGATGGGGATGAAGGATGGTCAGACACTGAGGAACAGATGATGATGGTTCTTCAGAAAGTAAGTGTTGAGCTGCCCATCACGCAGCAACATCACTCCTAGGCATGCTTGAGGGAATGACAACATGTCATGCAAAAAGCTGGCCACACATGTTCACAGTAGCGCCACAGTGGAAGCAACCCAGGTGTGTACACTTGAAGAGTAGATGAGCAGCCTGTGGTTAGCCACGCAACAGAACATTATTTGGGCATGAGAAAGGAAGTAGCTGGAAAGCACCATGCTGAGTGAAGGGAGCCAGGTACAGAATCTTACAGAAAGTATGACTGGTGCATACGACGTGCCCAGGTCAGACGAATCCGTGCAGGCAGGAAGCGGGTCAATAGTTGGTGAGGGGTTGGTGGAAGTTGGGGGAAGGAGGAATGACTGAGGAGTATGGAATTTATCTTGGGAAATTATAAGTATTCTAAAACTTTTGGCTTTGACTGTTACCCTACTCTGACTGAATTTTTAAAATTCTTTTACAATTTCATACATATGTATGATGTGCTTTGGTAACAGAGCCCCCCCACTTTTTTAGCCCCTTCTCCTACCCCTTTATAAGTCCTACCCTTTATAAGTCCTCTTTCTACTTTCATGTGTGTGTGTGTGTGTGTGTGTGTGTGTGTGTGTGTGTGCGCGCATGCATGCATGTGTGCTTATTCCTATTGCATTTAGACTTCCCTAAACAAGTGTAGGTAGAGAGCTGTATACTGGAGCAAGAGCAACTCAACCAGTGGCTACATCACTGAGGAACCTGATGCTTCATCTTCCCCAGCAGCCAATAACTGTCCATGTATCTTCACAGATGGATGAACTCTTGAGACCCTTATAATATGTGAATTTTACTTTTTACTTTCATCATCATCATTATTTAGATGTTTTCACATTGTAGCCCAGGCTAGCCTGGAACACACTATGTAGTCTAGGCTGGCCTTTAACTCATGGGGCCAATCCTGCTTCAGCCTCTTAAGTGCTGGGATAATAGGTATGGACCACTAAGATTCTGACTTTTATCTTAGTCTGTAACTACCCCTCCTCTCCAAACTCCTGATTCAAGGCAACACTGAAGAAGAAAAAATCAGTTTGCATTCTGGAAGCACATGCTACGGTGAAGTTAGGTATTTCCTACTTGGCTCACACTCTGGAGAGGGATGCTCCTATCAGAGTGCAGATGTGGAACTTGGTGAGTGGTTGCTTGTGTGGAAGGGTTCAGTTGATGAGATAACGTAGCTTGCCTGGCACCTACATGCACTGGGCTCCAGCTCGCCGCAGTGGGTGTGGTCTTGATGCAGAGGGCGCTGCTGCAGAGTCTGTCAGGCAGCTTCTTGGCAACAGAGTACT
Organism: Acomys russatus; assembly: GCF_903995435.1. Taxonomy (NCBI): domain Eukaryota; kingdom Metazoa; phylum Chordata; class Mammalia; order Rodentia; family Muridae; genus Acomys; species Acomys russatus. The sequence continues at coordinate 29,161,689 of NC_067168.1, read as the reverse complement.
TGGCAGTGGTCTCATGGCTAGATGGCTGCTTCTACTAATCTAAGGATTGCACACCACTTCCTGAACATGGGGGTCCACACCCTCAGACAGCTTGGCAAGCCCCTCTCTCCCCCCTGATATTTCTCTGTGCTTGACTGGGCAAGGTAGAGAAAGGCAATGCAATGTAAAGTGCCCAAAACATGTCTCTAGTGCTCACTCACACACACACACACACACTCATGTCTGTGCGCACACACCCACACATGTGCACACATACAGGATGTCTAGGCCCAGGTCGGCCCCTTCTTCCCACCTTCCTCATTCTTCCCAAATGGACTAAGAGCTGATAGGCTTGGTGGTAAGGATCCCCCTGCAGTGTGGAGCCTTGGGACTTGTCTAAAAATGACTAAGTGCATGAAACAAAATGCATCGCATTAAAGAGAACAGCAATAATGTCGACACTGAGGTATCAAAATGTAAGAAAAGCAAATTTGTGATACAGTCTTACGTGTGCTTCTCTGTTAACTCATTACATAATAAGGCCTGGTGGCAGGCTTATCACACACCGTGCCTGGAAGCAGCCATGTGTGCAGAGGACATTCTGGTGTGTTTGCAGTCATTCTACTGAGCTGTGGGAACATCCGTGACTTCTGTTGGAATTCAAGCCCCAGGTACTGCAGCACTGCAACACCACTGTGGGTTACAGCCTCTAGTCACAAGGGAAGAAATGCCACATTCAGTTAGAGGGCCCAGGTCCATTGGGTACTAGGCTTGTGTTCTGGCTCGAGGCTCCTGAGGGTGCAGCCTGTGGCCTTGAGGTTAAGATTTGAGGAACTTACCCATACTGCACTCTGGGTCCCTGGAGGCATTTCATGTGTTTAGAGGGGGGCAGTATGTGTACTTAAAAAATATATGCATTTTATGTATATGATTTTACCTGAATATATGTGTGTGTACCATGTGTGTTCCTGGCACCCTTGAAAAGCAGAAGAAACTGTCAGATGGGAGCTGGAACTCCTCTCCAGGGTCTTTTTGGAAGAAAGTTAGGTGTGGTCAAACAGCTCAAGTCCCTGTGGGCCACAATCCCAGCCCATGACATCTTGTGCAAGCTTCAGGTAACCAAAGAGAATCTGGACCCCTTGGCTATCTCTTGACAGAGTACCAGAGAGTTCTATCTACTATGGACAAGAGGCACACAGACTGATTGGAAAGGCTGGTGCTTGTTCTGTGGGCCCCAAATGCATTCCACTGGGCATTGAGGCAGGGGAGGGCAGGCCAAGCTTGGTGTAGGCAATGGTCCCAAATCTGCCTTTATGAACAAGTCTCTGAATTATTATTCAATGTCTACAACAAGGCTAAGTGTGTTACTTAACAACACGTCAGATCACTCTTCCTGTCTGCTGCTGGCTTTTTCCTCGCAAGAATCAAGTTCTTCAAATTAGTGTTTGCAACTGCTGTTTAAGGTTAGCTTACCAGGTAATAGGTTTTATCATGGCATCTTACTTTTTTCAAACATGCGGCCTACAAAATGTTTGATTGGATAAAAGGAAACCTGTTCATAATATTAAAATGTTCAAAAATAAACGTGGTAAAGAGGAAGAATCTCAATTGCACTTTTATGTACAGTCTTTACTTTTAAGATTTCTGATTGAATATTGCAAAGAAAACTATTTTGTGTATCATCAATGTAGGTTGTGAAGAATTTAAAAATGCTAAAAATATCTAGCTAGGGATTGTGTATCATCTCAAGCTTAAATCCTAATATAAAAGTTAAGGTCATTCAAGAAAGCTCCAGATTTTTATTTAAAAACTTTCAAGGATTCTATTGAAAGTTTCATATAAACTCCATATCTTTCCTAATGCATGTATTTTATTTTTTCATTGTAATTACATATTTCAGAGAAAATGTAATGGAATTTGTCTCATATTGCCTTAGTCCATTTTCTGACAACATATCAGAATTCTTGGAGCAAGGTGCATTGGTTACTTTTTTGTTGCTGTGATAAAATACTGTGGTCAAAAGCAATTTGAGAATTTATTTTGGCTTATGGGTTCAGAGGGATAGAGTCCATCACAGCAGGAGGGGGAATCTGGCTGGCCAAGCTTTTATCTATCTATCTATCTATCTATCTATCTATCTATCTATCTATCTATCTATCTACAGGAAGCAGAGACAAGGCTATACAGTCCCAAAGCCCTCCAGTGACATACTTCATCCATAGGTTGTCACCTCCTGTCTTAATGTTTCTTTTGCTGTTACAAAACACCACAACCAAAAGCAACTTGTAAAAGAAAGTTTAATTTAAATAGAAAGTCCATGGCTGTCATGGCGGGGAGCATAGCAGCAAGTAGGCAGGCATAGCACTGGAGCAGTAGCTGAGAGCTCTCACATCTCAGTCCACAAGCACAAGGCAGGTGTGTGTGTGTAGGGTGCATTGAGAGATTGGTAGTGGTGTGGGCTTTGAAACTTCACAGCCCACATCTAGTGACATACCTCTTCCAATCAAGGCCACCTTCCTTAATCCCTCCCACATATACCTAGTCAAATGGCTTATGGGGGCCATTCTTGTTCAAACCACCACAGAGTTTATTTTATCTTAAACCTCTCAGGTCATATTCCTGTCACTGAGAGAAGTCAGGAAGTCAGGGTAGCAACTCATGATAGGAACCTGGAGGCAGGAACGGAAGCAGAAGCCGTGGAGAAAGCCACTCTGCTTACTGCCTTGCTCCTCAGGGCTTCCTGTGCCTGCTTTCTTACACAGCTCAGGACCACTTACCCGGAGGTGGCACTGCCCTACTGTAGCACATCAATCAATAATCAAGAAAATACCTTACAGACTTAGCGATAGGCAGTCTGATGAAGGTGGCTCCTCTTCCCAAATAAGTTGGCAACAAACAAACAAAACGAACAAACAAAAACTAACTCGCACACTTCCCAAAGGTTCTATGGTCTCCCCAAACAACACTGACAAGTGTTCAAATACATGAACCCGTGAGGGCCATCTCTCCCTCAAACTACCACCGGGGTAGTTTATAAAGGAACAAACTTCATTTGGTTCCTGGTTCTGGAGGCTGACTATCCAAGCCTGGGTCAGCCTGCTACCGTCAGAGCACAGCAGGGAGATGGAAGGAGTGTGTGTGTGTGAAGGAGGCAGACATAGGGCAGCCTTGCTTTAGAATCACTGCATTCCACTAATGTGGCTTCATGAACGCTTAGAGTTTGCTCTGTCTCCCCAAGATTAAAGTGTAATCCAATCCGAGGGCAACACGGACGCTCCTCTTTCTTTATGCCCCAGCTAAAACATGTCTACGGTTGAGTCTCTTTTGACTAATCCCTATCCATATGAGAGCTGCCCAGATGAGATCCCATCCATTTGTTAATTGTTCCTCCAAACATTAAGCGCCTGTGAAGATGCCAACACAGGTCGTGTGGATGCCAGCTCCTGCTCCTAGAACCCCTGACAAGTGTGAATGGCAGGACTAATGATACACCTGTACCCTTAGCAGTTTATGTCACCAACGCTCGAGGACAGCCCCCCAGGCTTGGGGCTCAGGCCCAGTGAAATGAATCTGAGAGCAGAGAGAGGTGGGCAGGGGTTCAAAGCCAGCTCACCACTTAGCAGCTGCATGCCCTTGGGCAGAATCTTCATATTCAGGATACATGCTGTGATCCTAACTCATCAAGCCTGTCACAGGCCACGTGAGATGCTGACTAGGGACAAGGACCGGAGAGCTGAGGATGAGACCCTGCAGGTAACATCAATCGCAGAGACAGCAGCTGTAGGAATCATCAGTTCAGACAGCCGACCAGCTGCACAGTTTGGGAGCTCTTCAGAGGGACAGGGAAGGGGTGCCTCTCCCCACCCCCCACCGAGCCAGATCAGCCAAATGGTGACAGCTCCGTTGGGTTCCCCATAGAAATGCTCACAAGCTTCTCAGCAGGAGATGGCCAGTCGGATTTTAAGGCAAATTTCCTTATTTTTCAATGTTGGCACTACTTAGCTTGGACACTTTGAACGCTAAGTAGTGAGGCTTTCCTGTTCTGCTTGTAGAGTCGGAATACAGCAATAAGGTGCTTTGGGACCATAAGCTGCATCACAGGCAAGGACTCCAGGAAAGGCAGAATAGAGACAGCAGGGGAAGCCATTTCTTTTGCTCCTGGTGCTTTGGGGGACACTGAAGCTGCAGGATCTAGCCATTTGCCACATGCTCACTCAGTCCTCCCGGGACAATGGGGCTTATTTTACAATACAGCCACCTCCTTTCAGAGCTATGACAACCAGCCATGGTGGCACACGCTTGAAACCCTACTACTTAAGAGGCTGAGGCTGGAGTTGAAGGCCAATCGGTTGATATAGGAAGGCCCCATCTCAAATATACACTGCATCAAAGAAAATAAATAGAGCATGGAAATAGCTAGTCAGCCCGTAAAACTGTGCACAACATCTTAAGTTTGGGTTCCCAGGACCCACATAAAAAGCCAGCTGTTGTGGTGCATGCCTGTAGCCCTAGCACTGGGGAGCTGGATGTAGGAGTTATTTCTGGAGCTTGTTAGCTATTTATCTAATTTATCAAAATCAGTGGGCTCCAGGCACAGTGGGACTGTCTTGAAAGTAAGGTGGAGAGAGATTGACTTCTGGGATCCACATGCATGCGCACATACACACATAAACCCACATAAGTGCATCTTAGCACTGCAAGCTAAAGTTATAAAACTAGGAGAGAGAGAGAGAGAGGAGAGGAGGCGAGAGGAGAGGAGAGAGAGGTAGACAAGAGAGAGAGCGAGACGGAGAGAGGAGGGAGAGAGAGAGAGCGAGAGGAGAGAGAGAGAGAGAGAGAGGAGAGAGTCGAGAGAGACGAATGAATCGAGAATGAGAGAGAGAGAGAGAGACTTTGTTCCTTTGAGTTAGGCAAAGATTCTTTTTTTTAAGATAGAGAGGCACAAATGGGTCCTTCCCCTGGACTTAAGAAATGTCACCATTTCATCATATATGCTCAGAAACACAAAGAGTAAAAGATTAACATAAACTTGTTTGTGGCCTTTCCAAGTTCTCTGCTGTTCTCAGAAGCGCCTGCTATGGCGAGGAATGCGCTCACATGTCACAGCCACAAGCTGTGCGACTCTGGATGTCATCAGAGGTAACAACAGCCACCCCGACATGTGAAATGTGCAGTCCGCAAACGAGCACCTGCCAAGGCCACTCCTGGGCCAGGGGCTGGCATTGGTGCAAATAGATTTAGTTCCCGTACTTTACCTCGAATTGCTAGGTTTGCGTTTAGCTTTTTCAAATACCAAGTTGCTTTCAAAACTGGCTAAGCCATTTTACTTGCCCACCACTAACATTTGAGGGTTCTAATTAACCCCATCCTCTCCAAACCTTGACAGTTATTGGTCTTTGCAGTTTCAGTCAGCCTGATTTGTGGAGCATGGTAACTCATTGCCAACCTTTGGATCAGAAATTTTTATGAGGATCCACGTTGGTGCACTCTTTAGTCCCTGCACTCTGGAGGCTCTGTAAGTTGAAGGCCAGCCTGGTCTACAAAGTGAGGATACCCAGGACTACAACCTGTCTCAAAAAACGAGAGAGAGAAAGAGAGAGAGAGAGAGAGAGAGAGAGAGAGAGAGAGAGAGAGAGAGAGAGAGTAGGAGGAAAGAGAAGAGAGAGACATGCGTATACAGAGAGAGACAGAGAGAGACAGAGAGAGACAGAGAGAGACAGAGAGAGACAGAGAGAGGAAGCTTGGTTCCCAGCACACCACGGGGCTGTTAGGTGGTGGTGGAGCCTTCGTGAGGTGTGGACTAGTTGCAGGGAGTTGGGTCATGGCTATGAGCTCTGGAGGGGTATATTGAGATCCCAACCCCCCTGGTCTCCCCCCCCTTGGTATCTCAGCTGCCATTGAAGTGAGAAGCTTCAATCTATGCCATGCTCCTCATCAAATCTCTCTCACCACAGTCTCAAAGCAACAGAGCTGATTGACCACACGTTGAGACATCCCACACCATGAGCACAAACTCTTCCCTATGGCTGCTCATCTTGGGGGCTTTTGTTATAGTGGTGGAAAACTAACACACGTTATGGACTAAAGATGTTGCGCACAGTTTTATGGGCTGACTAGCTATTTCCATGCTCTATTTTCTTTGATGCAGCGTATATTTAAAACTCCTGTGCAGTTTTTAAATTGGGTTTCTTGTTTTCTTATTAAGAAGGTGTAAGAGCTCTTTGTGTTTTCGACCTCAGCAATTCCACTTTTAGGGACTTGTAATGAAAATGGAAGCATGTATCTCTCTCCATACAGATGTGTGTGTATAAAGACTTTGAATGTGTATAAAACTGTATTCATGATGGCCCAGACCCAGAGACAATCTAAGTATCCATCAACTGCTGAATTAAATGCATATTATATTGAGCCAGGACAATATTATAGGCCAATGCAGAGTAGCAAACTGCTTGTTCATTTTACAGCATGGGTTAGCTTGAAAAGAATCCACAGTAGGCAACAGAAGCTGAAAGTCATAGGTGACATGAGTCCGTGTACAGAGTGCTTAGAAAGGAAGTCCATAAATTAGTAGCCACCTAGAGTAAGACATGGGTGTGGGGAAGTTTTACATGGTAAGTGGCATGTGCTAAAACTGGATTGTGGAATGACTATACAACTCCAAGAAAGTTATGAAAATGCAGAGGGTATGCATATGTAAAGTAAATGTCATGGTCTATAATTTATATCTCAAAACCGCCTTTAAAAACACACCAAAAAAAAAAAAAAAAAAAAAAAAAAAAAAAAGGCAACCACAATGAAGTACTTTCAGACCACAAGAAAGAATCCATTTTGATTAAAAAAAAAAAAAAAAAAAAAGACTAGAGTGACAAAGAAATTAAAAGAACTTTAAAGGCAAGTGTCCTTCATGAATGTAAATGCAAAAGCCATTTATGAAATATTAGCAATTTAAGTCTGTCAATAAATTAAGTCTACTTGTACAGTTTCAATGATGACAATACTGCCCACCCTTTGACTGAGGTCCAAAAAAGGATACTTCTGCCATCCTGGCCATGAAACGCCACATCCCAGTGGCTGGCCGTGATTTCATAGGCTTGGCAAGTGCCAGTGGATCTGTGAGGCTGCTCTGCTGGGAGGACTACAAGGGGAGATGGCAGCTTTGTGAGAAGCTGGGCACTGGGGAGCTTGGCATGGCTGTTTCCACTAGTGACAGGTAGAGGAAGCAGGCTCTGGCTCCATGATTCTGCCTGAGGACCTCCTTTGTCTAGAGACACTCCCTGGATGTGTGCAGTGTCCAGAGCAGCCTCATGAGGAACATATTCTGGCTACTGGAGCTGTGGTGAGCGTGTCCTGCTGTGGGCTGTATAAAATCTGAAGCAGCTGTTGGCAGACATGCCAGGATAGGGAGACATGTGGAGAGGCTCAAGTGCTACGCACCACGTGGTGGCCCTTGTGCACGTGGCTTGAGATCCTCAACTGCTAGAAGACCACTGAGGAGAAGCAGGATGTGACCACCATAACGACTCTCTCAATGTCTAACTCATTAGGATATCGGAGTTGACTGATCCTGGCTCCTTTTTCTGTTCCTTGGAGCTCACGTCTTCTGGGTACTTTGGTCAAAATGACAGAGAAGCCAAAACAGCGGATCAGTACTGTCTGAAGGTTGCAGAAGAACCTTCTTCTAGAACCTTCCCTCGAGCAAAGAGTGACCCACAATGGTGAGGGCCTTGTGAAAGTTCACAGCAGAGCTAAATGGAAGGCTTCAAGCCAGCTATGAACAGGGACATGAAAAGTGACAGCCCTACTGCATTCTTCAGGCAAGATTTGTGACCTCAGCCTCTATCTGGGAGGGACAAACGTTGACAGTAGCCACTTGTCCCTTTTATGACCATGTTCTTCACTGGAAGTAGGAGGTAAAAAGTGAGCCTGTGTTTGCATTATTTTCCCAGCTACACTGCCTACAACTTAGGGAGTGCTGGCCATTGGGAGTGAACTTCACAGTTCTCTTTGGAAATGGATGGGGATTTTCAGTTTCCTGACTTGGTATCTTGGGTAGATTTCTTACTTTCAGGCCTTTATGTGTAGTTAAGCCATTGTTAGTATTGATTTAATAACCCCTCTCTCTTTAAAAAAAGAGCCTCTTCACATCATATTATAGTTAAACTGTCAAGAGCACAGAACAAAGGAGCAAAAACTAAAAGATGTAAGAGACAGATGCAGCAAATGAGATTTCAAAGGGAATCGCATTAGAAACTAAAGGCTCCTGGGCAAATACTCTAAACTTTAGAGCCTGAGGGCCTAGTGGGAGTGCTCGGAATAATCTCTTTTCAGGCCTTAAGAAAAATAACCACTAATGTAGACCACTGAGTCCAAAAGTTCTCCTCCAGGATCGGCTTGAGAAACAAAGATCATCAAAGACTAGCGTACACTAAAGGAATTCATCACCATTAGGCTAGTGTATGACTTAAGTATAAGAGACTCAACCCGGTTAATTAAGCATAAGACACAGAAGAAGAAGAAGAGGAAGAAGAAGAAGAAGAAGAAGAAGAAGAAGAAGAAGAAGAAGAAGAAGAAGAAGAAGAAGACAGACTTAGGAGATCTCAGTCAAGGAGAAATCTCACTAAAAGAGCAGATAAGCAGGTAAGAATCAGGGAGGAATCAAACATTATCGATGTATCCAACCATTAAAAGCCCAATGTGAATAGGATGAAGAAGAGCATTCTACTATGCTGGAAGAACAACAGAATCACACGAGTTAGTGCATATACCTTTCAGTAGTAACTGTAAATGTTAGTGGCCTTAATTTTCCAAAGGAAAGACACAGACTGGTTGACTAAATTTTAAAAAATCCAAATAGTTTCTGTCTGTAAGAAACTTACTTTACAGTGTCAGCATGGAAACAACCTGAAAGTATAGGAGGGAACATGACATTTTAACCATAAGGAACTTGAAAGCAAGCAGGAGTGGCTATAGTCAGGTCTGACAAGCATAATTCAAGCCAGAATTAATAAGAAGAGACGCGGTTACTACATAGTGATAAAGTGAAGTGGGGTGTGTGTGTGTGTGTGTGTGTGTGTGTGTCTGTCTGTGTGTGTGTCTGTGTGTGTGTGTGCATGCACACTCCAAGTGTTGGTGCACTCGTCCATCAGTGCTACTGGGCATAATGTATAATAATAATGTGTAACTTCAATACCCCCCAAATAAGCAAGCCAGGGTTCAAGTACATGGAAGGTCAGGTGGACAGAGAGCTATAAGCCGTTCCATACAGGAGCAGATAGAGACACAGTCTTCTCAGCTACTCATGTTCCTTACTCCCAGATACTTTAATGCTATAAAGTAAAGTTTAGCAAATACAAAAACAGCCCTAAAAGCTTGAAATAATAAAAAAAAAAGCTTCACAATTTCACACATATATTTTATACTTTGATGAAAGTCCCCACATAATCCTCTTTTTCTCTCCTCCTGCTCGCTGATGCCTGTCTTCTCAACACATCCATCTTCTGTTCTCACGCCTTGGGACGCCTTCAGTTAGGGTTGCCTACATCAACATAGGAGGTGGTGGCTGCTACCTGAGGTAGGAAATGAAGACTATGACTCCACCCCTCCCACCCCACCCCCCACCCCACCCCACCCCCGCTGGAATCACTAGTTGTCTATAGTCCCTCCCCCATGTATGACGCAATATTGTTGGGCCCAGTGTCATGAAGGTCTTGTGTAGATAAACACTGCTGTTGTGAATTCGGGAGTGAAACAGCCATGCTGTGTCCACAAGACAGCTGTTTCATAGTGTTCCCTCTCACTTCCAGGCTCTTATATTCTTGAGCCCTCTTTTGCCGTGTCCCCTGAGCTTTGGAGGTAGTGATATGTAGTGACATTTTTGGAATTTTTGTATCTTAAAAACAAAACAAAACAAAACAAAACAAAAAAAAAAAAAAAACAGCAAGCCACACACAGTGGCACACACCTGTAATCCCAGCACTCAGAGAGGCAGAGGCAGGCAGATCTCTGTGAGTTCGAGGCCAGCCTGGTCTACAAAGCAAGTCCAGAATAGCCAAGGCTATACAGAGAAGCCCTGTCTCTGAAGGGGGGAAAACCCACAGCAATACTATAAGAATATGTTTTCATTTTCATCCCAGGTGTGGGGCTCTGGGCCTGCTTCACAGCAGATGACTATGATTTGCCTCGTGCTCTGGTGGGGTGTGATTTTTGCCAGCTGCAGATAGATTCTGAGACGGGGTGGTGTTTGGAATTCTGGAGACTTTTCAGAGGGTGTATAAATGCTGGGGCCCTGAGAGGTGGGGTGGGTTGTTGGCTGCCTGTTGATTGCAGTTTGTTAAGTAGTCGTTTGCAAAGAAGAAGCAGCAACAAGAAGAATTATGTATCCTGACAGTAACACTCCAACTTGCCCCAAGGAGCTCAATGCCCCTAATCAACAGTATCTAATGAGAACGTTGGCCCCTTTCCGACCCCTGATCTTATTCAGGGATCTCTTTTCTTTCTTCTCTATCCCCTTTTCTCTCATCTTTACTATTAGGGTGTGAAAGGGAAGAAGAAAAGGGGTGGAGAAGAGTAGAAGAAACAGGAACCCAGAAAGTAGCTAATGGTGACTGCAGTGGTAGGACAAAGTGTGGAAGGGTGGGGCTACCTTTGGCACCCATGCCAAGGTTTGCTGCTAAGAAATTATACCACACAACAGATCTCGTGTAAGAGATTTGTTAGGGGAGGTGGGAGAGCGATAGACTGTCTCAGAGTGGGGACATGAGGGTGAGATAGAGACAGACCAGCAGGCAGGCAGACAGACAGACCGTCAGACAGAAGGAACAATGAAGCAGAGACAGAGAGGGGACCATCTGGGGTGGCCAGGACCTTTTATGCACCACACCTGGTGGTGGCAGGTGATGATATAAGCTGCCAATGGGTCCCTGGGGGCAGGCCAGTGGAAGTGCCTGATTGCTAACAGGCATTTAAACAGGCTGAACACTCAATGGTCGCTTATTCTCAGCCCTTTTGGTCACTTATGCGTTAACTACTACTCACTGCAAACAGAAGCTTCTCTGACTGTGGCTGAGAGTGGAACTAATCTGAGTGTTGGCCCTCCTCTGGATTTGCTTGCACTCCTTCCCTTCCACTGAGGGGCTGGGGAACGGTCCTCTGCCTGAAATTCTTATTGTAACAGATGATGGTGGAGCAAAGCTAGAAGTCATCAGCGAGAGAGCAAAGAGTCTGCAGGGCACGTGGATACTGAGCAGTGACTGAGGAAATCAGTGAAAGGATATGTATGTACGTATGTATGTATGTATGTATGTATGTATGTATGTATGTATGTATGTATGTAGACAGGGTTTCTCTGTGTAGCCTTGACTGTCCTAGACTTGCTTTGTAGACCAGGCTGGCCTCGAACTCATAGCAATCTGCCTACCTCTGCCTTCCAAGTGCTAGGATTAAAGGTGTGCGCCACCACTGCTGGGCTCAGTGAAAGGATTTTTGAAAGTCCAAAATCAATGGAAATAAGACACAGCATAGCAGAATATGTAAGATACATCAGTGGTACTTGTTAGAGGAAGGTTAAGGAAAAACTCATGTGATCATCCCAATGGATGCAGAAAAGACTTTGACAAAATTTAACATCGTTTCATGATAAAATTCCTACACGAATAGGCAGATCATGACAGCATACTAAAATCACCAGCCTACAAACTGTAGCCAGTATCTGACTAAAGAGGGAAACTCTGAATCAGTTTCCATCTGGAAGAGGATAAGAATATGTACACACTTACTCAGTGTTGCACTTGAAATTGTAGCCAGAGCAATTTAACAAGTAAAAGAAATAAAGAGACACAAATAAAAAAGAAACTATCAGTCTGCAGACAATACAATCTTTACTTAGAAGATACTAAAGGCTTCTATAGAAATCTCTTAGATCTGCCAAAGTCAGAAAGCATTAGGGTACATAACCAGTTCACAAAGATCAGTAGCCTGGGACACGGCTTAGTCATCACAAGCATGGGTGATTACATACACACACACACACACACACACACACACACACACACACACACACACACACACACACACATACACACACACACTTGTAATTGTAGCATTGGGGAAGTGGATAGCTGGCCAGCCAGTGTAAGCCCTAGGTTCCAATGAGAGATTCTATCTTAAAAAAAAAAAAAAAAAAAAAAAAACCCAGACAGAAAGAAGACTTCCAAGAAAAGAGAGCAGATAGGCTGTTTTGGTGTCTTTAAAAAACTCAGTTATGTTATATAAATATGTTTTTTTTTTGGTTTTAATCCCAAGTGTGGGATCTGGGACTCTCTTAGTTTGGCCGCAGCTGGTAATTGCCTCATGCAGCATGGAGAGGGGCATGGTCTTTGTCAGCTGGAGATAGTTTAATTCTGAGGACTCTGGAGAGGGAGTAAATCCCAGAGGCCAGAGACAGTGGGGGGCTCTGAGAAAGAAGAAGGCTGCTGGTGCTCCCCCGATGCTCCTGTTGCTGTTTGAGAAGAAGCTGGAGACATTCTGAGACAAGGCTTGGATTTGCTCTAAGGAACCCAATGACTCTAAACATCAGGAAGTAGCAAATGAGAGCTATACCCGCCTCCCCACTGACCTTCTTTCTTTCCTATCTGGTGCTGGGGTGTTGGAAGGGACTGGGGTGGAGAAGAGAGAGATATAAGAAAGCAAATGAAAATAAAAATGGAATTAAAAACCACACTCACAAGTGGTGTGTCCAGACATAGGTCATGAAATAATGGAAAACTTATGAGTATACTGCTTTAAGATGTGAACAAAAGGTCTATTGTGGCTTCTGTCACTGGTTTTCTCCTGATTTATTCCCAGAGGTGATTTCTTTCTTTCTTTTTTCTTTTTAAGTTTTCTTCCTAAATTCCATTTTTTTAAAAAGGTTGGGAGAATGATTGAACAATCAGAAAAGTTGTGAGTGGATATGAAGGGGTCTGAGAAACAAAAAGTGGATAAAATAAGAAAACTAGAAGTGTCACTCAATTTTCTTGTTTTGGAAAGGATTGCAGAGTTGGCTGTGGAACTAGAGAGATTTTGGGTAGAGGTGGAAGCACTTGGAAGCAAATAGCACCCTTGGAAAAGGGAGAACGAGGTGGGTTCAGACCTGGTAACAGAGAGCCAGAGTTTTCCACAGTTGCCTAGACTTGCTCTGTGTCAAGTTCCCAAAGCCCCTGGGTGGGCTGGGGAGCCTGGAGGAGCAGAAGGCTCCCCAGGGAGAAAGGTTTAGAGAAACAGCCCGTTTTCAGAGGAAGGGTTAATTTGAGCAAACTGAGCTGCCAGAGGAGCTGAGTCAGGTGAAGAGATCACCACCGCTAGCTTTCCCAGTAGCCACCAAAAGCCTTAAATATCAAAATGCTCAGTGCTTCATTTGTGGTAAATTTGGCCATTTGAAAAGAAATTGTGGCCAAACCGCTAAAAGCCTCAGAGCTCAAAATGGCCAGTACATTAACTCTGAGAAATATGGTACTTTCCACCAGAGAAGCTAATGAGCCATTTCTGGCAACACTAAGTTGTTAGTAAGAATGCCTAAGCTTCTCAGGGTTTGTAGATGCTGTGGTCAAAGGTGTCTGTGGACTAGTGAATGCAAGTCCAAGGGGGACATACAAGGAAACCTCTTGCCTTTAGGAAGCAGCTTTGGGGCTCTAGTTTGAGGGCTCGGCAGCAAAGAGTATGAACTATTACAGACAAGAGCAGCCAAGAGTTATCAGGTTATTGAGGAAACTATTGATCCAAAAAGTGTTTGATTTGTTGATAATCTCCTTTTAGGAAAGAAACATGTCTCATCCATATCAGAGAAAAAGCCTTTTTTTTTAGACTAAGAGGGGGAAATGTAGTAGAAAGTTTTGATGTCTTTAAAGACTCAGTTATGTTATGCAAACGTGTTTTTGTTTTAATCCCAGGTGTGGGCTATGGGGCTTTGATTCAGATCGTCCACAGCAGCAGACTATTTGCCTTGTGCAGGCTCAGAGAGGGGCTCTTTAACAGTTGCAGATAGTTTAGTTCTGAGGACTCTTGAGAGGAAATAAAGGCCAGACCCCAGAAAGTGTTGGGGGTTTCCGAGAAAGAAGAACTTTGGTGCTCTCTTATGATGCTCCTGGCTGCCGCTGCTGCTGCTGCAGTTTAATGTGAAGAAGTCGGAGCAATCCTGAAATGAAGACAGGATGTGCCCTAAAGAACCCAAGGACCCTAACCAGCAGGAAGTAGCTAAAAGATCTACATCCCCTGTCCCTTCTAACCTTCTTTCTCCCCTACCTAGGGTTGGGGGTTGGAAGGGAAGTAGAGGTGTAAGAAAGCTAAATTAAAATAGGATTAAAAAGATACCAACAGACCTGGTGGTGCATGCCTTTAATCCTATCATTTTGGAGGGAGAAGGAGGAGGATCTCTGTGAGTTCAAGGCCAGCCTGGTCTACAGAGCGAGTTCTAAGCCATCCAGGATGACGTACAAAGATGCTGTCAAAGAGAAAGAGAAAAAAGAAAAGAAAGAGAAATCTGAGGTTGATTTCTGGCTGCCACATGCATACCTACACGTGCACACTCTTCACATGAATGTTAAAACAAAACAAAACAAAAATCAATCAGTAGCTTTTCTAGACATCATTAATGAATGGTTGGAGAAAGAAATCAAGAAGACAGTCCCATTAGATATAGCCTAAAACAAACCCAGAAACAAACACGAGCCAGGAGTAAGCCTAAGCATGTGGGAAGTGAACAAGCTCTATGATGGAACTTTAAGAAATAAATACTGCTGGTTGTGGTGGCGCACGCCTTTAATATCAGTACTCAGGAGGCAGAGGCAGGTGGGTCTCTGAGTTCGAGGCCAGCCTGGTCTACATAAACGAGTCCAGGATAGTCAAGGCTACATAGAGAAACCCTGTCTCTAAAAACCAAAACCAAAACCAAAAAAAAAAAAAAAAAAAAAAGAAATACTCAGCAAAGAACTCAGAGCACACTAAATGATGGAGCGATCTATCACCCATGCCAACAGGCCCAGCAGAATTAATAGTGTTAAGATACTATACTCCTGGGGGGAGGAATGGGAGGATACAAGGGATGGGATAAACATTGAGATGTAACAAGAATAAATTAATAAAAAAAAAAGAAAGAGAAAAAAAAAAAAAGATACTATACTCCTAAAAGCAGTCTCCAGATCCAATATAATCCCTACTCAAAGTACCAATGCCATTCTTCACAGGATAGAAAGTATTCCTTGCAGTCTTAGCAAAGCACGGAAGACCACAAGCAGCCAAGGCAGCTCTAAGCAAAAAGGGCAAGGCCTGGCTATTGCAGTACTGTAGACTCTTACAGTGTGGAGCCGCAGCAACAAAACCAGCATGGCACCAGCACAAAAAAACAGTACACAGACCGCTCACCTAGAACAGAGGATCCAGAAATAAACCCAAGCGACAGCCACGTGATCTGTGACAAAGGTACCAAAAATTTCTGTCGGCAGGAAGACAGCCTGCTCAACAGAGGGTTGAAAACTGGGTATCTGTCCTCGGATAACCAGACCCCTATCTCTCACCCTGCCCAAACCCAACTAAAAACAGATCCAGTGTGAGGCCAAAACAGAGACAATACACCTTTCAAGTTAACGGGAGACAAAAGCAGGAACAACATGCCTTGCAGGCTTACGGTTTCCGTTTGGAGTTAAAGAATAAGTTCCTGTTTGTCCTGTGTTAAGTCCTTGCAAGTTAAGGTTTCTGTTTGTGATGAATGATAAGTTCCTGTTTCTTAGCTCTGACATAAACTGCAAAACGTGTTTTTCAACCTGCATTAAATTTGCGGCCCCATTCACGTGATGCACACTCTTCCCCCTTGTTCCCGCCCATTCATTGTATCTTTCTAACAATGCACAACCACTGTGAACACTTCATCTCACTTATAAAGTCCAGCAGGAGCTTCTCTCTCAAATCCTGACTTAGGGCGAGGCAGCCAGCTGGCCAGCCCCGAGTGCACCCCAAAATACATCTCGCTTGAACGGGACAATCGTGGGTTTTTGGTTTTTGCCTCCTTGTGATTCTCAGGTTTAACATAAGACCTTAATGTAAGATGGAAAACACTGGAACTACTAAAAGGAAGCTCAGGGGAAACTCTTATAGGTGCAGTTAATTACGGGCAGCAGCAACTTAAACCGAACGGGACCCCGAGAGCTTAGGAAGTAATAAAAAGAACTGGTAAGTAAGAGCACATCAGAGAGAGAGGGGGAAAAAAAAAAAAAAGCTCAGCTCAGCAAAGGAAACAGCAGGGTGGAGAGAATGGAGGGCGGGGTAAAGGCTCTGATGAGGAGTAACATCCAGAATTTACCAAGAAGTCAAAGATTGTGACCAGAAAAGAATTGATCCATTATGCTCAAGAAAATAGCTAAACAGATAACTTCCAAAAAAGATGCATATGCAGTCGTTAGGTATATAGAAGTGTACTTATAGATACAGACAAGTGTTTGCTACCTCCAGTCGTTAGGGAAGTGCTAAACTACATTGATATTCGAGCTGACCTCCCCGTTACAGGCTGTCGTCAAGAACAGAACGAAGAATTCCAGTGAGGATTCAGGAAGAAAAGCAATTCTATACACTGCTGATGGGAAAATAAAATAGCATAGCCACTGTGGGAATAGGATGGCATTTCCTCAGAAAGCTAAATTAGAGCTGGTTGTGGCACTCTGCAGATCACTGGTAAAAATCCCATCATCATTTGGGAAAGCTGGAGGACTGCAAGTTTGAGACCAGACTGAGCTAATCAGGCAGACCCTGTCTCAAAACCAAAACAAGAACCCTAAGGGAGAACCGGGGAGATGGCTCAGTGGGCAAAGCACTTGGCGTGATAACACGAGGACCTAAGTTCGAGTCCCCAAAACCCATGTGAAGCTAGAAATAATAAGGTGTGTCTGTTAGCCCAGCATCCCTACAGGGGAGCGTAGGGGCAGAGACAGAGAATCCTCAGAAACCCATTAAACCAGCCAGCCTGGCACACGAAGCAACAGACACCGAGATACCCTGTCTTAAGGAAGATAGAAAGCGAGGACGCAGCATATCAGACAAATATAGAGGGACAGAACATGAAATATAAAGACCTTGATTTTTAATTGAAAATCTTCCCACAGAGAAAACCACAGGTTCCAGTGGCTTCACCAACAAGTGCTTTTAAACATTTAAGGAGGGGGGAAAAAGCCCACAGTAGCCCCCAGTGGTTTCTCTAGTTACTCAAGGTTGCCTGAACCTCCACAGAGTCTAGCAAGGGCATTGCAAATGGAAAACTGCAAGCCCATCTTTCTTGTGAATGTACATTAAAATTCCTAAGTGAGAGTCCAGGACAACCAAGGATACACAGAGGAACTCTTTAAAAAACAAACAAACAAACAAACAAACAAACAAACCACAAAAAACAAGAAACAAAAACAAAATTTCTAAGCAAGCCAGCAGCAAACCAGATTCTATGATATAAGGCATGGGGGACCCGTGATTGTACTCCTAGGACTTGAGAGGCAGAGATAGGAGGAGGATTGCTGCAAGCTCAAGGCCAGCCTGGTCTACATAGTAATTTCCAGGCTGGCCAAAGTCATGAGTGAGACTGTCTCAAGACCAACCCAACCCATGTGATATAATAAGAAAAATAATATACTGTGACTAGGCTGAGTTTACTCTAGACATACAAGCTTTATATTGCCTCACCCTACCCAGGTGAAGCAGTGAACACATGCTGAGCCAGGAAGCATGGAGCGGGCACCCACTGTCTTCATCACATCTACCCAGAAAGATCAGGCAAGACAGAACAAGAGAGAAGAGGGGGGGGGGAGTTATTCACAGGCAATGCGATGCTGTGTGCAAAAAGCCCGACAGGGCCTTCTTATCGAACTGTGTGCAGTTGATAAGGCAATTTAGGCAGCTCACTGGATGTAAAATCCATGCATAACAACAAATGTGCTTTACAGACTAGAAACAATGAGAGAACGGAACACAAAGCCCGAGCCCCTTTACCAGAGCACCTAAACTATAGCAGTGTACACCCAGAAGCAGCTAGTATGCCACACGCCAGACTCTCCCATGAGCGACTAAGCGTTTCCGAGGGAAGTAGGGATGTGTGCACTCCACGGATGAGATGAGGTGGGGAGATTGGGTCGGGAGGATTACCAGATGCCCAACACTGTCTTAACACACCAGCACCCAGCATTTACATCACTATAATGTAAATGTTAATGTTCAGTTTCTGGTACACATTTTCCTTGCTGAGTTAACACTAGTTTCGTTTTCTTTATGCCTTCCACAAAGCAGTCCTCTGAGCTCAGTGGTACTCCATACCCTCTCAGTCCACTGTCCACTGTGTCAGGAAGTCTCATTAAGGACCCTTTTTCTTTTCGTGTTGTGGTGGTGCACCTCTTCTGACTATCTTCCTGACCCTGGCCTATGAACACCTCCCTCATCCCTATTCTTCAGATTTCTCACTGCCAGTGTCCCAGGAATTCCTGGCATTCCCTCCTGTCGTGGGGGGTGGGGGTTGGGGGTGGGGAGGGTGGGTATCTCTTTCTTGGTCCATGTCCATCATCAGAGAAATGGCTCAAATGAGGTCAATTTTCTTAAAGACTTCGAATGTTTCTATGCTTTTTTTTTTTTTTTTTTTTCTCTTTTCATCTTTGCATTTTAGCTGGACCTCCAGGTTGGACATCATTTTTCTGACAGCATGGAAGACAGGGCCCCATGGAAGACAGGACCCCATGGAAGACAGGGCCCATGGAAGACAAGACAGAACCCCATGGAAGACAGGGCCCCACTGTCCTCTCACCTCTGGCGAGCTGTGAAGCATCATGCCATTGTGACTTCCAACCCTTTTTAGACAGCTGGTCCTACTGCTTTTCTGGGGGCCTGTTTTGTCTTTGGTGTTCTGGCGCTCAGCCTTGGCCCTTTGGAATGGGTCTGTGTTCACTTCTGCTTTCCCTGTGCTACCAGGATATTGGTCGCTGTTCTTTTGAGACACTATGTTCTTTTGAGTCTCACTATGTAGTCCAGAATGGGTTTGAACTTGTTTTCCTGTCTCCGCCTACTAGGATTATAGGAGTGAACCACCACGCTCAGCAAATAAGGAGCTTAAACTCTTGTAAGTCAGACTTTATTTTCGGGGATCTTGAGAGGGCCTTGCATTTATGAAAGTAATATATTGGTTACCTGTGGCTCTGTCACAAACTCTCCCCAAACAATAGCCTTTTGTCACCATACTAGCTTTTATTTTACTTTTTTAAAATTGTTTTTGTTTTTTAATTTTTGGGTTTTGGTTTTTCAAGACAGGGTTTCTCTATGTGGCCTTGGCTGTTCTGTAACTCACTCTGTAGACCAGGCTGGCCTCGAACTCAGAGATCCTCCTGTCTCTGCCTCCTGACTGCTGAGATTAAAGGCGTGCACCACCACCGCCTGGCTCACCATACTAGTTTTTAAAGATTTGTTTTTGTATTTTATGTGTACAGGGCACAAGAACATGCGGTGTGTGTGCAGTACCCATGGAGGCCAGCAGAGGGCATTAGATCCTCTGAAACTGGGAGTTACAGATGGTTGTGAGCTGCCATGTGGGTGCTGAGCTCAGGACCTCTTGAAGAGCAGCCAGTGCTTTTAACCACACACCCATCTTTCCAGCCACTACAGTGTGTTTTATGGGTGAGGAATTGAGCAACAGATGAGGTCGGAGACTCTGGCTCAGTGTCCTTTGTGAGGTTCCATTGAGAGGCTCGAGAGTAGTGGTCTCTGAGGAGGCGGGTGCATGTGAGGTTTGCTCCTGGCAGGAGGGTCCCTGGGAGCCTTGGGGTGGGTGTGGGTGTGGATAGGGGTGTAGGGTGTGGGGATGGAGGCTCACAAGGCTGCCTGAGGGGCTTTCCAACATGTGCCCACTTACCTGGGGAAAAATGTAAGCGAAAATGAAAAGGAAGATATCGTGTCCCTTTATTTTATTTTATTTTTTTGAGACAGGGTTTCTTTGTGTAGCCTGTAGCCTTGGCTCTTCTGGACTCAGTTTGTAGACCAGGCTGGCCTCAAACTCACAGAGATTTTCCTGCCTGTGTGTGTGTGTGTGTGTGTGTGTGTGTGTGTGTGTGTGTTGGGGGCCTTTGTGCTCATGTATGCACATGTATGTGAGGCCAGAGGCCAACCCTGGCTGTCCTTCCTCAGACACTGGTCACCTTGCTGTTTTTGTGGCAGAGTCTCTCACTGGCTGGAGCTCTCTGATTAGGTTAGGCTGGCTGGCAAATAAGCCCCGGAGGTCTGCCTGTCTCCACCTCTCCAGTTCTTCCATTGTAAGCATGAAACTGCTCTCAGCTCCATCCCCTCCCCTAATGTGGGCCCTCTGGGGTTGAAGTCAGCTCTTCATGATTTCAGGGAAAGCACTTTATAACTCCAATTACCACTTTCATAAACCCTGACAGTTTGAGTATGTGTTTGAATGTGAGTGTTTTCAGGTGTGTATATGTGTGTGAGTATATGTTTGAGTGTGTGTTTGTATGTGAATTTGAGTATGTGCCTGTGTGTGTGATCACGTATGTGAGTGTGTGTGATCATGTGTTTGTATGAATGTACATGTGACTGTGTAAGTGCGTGCGTGTGCGTGTGCGTGCGTGTGCGCGTGTGTGTGTGTAGGCTTCCCAGAGGTACTCAGTCCTATGACATCCAGGCCTCCCCTTTAGGCCTCACAGGGAGTACCTGTACACCCTTTCTTAGGGTGGTCAGTGTTCTCAGACGGGAGTCTAGTTTATGTGTGGAAGGTATAAACCACGTGGTCAGATGTGGGGAGCTAAGTGGCACCAGGGATCTGGGTGGTCTCTTCCTCAGAATTAGATGATAATTTCTTTAGCCATCTATTAGTTTTGGGGTAGTAATTTTATTCATGTTTTTTTCTCTGTCTTTTCCTTTGTCAGTTCTGGGCTTGAACTTGAACTTAGGGTATCAGTCACATGAGGCAGATGCTCTGCTACCGAGCTACACCCCCAACCTCCTGTGTGGGTCAAGTGGGAATGTTTCTTTCTGTTTTCTTCTGCTCCTTGCCCTCTTCCTTGTCTGAGCATATTGCACTTGCATGCACCCAGGCTCCAGGGCCCTCAGACTACAGTCAGGTTTGAAGAGGTGACTTGGGGCCCCTGGACTGCGGTGGCTCTGCAGTGTGACAGATGAGCTCCTGGAGCTTCAAGGAAGTGATGTCTAGTGTGCCCATGCGTGTGGAAGCCACACCGATGGCACACATATTCCTCAGTGCTCTTCACTTTATTCTTTGATACAGAGTCTCTCACTGGGACTGGGCTCACTGATTGGCTAGACTGGTTAGCCAATGAGCCCTTGGGAACCTTCTGTTTCAACCTCTGGAATTATAGACGGCTGCTACACCCAGCTTTTTACATGGGTGCAGGAGAAACAAACTCAAATCTTCTGGCTCATGCTGAAAGCTCTTTACCAATGAGCCCCATCTCCCTGACCTCTGAGTGCTATAATTTTTTTGTTGTTGTTATTGAGTGACTAGAGACCTTGGAAGGTCTTTAAAAAAAAATTTTTTTTAAAGAAATTATTGCACATATTCATTTAGTGTATGTGTGTATACATGTGCATATGTGTATGTGTGTGAGTGCACATGCATGACAGAGAGGACAACTTGTAGGAATTGGTTCTTTCCTAACCATGAAGGTCCTGGGAATAGAATCTGCTAAGCTATCTTGTTAGCTGTCATATGGCAGCGATGATGTCATCACAGAACTGTCTGACACTTACTGAGTACTTACTATGTGTGCTAGATAGTTTTATGTCAACTTGACACAAGCTAGAGTCATGTAAGCGGAGGGAACCTCAATTAAGAAAATGCCTCCCTAAGATTTGACTTTCTATAGGAGGCAGTGATTTACGGGGGAGGGCCCAGGCCATTGTGGGTAGAGCCACCCCTGTCCTTGTGTTCCTGGGTTCTATGAGAAAGCAGGCCGAAACAGCCATGGGGAGCAAGCCAGTAAGCAGCACCCCTCCATGGCCTCTGCATCAGCTCCTGCCTCCAGCATCCTGCCCTGTTTGCCTTCCTGTCCTGACTCCCTTTGATGATGAGCTGTGGTGTGGAAACATAAACCGAACAAACCTTTTCCTCCCCGACTTGCTTTTGGTCATGGTGTTTCATCACAGCAATAGAAACCCTGATTTAGGCACTAAGCTAGAGACCTGCATACTCACTATGCTAGGGATTTGCTGGTCATTTTTTGGGTTGTCGACTCACTCATTCCTCCTGAGAAATTCGGTGCAATGATTTTCCCTCACTTCGCTGATGAGGAAACAGCTGGGGAGGGTCTGGCTCTTGCCAGGCCAGGTGGCAGTTGGCTGAGCTGGTATCAGGGGCAGACTAACCGAGTGTATACCCTTCGCCTTCATGCATTCCTGCCTGTTGGCAAACAGAACCCGAGCCACAGCCCGGGCCAGCCAGCACCGGAGAAGGAGGAACAGAAAACTCTTCACCGACTTAAATCAATGTTTATAGAGGGAAACCTGAGGCTTCAATCATCTGTTAATGGCTCCTGATGGCGCAAGGAGGCTTTCAGTCAGGCGAGACCGGTAGCTAAGAGGCCATCTTCTTGGAAAGACGATCATTGGCGTCTTTTCAAAATGGACTTGTACATTCTCGCTGAGCTTTAAAAAACGTCAAGTGGAGCTTTTACCACCTGAGGGGAATCCCCTTACAGCAGGTTAACACCACTTTGCTTCCGGTGTTCCTTGCGGGGAGGGGGGAGGTGTGCAATGTGATCTGATTCTCAAGACACCATGTACAAAAGGTGTGTGGGACCCACACATGCCTCCTCACCAGGATGGGGCTGCCCAGGCCATGGAGGAGTGTGGGTTGCCCTAAGTGCCTCCAGGGGAATGGCTTCATTCCATTTGTATTTTTATTTATCCATTGCTATTGTTGTTGTGTGTGTTTGTGATGTGTGTGTGTGTCCAGGTGTGCATGCCATGGCATGTGTGTAGAGGTTAAAAGATCACTGTCAGGAATTGGCTCTCTCCCTCTCCCATGTTGGTTCTACAGATTGGACTCAGGACACCAGGCTTGCCCAGCAAGTACTTTTACCCACTGAGCCATCTTGCTGGCCCCTCAGTTTCATTTTTTTTTTAAAATATAAGATAATACAACGGTCAACGTTAGTTTTCATGTTTCTTTGCTGTTCACATACATAAAAATATATTGGCAAAATGTTCACTGGGCAGTTTGTTATTCTGGAGCCTCCTCTCCTGCCTCTTCTTCCTTCTTCCTGCTCTTTTTCTTAAGAGACAGGATCTACCTCTCTGTCTATGTAGCCCAGGTTAGCCTCCAACCTCCTCTGCCTGAGGAGCTTCAGAAGGCAGGCCAAGCTGTTTCAAGTTTTACCTCTGGGCTCCCCCTGATCTTTCCCGCCCCGCACCCCCCCCATGCTCCCTCTTCAGCTCCCCTTGGGTGCCGCCCCCTGTGATCCCTGAAAGAGCGCTCCTTTTCAGGTTCTGCTGCTGGTCTCTACACCTCCAGACAGTAACACCTCAGGACTCCAGAGCGGCTGAGGGGAAATCTCCACAGCCCTGGGACCTGAGATCAGAAGCCTGGAGAAACTGAGAAGCTGAAATCACAGAGAAAACAGCAGCACCTGAGGCCTCAGTCATGGCTGTTGCTGACAGGGTACTTGGGGAGGGAGGCACGTCTACCTGTAACCAGTCTGCTTTGCGGTCTCTGTGGCAACAATGTATAAACTAGCAGAAAGCTTTATGTGGTTTGGCACTGTCAGCCAGGGACCAGGACCAGAAATCTGACCCCCTAGTGTAAGTTCACAGTTTTAGTTGAAAATTGTTTAGTTTAGCTCAGAGTTCAAGCCTGTGTAGACCCTTTGAAGGATGAGTCAATAGATCCGTCCCCCACACCTCTTTAACTGTCATAATTGCTTTTCCAGCCTCTGTAACTGTCACAAAGGCCATCTTTAGCCCCTTAGTAGGACCCTTCCCAATTTGTTAATTTCAGGTGAAAACTCTGAACAAAACCCCACCAATCCCCGAGCTCCCCCAAGCTCAGGACTTGAAGTCCCACCAATTCTCACTCTGGGAATCTCTGCCCTAGAAAGCTCCGGCCCCTAAGAAATCCTATACAAAGGCTGTGTCTGTTCAGTTCTCTGTTGCCTTCTCCCCAGGTGGAGCAGAGGCAGCTGGTCCTGGATTCATCCGTCCTCTTCCCGGACCCTCCATTAAATCTCTTGTATGAGATTTGCTGCCTGGTGCGACTCTTTCATTAGAAGAAGCCAAGAAGCAATGAAGAGAAGCGGAGGAAGAGTGGGGCTGAGGCTCCTAAGCTCCTCAACTCAACTGGGGATACCTTCCCCTGGGAGCTGTAACGCAGAGCTGTGTGGTTTCTGGGCACCCCGCTCTTAGGATGCCCTTCCCTTGGGACACTGCTCCATCTCAGAGCTGTGCGGTCCCTGGGTTCCCGAGTCCCAGGACACCTTCTCATCCCATCAGGAAGGCCAACACCCTCCATATCTTTTTTTTTTTTTTTTTCTCACCATCACCCTCTGCCATAGCGAGACTATACGGAAGGAGGCACCTCTCTCTGTGTCTGCTGTCATT
Organism: Acomys russatus; assembly: GCF_903995435.1. NCBI lineage: Eukaryota > Metazoa > Chordata > Mammalia > Rodentia > Muridae > Acomys > Acomys russatus. Next base: position 29,137,110 of record NC_067168.1, on the reverse strand, counting down.
GTCACACAGCACAGCTGGGTTTCGGCCATTCCTGGTTGTGGCTGCCTCTCTGTCTCTGTCCCCTAAGCCTTTCTGCAACTGTGCTCCCCTGCAGGGGGTGTAACTGCCCGGGGTCCCCTACAGAGCCAGGGTCACATAATGGCTGATTCCTTGTGTCATGGATGGCAGTCATCTGGCAACATCAGCAAAGCTCAGGGCCAGTGACTTCCCTGAGTGGAAGGGCTCCCTGCGAGCCATCGAGCCATCGATCGGTTGCTCAAGACCTGATTTGTTTATTGGAGGTAAGCACCAGAAGCCAGGTGGCAAGTTCTCTCTTCCTGTAGAGATGCCATCCAATGGGGTGGGGAGTTGGGGGGCAGGGAGGGCAGAGCTCGAGGCTGTGCATCTTCTCCTTGACTTACTTGGGAGCAAGAAGGAAATGACTATTTAGGAAGCTGGAACTGAACAGCCGTTCCTTGGCTAACAGCCATCTAAACAACACAGTAAGCTACTATTTCAGTTTGAAATGACCAATCAATACTCACTCAGACCACTGCTCACTCTGGACACAGGGCAGTGCTTAATCAGTGGTGCAGTAGCCAGTGAGTTTGGTTTGAGCTTTCCAGTTTCTCTCTGGAGTGCCGTACCCTAAGTAAGAATGCTATGTGGACCCTGTCCAGAGCCCGTGTGTGTGTGTGTGTGTGTGTGTGTAAAGCTCTTCAGAGCATCCAGGGACCAATTGTTTGATTTCTGGATGGCTCTCAGCAGCAGGCTGACTTGGTGGGAGCCAGCATTCACCACAAAACTGAATAATTTCCTCCACTCCTTTGGTTTCGGCTCCTGTTTGGCTATTAGTCAGGGTTGGTGAATCTGTGCAAACCTCTCTTCCTAGCCAGGGTCTGGGATCACTGGTCACCATGTGGCTCTTTCCTACTGAGCTCAGAGGGGACCTCAGACTCCTTGTAAACCTAGGGCTTCAGCTGGTGATGGTCAAATGTCTATATAGTTGGCTCATGAGAGGAAATGTGTATGTGTGTGTGTGTGTGTGTGTGTGTGTGTGTGTGTGTGTGTGTGTGTGTACATGAGAGTATCAGGAAGTCAACCTCAGGTGACATCTATTTTTTTGTTAAGACAAGACAAGGTCTCTCACTGGGATCTGAGGGTTAGGCTGGCTAGCTGGTAAGTGCCAGGAATCTGCCCATCTCTAACTCCTTGGTGCCAGGGTTATGAAAAACAAGACCCCTTCACCTGGCCTTTTCCATGGATGTTAGGAGTCAAGCTCTGCTCCTCATGTTTGCATAGCAAGCTCTTTATTGAGTCATCTGCCCGGCGCCCCAGAGAGGTAGAATGTCCTTGTGGACTTGGCCAGGTACCCTTTTCACACCCAGGCTCTTATGGTTGCTCTTTGCCACTAAAGCAACCAAGTTTTCTGTTTATTTTTCATTCAACACCAAGAGCAACGTTGTTTTTTTGTTTTTTGTTTTTTGTTTTTTAAGTCATAAACAGGGCTGGGGAGATGGCCCAGTGGATAAAGCACCCTTGTCAAAGCTGAGCAGGTCCTCATAATCCCGGAAGTGGGGAGACTGGGATGGGGCACCCCAGGACAAGCTGGCTATTCTAGCTGATCAGGGAGTGCTGGGTTCAACCGAGAGACCCTGCCTCAATAAAGTGGAGAGTGATTGAGGAGGACACTTGGGGTCCACTTGAGGCCTCCACATACTTGCACACAACAGATGCACCCCTCCCCACATGTGTGTTCCCAGGCACACGAACATTCATATACAAATGTATACCACATACATATGCAGAGAGAGAGAGAGAGAGAGAAGAGAGAGAGAGAGAGAGAGAGAGAGAGAGATGGGGATCGGGGTAGGAAAGAAGTTTACTGTGACAATCCATCATACTCCTGACTTGTCAGTAGAAAATATTGTGCCTTTTAGTCCCAATTAGCAAAACTTGCCATTTTGCAGCTTTTTCATAAGATAATAGGTTCTCCTGGGACCTCGGAGACTCTCCTGCAGCTAGGTTTGCTGGTCGAGTTCTGGTCTGCAATTAACGGGAGCCTTAGTGTGTTTGTGCTACTTTGGGTCAAACAGAGGCATCAAGCTCAAGTTTCAGTCCTCCTTTAAACACCCCAAGCCACAATTAGCTATGGGAACAGCAACTCCAGGAATCGTCCTCGCGCCGCCCCGCCCCCACCTTCACGGGGATGGTGATCACCTTTCTCTTGGCACATAAAAATTATGCATTCAAGTCACATCACACAGACTAAGCGCACGCCCTCTTATAGAGAGCCTCAAGAATATTTTGAGGTACTTGGCCTTGGTTAGAAGGTCACTTCTATCTGTGAAGGTCACCACCAATCAGCTCTCAGTCTTCCCTGGGGCAGTTGTCCCTGGCTTACCCTCCTCCCCGCTTGAAAATCTTGGATCCTTCTTTTCTCGACATCCAGGCTGTGGTGGGCAGAGCTGAGTGAGACCATGAGGGCCAGTCCTGGGAAAATGAGAACTCTCTTCTACAAATGTTGTGGGAATGGCTGCTGGCAGCTCGGGCAGCTGCCCAGCTCTATTCACCTCCTGTCTCAGTTTTCCCAAGGAAACACTTACTGAGCATTTATCAAACACCCAATCTGTGCCAAGAAGCAGAACCAAAGTGTGTGTTCCAAGAATTCACAGTACCAAAAAGGGGAAGTGGACTTGGGCTCCCATCCCTAACCAAGGGGCTCTCTGCAATTGATACCCACTTGCAAAGGAAAAACAAAACTAGTTTTCTCCAGTGGAACCTCACTGGGCATATTAACCACACATGGGCGGGCGTCATGCCCAGCAGTAGATGGCTGGCACAAACCCAACTCCACGGTATCTTTTGTAGACTTTCTGTCTCATCTTGCTTTGGGTAATTTCTTTTTTCTTACTGGTCTGCTTGTGTATCATGGTCTCCAATTTTGTGTTTCCTTTTTTGGGTTTGGGTGTGCATTTTTTACTGTAGTTTTTAGGCTATAAGATGCACCTGGCCATAAGACGCACCCAGTTTTTAGAGCAGCAAAACAAGATAAACAGCAATCAGACCATAAGGCGCACCCTAATTCCCTCCCACTTTGGGGGGCGGGAAGTGCATCTTACGGTCTGAAAAATATGGTAAATCTTTTTCTTTTTTGTCGTTTTGTTTGTATCATTTTTGTTTTTTGTTTTTTGAGACAAGGTTTTCCCTGTGTGGCCCTGCCTGTCCTGGAACCCTCACTGTAGGTCAGACTGGCTTCAATTTCATAGAGATCCTGGAACTCAGATCCACTTGTTTCTGCCTCCCAGGTGCTACAATTAAAGTTGCACACCACAACCACCACCACCACCACCACCACCACTACTGGGTTCATTTGCTTTCTAAAAAGAGAGAATAAAAGGGCATGGAAGTGGGTGGATGGGGGATATTGGAAGGATCTGAGAGGAGGGGAAACCATAATCAGAGTATATTGTATGAAAAAAATATTTTTAAATTAAAATGTATGGGAAAAATAGTTTGCTGCCTAGTTGTAGGAACCAGGCCCGACTGTGCTGCCTGCCTATCTTGCTGTTTCATGTCCTGTTTCTGGCAGCTTCCATGTCTGTGTTTATCTTGGTTAGCTAATCATGTTTACTGCTCTGAGAATGTGCCCTTCCCTTCCTCGAGACTTGTCCTCCTGTGTGCAATCACCTCTTGAGGGATTTCACCTGGGAGGAGGATTCCTGTTTTGCTATAAGAAGGCTCTTTGGAACTCTGGGAAGGAGAATAATAAATCGCTGCTGCAGCTGCTGCGGTGGCTGCTCCTCTCTTAGCACGAAGGGCCCTCTGTGTTATTGTGTGTGTGTGTGTGTGTGTGTGTGTGTGTGTGTGTGTGTGTGTGCGCGCGCATGACTTAAATCCGCAGTCCCTTGCCCTTGACTCAGTACCAGGGTGGCGCGGGTGCCACACCTAGTGATGGAGCCTCCGAGATAGCCTCTCATCACCGAGCCATCCTGAGTCACAAATGTGGTGTAAACACAGAAGACGGCTGAGGACCAGGCAAGGCTTGTCCAGGAGAGAGGGAGGGGAGACTATTAGCACAACAGGGAACAGCATGTCCAAAAGCAGGGTTATCATGGTGGGGGGTCTGCAGACTGTGATGTCTCCTGCGGATTATTCTAAGGACTAGATTGTCAAACCCCCTGCCATCTGGAGATTCTCTAGGTGACCTTTGCTCTGGAGCTTCTGGCTGTGGTCCACCTCTGGCCGAGGTACTGTCTACCTGGTCCTGATCACTGGCCTTTTCTGTAGCCATGGCCTCCAGGACACTGTGCTCCTAAAGCTCAGAGCTGGCTTTGACTGGTGCTTCTAAACACGTGCATGATCAGTGCTGTTGCTGGTCCCGGAGGAGCACAGGGAGGCAGCCTGTGAACTGCCGCTGTGCGGCCTGATCTATGGGTGCTGCTTACTGCTTACTCAGCTGCAGGGAGACCTCTCTCTCCCAGTCCTCCCTGGAGTCCCTCTTCCGCTGTGGTGAGAAGGGCTGTTTTTACATTGAAGTGAAGTGCTTGGTACGCAGTCTTTAGACTAGAAAGAGGTGACTGGGCACTCTCTTGATTCTCTATTAAAATAAGCCTTTGTTTCCCACCCACGTATTAGCCAGGTTCTGTCCTTGCTTAGCTTCCGAGATCAAGCTGGATCACATGTGTTTCAAGGAGGTAGGATTGTAGACCTAAAAATCAATTTTTTGTTTGAAGGCTTACTTTGCCTCCACCAGTGCCTTCTCCAGAGACAGTGAGCTTCCTTGGGAAGGGTCTCATGAAAAGTGTTTTGTCTTAATACAACTCAGTGGTGTCGTGTGCAGATTTGAGGTCAGCTCGGACAGTCACGGCATAGGCAGGGCTTATCTTGGGACACAGAATGTGGGGGCCTGACACCCCTATGCACCTTCCTTGGGAATTTGGGTGGTTTAGGGATACTTTTTCTGAATTGAGACCTGAGGACAAGGTAGGAGAAAGGAGACTCCATGAAAACATCCAGAGACGTGTCCAAGAGAGGACTGTCCAGGGTTAGGGTTTTGTTTGCAGATCATAGAGAACCGACCTCTGTCTGGGCTCCTGTTTCCCTGTGGCCCATGGGCTGGGCTCTGTGCATCCTCTTCCCCCTCCCTTCCCTCCCCCCCCCCCCAGGAAAGAAAGAGGCCTGCAGTGCAGCATGCCAGGGGCTTAAGGAGAAGGCTCTTAACACAGCAGGGCCCTGCAGATGTGGCCTGACAAACCCCAGGCTGGTGTCATCATCTGTTCACGGGGACACAGCTTCACAAAGTCTCTGGACTGGAAGGAGCATTGGAGGTCATCAGTCTCCTCCAGTCCTTGGGTGGGAACTTGCAGTCCGTCCCAATAATGTAAGAGTCTGTCCTTCTACTGTGCAAAGGAAAAGACCTGGAGACAATTTGCTCCGGCCTCTCCACAGTGCATCATTAAGAACTTCCTTACCCTGTGGATGTCAGTCCTTTGCGAACCCACCCCCCTCCCCCCCACCCAAAAGACGAAGTGTATAGCTCATCTTGGTTTTGTGTCTAGCAATGAGGGATGGAGTAAGGCCAGATTTAGGAACACAAATCTTTTTGCCCTTCACACTATAGCTATGAGAATGGTCTCCATGGTTACAGCAGCTTCTCAGAGGTGTCTGGGTTTTCATTTTTATTCCACTAGTCCTCTAAATGTCTAATTTATGACTAATCAGTTTAGGCAACCTGGAAAGTTTCTCGTGTGTATCTGAGTATCAAGAAATGTATATTATATATATTCAAAGCCAAAAAGTAGGTTGACAGGCAACATTTTTTTGGCACATTTTTTTCTTCTCCCACTTTAAAAAGGATTTGGGCTGACTTTAAAATGTTCAAGTTAAACAAGATTCAATGAAAGAAACACGGTCTTCAGATTCTTCAAAGGCACGTGAGCCACAGAGGGCTGGGGCTGACCTAATTATGTTTTCTTTAATGTGGAATAGCTATTTGCCCAACATCCTATTTGCATCTCACCATCACATTCAAATGGCAAGGACATTGATTTCTTTTTTAAAAGCATTCTTTGAACATGAAAGTGTTTTTTTTTTCCCCTCCTTGTGAGAGCAGCGATAAGGATGGATCGATAATTACATTGTTGGATAAAAATGAATATAAATTTTATTGAAAAAAAAAAAAAAAAGAAAACAAAAACAACCCCAGCAACAATGTGAGGATAGCATCTTCGACAGCCAGCGGCCCCACACAATTCGGCACACATGTTAGGAGAAATAGTCACCTCTGCAGTTTTACTTACTCCAAATGATAAAAAGGACAGACCTCAGATAAATTACCTTTGAAACCTGACAATAGTGTGCTAAGCGGTCACACCATTTAACCCTGTGTTTACCGTGGGCCAACCAGTGTACTTCAATTAGTGGAGCTAGAATCCAACCGCTCCAGTAAGTATGGCAAAGAAAACGCCAGAGCACTGGGGTAACTTTTCTCCTTTTCAAGCCCTTTGAGAATTTCGCAGACTTTATTGGCAACGTATCCCTCCTGCTTTGCAACAGGAAATGAATGATTCTTTGTATCTAGCTCAAATCCTTCGTGAGGAGTCTACTCCGGTGGGACAATGTAACATAAGGAGAACTCAAAATATTCACAATCAGTCCAGCTGAGCTGGTGGCACTTTTGAAGCAAGCTGAAAAGAGCTTAATTGCACCCTTTTGCCCTACCACGCCCCATCCTTCTGCACCCTGGCACCCTTCCTGGGGCCTGCCTGGCAAAATGCTGAGTTTGATCAGTTTCAGCCTGTCATTGGCATAGCAATGAGTGTGATCAAAGCGACCCCAGCCAGGTAGGCCTGTGTCCAGGGTTTCTGTCTCAGGAAGGGATTTCTGGGCAAACCACTTAATTCTTATCACATTCTGTGTCTTCTCACCACGCCAGGCCAGGAAGTCTCTCCAGGCTTTTCTCACAGTCTTCATGGCAACGCCGACCTCGGTGTATCCACGATGACGGTATAACTCGTCCACGAGGGACGAGAAAGCACCTAGTGATTTTTAAATAAACGTCATAGAGAGATCCAGCTTAGGGGTTTGCAGAAGCGGCAACTTCGCAATCGACCACGAGGGGGCGCTTGTGCCATTCAATCGGCCACTGGGACTCGTGCACTGGCAGACAAAGGGGGATTTGAATAAAAAACCTTCAAAACGCAACCTCCAAATTTCCAGCCTGAGCAGCATGCGTGTAAAAATTCATGAAGATTGGATTTAGTTTCATGTATCTTTACTTCCATGGAAAGAAATGCAGGCGTTTTTCCGAGTGCACCTACAGCTGCCTTGACAAAGGGGATGCCTGGATAAATGGGGAGGGCGGGTCGTGTGGCCCTGGGAGAGGCCGGGCCTGGGCCTCTGGTGCTGAGGACAGCTCCTGTTTTGTTGGGTGGCATCCTCTACAAGCTCCAGAGTTGGTTTATTATGCTGTTTTAAGAAAACGTGGAGATTGTCCTCTGCAGGGCTAACAGTAGCAGTCGGGGCTGTTTCTAGTGAGTGGCAGGAATCGCAGTAACACTTACTATTTAGTTAAAACGTAGCCCACTTCTTTCTGCTCATAAAATAAAGGGGGTGATGAAAGGCTGTTTCCATGCTGTGCAAACCCCACCATTTCCTGGTAGTGGTGACGTTCCCCCACCCCTGGCTTTTGTGCGTTTTCCAGGAGTGAGAGACAAGATGCTGACGGACTAAGACTGCCAGAGGACCTTGGACACAGGCCAAGGAGGCTTAGCCCTTAGCAGCCAAGCCAAACCACAAGTGAGGCTACACAGCCTAGTGGAGGGTGGATACCTAGTACCAGGTGGGTGGCGGTGGGGAAGCTGTGGAAAAGGGTCCGAAGAGGATGAAACATTGAAGTTCTGGGATCCTAGATCTTCAGATACGCTCCATTTGGCAGAGGTGTGGGTGGCTATGACTGAGTCCTTTGTGTTCATGGATACCGTCCCAGCATCCAGCACTTACCAAGAAAGAGTCTGATGAGCTCTTACCGAGGGAAGAGTTGAATTCAGAGGCTGTGAGTAGCCCAGGCTGGCTCTGGCTGCAGCTGAGCCTGAGGTCATCCCTCAGAGAGGAGTGAGGGATGGGAGGGGGATCCTGAGATAGGCACACTGAGCAATGTCCTAGAACCCGTAAGTTTGATGGGAACATCCTGGGGTGCAACTGTGCATTGGGATGCTATTGCAGGAGCCTCTTGGGGGCCTTCCTCAAGGCCTTCCCTGCCTGCTGCCTGCTGCCGGCTGTAGCCTGCCTTTCCCTCAGCCGTTGCCATGGAAACGCCAGCCTCAGGTGCTGCTGAGGGCCAACTAGGCAGCTGAGGCTGTTTAGGACAGGCCCAAGCAAGTAAGAGGCCCTCCACTGTTCCCAATAGAAGGTGGATCTCAAGGCAGGAGGGAAAATGGCAGTGATAGGGCTTTTCTCAGAGACAGGCACAAACACTCTCTCAAGGGGCAGGGGGTGGTCCCCTTAGTCCGGTTTTGCTCATAAGGGACCCTGGACTCAGCAGAATCTTATCCTATAATTGTCCCTGGTCCTGCTGCAGTTTCTCTGCCTGCCCAGGGCCCAGATCTCCATTCATGGTCATCAGCCAGGCTCTTGACAGGCCATGGAGGCATCCGAGGCTCCGGTGAAAGACTGATTGCAGGCCCAGGCTCAGGCTAGGAGGACATCCTCTGGCCCTGGGCTGAACTCGGTAGGCACATAGACTTGCGGATCTTCACCCTTAAGTGTAGGTTTCTGGCCTAACCAAAAACACCACTCCATGCTAGGTCCCAACTAGGACACCCGTGTGTGCACATGGCAGCTTTTTCCCCCCCTTGTCACATCTCAGAGACTCGAGGGATTGGGAGAGGACAACCTCCCCTATGGTAGAGGGTTGCAGCTTCTTTTCCACACCTCCCTTTTTTGCAAGCTCTTGAAGCACATGAAGTGGCTACTAGAAGCACGAGGAATCTGGATGATGGGCAGGCCTGACCGACATTCCTCGGGGTCCAGAAGTAGTGGAGAAACACCGTGTTACTTGAGGGACTGGCATCTCTGACAGACTCCGCCTCAGACATCACTGGGGCCGGAAGGATAATTCTCTAGGCATTGTGTGGAAAGCTTTGGGCACGGGGCAACATCTCTGCTTTCCCAACCCAGCTCTACAACAACAGAGCGCTAACAGGAGGGCAGGCACAGGCGTGGGCATACACTTCACAATATCTTGGATTTACATAGCACCTTCTTCTTCTACGGGACCTTTGCCTCTGCCCCCTTTATCCACAGCCACAGAGTGAAGCCTTCAGCAGCACAGACTACTCAATGCCTGTGGCAGAGCAGGGAAACCGAGGTAGGGGCCCTGAAGTGGGTTCATGCAGGTTAGTGGTGTCCCGGGCTCTCCGCGCTTAGCTTGGGCCTTCCTTCTTTGGGCAGAGGGCTGGCCGTAGCCCCGGGAGGCTGCGGGCAGGCCGTAGCCCCGGGAGGCTGTGGGCTGGCCGTAGCCCCGGGAGGCTGTGGGCAGGCAGCCGCTCACTGGCCGTTCACTTTGTATTTCAGGATGTACGAGTAGAAGTTGTGGTTTGCGTTTTCTAGCACCATGACGTAGACTTCCTGACAGCCAGCCGTGTTGCAGCTGCCCTCCCAGTAGCCTTCCGGGTTAAGGGTCAGGGGCCATGTGTCCTGCCCTTTCACCAGGGCTTTGGCGACACCATGCAGCTTCAATTTGAAAGCTATGCTGCGGTTGGCGGGAAGCACACCCGAGAGGGGCTCCAGGAGCTCATGGTCCTGCCCCCAGTTGCCGAAGCTCTCGGGGAACACGGGCCAGTTCACCTTGGTGTTGGCACAGCACAAGAGGTAGTTGAAGACAAAGATGAAGTTACCTTGCCCTTGCTTCTTCTTCACAAATATCTTAAGGGCGAACTTGCCAGCGTGGGGCAGCTGGACTTTCAGCTCCGTCCTCTTCTGTCGGTTCAACTGGAAGATGTATCGCCGCTGTGTCTCCTCGGTGATGGGCCCGTCATCTCCGTGGAGTGACGCCAGGACGCTGATGCTCTCCTCCACGCCGAAGCTGATGGAGCAGCGGCCGTCAGTCGTGTGGATGATGGGGTCAGGGTGTGAGGGCTTCGTGATGCCCATCTGCTCTGAGAACCAGCTAGGGCCCACGGGCTGGTGAAGCTCCGTGGGCAGCCGGACAGAGAAGTCTACATAGTTGCACTTGAGTGTGTACTCCAGCACTGAGCTGTAGATCTCAGAGTTGCCTTTGGCAAAGATCTGCAGCTTGTGGGTGCCCATGGTTGGAGGGTACACCTCCAACTTCATCCCATTCTTCCTGAGGCTCAGTAGCCCGTGTTCCTGCTTGCCGTTGAGCATGAACATGAACAGTGTCGGGGCACGGCTCTCGATGGTGACTGTGGCTTTCCCGTTCACTGTGGAGAGGAAGGAAGGGTGCGGTGAGATGGGTCCAGTGTGTACCGGTGAATGCTTACCCACTTAGGAAGGGGTGACTTACAGTGTGTGCCCCTGCCTGTGGTGTAAACATTTCCACTAAGCCTGATTTTACCAATGCCATGTCAGTGCACATAGTTTTCTTCTGCTTCATTTAGGTGAATGTTTGTGAAAGAGCTAATAACTTGGGGGTGGCGGCAGGGAAAGGGCCCTTTTCCCTGCCCCAGCCCTAACGTTTTCCTTTCCTTCACTATCCCATTTGGTTTACACTAGATGAAGCCTGCCTGGATATTTTTACCTGATTCCAGAGCCAGGAAGGGACCCAAAGGGTGGAAAGAGTGCCATTCCCTCAACTGTAGTCTTAAAAAAAAAAAAAAAAAAAAAGGTTTATTTCTATGTGCTTGTTTGTATGTCTCTGTGGGATTAACGCCTGTATGTGTGTGCCTGTGGAGTCTGGAAGAGGGTACTGGGTCCCCTGGGGCTGGAGTCACAGGCGATTGTGAGATGACTAAAGGATGTGGGTGCTGGGAGCAGAATTCAGGTCCTCTGGAGGAGGAGCTATCCCTTAAGCACTGAGCTATCTCTCCAGCTCCCACATATCACTCCTCTGACTCTGGTGCCAGCAGCTGTCATAGGAGCACAGTACCTCGGCCAGTTGGAGGGGCTTCATTGCAGGAATGTATGCCCAGGTGTATGAATAGGTTATGTTTCTGTTCTTCCCTCTCCAATACTTGCTTCTCACATAGGGGTGCCATAGCTTCTAGAATGGGTCTTGACTCCCCCTTGATCTGCATTTTCGTATTCCTTTATTTGCTCATTGTTTTTCACCTGGCTTTTGCAGCTCATGAAGGCTTTTTCTATCTGGGCTTCCCCGGCTCCTCAGGACAGTGTCAACTCTGAAAGCCTGGCCTTGCCTTCTGTTGGAAGTGAGCCACCACACCCTTTGCCCCAGAAACTTCTCCAGCCCTGCTCATGGATGGAGACAGGCAAAAAAGAAGGCTGTCTGGTTCAAGTTCACTATTAGTCCTCCATTCTGCATGTAGTGAGGATTCACCCCAAAAACTGGCTACAAAGATCCTGTCCCAGCCCTTCAGGTGAGCTGGAAGGATGCTGGAGGGATGCTGGAGGGATTTTGGAGTGCTAGAGGGATGCTGGAAGGATGCTGGAAGGATGCTGGAGGGATACTGGAGGGATATTGGAAGGGTGCTGGAGGAATGCTGAAGGGTGCTGTAGGGATGCTGTAGGGATACTGTAGGGGTGCTGTAGGGATGCTGGAGGGGTGCTGGAGGGATACTGTAGGGGTGCTGGAGGGGTGCTGGAGGGATGCTGGAGGGGTGCTGGAGGGATGCTGGAGGGGTGCTGGAGGGATACTGTAGGGGTGCTGGAAGGGTGCTGGAGGGATGCTGGAAGGGTGCTGGAGGGGTGCTGGAGGGGTACTGGAGGGGTGCTGGAGGGGTGCTAGAGGGATGCTGGAAGGGTGCTGGAGGGATGCTGGAAGGGTGCTGGAGGGATGCTGTAGGGGTGCTGGAGGGGTGCTGGAGGGATACTGTAGGGGTGCTGGAGGGGTGCTGGAGGGATGCTGGAGGGGTGCTGGAAGGCTCTTTCAAAGAACCCATCGTTTTCAGAATGAATCATGTGAGCACGTTTCTCTACTCTGCCTCTGCCTGGGCTGTGGCTCTTTGGAAAGAGCTTGGTGTCTGTCCTAGAGAAGCCTTGGAAGAAGTGTGCTAAGCATCTCAGAAGAGATGCTTCTGGAAGAGCCATGACTGGCACCTGTCTATCCTCTCTGCCTCTTCTTTCCCTCCCTTCTCACCCCCTCCAGCTTCCCTCTCTGGCCTCCCCCCCCCCATGCCTATTCTTAAGGCGACCACCAAGAAATATCCTTTCGATATGTAGCATGAATATGGAATTGCATATTTAGACTCGTATAAATTAAGAAATCTGGTGTTTACATTTTTATGTCTCCCAAAAGAAGGCAAACTCAACTCAGCGACATGACTATGCTGTCGTTGTGGTCTGCTCGAGTCTTTCTTGTGGTCTGACGTCTCCCAATAGAGACGGCAGCTGTCTATCAGACCCAGGCCCAGGAAATGAGCTTCAAAGAGAGCAGCCGTGGGCTCTTGCTTCAACAGCCAGACTGGTCACATGCCTGTTGCTCACCAGAGGCCATGGGCGCTCTGCATCCAGGTCAGGAACTCCATGGGGAAGTGCAGGAGGCAAGAGGCACCTGCTCCCTGACCCCTTCTCTATCTCCTTACTCCATCCATCATCCTGCAGGGTAGAGTGGGGCCAAGGCCATAATCCCACAGGCAACCCTAGCTGGTTGACAACCTCTGAGAGCTCAAGCCTTCTGTCTGGGATGATCCAAGGAGGCCTCTGGTAACAGAGTTGGCGCTGACAGGTAGGGCTTTGACGAGGACGGGGAGCTGGCCCTGCTGTGTGCCAGGAGGAGGACCAGGCTCTGGATTCCCAGAAGGGCATGAGAAACAGTGCTTTAGGGAGGGATAGCCCTTTGGGGTCCATGACTGGGATTCTGGCATCAGATCTTGCTCCTGCAAAGTGTGCAAACATCCAGCTGCTATGTTTTCCACGGTGCGTGAGGGGACGACAAGTGTCAGCTCAGGCCAGCCATGGGAGACGGCTAAGCCTTTCTTGGCTCACTCTAGCGGGCAGGGAGCTTCGGTCACCCCTGGTGTACCCACCTGCCTTGTGTACCCACCTCTCCTTACCTGTTCTGATCATGGACGTCTCTGGGTGGGCACTCAGCATGCCCTTATTGTAGAATTCACTCTTGTGATACATGTTGTTTTCAAACTGCCTCAGAGACTGAGGCGGCTTCAGCAGTTGCCAGTTTTTGTTGTCTGGAAAGTGGTCCTCAATGAACAGGGCAGGGTGGGTGAGGAAGTAGAATTCGTTGTAGCTGCAGTGGAGAAAGGCCTGGTTAGGAGCCTTGTGTAGGAGCAGGCCTGACTACCATCACCCACACTCGGGTGTCTCTCATGGGGGAGCTTTGGTACCTTGGCCTAGCTGGCCCAACCACTGGAGGGGTATTGCTGATAACTGAAGGGAAGTGATATGATCTGGGGTCCTAACGTGGGCTCTGGAGACCCTTCAGTGGCTGTGTCCAGACACAGGATCCAAGGCCCCTTCTGAGACAAGGCCTAGCATGAACTTGTGGCCTGCTCTCAGATCCTTAGAATGGTAGGAGTCAGGTGGGGCGGGGGGGCTAGAAAGAATGGCTCCCTCTGGGTTTAGTGGCCCCAAGTAATTTAAAAGGATGAAAAGCCTGGTCCGTGGAACAGGCGTGGACATCAAGGGCTTGCAGAGGTGGGGAGGCAAGGTGCCAGTGTTCTAGTCGCATTGGAGACCTTCTTGTCCCCGTGCCTGAGGCGCTGTGCAGGGAGGCGACTTCTGTGGCTCCTTAGGGCCAGTCAGAGATGGAGACAAAGAGAAGAAAAGGGACACAGCCTGGGCTTTGGGAGGCTTTGCTCTGCCTAAGGGGGACAATGTTGAGAGTAATAGATGTATGCAGGGTGAGCGTGTGAGTGCTACGGTTTCATCAGTTAGTTTCTCAAATAAAAGAGGGATCAAGGTTGCCAAGGGTCATCATGACCCATGAGAATGTCACGGTTGGGCTGGCCAAGCCTCATCTGAGGATCGTGGATCAGTCTGTACCATGGGGGCCCAGGGTGGCTCAGCTCCACCTACAGCTCTCCTCTCTGCCAATCACATCCTTTTTTCTCCTTCAGAGACAGGAAGTGGGAGGGTAAGATGGAACGCCCTCACACGTGGCCTTGGGCAAACCTGAGGGGCTCCTGGGGTCATGGAAAGGTTGAGGTGACAAGAAAATTCAGCTTCTTGCAAGTGAGCCGGCTGTGGGGAAGCCTGGATGCCTTCCCTTCTCACCAGATGCTTTCCTCCTTCAACCAGATGCCCCTGCCCCCACCTGACACACACACACACACAGACCAGACACTTGGCAAAGCTGAGCCTCGTACTTACAGAAAGGTGAATTTGGAGGTGGTGGTGTCCACCAGGCCGCTGCCCCAGGTGCTGTCCAGCAGGTGCCAATGGCCTTCCAGATACACAGCATTCCAGGCATGGTCAAACTCCCCAGAGAAGCTTTGCCCGGTCTGGTAGCCGAAGCCCTTGGAGTAGCCAGGCACCATAACACACTGTACACCAGCGATTCTAGGGATGGGACATTGGTCTGAGAAGGGGCTTGAGTGCTCGGGTTAGGGACAAGAAGCCATCCATAGTGCTGGCAGGCCCTGCCTGTGCAGACTGGCTGCAGCTCTGTTGTTTGCTACTCCCCGGAGACACTTCAGCTCACTTCTGAAGTGTCTCCCCAGGGCCTGCTTGACATGATCCAATGCACAGGGAAAATGAAGACAGGAGGGAGGACGGCCTCAAGAATGCAGGGAGTAGGAAAACCGAGACGTTCTTGGAAGAAAACCAACATGAAAGAGCTGTGCGTAGACTCTGGGAGAACCAGGACACCTCAGAAGGATGCTGGTGCTGAGGGCAGGAGGTAGCTGAGATCCGATTCCTGGCCATTCCCCACCAAGCATATCTACATGGGCACAGGAAGGGCAGGCAGACAGGTGTGCTTAGCACTGGCCTAGGGAGAATGGGCTGGTTGCCAGGATACCTGGCCATCAGTTTTGGCCTTCATGAACAGGGAATGGAAGATATCATGGAACGTTAATATCTTTTACTGACTGACTGCCTGGGCCTCTGTATTGGCTAGTTTTATGTCAACTTGACACAAGGTAGAGTCATCAGAGGAGGGGGCCTCAATTGAGAAAATGTCTCCAGAAGATCCGGCTATATATAGGCAAGCATGTAGGGCATTTTCTTAATTAGTCATCAATGGGGGAAGGCCAAAGCCATTGTGGGTGGGGACACCCCTCGCCTGGTGGCCCTGGGTTCTGTAAGAAAGCGGGCTGAGCAGACCACAGGTAGCAAGCCAGTATGCAGCACTCCTCTGTGGCTGCCTCTGCATCAGCTTCTGCCTCCAGGTTTCTGTCCTGTCCTGACTTCCTTCACAGTATGAACTGTGAACAGCAATAGTGACCCTGACTAAGACAGCCACCATTTTGAATTTCCTATCCGTTTCATAAGGAATGGAAACGCTGACTGGCTAGCCCTGGCTTTGGGGGTCTTTTTGACAGAGTATTCTCTCACGGCACACATCAAAGCAGGCATCACTTTGAGGGGAGTTGGACTGTGGGGGATTGGCAGCCAGTCACTTTTGGATAGCTCATAAAGCCAGCTCTGGGCTGCGGCCAATGCTCCAAGGCTGAGTCAGGATGTCCTCTGAAGGTCCTGCCTCCCTGACACCGACTGACCCTCCTCTTTGGTAGCTCCTCCCCCAATATGGCTATTGAAGAATGGACTGTGCCATCTGACCCAGCAGGAGCTGCTGGCCCCGGGGGCTGCCAGGCCTGGTGCTGCCTCTGTGAATTAGGAAAAGTTACCCTGACCCAACACTTTTCTTGCATTTGTGAAAATCAGGTATTTAAAAAAAAAAAAAAAATACAGAAATGTACAGAGTGCTCGATGCCCCAAAGTGACTTGTTGGTCTGATGCATTTTGATGCTAATTAATAAAAGGCCTTCACACCTGGGCAGGGCAAATGGGAGAGGCGTGGCTTAGGTTCCCGGGCTTGGGGAGACAGAGAGAATCTTGGGAAGAAGAGAGACCCGAGGAGAGGGGAGGAGAAGAAGGAAGGCTGTCCTGGGTTAGGAGACGCACATGGCTGACGTGGATGGAGATTTTGGCCCAGATGAAGAACATTAGCAAGTATTTGGGACTGTGGAGGGGAGGTAACTCGACAGAAATTATTAGAAGCATATGGTGTGGGATACCTGCCCCACTATGGGAAGGAGTTGAGAGGATTAATGTCTGCTCTGCCCCAGGTTAACTAAGGCTATTTTAAAATATAACAGGTGTCTTTGTCTTGGCTGAATGCTAATGAGTTAGAAAATACTGCGGTCCAGCCAAGGACAATACAGGCAGTAAACTTCAAACCCCTACCCAGATCTAGCCAATGGACAGGACATTCTCCACAGTTGAGTGAAGAGTGGGGTCTGATTTTCACACTCTGGTGCCTCATATTTGACCATGTCCCCTGGATGGGGAGACCTGGTGGCACTCAGAGGAAGGATAGCAGGCTACCAAGAAGAGACTTGATACCCTATGAGCATATACAGGGGGAGGTAATCCCCCTCAGTCACAGTCATAGGGGAGGGGAGTAAGGGGAAAATGGGAGGGAGGGAGGAATGGGAGGATACAAGGGATGGGATAACCACTGAGATGTAATATGAATTAACTAACAAAATTAAATAAAAAAGTAGAAAAAAGAAAAGAAAAGAAAATACTGCCGTAATTGTAAGTATAGGCCTGATAATAAACATTATTAGGCCATACTGTTAAGTTAACGACAGTGACTCTTCAATGGACCCCTTTGCACACGAGCAAATTGTCTGTCTGATGCAGGTAGCGGGGACTGATTACCCTCCTACGCGACCGGCCTGTCTCCCCAGTCATGTTAAACAGCAGGGTCTCAGAGTAAGATGATCATGCACTTCCTGTGAGGGAGGACAGGCAGTGGCTTCTTCATGAAGACAAGCGTTTAGCTGGTAGTTAGTAGAGCGCCACGTTGAATATTACTGATGTACCCTGATCACGTGATCCATACTCACACATCGTTTGTTGGGTCGCTGCAGCAAATGTGGTAGCACGACAATGAAGAGATCCTTATTTTTCACATTGCTTCCCACACAGATAAGACGGCGTGTTACCACATTCGCCTTAGCCCTCTCCCTGCAGAGCCAGGCTGAGGCTGCTCACACTGACACACCGTACAGAGGGTGGCATTTGGTGGCGGCTCCTGCCCTTCTGCCCACAGTGTTAAAGATACTTTAGACTCCTAGGGCTTCCCGGGGAATCTCAAGATTACAGCAGCTGGACCTCGTGGAAAATACTCCAGGAGCACTTGGGGACACCCTGTTGACAGGCTCCAAGAGAGTCTATGGCCGTACCACCCTGAGGGCACCTGACTTCATCTGACCTTGAAGCTAGGCAGGGTTGAGCCTGGTTAGTACTTGGATGGGAGACGGACACCAAGAAGAGCTAGACCTTGGTGGCAGGATTTTCTGCTGATAATGGTCCAAAATGAGTCCCAGAACAGAAGGCCTTTCTGGGGCAGGAAGCCACTGTAGACAGCCTCTCTGGGTGTAAATATCTGTATGTATGTGTGGAGAGTGAGGGCAGAGAGGGCTGGGGAGAGATTCTTGATTTCCCGGTAATGAGATTATGGGTCGTTTTGCTTCTTTAAATTTCTCTGCATCTTAATTTTTTTGGGGGGAGGGGCTATAGCTCAGGGGCAGAGTGTTTGCCTTGCATGCACCAGGCCAAGATTTGATCCCCAATACTGTAAAAGAAGGCGGGGGTGGTGGTGGTGGTGGTGGTGGTGGTGCAGGGGAGAGGGAAGCAAAACATCATTTAAAAATAATGATTATGTGTTACTTTTAGAATTGGGGAAATCTATGCAGACAACTTAAGTTATGGTCTTCAGTGACTTATTTCCCATTGTAGCACAGGACGTTGCGTCTATAAATTTAAGTCTGGTGTGGAGGGCAAAGGGAAGTCCTGGGAACTACCGTGCTTGCCAGCAGCTCACTTCACAGTTAGGGCAAATGGTGAGTGGAACTGCCGGGGTCTGGACTCTTCTCTGGGGCTTGCTCTCTGCTCAGAGCACCAGGACCAAGGAAAGAAGGAGGAACACATAGTGTCCACATCCCCTCTGGGCACAGGAGTAAACTGGGCACTCAAGTAGGCAGTCTGGACCTCCTCCTCCCGGGGGGTGGGGCAGCCTGTTTTAAACAGTGTTCTGGGAGTATCCTCCCACCCTGGAGAAGAAATGGAAGGAAACACTGAAAAAGCAGTGGGATATAGCAGGAAGGGCCTTGCCCAGCCCAGGAAAGGGCCAGAGGAGAAAGAAAGGCCAACCTGCATTGCCCCAGGCTGGCATGTGTGGTCCCAGGCACAGCCAGGAAATCAGAACTCTATTCCTACCTCTAACAGTCACCTGCAGTGACCTTGCCAGACTCATTAGGGACAAAAAAAAAAAAAGGGTGGCTGGGCATTAAGTGATCTCCAGGGGGCAATTCTCCTCTGACAGGTGGAGGAGAAGGAGGAAGGGCTAAAGGGAATGCCTGTGGCAGAACTAAGATGAAAAATGCACTGCTGGAGTATGGTATGGGGAGATTTTATTACCTGGCAGCCATGTGCAAGACAATTGGACAGAAGTCTCGATGTAAAGTGTTGTCAATAATCCCTTGCTTTTATATGAAAGAAAATAATTCCTAGGTGTGGAACGCTGACTGTAGAACTATGTATCCGGCCTCTCTGGTTGCTGGTCAGATCATGATCCGTGACCCTCTCCGTGTCACTGAAAGATCACTGACCATATACATGGGGTGCCAAGCACAGGAACAGGTACTGGGGTGCAGCACAGTGTGGCGTGCACCAAAGAACACAATAAGAGATT
This sequence comes from Acomys russatus, assembly GCF_903995435.1. Classification (NCBI taxonomy): domain Eukaryota; kingdom Metazoa; phylum Chordata; class Mammalia; order Rodentia; family Muridae; genus Acomys; species Acomys russatus. The sequence goes on along the minus strand of NC_067168.1, from coordinate 29,118,110 downwards.
GTTCCAAGTGGGAACTCAGTGGCTGCCTTAGACGTGAGCATGTTTGCAAAACAGGAGGGTCTGTGAACGGTCAATGGAACACACCAGACTAAAGCAAAGCGCTGGGAACTCTGGGGCAGGAGCCGGGAGAACTGTTGAAGAAGGAGACATCCAGGCTGAGAAGTGTTCCCACCTGGTGAGCAGCTTGATTAGCCAGCCCCAAACATGGCCCAAGGCCTCTATTTAACAACCTCAGGCTGCAGAATCCTGCTCTTCCTTTAGGCAGGCCCGACAGTGCCAATGCCAGTGCAACAGCATAGGGTGGATGTGCATCTGAAGCTGCGAAGCCAGTTTTCATGAAGGACTCACGAGCAGGCCTCCTGGGATGCTCAGAATATGGGGAGAAAGCTGTAGCCCATTCCCTGGCCAGGGCCAGCGTGAGGGCCAGGATGTAGGGACCCAGCCAATGCTTTAAGGTTTCAGGAGAACACTTGGCCTTCCACTGGGACAGGATGAATATGCACTGAACAGAGGTGCAGGCAAACGGAAGGCAGCATTGCCTGGTGACTCTGGCTGGCTTCTGACTCTGCCTTAGCATCCCTAAATGCATCCCCTTGTCACTTACCAAAGATGTCAGTAAGCCAACTTGATGTGGTATGTCCCCCATGGTTTGCTGTGGTGTGTCCCCTGGGTACTAACTGACTAGGTGATGGGTTAAGACCCTGATGGTTGGTTGATACAGACATGGTCCAGGTCCTGGCATAGGAACAGTGTGATACTGCTATAGCCTGGGAGCAGCCAGACCCCACTGGCAGTGTGGGTGAAGGGCAGGCAGGGACACTGCACACGGCAGCTTTTGACTGTGCTGAATGAATGACCCTTCTCTTTTACTGTCCTGTGGAAAAGCTGCGACTTTTATACTGCAGCAGGGCACGAGTGGTGGCATCTCTCCCAGTGTGTGTACTTGATTTCTTACAAACTCAGGTATCTTTCTGTCCCTGCGACACATCTGTCCACCTCTGGCTTCATGAGACATGATCTCTGAGGTTTCCCGTTTAACAGTGGTTCAGAGAAAAAGGCTCAGGGATGCGTAGCCAGCTAATGGCTAAAGTGAAACTGGGGCATAGGAATCCTGAGGCACAGTCTGAGAGCTTTCAAATTACACTAGGGCTTTCACAGACCAAGATTTTGTTTTAATTTCTAAGCCTGCTGGTGGTACACAGTGAAATTAAGAGATGATTTGGTATAGTGGTAAAATTTAAACTCCCATCCTCCTTTGGTGTATCTATAAGGGAAGAGCAGCTTAAGTGTCCCTTTCAGAGACCTTATGTGACAAAGTCAGAGCTGACAATAATAAAATGGTTCCAGGCAACTCTGGGTGGTACAGGCCTTTAGTACTAGCTACTTGGGAGGTGAGGTAGGAAAGCTACAAGTTCAAGGCCTGCCTGAGTTACAGAGTGAGTTGAAGATCAGCCTGGGTAATTCAGAGACGGTGTCTCAAAGTAAAAATTTAATAGAGGGCTGGAGATGCGCCTCAGTGGCAAAATTCTTAGCAGCCTAGCATCATGGGACTCTGGGTCCAGTCTCTAATACTGCTAGAAAAAGAAGAAGAAAAAGAAGAAGAAGAAGAGGAGGAGGAGGAAGAGGAGGAGGAGGAAGGAGGAAGAGGAGGAAGAGGAGAGAGAGGAAGGAGGAAGGGGAAAGGAGGAGAGAGAGAGGAGGAGGAGAGGAGGAGGAGGAGGAGGAGGAAGAAAAGAAGAAGAAGAGAGAGAAGAAGAAGGAAGAAGAAGAGAAGAAAGAAGAAGAAGAAGAAGAAGAAGAAGAAGAAGAAGAAGAAGAAGAAGAAGAAGAAGAAGAAGAAGAAGAAGAAAGATTAGCTCCTGGAGAATCTGCATCTCCCAAGAGGCTTGGACAGCCACTATGGTTGTATTGACCACCAGCAGCCATCTAAGCAGCATGCCTCTGTCCTTGCTCTTTGTGACACTAGAGGATGGATGGATGGAAACGCAGCTGACATGTGATTGGTGATAACCTGCCTGCTCAGTGTCAAAGCCTCAGACTGGTAATAACCTCCTGGTTATCTCAAATCTCTGGAAAATCTGCTGGCTGGTGGTGCTGGGGCCGCGATCACAGGGGGAGAGAATTTACTGCAGGCTGACTCAATGGCAGGAGCCTGGGGAGTTAACCTTGGCCCTTGCAAGGAGATTAGGCAGAATCAATTAAGGCTGTGTGCAATGGAGGCGAAAGACGGACTTAATGCTCAATGATAAAAAGTCAGAAAGGAGCTGGACCAGCAATTACAGAGGCAGAGGAACAGCACTAACAAAACACACCACGTCGGAAACGTAGGAAAGGCAAGAGGAAACGAAAACTGCCTGAAAATACCTAAGTCCTCGCCAAACTACTTTACTAGTATTTAATGGGGCCATTGCAAGGAAGCAGAGTATAGGGCGGTAAGCAGTGCTGGGCTTTCTAAGAGGCCACCCTGACAGCCCAGCAGGCTAAATCAGCAAGTGTGGATTGCATGTGTGCAGTTATTAAGGGATCAGCTAATGAACTTACCAAACGTTTGGCAGTTATTTCAGGGGTGAAGAGGTTTAGGAAAGCCATGCATGAATGGGTTGTTGATCTTTAAAGCAACAGTTAAGGGGGTTCACAGAACTGTGAGCTCTTGTTAAGAGTCCCGGGAAAAGCAAGGGATTTTGTGCATGGTCATTGCTAGGTGGAGACTAACTTTAAATGATATAAAATGTTGGGGTGTATTTTAATGATCCGCTGCAGGGCAGGATGTGGCTATTGTTAAGCACATGGACCAGGTCAGAGAGCTGACAGTTTCAATCAAGGCAAGTGCCAGTTTTCCGGACCTATGTGGGTGGGCTGGCAGAGTGTAGGAAAGTTCTGAAAAAAAAAAAAATGCTCCTGTACTTATGGAAGATGGGGCAAGTTTAAAAAAAAAATAACAATTACAAAATCAGCTGAGGGACACCTCCCAATGGCATGTTCCCTCTTTCCAACGGCTTACTGTTCTGCCATGACAGGAATATGGTCCCTAATACACAGATAAGCGAACTGAGCCTTGGAATGGTTGATACCTTACCAACATGAACAAAAGTCATAACTGGTCAGTTACAATGGGAGCCCTGGCCTTTCTGGCTCTATACGTGACACTTCTACAGTGAGCCCGGAGGCTCAAGGGAGACACAGAAGCGCTTGCAAGACTCACAGGAGCTGTGGCTGCCCTGGCCATCTAATGAGCCCATAGCATTCCATCAAGGACAGGGGAGGGGTTCATGAGTCCCCACCCCTTTCTGAGAAGATATAGGCAGCTGAAGGTTGCTGGCGGAGGGAGAGTTGTATCTCCCAGTGGTAAGTCACCCTTGTTTAACTAAGTAAGCCCTACTCGTGTAGACAGCCCTAATTAAATACAGTGGCCCGCAAAAACACGAAAGTAGGAGGGAGAACTGTTGAGGAGAGCGGGCTCAGTGAGGGGTGTGGCGGGGCAAGGAGGATAAGAGAGGATCATGAAGGATACTATCAAAGTACGTCATATATGTGTGAAATTGTGAGAGAATGAAGAAATTAAGAAGAAAAATCCAAGTGTTTGCGAATTTACAGATTCCTATGAAAACAACCATATTCTGAAAGATGCCAGGCGCTGAAAACATACTGGTGGCGTTCTGTTACTTAGACGAAAGCACACAAGTATGCCAGGTATAGCCTGCCGCCTCTCGCCACCCTGTAAATGGCTATTGAGGGCCCACTGTGCGGATGCCTCTGAGCCAATGGTCACAGAGATGTAGAAAGGGAGGGAGGAAGACACAAGGAAGCAAGGAGCCCAGAGAGTAACTGTGCCGAGAGCAAGCCTGGGAAGGGCTTGGCCATCACAACTGTGATCACCACCCAGGCCATTCAGAACCACTTAGCTTTCTTTTCCTTGTTTTATAAATTTTGCACATTATGTACAGGGAACAAGTATTTCTTTCTTTCTGTTAAATTTGGAAAATGTATTAATGGGTTGACAAGGCACTTGCCCCCCAAGCCTGATGACCTGACTCCAATCCCCCCTGTTACAATGAGAGAGTTGACTTTTGAAAGTTGACTTTTGCCCTCTGACCTTCACATGAATGCTATGGCATGTATATGCCTGCCCCTTCAGAGAGAGATATAAACAAACAAAAACAAACAAATCTAATAGAGTTTAAAAAAAACTTAGAAGAGTTGCTGTACACCTATCCTTCCAGAACTTAGGTCAGCCTGGGCCTAGTTCAAAGCCAGCCTGAGCTACATAGCTAGACTCTGTCTCAAACCCCATAGGAGGCGTCAAGCTTTGTGGAAGACTATTTACTTTCCCCAGGAAAGGCCCTGGATTTGGTTTCCTTAGCATCACCTGAGATTAAAAAAAAAAAAAAAAAGCTATGAAATGAAAGCCTAATATAACACACACAAGTTAGTAGACAGGGCTCCGGGAGGACATCGCAGGATGGGAAGGAGGCTGGGGGTGGGGGGGCTAGAGAAGTGGTGGTGGGGGCCGTGTACATGTGGGAAGCAGAAGTGTGCCTGTTGCTGCTGCACAGTGCAGAGCTAAACAGGAGGATGAGGTCGGGTTTCGGAGGGCTTTGGAAGGGCATTGGGAACCGAGGGGACAGGGAGACCCAAAGGCAGAAAGGGACACCTGGCTTGAGGCTGGGGAATATGAAGGAGTGGAAAGATATTGCTGGTGAGAGAGCAAAGGGACAGCCAGCAGGGTCCCAGCGATGGGCCAGGGAAGTAGAAATTTGGAGCCGGGCAGGAGGGCTAGAGAGACCTGGGGAGGCGGTACTTGCCCATAGTGGGAAGTGGTGATGTGGGGTTGGGAGGCGCTGGAGCTCAGGCCAAGGATGAGTTGTGTATACCTCAAGAAAGGGTGTGCACGCGACAAGGCCACCAGGGGCCACCAGGGGCCACCAGCACAGCACTGAGGCCTCCCAGCTGCTTGCCTGAGGAACATCTGTTCCTAGATTTGGCTTGGCGACTGCCACTTGCAGTCCTGATAGGTGGACATTGGGAATCTGAGACCTACACAGGGCTTTTTAGAGACAGAGCTATTCAGTCAGTTTCTGAGGACAGGGCTTTCTGGTGAACCCAGGAGAACCCAGGAGACTTCAGAAAGTGGAACATACAAAGTTATAGGGATCATTGCGTCTCCTCCAGTCTTGAGACTGCCTAGAAGTTACAGGGAAGTAATGTGGCCCATTCTCCCACTTAGGCCTGCAGGGGGGCCATATACTCACCCCAAGTCTCTTGAGAATGGAGCCCAAAGACACAGACCACCTGCTTACTGAGCTTTCCTACCAATGGATCTTTCCATGGTACACAGACCTATATCTCCTCCCAACCCCCTCAAAAAACAGCCTTTTATAGTCCCCTTGAGATCAGCAGCCGCTGTCCTCTCACTTCCAGGCCCTGCCATTCTTTTAACCTTCAGCTGCACAGTGAAGGGAGAAGGCAGAAACGGGGCTTTTTATAACCAAATTATCTTTTGCGCGTTCATCTGCCATTATGTTAATGCATGGCGAAGCCCGGCAGATGGTCCAAAGTCAATTACGCTGGTGTTAAAAAGGGAGGAATTGACCTTTTCAGGACTCACTTGGACTCCCAAGCAGAGTGTGCAAACTCAAGCCCCAGGCCTGGCATGGAGGGCAGAGGCACAGAGGCAGAAGCAGAAGAAAGAAGGACACAGTCCCGGGGACAGCCCGGGGGACTCTAGCTTTATCACAGGCGGCCTTTCATACCTGCACATCCTTTCAAAGAGGCCAGCGTAGCCATCACAGTTGGTCTTCTGGGTCCTCAGGATGTCAGTGGGTTTGAAGGCCTGGCGGTCTTTCTCCTGGGCAGCCTCCACATCATATTCTGGAGGACAGATTAGGTGGTTGGGAGCATTGCAGGGCTCCCAGGTGGCTGAGGATGGCTCAAGGGAGGAAGGGAAAGCCACAGAGTCTATCCTATGGCCTCCACCCCCCAGCTGTGCTTGGGAGGATTCACTGACATGGATGGAAACAGAAACCCAGCCTAGCCAGATATGGTCAGCTTTTGTGGAGGTGGCAGAAGGGAGACTGAGACCAAAGCTGACAGGACCACCTGGCGCTTGTGGTGCACACCTTTAATCCCAGCACTCAGAAGGCAGAGGTGGGCAGAGGTTCAGAGTTTGGGTGAGTACATTTTCTAAGCTCAACGAATCCAGGTGGGACACTGGCTGTTCTTCACATCAAAGGACCAAGGGTCCGCCCCACTACTTGGTGAGTCTCTATCTCTCCTCATCAAGGGGTTTCAGGCCTCCTTCATCAAGGGGGTAGCAGGCCCTTGGCAGCCCTCTCTGTGGCTTGTCAGGACCTGGTGAGATTCCTAAGACTGCTCCATAGAGAGCGGTGGGCAGCTGCTCAGGCCTAGGTCCCCGAAGATGGCTCTGAGAACCCTGGGAGTAGGTGGAAGCCAGTGACCTAGGACACAGGTGTGATGCAGGAGGCATTCAGGGCTTCCAGTGCTGCCCCCTGGTGGCGTACCTATGTGGTGGCAGATCCAGATCCAGATGGCCCTGACTCTTTCCAGATCGCTGTGGGCTTCCTGGAGCAAGTCACTCACTAGCTCATCCAGGCCACTCTTGACTGTCACCTGGGAACAGAAAGAGCGGACTGTATTGGGGCCCCGGGGGAGCATGGGAGTCTAACATCTGCTACCTGTGGCCACCCACTCTTTCAGGCAGGGAGCTGTGCTGGGCCCAAGAGAGGCTGTCTGGGGGTTAATGGTATGCAGGTGGGCGAGTTGGATAGTGCATATGTGCTGGTTAGTTGAATCCCAGGCCCCAGAGCTACCTCTGCTTTTCTCTTTCCATCTGGGGCATCTGGAAAGCTACAGCAGCCTGTGGCCATGATTAGTACTTATTAAAACCCATCTATGCAGGCTAGTTTTATGTCCAATTGACACAAGCCAGAGTCATTTGGGAAGAAGAAACCTTGATTGAAAGAATTACCCCAGGCCTCTCCCCCCACCCTGTCTCCCTCCCCCGCCAGACTGGTCTATGGACAAGCTTGTAGTAAGCTTTCTGTGGGCAGCACTACATCTGGGCTGGTAGACCTGGGTGCTACAGGAAAGCAAACTGAGCAAGCCACGAGGAGCAAGCCAGTAAGCAGAGTTCTTCACGATCTTGGTATCCGCTTCTGCCTTTAGGCTTCTTCCTTTGAGTTCCTGCCCCTATGGTCCCTGGATGATGGACCACAAGGAGTCAGATAAAATTAACCCTTTCCTCCTCAAGGTGCTTTTGCTCGTACTGGGTTTTTAATCACAGCAATGGAAAAGGCACTAAGACACCACCTACGGATTTAACACAACACGTGGGCCTTCTGTTCCCCAGCCGGTGGTATTATTTCAGAAGGCTGTGGAGAGCCTTCAGGAGGCAGAGCCTTGCTGGAGGAAGTGGGTCACTGGAGGACACGTCTTGAGGTTTTGTAGCCAGCTCCATTTCCTGTCTGATCTTTTCCTGCCCAGGGTTGCAATGTGTCTAGCCCCCTCATGCTCCCACTGCCAATGCTTTCCCTGTCATGATGGACTGGGCCTCCTCAAACTGTGAGCCCAAACAAACTCTTCCTCCCTTACCCCGCCTTCTGTCAGCTATCTGATCACAGCCACGGGAAAGTGACAAACGTACCCTGTGAAAGGACACAGGCATAGGCCACTCATCTGGTTTGCTCAGCCTATGTTCAGGAGGGACCTGGAAGTAGGCTTTCTTATCCTCACTTGGGGGACTCCAAGTCACCTTTGGGGGGTCCTCATCCAGGGGTCAGTTCTCCTACCTGTGAGGCGGAGGCATCCAGTTTCTCAAACTGGCGCAGGTCCAGGGGCATGGATTTCAAACTGGACCTGTCCCAGGGGTAAGCTGGAAACACAGGGAAAACAGGTCAGTTGGGGGACCCATTAAGGTAGGGGGGGCTGTGAGCCCAAGCCTTATACTCACTTGGAGGATCTGTGGCTGTTTAACCTCCCTTACGCTGAAACACTCATTCTAAGAGCTGTACCCCCTAGAAAGGTTCCTTTGGACAAACTAGTTTGGGAATTGTGACTACTGCTATAGTTGTTTTGAAGATCTATGTGGGACTTGAGACTATTTTGAAGATCCTAAGAAGTCAGCACTAAAGACCTTGGCTGACACAATTGTGCTCAGACCATCACTGACGGAATTCCCACCTCCTCTCTGATATTTAATTTTTTTTAAAATTTAATTTCTGCAAAAAGTATCCAAGTAGTGTTGCTGGCCCCTGCCATTCTCAATCAGGGAGGGTCTCATGGCCTTGTGCTTGGTTAATGTACCTCAAAGCATGCTGGGTATGACAAGAAAGCCTGGCAGAGATAGCCACCTGGCTCCCAGAGGAGGCTCCCTGAGGGAGACCAGACTTTGAGTCAGGCCACAGAGGTAGAAAACTGGACACTGGTGTAAGATTATGGCCAGTGTCTACCCAGGCTTTCTCACTGGACACAGGAGAGCCCCACTCAGTGCTGGGAGGCAGATCTGGGATTCAGGAAGCAACATTATCCTGGCTCATGTTTACCCATGGAATTGGAGCTGAGATATCTTAACACAGACAAACATCAACCCAGGTTGTGTGGTCCAAAGGTGGCCATACTTCAGCCGATTCCCGACTAGTGCCCCACTTCTCAGAGTTCTCCTCAGACTGGCTCCCACCACCGCTTGACAAGAGTACCAGAGTGACAAGTGGGTATCAAGTGGACTTCCACAGCTCACAGGCTGCCACTCAGCTTAGCTCTTCCTTGCCCTCCCCCCCCATCCAGAAGGATAGCATTTCTAAAATGGGGTCTAAAATTCTATTTTATTAGTTCATCCTTTCCTGGTTCCATTTTTACAATATTTGATATTTTATATTCAAAATACCCATGATGATTCATGCCTCATTAAATCTACCTTCTGAGAAGATTATGTAAGATTCAAATAGGAAAACCTGATTTGCTATGAAGACATTTAAAACACCAGTAGCATTAATTAACTTATTCTGATTTTAAGGCAACACAAGTAGATGTGCATGGAGCCACAGATAGCATTTGGCCTACCAAGGGGGAAACTGAGGCCTAGAGAAGACAAATTAGAAAACAAATTGCAGAAAACAGGGTTCCAATCCAGACAATCATCTCATAACACCCCATTCAGTGTTTCTTTCCCTGCTTCAGCATGCTATTCACATGTGCCCCATCTTACAAACATTTAACACTCCATTTTATTTATTTATTTATTTGCATATTTTTTGTCACAGTGGAGATTGAACCCAGAACCTTGCACATGGTGGGTAAGCTTGTATTTTTAATTTAAGTAATTTATACAGATTACACATCTCAATTGTTATCCCCCTCACTTGTATCTTCCCGTCCCCTCCCCCTTTCACCCTATGCCCCTCCCCTAGGCCTGTGACAGAAGGTGGTAGCCTGCTTACTCTTCCTTTGAGTGCCACCAGGCCTCCCCATCCAGGGGAAGTGGTCAAATACGGGGCACCAGAGTTCATGTCAGGGTCAGTCCTTGCTCTACACACAACTGTGGAGAATGTGCTGTGCATTGGCTAGATCTGGATAGGGGTTCTAGGTTTACTGCGTGCATTGCCGTTGGTTGGTACAGTAGTTTGAGCAGACACCCCCCCCCCCCACCCTGGTGGATAAGCTTTCTACCATTGAGCTATGGTCCAAGCCCTCCATCTAAGGTTTACATGTTCCTAACTTTTCTCCTTCCCATCTCTTATTTTTTTCTGTTTTTTTGTTTGTTTTGTTTAGACAGGGTCTCTAGTTCTGCCTGGTTTTCTCTATGTAGCAGAGGGTGACCTTGAACTTGTGCTGCTCCTGCCTCCCCCTCCCCAGTGCTAGGATTGCAGAAGTATGTCAGCATGACCAGCTGATCTGGTTCTGAGGACTGAACCCAGAGCTTCATGTGTGCTAGGTAGGCACTATACCAACTGAGATGCATTCCAGCTCCAAATCAACATCATTCTGCATTCTAGTGTTTCGGGCTGCTTTGTAGTTAGAAGGGGTTAATCTTTAGCTTTGGGATAATATTTAACATAAAAGCCTTCCCTTCTATACCTGTGTCCATAGCAGACATCCATCACTAGTCAATTGTGAGATTTTTTTTCCCTTTCCAAATCCACAGATGGTCTCAGACTCTTGATGTCTCAGTAAGCCAGCACCAATTAGCTGGAGACTGGACCGTGAGGCTTTCTCAAGAGGCTCCAGAGAAAGCCTGGGTGGGACTTACCATGAGCATCTTTTCCTCCAGGCTGCCGGGGTCTTGTGTTTCCATTTTTGTCACCTTGCAAACCTGTAATACCCAAAGGTCAGAGATACTTCAGAAGAAACAGAACACTCGGGAGGCAGAAGCAGGTGGATTGCTGTGAGTTCGAGGCCAGCCTGGTCTACACAGAGAAACCCTGTCTCGGAAAAAAAAACAAAAAACAGAAGAAACAGAAAAGCACACACTGACAATTCTCTAGGTGATAGTGCTGACGGCTCACCCTGTCCATGCTTCTCACAGACTCCTTGCTCCCATCCACATGCACCGTGGCACTGTGGCTAGATGGTCCATGAGGCTTGTGGGGCCAGAGCTTGGAATCAGGGAATGCATGATAGCAAAGGGATCTATGGCCTTTGAGCTGAGTCAGGATGTGCTCTGACCTCAAGGCTATATACCTTGCAGCAGGCCCACATGGAGCTGTGGTTCACCCCATTTCTGCATCCTGCAATCTTATAACATAGCTGCAGAGGCTAAGGGTACAAATCAGTTTCTTCTGGTATTTTCCATACTTCTGCTTTTGTGACCTTTATGGATATGCTAGTTGAGACTCAGGAAGGAGAAATGACTGTTTGAGAAAGTTACCCAGCCAAGAAAGAAAAACCCAGGTTCAACTCCAAAGCCTCTGATTTTAGCTATAGTACGTGCAGCTGTCAGTGTATGTAGGTAGTTCTATGCCTTCCCAAGACGAGGACTGACTACGGATAAACATGGTAATAGAGGCGCAAAAAGGTAATGTGTATGGACCTCGAGTCCCAGAAGGTCATGGGAGGAGGTGGCTTGACGCTGTGAATTCTGGGGGATTGCGGTACACCAGCAGTCAGCAGGGGAGACCTTGGGAAAGAAGCAAAGAAGCTTCTGCTGCTGGTCCCAAGCCAGGTCAGGAGGATGCAGTGTCTAAGGAAACCATATGGAGTTGTGGGCGGGCTCAGCAAGGCAGGTGGCTTGTGCCCCCTAGAAGCCACTTAAGGCTGTAAAATAAGAGCTGAAAGTTGAGAAAGCGCTCGCCATCCCCAGAAATAGGGCCCTTTACCTACATCTTCAGAAAGAATGACAGGGCTTACTTACTGAGAACTCAGAACAATCCTGCAAAGGACATTTACTCATTTTCTTCCTTTATTATATGAAAAAGAGGAAAGAAAGAAAGAAGGAAGGAAGGGAGGGAGGAAGGAAGGAAGGAAGAATGAAAGAAGAGAATCCAAAAGAAGGGCTTAGTCAAACTACACAGTGGACCCCAGAGCCACACCTGACTGCCTTCCTGGGCTCCTGACTGCTGAGGACTGCAAGGACGGCCTCATTGAGTGGACGTGGCAGGGGGTGGGGGAGGGAACGTGAGGGTCCTATGCCTGCTTTCCTCATGAGGTCTCCATCAGCCAAGAGGGAGGCTAGGATAAAAGTGGAGTATTGACGGAGGGCCATGGCATTTGCACTCCTGCCTGCCTACATACGCTGACAACTGCCACGTACTATAACTAAAACCAGAGGCTTGGAGTTGGACCTGGGTTTTTTAATTTCCTGGCTGGGTACCTTTCTTGGACAGCCATTCCTCTTTTCTCAGCTTCACTTTGCTGGCTTGAAACAAAACGTGGGGCGAACACTAGCATCTATATAAAGGTCACAAAGCTGGGGCACGGAAATGCTCAGCACTGTGCATGCCACGGTTTTTGGCATCCCACAGATGGCATCTTAAAACACTGGTAGCAACAGTCTGGTGAGGGAATGCACCATTAGCTATGTGCTTCCTCACCTGGGCCTCATTAAAGAGACACAAGAACCTCGGAATCTGGGTGTTGTACTTTGCCTATGCAATGCCCCCTCAGACTTATGTGTTTGGGCACTTGGCACCTGGATATTAGTGCTGCTTTGGAAGGATGTAGAACCATTAGGAGGTGAAACCTCTCTGGAGGAAGTGGATAACTGGTGGGCAGGTCTTGAGGGGCTATAGCCTAGTTCTACTTCCTGTCTGCTTTCTGCTTCCTGTTTGACCACCACGCAAGGCAGCGAGGATTCCATCTGCACGCTCTTGCCATGATGGAGCCTCCTGCTGCCAAGCTTTCTCTATGACGATGGACTGTAAACTCCTCAAACCGTGAGCCGGGGCAAAACCTTTCCCCCTTAAGCTGATTCTTGTCAGCTGATTACAGCAATAATAGAAACCAAAACAATGTGTGTGGATAGAATACTCACGCTACCGCCTTTCCTCAGGTTGTAGGCTCAAGACCCTCTTTGATTTTCTCAGAAGGTGTCCGGGCTGGCATCTGACTCACCCGCCCTCCCTGCCTGCCTGCCCTCTAGCTGAGCAGCCCTGTACCTGTACGTACGTTTAGCCAAAGAGAACTTCTTGAGCAGCTGGGGCATGGCGTCTTGGGGGTGGATTTCCACAGTCAGCTGGGTACCTGTGAAAGGGGGAGGGGACATCCTCAGCCAAATGCTGCCACGAAGGGCACACCACCTCATGACAGATGTTCAGGCAACAGAACATACTTCCTTTTAGATTGTTCTGTTGGATATGCAGATAGTCCGTGTGTTTTTTTTTTTCCAGAATAACCCAAACAGCATGTGTGAGCACGCTACCTCCTTTCAAGCAGCAGCTGACTCCTTAAATAGAAGGCATGGGTGGGAGCATCCACCTGCAGACGCTGGGAAGTCAGTGATAGAAAACAATGGGGGGGGTGTGACAACGACCAGGGGGTGAACGTGACCACAGCAGCAGCGAGTTTACCTGCTTCTTCCCTTTCTGGTGGCATCACCTGTACTTGGTCCAAGCCATCCCCGATCCCGAAGTGCACAGTGGATGTAAAAGAGTACTCAAGAAAGAAAATTTCAGTTTCTACTCAAAGAGTGAGGATGGGGACCTCTAATTGTCACAGAGAGTTGGGACATCCTCTGCTGTGTTTTCCCTTTATCCTATATTGTCCCGATTCAGCCCACGGCCAAGTATGCGGACAGCTGTGAGGTTAGTGGCCAGGCATCCATGGCATCCAGGTTCTCTCCCTCCCTCCCTCCCTCCCTCCCTCCCTCCCTCCCTCACTCCCTCTCTCTTTCTCTCTTGCTGATTGTTCCCAGACAGAACTATAAAAAAAAAAAAAACATTTATGACAGAATGAAAAGACTAAAGCTCCAGCTTTTCCGCCAGAGGAACAGGAAGTGAGTGATGAAGGTGACCTCAAGGGTATAATTCCCTAAAGTTGCAGATAAATCCCACGTCTGAGCTGTACCTGGCAGGTCTCACCCTGTGCACTGTACCACAGTCTGAATGCTGAACTCTGGGGGAAGAATGATGTCCTCACTCTAAACTGGCCACTGCATGGTGCACATAGGCAGACAGGCCCTGCAAAGGCTACTGCATGGTGCATGTAGGCAGACAGGCCCTGCAAAGGTCACTGCATGGGACATGCAGGCAGTCAGGCCCTGCAAAGGTCACTGCATGGTGCACATAGGCGGACAGGCCCTGCAAAGGTCACTGCATGGTGCACATAGGCGGACAGGCCCTGCAAAGGTCACTGTATGGTGCATATAGGCGGACAGGCCCTGCAAAGGTCACTGTATGGTGCATATAGGCAGACAGGCCCTGCAAAGGTCACTGCATGGCACATGCAGGCAGACAGGCTCTGCAAAGGTCATTGCATGGCACATGCAGGCAGAGGACCTGCAGAGGCCTCCACTCAAAACTGCTCAGCAGAACACCTGGGAAGATCTCAATTTGAGAAGGAAAAAATACCAACCAGTTAAATCCCATATTTAATCCAAAGACGGTAAGATAGCTCAATAGCCATGCTCTGAAAAGTAAGGGCCAACCATTTTGAAATAAATGGAAGAAACAAAACTTAGCAAAGAAACAGAAGATGTAAAGAACCAAGTAAAGAGTTGAGATTTTAACATTGAAATAAAAGACAGGTTGCAATATTCTCCATGACAAAGGAAAGTGCCAGAGAACAGCAGACAGGTCGAGTCTGAACAAGGGGAAAGCCTGCAATGCTACAGGGGTCACAGGGCCATGTTTAGAAGTCTATTATTTGTGTCACTAAAAGAAGAGAAATCATGTGGACAGAAATGTATCTGAAGAAATAACAGACTACTCAAATTTGACCAAAGAAATCCATGTATGGACTCAAAGTTCAGTGTGTCCCAAACTAGATAAATAAGAGAAGATCCAAGTCCAGACATGATGTAATCACACCACTGGAAGAAAAACTCCCTGAAAATTCTGAGGCAAGTGATTTCTCATCAGACACTGTGGAATCTTTAAGAAATTCTGAAAGGAATGAATTGTCTCTGTTCAATAAAAATACCACATGAGAAGGAAATAAAGCCATTTTCCGATACAGAGAAACCAAGACAATTTGCTCAGTAACAGACCCGCTCAGAGCAAGGAAAATATCAGAGAGAGAGAGAGAGAGAGAGAAAGAGAGAGAGAGAGAGAGAGAGAGAGAGAGAGAGAAATATTACATAGCAGTGAAAAAGTCAGCTTATCAAAAAGATGTGACAATACCAAATATACAGTACCTGAATATAAAGCTTTAAAATATCCAAAATAAAACTCATAGAATTATAAAGAGGAATGAGCAGGAATGCATTATAGTTGGAGGGTCGGCAACAGTAGCACCCGTCAGCTGGCGTGGGTTCCACAGCACTCTAGAGAATGCCACCCACTGGTAGTGGAAGGTAGTGGGACGTGCATTCACGTTTCAGTAAGACGGGCTGTGTGTGTCAGACATTCGGAGCCTCCCAAGTGCTTTGCTGGGATAAGCAATGATGTGTGAACATTAGGATAAAGACATCTTAAGCACTTTTCAGATCAGACCCTGTGAGTGAATCCTTAAACACTTATTGAAGGGAATGGGGATTTTTGTAAGGCTTTTGTACCATTGGCCAACTTTCCCACGAGTGGCCCCATTGGTTTATGATTCCATCTACAGGGTCGGGGCCGGAGGCAGGGTCGGGGGCAATGCTTTTTTTTTTTTTTTTTGGCTTATTTTTGCTGTGGTTGATGTCAAAATTGCCCATACTTTGTCTTCTTCCCATGAGAGGTGTTTTGTTTCATCCCTTGAATGTGGGCCAACCTCGTGAGTTAGTATGGCCAACTAGCATGTGGTAGAAGCCCTGCTATTATCCAAGGTCTGAGTTTAGTGCTGGAGAGACTTTGCAATGCCCGCTGGCACTCTTGGCATCCCTGCTGCGGTGCTATGTGTGATGCGGTCTATGGGTGAGAGGAACAGGGCAGTGCGGCTCAGGTGAGGCTATCTGAAACCATCTGGTCTCCAGCCAGCCCACCAGCTGACAGCCAGGACATGCTCCGGCCCAGCCAAGGGCCCAGATCAGCCGGCTGTGGCATGGACAGTGATTGTCCAGCAGACCTGCGGGCTTGGAAGCTCGAACTGCCACTAGCAGCTGAGTCTGACGGTGGTAGATAACACAAGCTCACTGGTGCCTGTTTCCATAAAGCCTTTATGTTTCATTAATGAAGGGTGCCTTATTGTTTTGTGCACTTCTTTTAACTTTTAGTATAGTAAATTTTTAAAAAAATATTTTATCTGCTATTTAAATTTGTGTTGACTTTCCCCCCACTGATTTATTATATTTTCCTTGATGGTTTTGCTAGAAAGAGTTCCTCTTATTAATCCTTTGTTAAATATATTGCAATTATTTTCTTTTGGAAAAACATTGATTTTCATACATGCTTTTAAAATTTGTTTTGCATGCCAAAGAGACGAGACCACAGATAGAATGTGTTCACTCCAGATCAAAAGGGTGGACATTTATTTAAAATATTTAGTTATTAAATAACTAATAAATTAGTTAATGTGTATGTCTGTGTGGGTATATGTGTATTGGGGGCGTGAATGTGTCTCTTTCTCTCTGTGTGTCTGTTTCTGTCTCTCTGTTTCTCTCTGTCTCTGTCTGTCTGTCTCTGTCTCTGTCTCCATCTCCGTCTCTGTCTCTCTCTGTCTCTGTCTGTCTGTCTGTCTGTCTGTCTGTCTGTCTGTCTCTCTCTCTCTCTCTCTCTCTCTCTCTCTCTCTCTCTCTCTGTGTGTGTGTAAAGGCCAGAAGAGGGCATCAGCTGTCCTCTGTCGCTCTCCACCTATTTCTTTGAGGCAGGGCCTCTCCCTGAACCTGAGGCTTGTGTTTCAGTTAGGCTGGAAGCCAGCAAGTCTCAGAGAGCCTCTGGTCTCTGCCAGCCTCAGAGCTGGGTCACAGGCATTTGAGAAGATGCCTGGCCTGTCACGTGGGTGCTGGGATCCGAACTCTAGTCCTCGTCATTGCGCAGCAAATACAGACACCCTTAACCTCTGACTCATCTCTCTAGCCCAACGTTCCTCTCTAAAATATAGTATATTGCACATTCACTGCCGGTGAAACCAGCCTTGTGATCCTATGATAAAGATACACAGTATTTCAGGCTTCAGGGCACGGATGACCAATCTGCTCGAGGACCAGGTGCCATCATCATCCATAGCATATGACCCTGTGGGTCTGGCTAACTTGGCCTCCTCACTTTCTCGTGCATCTCTTTGTGAGGTATTTTCCAAAGTGGCATGCAGCCACACGATGCCTTGTTAAAGGTGAACTGTGCACCGCTTCCCTGCACACACTCTCTATGTGGGTTGCAACCCGCAATGCTTTCGGCCCTGTAGCAAAGGGGTCTGTCTGACCCAGTGTTTTTTGTCTGTTTGTTTTTTCTTTTGTTTTTGTCAAACAAGGTTTGGAGATTGCTGGGCTGAAAGGATCGGAACCTTAAAGGAGCTGTGAAGGTGACCGGCCTGTTGACCTGGGGCACAGCGATGAGCTTCCTCCTCCTCACGTGTCTCCTAACTCAGGTACATCCAGCCACTCCCTATCCAGCTGCGGGCAGTGAAGACTGACCCTGCTGAGAAACAAACCACTGCTGGCCCTTCTGGAGCTGACAGGCAGGTGGCCTTATGTTTAGGGGGGCTATAGTCCAGCAGCTTCCTCTGTCATCATTTGGACCCCCTCTCTTCTCCTTGCAACTCTTTGCTCTATCTCCTGCCCAGGGCTGGGCTCTCCCTAGGCTGTGCAGGCACTCGTCCCTATTCTAGAGATCGGGGAGACCACCTGAGAGACTTCCCTGCCCCTAGGAATGGCCTTGGGTCATCACCCTGCATCAAGATGGACAGCATTTACTGGAGAGGGAGACAGTGCACTGAGTTCATTTTTAGATAAAATAAAACTCAGGTTGTAGTAAAAAAGACATTAACCAAGCCCAGCTCTCATCATGAAGAGTCTTGGGAAAAATCCGAGCAGGTGCAATCATACCGACCTTGACCGCCAAGCATAAGCGGCCCTTTCTAGGATGTTGGCCTCTTTCACAATACTCTTCCGCAGTAATCCATTTGCCATCCAAATAAGACCCAAGAAACTGCAGCCTTGGCCATTTAGGAATTATTTCTTGCTATCCCCTAGGAAGCAGCTTCTAGGCTGGCCTTTTCCTAAACCCCATTGCCTCTTCTTCCTTTCCCTCTCAAAAGCAGAGATGCACACAGGGTACCAAGCCTATGTGGGTACTGTCCTAGGCCTGCCAGGATGTCAGGTGACATTGCCCACATGACACCTCTCCTAATGGCTCCAAGCTTCCATCAGCCTTAGTCTGAAGGCTTAATTTACTCAGGATACCTAATGTGGACAACACGAGTGGGTCTCCTGTTGTTCACTAACTCTGACTAATTGGGAGTGGCTGCCAGGAGCATTGGTCAATTAACAAACGCTTCCAGGCAAGCATGTGTGCATGGATGTGTACATATGTACAGGGGCGTAGACAGGTGTGAGGAGGAGTCCCAGGATGTATGCTACCACTGACTTAAAAAGTCTCTGCGTATGCTGTTACACTCACAGCCTGGACATACTATCTTGGACATACTTTTCTGTAATGCTTACAGACAGGAAACCCTTAGTCAGAGCGTTCTCAAATGAACCGTGCCTGGCTAGATCATAAAAGACGCGTACTCTATGCATCCAGGACGTAGCATTTGGAAAGCAATTGGCTCTGAAAGCTGGGAACAAATATGATGATGGCTGTAACTTCAAAACTGACCCATCAGCCACAACCCTGAGGGTATGACGTCACAGTGTCTCCCAGTGAACCACTGTCCTGTCACCCAACTCATACGCCCACTGCAGATCCATCTCCCAAGGACCCTTTGCACTAAGTTCCATATTTCCAAGGTGCTTTTTTTTTTCTATCACGTGCTGCATAAAATCTACCACTGAACAAGGTCCTGAGGTGAAGCCCTTCTGAACAACAAGCTCTGCACGGAGCCTTGGATGTCTTCCTGGAGCGAGGCAGGGAGGCGGCATCCAAATCAGCTCTGCTAGGTGGGTCCCTGTCCTGTATGGGGGCTGGTGTGGCACAGAAATTAAGCCCACTTTGATGGGTACACAGACATGTTCAGATCCCGGGTCTGACTTGTTCTATCGAGTTGAATAACTTCAGGCAAGCTGTTTAGCTGCCTCTGTGCCTCGGTTTCTCCATTTTCCTCACCCATACAGTGGACCTCATTTTTTTTTTTTTTTTTTTTTTTTTTTTTGAGATGGAATGTGGCCGAGGGGAAGAAATGAGGCGCCATGAAACGTCCTTAGCTCTGCCTCTGGTCCATGCTAGCTGCGCTGGGGCTGACAGCATCCCCAGAATGGAGCCTGGGGAGTCACAGGGCTTCCAGATGGGTAGGAACACAGCACACAGGATGGGGACCCCCTCCTCACTGGTTCCAGAACACCAGGTCTTTACAGAGCCATGCCCGAATTCTTCACCTTTCTTCTCCAGTCTGCATCTATAACTCCCCCCTCCCCCCAACCCCATCTGCTTCTGCTTCAGCCTCAACTCCCTTTCTCCTTCTAGACCCACGTCAGTATTCTTTTGCCATCGGATGCCATGATTCCACCTCCAGAGGGGTCCTCTTTGCTTCCAAGCAAGCATCCCCCTTCTGCTCACTGCCCCAACAGTAGAGGCAGCCCATCTAGAAACTGTCTAATGTCTTCTAACCATACTCTGACCAGAAGCCAGCATACTTGAGGCAGCTCACAGGCCTGTAATTCCTGCCTGCCCCAAGCCCTCTCTGAATCACCCCTACTTCTTACACTGTTCATGCCCCCCATTGGTCATGGCCATTCACTCTCTGCACCCACCAGACACATAGCTGCCTGGTGCCTTCCGGCCATTGCTCCCAGCTAAATGCTGTCTCCAGATGCCCTTGCATTTGTCCCAACATCTCTTTTTCTCACTCAGGTTTATGTCTCAGTCACTGCTCCCCTGTTCTTTTTTTTTTTTTTTTTTTTTTTTTTTTCCTGGGCAAGGGGTGGGGGAGAGATGCTAGAGATGAGACCAAAAAGCCTCATGCTAGTCAAATCACTAACTAAGCTCCACCCCCTGCCCCATCTGTTCTGTTTACAACGGAATAGCTATTCTGTTAGCTTATCGTGAGCTGAACAATGACTATTCAGGCTGTCTGTGCAGGATCTCTGACTGCAAGGGAGATTTCCGCAGATGCGCCTTACTTATGGAGCTCAGAGTGATTATTCTGGGCTATCTGGTTGGGCCTTAAATGTGACCACATATAACTTTATTAGAGGGAGACCTGCCTACTTATAAGGAGAGGAGGCCATGTGATCATGGAAGCAGAGACTGGAATGACACAGCCAGAAAGCCAAGGAATGCTGGCAGCTTGTAGGAGCAGGAGGCGAGGACCGGATTCTCTCCCAGAGCTTCAAAGGTCCCAGCCCTGCTGACACCTGCCTTTTTACCCAGTGATGCTGACTTCAGACTTCTCAGTCCCAGAAGCTTAAGGTGAAATCTTCCTGCCCCTCTTAGCCGATGAGCGACAGGAAACTGATCTACAGCCCCCCCGGCCCCGCCCCCTTCCCCATGTTGCCCGCCCCCCCCCAGGCTCCCCCAGTCCCTCCTGTGTTGTTTCTCCTTCAGTCTTTTCCTCTCACTAGAACTTAGCTCCACGGCGTGGGCAGGAGCCTTTGTTTTGTTCCCCACGTGAGATAATGGCTTTTCTAGCAAGGTATCTCTGTCGTATGGCTTGTGTAGACGGGTGAGTGTCAGAGATGAATCGTGGCCTGCTTTGGTCCTTATGCTTCGGGAAGGAGCATGCCCGTGTCCCTTGGGTACCATTGCATAGAGTCCTTGCATGCTATGGCATCAGCTACGGCATCCAGCTTGCCTGGCTGAGCCCGAGACTCCCAGGCATCTAATGAAGAGCCATGTTGGTTACTGGCGCCCTCAGAATAGGCTCTGCTCCAGTCATAGTTTTGGAATCCTCACTTCCACTTCGTGGTATTCCCTGATCTAGACAATTGCAGAGTCAGCCTAGCCCGCAGTGCCCTGGCCTGCCATTTCCAGGCGCCACCCCCGAGGACTTCTGGGAAAGTGAGGACCCTCCAGGAAGTACTAGGTTGTTCTCCCTTGCAGCACTAAGTGGCATGTTTCAGCAAGTTCAGCTTCAGGAGAGGTCAAGGGACCTTTGTGACTCAGGATGTGGGAGGATTTCGATCCCACGAGCCAGTAGGAGATCAGTTGCCAGGATGCTGTGGAAGCCCAGCCGTGTGAAGGTTAACGGCTGAGACCTTGTTGGGGTTGGAGGGTAAGGTACCAGAGAATTGGCCACCCCAAGTCTTGGTCTCCTCATCCATAAAGCAGTGAGACTATGACCCAGTTAGGGTTGGTTTGAGACTTTAGTGTATACGGGGGTTGGGGGGGGGCAGAGTCCCCGGCACACATCTTGTACTCAGTGAGTGTTAGGTGTAGCACTGATAATGATACCCATAATGGTAGGGCCCTGAAATCCAAGGACTTCATTCCTTGACTAGAGGGGAAGGGCAAGCTTGGACCACAGAGCTACTCAGTTCTTCCTCTGGGATGTTGGGAGACAGAAGGATGCTCCAACCTCCCTGGATCAGAGAGGAGCTTCTCCCTGTAGCCCGATCTCCATATCCTGGGCTCTCTGGCTGGGCCAGCAGAGCCAGGCACACAGACACAGGAGAGATGGCAGCCAGCGGTTAGTCTCTTACCTTGGCTGTCATAGGAACTGATGATCTGAGGCTGCTGAGGGCACTGCTTCTCTGGCAAGTTTCCTATTTGAGAAAGACAAAGAAGGTGACAAGTGACCACTGGGAGCGTGGTAACATGGTCCCTGGGCAGGGGATGGAGGGAGCTGCGTGCATCTGAGATAACTGTATGCTGGTGGGGGCATGAGTACATCTGCTGCCATGGCGGACACATCTGTGGACCAGAATAGCCCACCCCTTCTGTCTCTCAGAAGAGGCTTGCCCAGGCTGGGATTCACTCCAGTGGTGTACAGAACCACCACGCTGGACTTTTGGCCACAATTCCCGAAACACTTTCTCATACACAGATGCCTGATTGATCATCACACTTCCTGTGTGAAGTAGTCCGGGAGGTTCTGCCATGGTACTTGAACTCTTTAAGTTTCCCAACCCCTTAGCTCAGCTTCTTTTGTCCTACCAAGGACCACAGGGCAGCAGCCTGCGTCTGATTCTAGCCCTGAGGACGGGAGGATACTCAGTTTGGTGTAGTTTCACCAATGTTACAGGATACTCAATGTGTTCGAGTCCTCTGTACCCACTGGGGATGGTTTTTTTTTATATGTCCTTAGAGGCCAGTGGAGTCAGAATACTGAAGTGCTATGACTAGTTCTTACTACAGACCATCAAGGGAACCCGCAGGAGAATCTCTGACCCTCCTAGGCATGAATTCGCTTTTGCTTTATGGCTGCTCTGCGGCTGTGGACTGTGCTCCCTGAAGTGGCCCCTGGACTTCCTCCTCATGAACATAGCATATCTCTAGGGTTGCTGTCCTCAACAGTGCAGCCAATCCCATAGGCCACTCATTGCTTCTGATGCTTGCCCCTAGCAGAAGCTGGTCAAGGTGGGTAGGTGAGGCACTGAGCTATGCTAGACTTGGACCCACCCAACTGTGGTTTGCCTTGGTGAACCTGCATGCTCCAGCCTTCTCCTATGAATGGGTTTAGCCAGGCCCCCAAGGCTTTCAGAACATGGCTGGCTAGCAGAGGCCAGATCTACTGTCACTGTGTGCCAACATGCGGTGATGTGGCATGCTGGGCTGGAGCTCCAGGCCACTCAGGCGAGGACAGGGAGGCTGTTCCTGTGGGCATGGCTGGCTGTACCTCCATGAGGAAACAGGATCCGGGAAGGGAATCCTCAAGGAGGATGATTGGCTGGCACAGCTCCTGTGGGGTATTTATAGTCAGGGCTGCACAAGTGGTTTCTCTGTAGCTGTAGGGCACCAGGCACTGCTGCTAGGCAGACTTCAGCCAGGACCAAGGAGAGCAGCCAATCACAGCAGGGGAAGCCCAGTTGCTGGGCAAGCTATGGAGATGGGTTGCTGAGCCCAAACACCTGCTGCTTCCAAAAGTTTGGAGTGTTTTAGGCTCCCCCACCCTTCCTCTCGCCAACACCCAAGCCCAAGGAGTGTACAGAGTAGCAACGAGAGGACAAATGTGCCCTTTTGGATCAACACCATGCTAAGTCACATTTGTGCACACTCTGTCAGCACATGCCACCGGGCCACTTCCTTCTGAGATGAAATTCCTCCAACTGCTGCGGCTGGACAGCCCACTGGTCACCAGGACTGGGTGACTTGGGTACCAACAAGACATGTATGCAGCAAGATCAGTTTCAGCGCTAGGTGTTCTGAATCTTGGCATCAAAAAACATGAAAAGAAGTCGTTGTATCAACCCCCATTTCCACCACCACGCGCGCCAGGTGCATGCACGCCATTTAAAAGGCAGGCAAAGTCTTACATTAAAACTACACATATTGGTGGGATGGCGGAACCATCATGTTGTCTGGAGTTAGGACTTCCACGGATACACTTCACAGTCAGATTTGTACCAAATTTTCAATCCTTAGATTTCCCCCGCTTTTTTGCAAGGACTATTTAAATCAGAGCGTTGGAGGTTTTTTGTTTGTTTGTTTTTGTTTTTGTTTTTAAATAACCATCTTGAGAGTTGCTGCCTTGCTTTCTGTTTTGTTAGGTCTTTTCATTTTTCACCTAACCTTGAAGATGTTTAAAGTAGGATGACTTCAGTGTTTCCCAAAAGACCCTACGATGGCTGTCAGATGGCTGATGCAAGGCAAGAGAGAACAGCTACATGCAAGGATACTCTCTTTGCATCCACCAGTGGCTTACTTCGCTCACTCGCGTACTCACACACAGCCTTAGCATGCATATGCGCTGAGTGGCCGATCCTGTGTCCTGAAAGTTCCTGGTGTCTCATTCTTAGGCTTTTCATTGGCCCATGAGGTAACGTGGCTAACTATGATGTCAGCCTTTGCCACTCCCAAGTGAGCCAATCTCTCCTTATAGCTCAGCCCCAGGTAAGGAGGCCTTTGTGTGACTCCATTAACCAGGACACAGAAGGATGCATTCTTCAGTGGGTGCGTATGCATGCACTCCTTCGCATGAGTGAGGTAAGGGACACAGGGAAATGTCAATCCTTTGGACATGGCCCCACAAGGAAAGGGTTCTTGACCCGCTTGTTAACTGTTTACTCTCCAGCTCTTAAACTCGTGCCTGGCACAAAGTAAGTGCTGAAGGAATAAACAAATGGATGAGTGTAGTTTTCATATTTTGCTTTTCCTTTTTGTTACTGCCTGAAGGCTGGCAAGACAGTTATTCACCCTTGTTTCCCCATCTGCGGAAGGTTAGACATTTGATTCCGGGGTTCACATGGCTGGAGTCTGATGGCAATCCCTAACAACACTCTGGGAGCTGAGGCCTGGTTCCTATTTGAGTTCTGTGCTCCCATCGTGCATATGGACACTGATGGCTTTCCCTGGGAGCTGGGGTAATCAGTCTCTGAGGAACACAAAAAACGAGGCCCATCCTCTGTGTTTCAGAGAGCTTCTGATCCATCAGGAGAGAGTGCTGCCTGGAACCTGAGAGAACAGGGTTTGGAAACGAAGGTCTAACTGTATCCTGGAACTGAGGGTGGTAGAGCTCTTACTTGGCTCTGCGCAGACCTCAAGTAATACTGTTTCAAGGCAGGCCACTATCTTAGTCTGTTCATTAAAAAAAAAAAAAAAAAAAAAAAAGATAAAGAAACAAAAAACCAATTTGAAGATGGAAAGCCTTTGTGACATGAGCAGCTCTGCCTCCTGTGGAAACACACACAACCCTTGTTACCTCAAGTGGAAGCTAAATCCTCTCCTATAGCCTCTCCAGCTAACAAATGAGTGCCGAAGTTCATGGCATTGTTCCTCAGCAGCAGCTTCCAGAAAAGCAGAAGCCCCGATGCCAGGGAAAGCTTTCCAGGCTCATAGTGGCCTAGAGGCCTGGCTGAGCTGCAAGCAGCCATGTTTGCTCACCGACTGACTAGATGCTATGGCCAGTTTCCCAATGAATACAACCCAACTCCCTTCCCCGCACCCCCCCCTTCCCCGCCCAGGGTATTGGATTACAGAGACTGAATAGAAAATAGAAAGAAAAAGAGATTTACCCTGAAAGCCATTTCCTTCCAGTTCTTGCCACTTCCGGATTCCGTTTCTGACACCTTGGAATCCTGTGAGAAAAGGACTGGTGTGAGACTCTTTGTTGAGGAGCCACTTACAGACCCATCTGTGCTATACAAGGCTGGTGGGAACCAGTTCTCTTAGAATCTGAGATAGGCTGTCCTTGAATGAGACACATTTGAGGAAACAAATGCAATCCTTAAATGAAATATTTTTAAAATGTTAGAATGGTAGTTTTTAGTGGCGATGAGACTGGCTATCAGGATTTTCCAGGAGGCTTTGCTTTTGTTTTTGTTTTTTGCCTATACAATTGTCCAATACTCCTTTCCATACCGCCAACATACAAATACGAAAGCATCCTTTTCCGAGAGTTTCTCTGCTTTGTCTTCCCATTTCTGTATGTGAGGAGCCTTAAAAATGGGGTGAGGGAGCATGGAGGAAGACCGCCTCTTCCTACGGGAGTAGAAGATGACAGTGCCTACTTTTCCTGAGTCCCTTGCAGCTAGCTAGAGTATGGACCGGTGTGGTCTAGGCATGTGTTCTGATGCTGCTGCGATGCAGAAGGGAAGGGATGCCCTCGCCCTGGCAGTGGCTGGGAGTGATGTTGAGAGGTCTGTTCCACGGCTCAGAACTAATGCATGTCCAGGTGGTGGGAGCCACGGCAAGGAAACAAATTTCTGGTGTGTGAGGAGTGTCTAGTGTACTTTGGTGGCTGCAAAGGTGTCACCACAAGACCAGTTCTGTGGCACACTTGATGGCAGTGTTCCCGGAAGCTCAGTCTCAGGTCTGACTTTCTAACCTTTCACCCACTCAGAAGCCCCCAAGTCTTCCTCAGCCTTCCCTTCCCATGATCTTTCCTGCAAAGTCTGTTACACTCCATGGTCTGCTCTGTGCGATGGGCTGTTCTAAGGAACTAGCTGGGGAAAATCCTGGAATCCCAGGGAAAGTAAGAGACTCTGTCAGCCCCACAGCCTAAGTCCCCGTGGCTCTCCTTGCCTTTGTCCTTCTGATTCCTCTCCGCTGCAAGGCCACAGTGTTGGCCTTGCGACAATAATTGAACTTTATTCTCTTCTGACAGAGGGCTTAGGCATTTCTCTAGCTCCCTCATATGGGACTAGCTTGCCAGGACAAGCAAGAGCCACTTGAAAGTCAACAGGGCTCATCTGGGTTCGTGTGTGCATCTGTGTGAGGCCTCCGAACATTTAGCCTCAGGCTGTGTCCCGAAGTGTGGATACACAGGTAGGTATAGCTTAGGGTTTCTGTGGGCGGCAGACCTTGGAGACTGTACACTGTCCTCTTTTTCCACTTTGGTGTAGAATAGTTTTCTCCACTGTCCAACAGCTTCAAGGAGCCCTCAGTTGGATAATGTTTGTAGAAAATACCAGTGCCTTTTAAGCAAGGGCGGTTTACTCCCGAGTCAGGGCCAAAGTCTGTATTGCTGGTCTGAAGTCATGGGCATTTTGGGTAGGTTTTGGGTACCTCAAGGGCAGTCCTGATACCTAACACTTCAGGGCTTCTCTCTTTATCTTCTCTGGAGTCAGAGACTTTAGGGCAGATGTGAAGCAAAAGGGATTCAGAGTGGGTGCTGGGCTGCCTTAGAACTGGGCCTCACTCACCATATACCAGGGAACAGTCTTTTGGATTGTGATGCATCCGACAGGAGCCATGAGGAGCCCAGGACATTTTCTTTTTCCTCCAAAGACCCCCCTCCCATCCTCCCGCGAGCGGGTCTAACCCCTTTCTCCTAGGAGCAGGGCGAAGGACCTCAACACCTCCCATTCCCACAGTCCCTCCTAAACTCCAACTGCTGTGAACACTCCCTGCCCTCCAGGCTTTCTTTCCCTCTCACTGCCCAGCTCACCAGGAGCTGCCTCACAGCTCCAGCCCCTGTGGCTGGTGGGTTGAGGTTGTCAATAGAACTATTGTCCTAGCTGGGCAGGTGGTCATACAGTGGGTATCCCCTGCGCACAGAGGCTCTGGGGACAAAAGAGTCAAGATGGAGCAATTGGAGGGGTCACAAGGAAGTTGGGAGCTGGTCTGAGAGTGGGAGACAGCAGTTGTCTTTCGATGCCTAGGCAGCAGGCATCTCTGCTACAGAAGTGGTGCGGTGTTAGCCTTGGAGACCCTAAGCCAGACTCAGAGGCTTCCTCTAAGACCAGCGGCACAAGGCCCCCCACACTTCTTAGGGATTTCCTGAACCTTCATTCAGCACCATTTTATACTCTAGTCAAGTTGCCCGTGTAGAGAATAGAGGCGGATCTTTGCTTTCTGCAATCACTCTGTAAGTAATCACTTGTCAATTTTCATTTTCCCAAGTCTGCAGAACAAGTACAATTGAAGCTGAATTCAAGTGAGGTCAGGAGACTTCAAACCCTATTCTACCACACCCTAGCCCAGTTTCCCTTTACCCATTCATGCTTTATATCTTTTGGAGGCTGGAAGAGAGGCTCAAGGAATGGAAAACGGAGGCTTTAAGTTACCTCAAAGTCTAACTCAATACAAGGATCCTCTGGGGTCCCTGGTGTACTATGGCGTTCTGCATGCTGCTGCGTGGGTACTGGGCCTCTGCTACACATGATCAGCCTAAGGACCTGTCCTCTTCCTGAGGAGCATTTTACAAAATGGTTTGCCCTCTTCAGGGAAGAGCAAGAGGAAACTGGTTTCTGAGATGACAGAGCACCCACAGGCCTGCTGGGGAAGTCAACCTGGGACAACCACAGCGCTGCGCGTTGCCAAGGGACGCGAGTGCTGTGGCGCCCGGGCACAAGCAACTGTGTGGGAGAGGGTTTGGGCTGGCCTCATGGGAGTGGGTGGGTGAAAGGGGGCTGCTTAGACGGCCCCCCCCCCGGGGAGGCTTGGTGGCTGAGGTGTCCCGGGATCCTGAGGACCCAGGCCAGGCACGCGTTACCTCCTCGGTTTTGCAGCAGCGCGCCCGGGTCTGTGTGCGGGTCCAAGTGCGTGGCTTGCGCGGCGCGCCGCTTCTCGGAGTGCACGATTAGCAGCATGTCGATGGCCACGGCATTGCTGTCCTTCTTCAGCTCCATGGTGCCACCTCTCTCCCGGCCAGCGCGCCGCGGCTGCTCGCGACGCTGCCTGCGCTGCAAATGGCCCCGTGCGCGCTGCTGCCTGGCGCGGGAGAGGGCGAGGGCGCGGGAGAGGGCGCTGCCCTGCCGCCAGGTCCGCCGGGCGCCGAGTTTCGCTGACTCTGCCAGATTTACCATTAGGACCCGCCGGGGAGGGAGCTACCCTCCTGAAGTGCCTCTAAGTCACCTTTGAAAGGAAATCCCCAGCCCGGGCCCTGAACTGCACCCAGACTTCACTCTGTGTTGTTTCTGACTCTCCCTCCCCGTACAAAGGAAGTACAGGTCCTGGGCTCCGGCAAAGTTCTCTCTTAGGCTGGCCTGGGTGCTGCCTTACAGCCACTATCTCCTAAGAGGAGCCACTGGTCATTTCTGAAACCTCAACTCAGAACTGGTTTAGTTTTGGAAAAGAATGCCAAGGAGCTGATGTTTGAATTGCAGGGCGTACAGATAGATGGTGGCCATGTTTTTTTTTTGTTTTTTGTTTTGTTTTTTTAAAGCCTGATCTCTTTGTTCCCTTGGGTTGGGTTATGGAAGTTGATAGCTCTTTTCATAGATTGAGGCATTATGGTGAGGCCCCCAACTCAGCTCTCATTGATGGCTTTTTTTAGGCCGTGGATCATGTCTGCTGGGCATCAAGCTAACAGTCTTATTTTGCCTGAAATGGAGGTCTTAAAAATCTCCACTCCTTCTGGAAGACTGGGGAGAGAGAGAGAGAGAGAGAGAGAGAGAGAGAGAGAGAGAGAGAGAGAGAGAGAGAGAGAGAGAGAGAGAGAGAGAGAGAAAGAGAGAGAGAGATGGGGGGGGGGGCCAGGGAGCTGGCTGCTGCTGGCTGCTGGTAGGGAGCTGGACCTGAGAACCCCTTCTATTTTTAGCCAGGCCTGTTCTGCCCAGCCAAGAGCGACAGGGCATTGGGCTGTAGGTCTAAGAAGTGTTTACATGCGCTTCTGCCTGGGTGCCTTTGCCACTATGGTCCAACCAGGTGGGAGACAATTCCCTAATTTGTGTTAGCGTAGGTGACAGATACCACCTCTGCACAGAGGCCTTGCTCTGTGACTCCACCTTGGTACAGGGCTCCAGAGAGCTCTCCACCTTGTCCTTGCCACAGCCACTCTCATAAGAGCTGTCCTCCAGCTCCAGTGTGCCACCACTTGCTGGCCACGTGACCTTGGACCAGCCACTTTCCTCCATTTTCTTGCCATCAGGGGGGTACCCTTGGGGTAACAAAAATTCTTACAGGGCTTCTTGTGAGGATGATGTTGCTATAAGGTTCCTGGCATAGCGAGTGGTCCCCAAGTGAGAGCTGTCATCTTTCCCTCATTCTTTGGGAGGGAAAACACAGGTGGAATGTCATGTCAGTGATGGAGCACATAGGCACACCCTTAGATTTTAAGGGTCCTTTCCCCAATACCCACGGCTCGCAGTTTGGTGTGTGTGACGGCTGGTGCCTCACTGGCTCACCACTAACCCCTTTCTAACTGAGTGCCTGTCATTGGCTTCCGACAACGTGGAGCTGGTGTTGCCAGACAGCGGAGTCTCTTGATGGACAGGGGAGATAGATGAAGCACAAGGCAGGTTTCAATCTGCTAAAGTGAGTCCTGCCATTCTCTGATTTCAACACACACACACACACACACACACCCTGGTTAGGGAAGAAAGGACTGGATTATGCAAAACTTCCGGGTCTTGGAGGTGATTTAGACAAACATGAAGACCTAAAGATCTGCACTCATCCCTTTCTCCTAGTGTGGCCTAAGTCAGAGGTTCTCAAGCTATGGGGTCACGACCCTTGGGGGTCCCTTTCACAGGGATCACATATCAGACATCCTTTATATTAGATAGTTACATTATGATTCATAGTAACAGTAGCAAAGTACAGTTATGAAGTAGCAACAAAAGTGGTTTTATGGCTGTGGGTCACCACACCATGAGGAACTGTATTAAAGGGTTGCAGCATTAGGAAGGTTGAGAACCCCTGGCCTAAGTCCTTCAAGAGACAGTGGGTCACTGGTTGGAACTAGTTCTGCTTCCAGTTGGAGCGAGCGCTTTGCATCCAGGTGCCACTGAGATGTGAGCTTGCTGCAACGCTCTCCCCACCACGGGCAGAGGCCACGCCTACCACTGTGAATTCTGCCCATGCCATCTGAGAGCAGAACCTCCTAGCAGCTCCCCTTGTTGCTAGGAGGGGGTCAGTGGGATGGCATACGGAGACGGAGACGCTGCAGCCCCTTTACTTAGAGTGACGTTCCCACCCCACGGTCTCACTGTCATGCTGCAAAGTGTCACTCTTAAGGACTCAGCTAAATGCCCCCTCCCAGAGCCATCACTGGGGAGGATGCTTAGCCGAGGCTCACCAGTTAGAGGTAGATAGAGGCAGGTTGAGTGTGTGTGTGTGTGTGTGTCTGTGTGTGTGTGTGTGTGTCTGTGTGTGGTCCTGCTGTCTGCGTGTGAGAGACCCAAGTCTTTGGAGCAGGCCTTACCTGTCATCCTCAGACTGAATATTTGCGATAGATATGTCTTTGCTGTGGGAAGCCATCCTATGGATTGTAGGATACGTAGCAGCATCCTATTAGATGCTAGTAGCACCTTCTGCCCAGTCCTGCTAACACAGACATCAATCTAGACATCAACTCATGTTTCCAGAACTGCAGTGAGAGTCTTGCTTTGGAGCAAACTCCTGAAGTAGGGTCACCTTGACTGGATCCCGATGCTGCCAGGCACTTGGACTTAACCCTCCTCGTGGCTTTTAGTGCCAAGACCCAGCTCCCGTAGCCTGCAAAGCTGCTCCCTGCCTGGAGCTTGGAGGAAAGACCAAGGTGGTCTTTTCTCTCTCCTGGTTCGAATACCATCCCTGGCCTGAGTTGACTGAGTTGTCTTCCTTTTTTTGATGACCTGTTTTCCTGGACACAGAGAGAGGCCTCATAGAGAAGTTGAGGTGGCTGAGGACGTTAGGATGTGTCAATCAAGGAAGGGGAGGGGAGTGAGATGAAGAAAAGATTGAAGATACTGAGATAGATACTCTATCTACTCAAAGCCTGCCAGTTGAACCTTTAAAACAAAACAAAACAAAACAAAACAAAACAAAACAAAACAAACAAGCAAAAACCAGCCTACAACTCACACTTTGGGCCATCCTCATACACACCTATGCTGCAACCAAAACCATCTCTTGGGTTGAAACACCCCTGGCCATTCTGCTTTTAGGCTTCCTTCTGTAAGATAGCCCCTCCATCCTGATCCCGTGTCGAATAAAGGGCTTCAGAGCTTTTAATTCTGACCTAACTAATGACTCTGTACTGTGCTCTTCTTGTCTTAGGTCTGGCAAGATAGAGGCTACTTTCACTTTTGGATAAAGTTTTAATTATTTAAATTATAGTGAATTGGAAACTGCGGAATTTAAATGGCACACAACAGTCAGATCTCAGTACACATCTTATAAGCAATGCTTCAGTAGCATGATCGACCATGTGTGTGAGGGAGGTTTCATAGGCTTATGATGGAGCTGAAAAACTCCTACCTGTCCGAGGGACATAGTCTCTATTATAACAACCATGACACAAAACCAAACACACATATTTCTGTTGATGCTGCTGTAGGCAAATCTATTATCTGTCAGTAACCATAGTAATATATTTATGCAAAGTACATACTTGATACTAGCAAGCAACTCTATTACTCATTCATGTATTTACACTATATTTTTCTTGTTAGAGTGTACTCATTTATAAAAAGGTTGCTATAAAACAAATCTGACTTTGTTTGAAAATGCTACAATGCTATCTTATATCTTGCATGCTAATGTAAATACTTTTATAAAAATCAAAAAAAATTCTTGCTCCATTACTGTATTTTTTTTTGACTGTACTATTTTCTCTTGTGTTTGAGTCAATCTCATGTTTATTTGTTCATCATGACCCTAGAGGCAATAGGTGACTTTATATATGCACCCATGTCTCTAAATCTTCCTAAATTTCTATCATGTACTTGCATATCTATTTATTGATATCATATAGACGAAATAGGCCACGTCAAAGCTTCTTAGCTGGGTTGGGAGCCCACAAATGTCTGACTTGTAAAAAAAAAAAAGTGGCAATAATAAAAGTTCTAAATGAACAATGAGCCAAAGTTAACTCAAAATCAAATATGTAATTAGTCCGAGTGTTTCTGGTAGTGCCCACCCTTGATGCATTGTGGGACTTCACCGTAGCCCTGGTTCTGAGCACACATCATGCACACTTAGCGCTGCATGCCGTTGCACCACGAGACCCCAGTCAACGCTGTCCTAGATATCTCAGCTCAGATTCAAGACTGGTGTACATTATGAATTGCAGCGTTTCACTGGGCATCCAAAAATTTCAGCACATATAGAAATGTAACGGTTTATTTATAGAAAATAAAAACTTTGAGACTATTTTTCTTCCATTGCCCCTCAGGATATAAGTATCAAATTAGTTTACTTTCCCCCTGCATTGTGTCAGAATATTTGATTTTAAAAATTGATGCTCAAGTTACTGACATGAATTTCACTTAAAAAAATGGT
Source organism: Acomys russatus (assembly GCF_903995435.1). Classification (NCBI taxonomy): domain Eukaryota; kingdom Metazoa; phylum Chordata; class Mammalia; order Rodentia; family Muridae; genus Acomys; species Acomys russatus. Next base: position 29,085,684 of record NC_067168.1, on the reverse strand, counting down.
TCACTGAATTTTGGTTTGGCATTAGGATAAGTTTTCCAACAGTTTCCAAAATAACCCTAAATATTTTTCTGCTATTCGGTCCTTCCTGTTTAAGCAAAGCTATGATCTCAGCATTAGTGATTATAAAATCCAAACACTGATCATCATCATCATCAACAACAACAAAACAAACACTGAAGATGGTCTATATCCTTCAGTATCAAATACTCAGACACAATTTAATTCTTTATTTAAAAATAAATAACAATCATGTTATCAGTATGCAAATTTTCCTTCATCTTCAATAAATGTCAACATATATATATATATATATATATATATATATATATATCAATGAATTGCTCTAAAGTAAATTTCTTTATAGTTTATTATTGGTAAGTGCTTGATTTGTATTAGTTTATATACTTATGTACCTGTGATTGCATAAGAGTTTTCGGGGGGGATGAAAAGGGATCCCCAGAGAGAAGTGTTTCGAAGTGTGCTATGTCTTCCAGCTAAGTCTGTTAAGTACGCTGCATGGCTCATACAATGATAAAATCACTTAATAATGTATTTCTCAGACCACAGTGCTCTTGATAGATGATGCATGACTGTTGCCTTGTTGTCAACTGTATCTTCCCACGTTGCCACACAGGCTGTCGCCTACACTACTTCCACCCCTTTGCTTGAAGATGGACTTGCCAGTTGTCTGGTGAGTTCCAGGCCCCAAGCTGAGGCTGCTGTCTTGCAGCTGAAGTTGGGTGTGGGTGTGAGTGTGGGTGTGGGTGTGGGTGTGGGTGTGGGTGGGGGGGGGTGGAGAACTTGCTCCTGGCTATAGATTTTTCACCTGAGAGGAGTGTTTCCTTGTGTCCTGTCTCACACTGCTGTTTGTCCTTAGAAAGAGGAGCCATTTGGGACTTCTAGTTTGAACCCTTTTACTTCCCTTGAGTTTCCAAGGGGCAACGTTCTCTCTTTGCCTCAGGGACACCAGGCATGAGTCAATACAGAATAAGCTTCTAGCAGGGAACCTGCAGGTACAGCCGACTTTTCTCCATGGAGGTAGCAGGGAAGGACAAGGATGCAGGGAAGGTGGCCAGGCCAAGTCCTCAGAGCAATGTAACCCCTCTGGATGACTGAGGTCCTGGCCCATCTTCCAGCAACAGAGAGCCCATGAGTTCTGCCAAACATGACCAGGACAGAAAATTCAGAAGATCAGGCAAGAGAGAAACTGCATCACCTAAATCCTGTCACTAGGCATGATCACTTTTATGGGTTCCATTATTTAGCATTTCCTATGCTATTGTTGCTACATATAATAAATTGAGTATAAACCCCTTAAGAATAACAGTAGCCTGGTACTATGTACAGGTTGGTATCATAATTTTTCCTCCGTCAGCACGCACAATGAACCTCCTCATAACTAATTTAAAAGGCTAGTCAGTGGCTACAACGGCTTCCTCTTTGCCTGGTGTTAGGAGTCCAGTTTGTTTCACATTACCCTTTCCCCTGGGTGATGCCATGGTACATGTCTGTGTGCCTACACCTCTGGCCCCATAGCTGGTTATTTCATTAGAATAGATTCCTGGAAATGGGATCACTGACTCAAAAGGTTATGACTATTTTAAGGCTTGAGATATATACAATGTCAAATGACTTTCCAAAAAGATTGTGTCTACTTACAAACTCTCTAGCCCTGTATGTCAACCTCCCATCACCTGTCACACCCATCGCATGCTGTCATTACATAAGCCTTGAATACTAGGATAGCTATTGCATGGTATAAATTTTTAATTGAATTTTCATTACCTCTGAGAATAAACTCTGTGTGTGTGTGTGTGTGTGTGTGTGTGTGTGTGTGTGTATGTGTGTTTATGTGCTGGTACATGTGTGTGTACTCTGGCCTGTGGGCATGCATGTGTGGAGGCCAGAGTGGAATTTTTTTCTTTTCTTTCTTTTCTTTTCCATAGTCTCACTGCCCTGGAATTTTCCAAGTAGGCTAGGCTGGCTGGCCAGCAAGCCCATGATTGCCTCTTTAGTGCAGGGATTGAAAACATCAACCCCCTCGCTTAGCTTTTTTACATAAGTTCTGGGGACTGAACTCAATGCCCTTTGTTGCAAAGTTAGCAGTTTACCAAGCATGCCATCTGTCCAGCCCCGATTTACGTGTGTGCGCAGCTGACTTTCCAGGCTCACACCCTTCCTTTCTGTTCCCTACTGTAATGGCCCAGGCACTTAAACACACATTGGACGGAGGGACAAACTTCCTTCTGCACGCCATCTTTTTTTTTACTTTACAATTAACTCCTTGACAAACCTCTGACCCCCTTTAAACTCTCCCAGGAGCACGGCAAGTGCCTCTCTCACCCTCATCCTTCCGCTTTCCCCACACGCTGTGGCTGTGCCCGTGCGTGCTGCGCACAGGAGGTGCACAATGAATGTTTGAGCCAAATTGGACAGAATGAAGGCCTCCAACAAGTTGACATGGCTCCCTTTAGCCTGGAGGCGCCGCCGAGCCCCTCAGAGCAGCTGCTCCTCTGCGTCGTCGTTCTCACAGACATTAGGGCCCAGAGGAGAGGAAGGTGAAATAAGGACAAATGGCTCTAAAGGCACCTTCCTTGGCTGCTGGCAGAACCTTATGGAGCACAGATTTGGGGAGAGCTCCATTTGGAGAGCTCCTTAGTCCTGCTCACGTGCCCATCCCCCCTTACTGCAGCCAAGAGCCAAAGCACGATTCTTCTTCTTCTTTTTTTTTTTCTTCTTCACAATTTCCACTCTCACCCTGGTGTTTGTCTCTCCAGCCCGCCACTTCTCATTTCGGCCTAACTTTTCACGGCCCCTAAATTGACTTTCTGTATTTTTTTTTTTTTTCCTGTCAGTAGCTCATTAAAGCCACATCTTGTCACACGCATTCATGGGCAAATGTGGGGAGCACTCTGGTTCAACTTTCAAGTGCTTTGAGTGTTGCAGTCTAGCTCTGTGCTGGTCTTGGCCTTTTCCCGTGGACGGAGATGATGAAAATCAATTTGTCTCTCACTACCATTTCCAAAATATCTTGGTCAATGCCAAGAGAGCTCTCCGGTAGCACATGAAAGCCCGAGGAGAGATTACCTCTTCAGCCTTGCCAAGCATGCATCACCAACTTCTCAACATGCCCCCTTGCATGTCCCTTGTGAATAAGAGGCCTTTCACCCACCCTTTGTCCCTGTTTCAGTGCCTGTTAGCTCTGTGTTAGAGCTCAGACCCTGTGCTCCGATTTCCAGAAATTCATCCTGTCTGTCTCACAACAACCAGAAGCTGGACCGATAGATTTGTGTTTGTTTTATTGACAGAAAAATGAAAGGTTCAGGAGACTGAGGAGATGGCTCAGTCAGTAAAGATTTTTGCCGTACAAGCATGAGGACTGAGGAAGACAATTGACATTGACCTCTGACCTCCACAATCATGTGTCCCCACATGCATGTGCACCTGCATGCACATTTAAACATATTCACCATCATGTGATGACACACACACACACACACACATGCACACATACACGTGCTTTCTCTCTCTCTCCCTCTCTCTCTCTCTCTCATACACACACACACACACACACACACACACACACACACACACACACAAGCTTGGGTCTACCCCATGTACCTCATGGCTTCTGGGGAGGCCTGTCTGGTTTTCCCATTAAACCTAACATACTTGCTATTATGTATGTTTTGCGGGGAAAGAGGTATGGGTGGGCTGGACATCTGTAAGGTCTGGGAAGCACTCAGAGTGACAAGAGTTCCTTGAGAAAGAACCATTTTCTGGGCAGGGTGAAGTTTTCTAACAGGCGGATGAGTCGGGCGTAGGAAGAAGCTTTGGAGAGTGACACAGAGCTACAGACAAACCTGCAGCAACCTTCTGATCAATTCTGTAGACCCTCCCAGGGGCCAGTCAGGAAGGGTGGTGCAGGAAAGAACAGCCAGTGGCCTGGATCCCAGGCCTGCAAGGGAGCCAGCTCTTGGTGTCAGTGCAGACTCAGGCTTGGCCTGTCCCTGGGGCAGAGTGTCTAATAGGAGCCATGGGTATTTTTAGTCTCACGTGTGCAGGCGCAGGACAGCATGAGCTGGGCAGGAACAGCTAATAAGCCTTGGTCCTTATTAAGCTGGGAAAGATGACATGGGGGGGGGGGCGCAGAGAAGGGACACTGGAACTTCTCAGAGGCCTCATTTTTAGAGAACTCCTTTACATAATCCACATGGAAAGATTGAGGTCAGGTGCTTATAGATAGCCCCGGCTGCGGAAACCTGGAAATGGGGTGTGCCCGTTGCCTGCAACCCCACCAGCCCCTCCATACAAGGCCTGCTCTTCCCTGCTGGGGAAGAGATGTGGTGGGAACTATAGGGCACCATTGGTTCAAGCGAGGGATCCTTCAAGAGACTAACGAGCCAACCAAACGCAGGCGAGAACTGAGTGGTATTATCCGTTGTTATGAGTTTATAGATGAGGAGATGGAGGGACAAAGGGGACTAGGGACTGGGAAAGGGTACCCATCTAGGAAGTGGCAGAGCTGATGTGAACCTTCTCAGCTTGGCTGAGCCACTACCACTGCTTTCTTGTAGCAACAGCTGGCCGTGTCTAGGACGCCTTGTTCACTTTTCTTTAGCCCACAAGTGTTTCCTTTGCCAACCTCATGTCGAGGACTGTAAGACTGGGTTGGAACGGTGGGAACGATACCATTCCTGCTGTCAAGGAGCTCTAGGCTTACTGAGGGCCCCACAGAAGTGTCAGCCCGGCTGAACCTCCCTGTGGCTGGAACACAAGCTCGCCCTGGGGAGGAGAGTGGTTGGCTGGGGCCCAGGCTTTGGTGTCGAGCGAGGGAGCGTGAGGACAGCGGCATCCCTGCAGATGGCCGGGGTGGGGGGGTGGGGGGGTGGAGGGGGTGGGTGGGGGAGGAAGGCAAGTGCGCTCCCCAGCCAGGCCTGTGCTCTTGAGCTTTGTGGCCCATGGAGCTTGGGGCCGAGCTCACTAAGTAAGGGCTTGGGCGAAAGTGTGAACGAAGGCAGCATCCAACACCCACTGCCATCGGTCACCACTACCCCGAGTTTGTGGTTTGATAGCAGTGGCAGACAGAGTGTGAGCGATGATTGGGGTGAGAATACCGAAGGGAGTTCCTTGAAACCTTCTTGCCTTGGCCCCGGGCCAACTTGGCATGTGACCGCAGCCATCTGTTTATACAACCTCCTATCCATCCTCTTCAGTACGTGAGTGCCACATAGTCACAGCTATCCGTTTCACTTAGCTGTTTATTCACCCATGCCTACATCTCTATGTAGCCGTCGGTCCTCACCCCATCTGCCAGTCCCACCCTCCCATCCATTCTATCTAACACAGTCCATTCACCCACCCGGTCATCATCATCTCTCCATCTGTCCTCCATCCTCATCCAATCGCAACCCCTTCATTCCATCTGGAACCAGACACCATGTTCTAGGCCTGTGTTGGATGCTGTGGGAGCAGAAAGATTAATGAGTCCTTCTCTGCCGGTGACCCCGAAAATAGTGTGCAGATCCACTTAGGAAGGCAACCAGGGATTAGAGGGACCTCGGAGGCTCGCCAAGAATCTGGAGTGAAAGAGAAGGAGATGAGCAAGGATCAGTTAGGATGCTTGGGACTTTCTGGAAGGATTGAGATGGGGGAGGGAGGGAGGGAGGGAGGAAGGATGGAAGGAAGGTATGCAGGCAAGAAGGCTTGGGAAGAGTGTAAGTTTTGGCCTGAGCATTTGTGTTTCTCCTCCTATCCTTAAGCATATATTTAAATCCTAGTCTGCAGTGTGATAGTAATAGCAGGTGGGTCTTTGGAAGACAATTCAGTTATTAATGGTATTTGCGTCCTTATAAAACTATCCCAGATAACCATGTAAGCACACAGGAAGAAGGCTCCATCTCTGACCGAGGAAGTAGGCCCTCCAGATGGCAAGTCTTCTGGGGTCTTGATCTTTGATGTCTCAGTTCTAGAATATGAGAGTTTTTTCTAATATATATAGGCTTCCTGGCTAATGGCATTTTCTTATAGCTGCCATAACGGATTAACGGAAGACAAGAAGCATGCCCCCGGGCCTCACTCTATGCTGGACCCTGTGCCATGCTCTTTTATTTGGTCTTGACCATATATTTTTTTTTCAACAAACTTTCCACGTAGCTACCTCCTTGCTCTCCTGGAAGAGCGGCTTGGAGAAATCACTGTGGAACTGTGCCCAAAAGTGGGAAGAACAGCACTGGATTGAAGACAGGCTTGCTAACACAGGACACCAGAGTGAGGCTTTGAAGGAGATGAATCCAGGGCAGATGGAAAACATGCTACCTAACAGGAGGAACCTCTGCACTGCACTCCCCAGCACCAGTAGTGGACGGGAACCACTAGGTCTGGGCTCAAGCAGCAGCATGTGAGAAGAAAGTTAGAAAGCCTGTGTGCCGGTCGGAGTCTGGCGCCAGACTGAACTGGTTGGCTATGGAGTTGCGATCCCCCTTCATGGTTGCATCAGACCCTAGGATCACTAGACTGTCTCTGGGCTCGAATTTTATCAACTGATGTTGGACCAGATCTGGGGGGCATCTGTACAGCTTCTTCAATACTCAGCCTTGCTTTTCCGATGTAGGATGTCCTCCCATGGGTAGGGTGGGAATGAAAAGGGCAGGTTCACCTTCTATTCCCCCCGCTCCCACTAAAGCGTCACTCAGCTCCACGTAGACCTGAGCCCAGGTCACAGTTTTCTGCTGACCTACTTGTGTTTTCTAGGTCCACACCTAATTTTTAATCCCTCGATCCCAAACTGTCCTCAATCACTCTAATACATATTGAAGGGTCACTGATTGACAACCTCTGTCCTAAAGCTGAGTTTCCAAATGGTCAGGTTGGTGGGACTATATCGGGGCGAAGGCTGTTGTGGGAACGAGGCGCAGCTGCGTTTGTACAGACAGCCTCGGAGATGGTTCTACTGGGGCTGTGGTAGAGGCTGGGGGTGGCGGGGGTGAGGGTCAATGCTAACTAGAGAGTCTAGAATTGCATACTTCTCACCCACTCCAGGACTGCTACTACCCACCCAGGGATCTTCAATACTCTGAGGTCAGTCTTTCTGTTTGATGAAAAACAAACAAACAAACAAACAAACAAAACACCATGCAGTTTGCCTTTCTCCCTCCAGGGAGCAGAATTAGGGTAAAGCAAGAGAGGTGTCTGCATACCAGTGGGTCTGGTAGACCCATCCCTGATATGATGGCCCCATCTGCTCCCCCAGGTATCAACGAGGGGAGATATGGGAACAGGGAGAGAAGCTGTTCCCAGCCTGAGTTACCTCAGCTGTCCTGTCCTTCCTCCCCAGCTTGCCGCTCTCGGCATGGCGGGCCACCCACCTGCCAGCTCAGCTGTCTTCCTTGCTCACCATGTAATCCCTGCCAGGAAGAGAAGATGGAAACATGAGCTGGGCTTGCACCCACTGCATCCTGCCATCCTGTCCTTCCTCCAACCAGGAGGGGGTGGGGGTGGTGGCTGGGGTGGGGACAGGGGAGGACAGGGTTGGGGAAGAGCTCCCAGGCCCAGCTGCCTCTGACTGCTACAGAGCAGGCGGGCCTGTAGGGTATGGCTGCATAATTCAGGCCTTCTCTGGGGAGGCTGCATGCGGGCCTGTGTGGCCCCTTGCAGCTCACATTTGTTATGCTGGGTCAGCCTGGCAGTTCTCTCTACTAATCCCTCTGCTCCTCTGTATTAGGTGGGCTCCTGTTAGGGGCTTTTGCTTTGTATCCTAAAAGGCCACCTAGGAATGTCGAGGCTGAAGTGCCTGCATCTTCAGGTAGTCTCAGCCTTCTCAGGTAACATAGCACATCTTACCTACTGCCTAGACAGAAGGAGGAAATGAAGAAAACGTTTTAATCACAAATGCCACCAATTTTAAATACAAATGAGATATGAGATAGAATATGAACTATGAGCCACGCAACAGATATGATGTTGAGAGGTTTATTGTCTGAGCATGGGGAGAGTAGGAAAGGGGGGAGGGGCACCCCAGAGAGAGAGGGAGACAGAGAGGTAGATGGAGACAGTAAGGGAGGAAGAGGGAATAAGAGGGAAGAGAGAGGAGTGAGGTGGGTCTGTCCTTTCACATACTGGGCAGGGCCACACCCTGTGGCAGGTAGGCAATGGCATCACGGGTAGGGAGACTGGGGCAGAATCCTAGCAAAAGGAGCATGTGTCTAGTACTGCACAGGGCACAGGCAGCATCGGATGGTCCCTGAACCTGGGTCAGGACTGCAGCCACGCAGCCATAGCTGCTTACTTCACCCTCAGAGCATCTATCGTGTGGATGTGGGAAGAGCAGGGGTGCAAGCGGACCACACACAAGCATCTCACTCTGGTCAGGTGTGCAAGGGTGCAAGAGTGTGTGCGCCAGGTAGTTGCACAGGGAGCTTTCCAGAGGTGATCCTGTGTGTTTGTTCATGTTTTAGAGAACGGCTTTCTGGCATCTGATAGGTATTGATTTATGGTAATTCACGTGTGGAATATGTATGTATATTAATATGTACACGTGTGCGTGCGCACGCGTGTGTGTGCGTGTTGGTATGGGTGTACCAACACAGGTGTAGCTAGGCTATCTGAACTTTGAGGCTCTTCTGGTACTTGAGATGTTGGAGGAGTCATTTTTACTTCTCTGGACCCACATCTCCTCATAGAAAGTAGGTGTATTCGTTCTGGCTGGATGTGGAGTGCAGCCCACAGTAAATAAAGGGTATCTGGACACCCCGTCCTTTCCCTCACCCACTGCAGAGATTTCCTCAGGCTGCCTGGGGTCTGGTCCTCAAAAGGAGATGGATGGTGAATGGTGGGAGCACAGCTAGGGCCATGGGGGTATGGGAGCACCAGCTTCTCAGGGGACACCGGAGTTCTTTGGGCCTTTCCCTCAGGGTACCTAAAAAGGCCACTCTGGCTCCACCATGCAGGTCCAGGAGAAATCAGGCAGGGGTTTGGGGTACTTAGAGCAGCTTGGTTTTTATCTCCTATCATCTGATATGGGAGGGTGGTGACAGGACCCAAGCCCAGGACATCTCAACTACCGTGACTATGGATCTCAGATGTGATTGCTGCCTCCAGGTGCTTCCTCTGGGCCTGGCAAGGCCTACGGAGTGCAAGGCTCCCCACTGCCCTTCTTTAGTCCATTCCTGGCTTCTGGTCCCTGGGTCAGCCATTGCGCAATCCAGGCAGAGAGCTGGCCGCTCACAGGGTTACCCAAGGGAGGCTGAGATTAGACAGGGCCAGGCTCTGAGTCACTGGTGACAGTACCTTGTTTGTGGCAGGACCATTTGCACTCCGCAGGTGGTCTCTGACAAGCTGCCACCGAGGGAGGAGCCTTGGTGATGACATTGGCCTCTGGCCAAAGGCTAATAGCCATCTGTTCCCAGCTACCAACCTGGAAACCTCAGGAAGGAGAGGACAGGGGAGGGACAGAGAGGCAGATGCAGGGATAGGGAGAATCAGAGGTAAGAAGAGAGGGGGAACACTTAAAGATACAGGGAGACATACGGAGCAGAGAGGTAGATCAATGGATGGGGGGGTAAGGAGAGAGGGAAAGAGAGAGGGAGAGGGAGAGAGAGAGAGAGGGAGGGGAGGGAGAGAGAGACAGAGAGAGAAACAGAGAGAGACAGAGAGACAGAGAGACAGAGACAGAGACAGACAGAAACAGAGACAGACACCCAGAGAGACACAGAGACACAGAGAGAGACACAGAGACACAGAAAGACAGAGACAGAGAGAGAGCGCGCGCACAAGCAGTGAGGAGGAGAAGGAAAAGATAGGGCCCCTGAAACAAGAGTAAGGAAAGATAAAGGGACAGAATCAGAGAACGAGACACGGAGACAGAGCGATGGAGACAGGAGAGGTTCTTAAGCTGAGCAATGAAGACAGAGAGGCCAAGAATCCCATGAGACTCCCGTGGGCTCAGAGTGGGCTGCTCCCTGAACCCTCAGCACTCTGAGGGATGGTGTCACTTGGGAGCCTCTGCCTGTGGCTCCTGCATCCAGCTGGGGGTTGTCAGGTGTTAGCAGGCAGTGGAATCTCCAGCCAAACTGTTTTCCAGACTCTGACTCTAGTCAGGCTGAGGCCCAGAACCTGCATGGACAGCATGCTTCTAGAAGGTTCTGCAGGAGGGATAGCACCAGTCACAGAAACACCCCACTGGCTCACCAGGATTGGCCCTTCCTTCCTTCCTTCTTTCCTTCCTTCCTTCCTTTCTTCCTTCCTTCCTTCCTTCCTCTCCTCCCTCCCTCCCTCCCTCCCTCCCTCCCTCCCTCCCTCCCTCCCTCCTTCCTTCCTCTCATACCAACCTGTGTGGTTCCTGGGTAGGTGAGGTCAGACTGGAGCCAGGATGAGGAGGGCTTTGAGCACACTTTCTCTATGTAGGAAGCTACCTACATCATTTGTTTCATTGGTCTGCAACCACCAGAATGGGATGGGGGAAGGTGATTTCTCTGCCCTTAGGCAGGTGGGGCAGCACCTTAGAGGCCTTGACTATGTGCAGTTGAGGGGCCTCAGTGAACAGAGTAGGTCAGTGACAACACATTTGCTGCGTTCTGCCGGACATTATTTTGCCTCATTGGCTTAAGTAGATCAGGGATCATTATTGTTCCTACCTTAGAGGTGAAGCAGTGGGTGACTCTTATGCTACCAAGTTTGGCTGCCAGCACAACCTTGGCCACTTCTGAAATATAGCTCCTGGAGAAAACAGTTCCCAGAAGATCTCACCTCAGTGAGGCTGGTCTCTCCGTAATCACTGCTAACTTCTTAGCTCCAGATAATCAGTGTCAATTGTCCCAGTAATGCAGAGGTTTGGATTCAATGGAGCTGGTCTCTTGTTAATGGTGGTTGACCCTTCAGCCCCAGATGACCAGAATGACAAAAATCTTACTTCAAAATAGCGAATGGCCCGATAGAGTCTTTAAACTCCCCTCTGAAACCTCACAAGCCAGGCCCCCGTCCTCTGCACTGCCCTCAACAATCTTATCTTCCAAGCTCCTACAGAACATCCCACCAAGCTCTCAATACTCAATGGCTTTTCTTGGACAAAATTCCAAAGTCCTTCCAGGATCCTCCCAAACACACGGTCAGGTCTGTCACAGCAATACCGCGCTACCAATTTGTCTTAGTTTGTGCTTCTGTTGCTGTGATAAAACGCCATGGGCAAAGCAAGCAACCTGTGGAGGAATGGATTTATTCAGCACACAACGTCCTCATCTCAGCTCATCATTAAGGGAAGTGAGGACAGGAAGGTGAGTAGGGCAGGGACCTGGAGGCAGGAGCTGATGTCGAGGCCATGGAGGAGTGCTGCTTACTGGCTTGCTTTCTTATAGAAGCCAGGGCCACCCCCAATGGGCTGGGCCATCAGTCACTAATTAAGAAAATGCCTTACAGCCAGATTTTATGGAGGCACTTTCTCAATTGAGGTTCCCCCCTTCCAGATAACTCTAGTTTTGTGTCAAGTTGACATAAGACTATCATCCAGGACAACCATCGCCTGTACTTCCATCACAATCACCACCGCCATCTTCATCACCTCTACCTGGACCATATCTACCATCTTCATTCACTCATACCACCTGCCCACCAAAAAAAAAAAAAAAAAAAAAAAAAAAAAAAATTGTCCTACATGTCAACATAGTAAGAAACAAAAGGGATGCGGAGTGATGTAGGCAGGGGAGCGTAAGCCGAAGATTTGGTGAAGAACACTTCCCTCTGGGGCTGGAGAGATGGCTCAGTGGTTAAGACACTGACTGCTGTTATAGAGGTCCTGAGTTCAATTCCCAGCAACCATATGGTGGCTCACAAGCATCTACAATGTCATCTGGTGCCCTCTTCTGGCTTGCAGGGGTACAAGCAGGCAAAACACTGTATACATAATAAATAAATTAAAAAAAAAAAAGAACACTTCCCTCTTTGTCAGTCTGTTTTGGGGGTTCTGGTCAAACTCCATATTGAGGTGATATCATAGCTTTACATTCTGCCTACTCCGGCCCTGACACTTTGAGGCCACATGATCTCAGTGTCTGGGTGTGAGGTAATAACCAGCCGGCCCTCAGGGCAGGTAGCATTTCATTCGGTTGTCATGGCATAGCTGTCCTAGGCGGTTGACAGGTGCTGTTCCGACTGATCAGCTTGTGTAACGTGGACTATTAAATATTTCTCATAACACCAGACCTATGCCAGGTGAGCTGTGACTCGCATCGTGTTACTTATTGATGAGGCTGATGGCGTCAGTAACGGTGAGGCTCCTTAGTCAATGTTCCATGGCTTCTGGGGGGATTAAATTGCCGGCAGAGTTGAATGGAAAACCTAAGCTAAAAATAGAACCAGTGTCTGTTGAAAAAGATGGGATTTGGGATCTTGCAAATGATTTCTGAACACAAGAGGAAGTTTTCAATTATTGCCAACCAGATGAGTGCTCTAGACAGAATGATTATATAAATCATGGAGGCCTTTCACTAACTGGAGTTACCGTGGACGGATCAGATCTACAGAACCCATATACATTTAAAACAATATCATAGACTTATAACATAAACATATAAAACTAAATGGATTAAACTAGGGTTAAAAGGGTGTGTCATATAGCTAGAAAAAATTTAAGACATGTAAAAGAAATACCACATAGTAACTACAGAAATTTATATTTGTAGAATTGTTTAATCAAATAAGTAGAGCATGCTGCCACATCAGAGTAGTGATTCCTCTGGGTAGAGGGCAAGGGTGAGGGCCAGGGGAGGAACTGGAAAGAGATTCATAGAGATCACCGATACATCTATAATATTTTACTTTCTTAAAAAAAAAAAAATCTGAAGCAAACCCTGAAGATAAAGTTAACCTTTGCTCACGCCCCGCGGTGGGCACATGGGTGTTTGTTATACAGTACTTCTCCTTGGTGTGCTTGAAATACTTCATAATGAAAACAGTTAAGTGTGCAAAGGAAAAAAGGAAATCTAGAATCCCGCCTCCAAAGGGAGCACTCAGGCAGAAGCTGAGCAAGGTTTCCTGTGTGTGTGCGGTGAGGGTGAGCCTGCAGATGCTCCCTGCTCGCGGCTGAGAGCCTTTGCCTTGGTTCTTGTTTTGGAAGGGCCCTGCTCCCTGATGATGTTGTTTTCCGACTGTGGCAATCTGTGGAATGGGGTCTTGTTCCTTTGAGAAAAGTTGAGTGAGAATGTAGACATATCCAGGTGAGTAATGGCCTCAGCTGGTTGGTCAGACATGTCTCTGGGTACCTCTAGGGGCAGACAGACAGCTTGTCAAATGAGTGAAACTGTAGGTGGACCATTGAAGTGATTTTGTTTTATATAAAGTAAGTTCTTTGTCAGTTTCTCTCTCTCTCTCTCTCTCTCTCTCTCTCTCTCTCTCTCTCTCTCTCTCTCTCTCTCACACACACACACACACACACACGCACACACTATCCTGTTCATTTCTTTCTCCACTCTCTCATCTACCTCTACCAACCTCCCCCTTTTCCTATCTTTTTCCCACATCCACAACTTTTAATTTTGCTGTTTAACCATTTGGTTTACCCAAGGCCTCCTGTGAGACAGCTAGATTGGGATTATCTTTTGGAGCCTGATGGGTCACCAGTGGGTACACAGCTGATGGCAAAGACTTCCTCTTTCTGTGACTATATCCATAGGACACGATTCGGAAATAGGAGATAGGGCCTTGAGTCTCCCCTCCACCCTTGCCCGGTTGTTGGGTTGTTAATGGGCCTGTTCTCATGCAGGTCAGAGCAGGTATCCCTAGCTGTTGAGAGTTCATCACAAAAACTGGGACTGCCCAGAAGGTAGCATCTTGCAGGCCTTCTCCCTACTTTCCAGGTCTTACAATCTCCTCACCTCCCAACTTGTGTACTATTTCCTGACTCTTAGAGGAGATGCCTTAGATGTCCTGTCCGTGGCTGACCACACAACTGCCACTTCTCAGAACCTTGTATGTCTCCGAGCTCCTGCCTTTGTTGCTGTTTATTAGAGAAAGATTTTTGAAAAGGATTCCCTTTCCTCCTTAAGGCCCTAAACCTACTGTATACACAGGGAGATTAAATTGTTGCATACTAGGGTCAGGTTAAGTCCACACTGTCTCACTCAATAGCTACCATCTGTCTATGGTGTCTCTTCTGAGTCCTTCCTGCCTCTAAAATCAAGTAATAGGAGGGCCATCCTGGCCTGTGTTTTTCCCCCTTCTGAGAGGCACTTGAGATTTCACATAGGGAAGGCTTAGCGCACCTCTGGTGCATGACAATGCCTTCGCTGCCTGCCTGCCTGTGGCTGTGAAGATTGTTCCCTCTGAGTGACAGGGACCTTTGGTGTCTCAGCTTCTGTGACAGGTACGACCTGAGTTAAGGAGGGTGTGGCTGGTAAATCCCAAGGTGTGAGGATGTCAACTTCTTCCTAGTTAAATCTGTACCAACTTTTGGAATTGTGCCTTTGAACAAGAAGCCAAGGCAGACCATGAGAAGCCTGATAAAATATGGCTGTCCACACTGCCACACAGACTCCTCTTCTTCGAATCATCCTTATCCTGGGAGCTCCTAGTCACTGCCTAAGGTATGTTTCTTTCTTCTTGGATTGGTTACTTTCCGTATTGCTATGACCAAATACCCGATGAGAGTAGATACAAGGAAGGAAGTGTTGACTGTGGCTCACAGTTGGAGGGTACGCCATTGTGGTGGGGGAGGAACGTGAGGCAGCTGGTAGGTCCTATCCACAGTCTGGAAGCAGAGAGAGATGAATACTGAGGCCGAACTTGCTTTCTCCCTTTTGTTCAGGCATAGACTGCCTATGGGATGGCACTGCCTATAGTCAGGGTTGATCACCCCTCTTCAGTTAAGCCTCTCTGTAAATGCCATCACCGCCGTGCCTAGGGGTTGTTTTCGGTGCGATACTAAATTGCATCATATTGACAGCGACGTTAGCCATTACGTCACTCTTCCCTCGCCTCCTCCTGCACTGGTTCTCCGTTTTCCTCTTGCTCTATCTTTTCCTGTGTTGGCTCCTTACCAGCTCCTGTTTTCTATGGCTGTCGGTCATACTTTGTTCCGGCCCTGGTCTCCAACAATCATTGCCAGAACTGGGTAGCAGCTTCCTTCCCAGTGTATTCTCCTAGGACTGAGGGATATTTTAGCAACACAGCTCTAGACTGTCATGCCCTGGTTTAATAGTTTCCCTCTATTCTGAAGATGATGCTGTAATCCTTGGCATGACCTTCCAGGCTCTGTCCCAGTGTCCCAGCTCGGATTAAATAAACTCCACTCACTGAGGCCAATCACATGCCTCCCTAACTCTTCAAGAAGTTGTTTTTTTGTTGTTGTTGTTGTTTGTTTTTTGTTTTTTTTTTGTGAGTAAGATCACTGCTTTGTCCCTACCTGAAGATGGCAATATTACATAATTGTTATTTATATATTATGTAATATATTATTCTTGGCCCCTGTGAGTTGCAGTGGTTTCTGCTTCTTCTTCCTTAGAACAGCCTCCCCCTGAGATCTCCAGCGTAGTTCAACATTCACATTTGTCTCCTGACCTCATAGAAATTCTCCTGGACTTCGACTTCCCAACAACCCTCTCCTTGTCCTGTTAATCAGCCCTGTGTGGCTGCTGCTTCCTGCTGGCTGCAAAATGTCTCATGGCCTGATTAAATGGTGGTTTCACTAGCTCCCAGGACTCACTAACACTCCTCTTTCACCACCCACGGGAGACTTTGTGCAGCAGCCAGCACGGGGGATATAGCAAGGCACAGTTCGGTATCTACGCATCTTTAGGTCCAGGACCTTTTGAGATCACCTCTCCACACTTTGCATCCTTATATTTATATTTTTCTTTACTTCTCTGTTTTGCATTTCACTTTTCCCCATTCTCTCTTCAGCTGGTAACCTCATATCCCATTTCTTCCGTCTACTGCTCACAGACTTTTGCGTGGACCCAGCACTCTGTTTCTTCTAGAAGATGTCCCTCCAACTGACTAGTTTCATTCTTTGGTGGACACTGATGACTTTCTGTCACCAACCATCTATCGCTCATCATTTTAGCAAACTAAAGCTCTGTCATTTTTTTCTGGGTGGCTGGTCTTCCGTATCTCACCCTGATCAAGCTTTTATGGCTATTTTATCTCTGCTCAGATCCAGGTCCAAACTAGTCAGCACACCTCATCCCATTGGCTTCAGTAATTGGTTTATGGTGAGATACAGAAGTTATTTAGGGTCAATGTGAGACAGGTTCTGACTTTTGCTATAATTTTAAGGTGAGGTGTTCTCTCTGTCTCACTGGAAAAAAAATCTTCTTTGCTATAGACAGCTTGTGCTAGCAAGTAGAAAGTTTGTCTTAAAACAAAAACAAAAACAAAGAAGCAAAAAAATAAAAAAATAAAAAAAAAAAACCCCAAACCAAACAAATAACAACGTCAGACAAATGAAATCTGACACTGTAGAGGAAGGACCATGTATCATGACCAAGTGGGGTTTCTTCTAGGAATGTTAGTTCAATACAGGGAAAGCACCAAGCATCCCACATCATACCAGTAGGACAAAGACCTAATGAGGAAGGACAAAACCCCAAGATGTCTTGTCTTGCTAGATTAAAAAAAATAGGTAAGAATCCAACACTAAATAACAACAAATACTCAATAGATGAGAAATACAAGGGAGCTTTTCCAGCTTAATAAAGCATAGCCATGAAAACACATATGAAGTTAATGGTTAAAGGCAAGGTTAACCCTAACAGAGTCTAGAACAGTGCTTCTCAACCTTCCTAACGCTGTGACCCTTTAATATAATTCCTCATGTTGTGATGACCGCCAACCATAAAATCATTTTGTTGCTATACCATAACTGTGATCTTGCTATGGTTATGAATCATAATGTTGATATCTGAGATGAAAGATATCTGATATACAACCCCTGTGAAGGGTTGTTTGACCCTCAAAGGGGTCATGGTCAATAGGTTGACAACCACTGGACTACACCACCACCACCACCAACAAAAGAATATCTACTCCCCCCCACTATCACCACTGTGCTGGACGTTGTCTTCAGGAAAGTTGGCCAAGAAAAAGAAATAAAAGGTATCCAGATCAGAAAAAAAAGTAGAACTATTTGAAGGTGACAGGACCTTAGGTATGCAAAGTCCTAAGGAACCTATGAGAAAAATCAATGATCAAAACATAAAAGGCAATCATATTTTCTATATCCCTGTAGTGAATGTTCCAAGAATGAAATAAAGAAAATGATCCTATTTATAATAACATCAAAATGAATAAGATACTTAAGAAAAAGCTTGACAAGGCAAGCCACCAACACTGCAAAAATCAAAGGCCTTAAAATGGAGAGACACTCAGTGTCCACGGAATAGGGGGTTTAACATTTAGATCCTCAAATTGTTTTACATGTTGAACACAATTCATATCAAAATTCAGGTTGTCTTTTTGGGTGAAAAATGAAAACTCAAGCCTAAAATTAACACGGTAATATAAAATTCCAGGAAGCCTAAATACTGTTGAAAAAGCATGCAAGTTGGAGAACTCATACTTTGCAAATTAAAAATTTACTGCATTGCTGCAGTTATCAATTACTGTGTAGTCTGGGATATGGATAGACATAGAGGCCAATGGAGTGAAGCTCAGTGTTTAGAAATAATCTCATACACCTATGATCACTTGGCATTTACCAAGCATCAAGGCAGTAAGTTAGGGAAAGAGGTTATTTTCTAAAAATGATACTGGGCTCACTGGGGTAATCACATGGAAAAAAACTGAATTCTTATATTACACTGCAAACCAAAAATTAATTAAAAATGGATGGTAGAAGTCAATGTGAGAAATCTATTGAATGTCTAGAAGAAAACACATGTTTAAGTCTCCAGGACCTGGGGACAACCAGAGAAAAATGTGTAAAGCTGGGCCTTTTCAAGGCAAAAATATCCATGCTGTTGACAACACTACAAAGAAAGTGAAAGGACAACTCACTAAACAAAAAAAAAACTCACATCATCTATTTTATAAGAGTGGCCGGGTAAATGATGTAAAGAACTCACACAAGTCAAAGGCAAAGAAGCAACAGCCTGGTTAACAACAGGCCAAGGATTTGGATGCACACACCTCCCAAAGTGGCACCAATGACCAAGAAACCCATGAAAAGTCTCCCAGCAATATTGGTCACTATAACACTTGGCTCTAATTAAAGGCACAGGATAACGAGTTTTTTCAAGGATGTGAAGACATGGCAACCTTACCCCCATGGTAGGTGGGACTGCAAGAAGGCAGAGACACTTGGGAAAATAATTTCTTTGAATTTTTTTCCTTTAAAGAGTTAAACATACCATATGTTTGGAACCCCACAATCCCAAATGTTTGGAAAATATATCTTTGCACGAAAATGCATGTATGAATAGCAGAGTTGTTCATGGTTGACTTGATTAAGAATGATCCCAAATACCCATTAATTTGGCTGCAAACAGATTCAGCACATCCAAACAACGGATTAGTATTCTGATAGAATTCTGTTCTGGTGCCACAACATGCATGAACATTAAAAACACAGTCCTGAGTGAAAAGAATCCAGTCACAAAACACATTGCATTATTTTTTTCATTTGTACAAAATATTCAATATGTGAAAAATCAAAGAGAGAATGCTAGATTAGTGGTTGGGGTTAGAAACATGAGGGTGTGCCTCTTAATATGCACAAGTTTTTGGAGAGATGATGAAAATATTTTTGAGTTAGTTGTAGTAGATGCATGACCTTGGGAAATAATATTTTTAAAAAACTGTGAAAAAATAATTCATTAAGATGATAAACGTTTTAAAAATCATTAGCCTTTAAAAAATATAACCAAACACTGCCGAGTTTCTCTGAGAATGAGCTCCACAGCGAGGAGGCGTCAGGAACTGGACTTGTGGACCGAGATGGAGGATCTTCTCTTACCTCCTGAGCCTCTATAGCTGGTTATACTGAAAGTCAGGGTACATAAAAGTGTTTCAGTTAAGCAACCCAACCCTTACGCTGTTTAGATCAGGGCACAGAGGGGCCGACGTTCTGTTACTTACCCCTGGGGGGCAGCACCGTTTCCTGCTGCGTTTCCATCTCCGCCTCTTAGCTCTTTTCTTCATGCATCTTCCATTCCCCTTGTTCCATTTTCCAAAGAGTGGCCTAGGACGCCCTGCCCTCGCCCACTATTTGTTTCCATGCCGACCCTCTTCCTCTTCACCCTTCCCTACTGGTCTTGCCCCATGCGCCTTGGGCCCTCCGCTGCCCTCTGGTGGCCAAGTCCAGTTTGCACTCATGGGTTTCATGCTCCGGGTTCACTGAGGTAGGAGATGGAGTAAATTTCTAACTCCAAGTGGCTGAGTCCTTTGGGTGTCCCCCAGCTTCCTCCCAGGGGGCCTTGTTTTCTCTAGTCATCCCTGGAAACTTATCTTTTGGTTCCAGGCTCTGCTCCTTCTCTTCCCTACTCCCTCACGCCGGGCTCACAGCCTATGGTTGGGTCTTTAGGTTGCTCCCCTACCCCCCCCCCCCCCGCTTTTTTTTTTTTTATTAGAAGCACTCAGTTGACACAGTCACTCACACTGCAGCACCTCCCTCTCTTCATATTGTTATGTTGGCACATAGTCACGCCATGTCCCCTCGTCACCATCCCTGATTCACTTCTCTCTCTGCATCCCTTTCACTGTTGCCACCCGTGCCAGTCTGCTTAATGGCTGCATAGCACATGCGCCGTGTTCTCCCCTGCCCATCCCGTTCACAACTCTTACCACACTTGGGCTTGAAACACAAATTTGAGTATGCCACTCTCTGATCGTGCCAATAAGGGATTGAGCTGAAGTTCTTAGCAGAAACCACTGGGCCACCAGGCACTCTCTCCCACCTGCTTCTCAGATGCTTTTCCCATCACCCTTGCTCCTTGGTCCTCCCAGCTAGGGCAGCTTGTTGGTTGCCATGGAGCCTCTGTGGGCACACACATCTCTTCTACCTCCTCCCCGAAACATACCCACTCATACTTTAAGACTGTTCCAGGTCTTGGGGTGCTTTTCTGGACTCTGCACTCCATGTCCATGGTCTACATCCAGGGCAGGTCATGTGCTACCTGTCTGCTTTCCATGACTTTCTGGGATTGTCCTTGTGAGTCTTGCATAAAGCACTATGCAAGCAGGGCTTTGTGCCTCTGCTGTGTGCTTGGGTTGGGGGCAAGGCTACGTGTGTGATTAGCATAGAGTTCAGCACATGGCTGCGGATCACTTCTTGTTCATGAATGACCAAGGTAAGCCACAGTGGTTAGCAGCCACAGGTCATTTGCTACATGGCAGGTGTCATTCCAAGACCTCTTCACATGTTAGCCCACATTCGCCCCAGGACAGTATATTTATGAAGTGGGTGCCACAACTGGCTCCATTTTGCATGAGGACACTGAGGCACAACATGTCTAAATAACTTGCTCAGCTGGATTCAAGACCAGTTCTAGGAGCCTGGCACACAACCACCACACTGCAGTGTGCTTCTGCAGGTCTGCCACACTCAAGGCTGGCGTGTGTTCAGGCATCCCTTTACCCAATAGCCAGCCACTGCCTCTCCCTTGTTCAGGACCCCGCTCAGCCCCTTCCTCTAAACAACACCTATAGAGCCTCCTGGCAGTGGCAAGTGAGTGCCATTCATCAGAACTAAGAGTATTGTCTTCAAAGCTCATTCATATTTCAATTAAACTATGTTAGCAATCCAGTGTTTGTTACCCACATCTAATGGGCCACTATGAAATATCACTATTGCTATACCTGTCTGTGGAAATGGTGTGTGTGTGTGTGTGTGTGTGTGTGTGTGTGTGTGTGTGTGTGTGCGTGCGCGTACATATGCATGTGTATACACATTCTTGTGTTTAACGTGTGTGCATACATGCACATTTGTTTATGTGTGTGTGTGCATGTCTGTATGCACACCTATATGTGTGTATGCTTGTGTGTTTGTATATATGTCTTTGGTGTATAAGTATAGATATGCAAGCTGTGTGTGTATGCATGCTTGTGTTTATGTGCATGTGTGTGCATGCAGCGGGGGGACATAGTTGTTTAAGGGAAAAAGAAACCTTTTACTATCTTTGACTTATTTGGTGTAGTTACTCTTCATATAATGCCACTTTTTTGTCTTTTATTCTATTGATTATTTTTCTGTGAAGTGTTTAGAACAGGTTGGCTTCATCTTATGGGTGAGAAAGCTGAATATTGACAGTGGTAACTTACCTATAGCTCATTAGGATCCAGGCTTGTCTGAGGTTTACCTGTATTGCTTGCTACATTTAAATATCATGTGGTCATAAAACAGAACAGACTCCAGCAGAGCCCTGTGCAGCTGGGGATGGTGACAGAAGCAGCCTTTCTCTGAGAAGCCTCCAGAGCATGGCTAACATCATTGACATGGTATGGTGGGTGGCTCCCACACAGTTAGGCAAAATTGCTCACCAGGGCAACCTCCTGTGCTATCTCACCAAGAGAGTTAGGATTTTTCTCTTTTATGAATATACATTCTGTTGGTGGCTGCAATGGGTCCTTTCCATGTTCGTATTTTGAAGTCCTAAGCCCCTAGTACCTCAGAATATTTGGAAATAATCTTTATAATGTTAAATCAATGTGAGGTCACCAGAGTGGTCCATGCAAGGAACAGCCATTGTGGAAATGGGTGTGTCATTGTGGACCGAATTCACTCTTTGGGCTGTGGACCTGTGTGCCCTCTTGTAAGATGTGTGGAGGAGACAGGGCTGTGGACAGTCTGAGTGTTTCTGGTAAGAGACTGTTTCTCTGAGTCCTCAGGGGGTGAGTCAGCTTGGCTTTCACACTTGGATGGGCTCTGGGAAAAGAAGTGCACTCTAGCAAGCCTTAGTTTCCTCAGCATCACATGACTTCAAGCCTTCCAGCTCAAAACTGGAGAGTCTCTGGCTTCGTGTTTTGGGGAGACACATGTATGCTTTGCTTGGGATGGCCAAAGCCCCCACCAACCCTTTTCCATTGACATGCACAAGGCTCTGGTGCATTTGTAGGACCCAGAGCTACTGGCTCTATGAGCAGCATATGCAAAGGGGCCAGAGAGGCTGGGGTCTGCCAATGGGCGGAGGAGGGGGTGGAGTTTTACATGGGGCTTCCACGGGGTGCCTTTGAAACTCCGCTATTCAGGTCAGCTTAGAGCTTACTTCTGAAGCCAGCATCTTTCAACTCTGGTGTCTTAATTCTCCTCTCTCGCCCTGGAGGTTGAGCCCAGAGGAGCTTTACACAGGACAGTGGCACTTGTTAGTGATGCCACAGGACAGGTGGCACTTAGGACACATAGGGGCAGGCCTTGGAGCAGGACATATCTCAAGGTCTGGATAGGACCCAAGGGTAAGATGGGGGGGGCGGTAGACCCTCCTCAGGACCCCCTGTTTTGTGAGGGGTCACCAATTTTGAGAGAGCCAAGAGAACATGTCTTTTGAGGCAGATGCCATGAAAGGAAGTCGGAGGGGGAAAGAACTGGCTCCACCGTTGTTGAAGAGATAACGTGTCACTTTACTCTGTGGCACTTCATAAACTGTGAAGTGAGGGACTGTTACCCTGTGCCTTCAGGTGATCCATGAACATGTGAGCCACGGGAACACTGGCCCAAGGACAGATGGGATGGCCAGGAACTGCTGAAGGTCAGTTAAGGCAGACATCTTAACTAAGGCACACCAGAGAATCCAGGAGCCCCAAAAATGTGTGGCTCTCTTTTACAAGGTTGAGAGACAGAGCTGTCATTAGATTCTCAGATAAATGTGACCCCAAGCATGTCAGGAAGCCCTAACATAGGGAAAGGCATTCAAGGAGAGACTGCTTCTGAGTTCTCCAAAGGTAGGACTGGAGCAAGGCTGTGGTGGGAGGCGGCAGAGACTAGCATGCTAACTCCTTGGAGTTTATCCATCCCATTGGTAGAATGGTGCTAGTGAGGCAGCTGGGACTGCTGTGGCTTCTGACCAGCACAGTGCCTTCTCTCAAGACACTCAAGTTGGTATAGTTGCTATGATTTGACTACGTGGCAGATGCTTTACTTGTATGACCTCAGTCGGATCTCACCATTGCTCCAGCAGGTTTTGCAGCCCTAGCTTACATTAGAAGAAACCAAGACTTGAAAGTAGAAAAGTGCCCAGAGCCAACTAACACACAGAGAGACATCTTCCAGGAGCAGTGTCCTGTGGTGCCGGAGCTCACAGCTGCCATGGTCACACTCTTCAAGGCATTTAGAGGCCAAGCTGGCCTCTTCCTCCTGTTCTCAGCTGGAGCATCATGTGCTCTGAGGCCATGGACCAAGTGGCTCAGTCTCATAGAGAAAGTCCTTAGAGTGAAGCTACAGAGTCTGCACCAGTCCAGTTACAGCCCATTATACCTGAGAAATGGCCAGCCAAGGCATCAATTGGGCTCATTTAAGAGTAGGCCAGAGGAATCAGTTCCCCAATTGGGCTACTTCTGAGTCCCCCAGAGAATTGATTTCTGAGTCACCTGGGTCGCTCTCGGTGCTTTTCATTGAAAACAGAGAGCACTGAAAAATAACAGTGTGCTTGTATTGAGAGAAGTTCATAATAGGTGCCTGGAGGAGCAAGTTCATACTAGGAGCTACAAATCATGCTAACTAGACACCCCAGCCTTGTCTATCAGCAAAGCCTCCCAAAAGAAGAGGTTGGTTTTGAATTAGGAGGTAAGCAGGGATGCAGGACAGTGAGCTAGGCCAGATGCTTGTCTCTTCTGACTTGTTGGCTTTCTATCTGGGCCACTATTTCTATGTTCCAACAACCTATGTTATATGAATGTTTATAGATAACCCCTAAGATATAGTAGCAAAGCTACACTAAATGTTATGCATCAAAAGTAGGCAGGGGTAGTGGACATTCTCAGATACTGGCAATAAGAGACAAAGACCAGGAAAGATGCTCTCTACTGGTTAAGAATGCATCTTACTTTTGCAGAGGACATGAATTTAGTTCCAAGCACCCACATCAGGTGGTCCACAATTGCCTATAACTCCAGTTCTTGGGAATCTGACACCTTCTTTTGACCTCCTATGGGTTCCACACTCATATGCACAATTCTTCTCTCCACAATTAAAAATAAAAACAATATCTTTAAAAGAATAAGAAATTAGAGATGACACATGTGTGCCATGAATGTGGCATTATTATGTGCCTTGCCAAAGCAAAGAGGCCTTCAGTAGTTTACAAATCTGGTATGTGATTAAACTATTAAAAGTATGTTTTAAATCCATACACAAGAAGAAAGTAATTTTGCATCTAATTCTGTGATCATGAAGGTTGCTAAGAGACTATTCATAGTTGTACACAATTTCAGAACAGGAAAAAAAAAAACCACCTGGGAGATTGAGCACTCTCATTTGCTGTCGAGACTCTTGGTTGCGGCTTGTTCAAGGTCAGCAGTTATGTCCATTAGGAACAACCTAGGTCTTTTACATAAAGCCAATGATAGTGAAAGAGGGACTGTCATTCTTTCCTAATGTGGAGAATTCTTATTAACCCAGACTCCATCAGTTACAAATGATAGAAAAACCAACCATAGCAGTTAAGCCAAAATCACACACACACACACACACACACACACACACACACACACACACACACACACCGCATTTCATCTAAGTAAAAGATGCAGGGATTTGGCTTCAGACAAGGGACCCACATAATACATCAGGACGCAGTCTGTCTCTCACTCTGCCTCTTTCTAACTTTGCTTCCTTTCCAGAAAGGCTCTTCTCATAAACCACCGCCATGGTCCCCAGGAACTGCTGAAAGGAAAGGCCTGGGTTTAGCGGATTAAGGATCCAGTTTCCTCATCCCAACAGCAATTCACTCACTTTGTTAGTCTTGGCTGGATTTCATTGACCTGTACCTAAAATAATGAGGGAGACACACTGGTTAGACCTCCGCTCGTCTGTGGATCGGGGGCTCTGCAGTGTGCATTGCCTCAGGCATAATGGGTGCTGTTAAGACACTGTTAGCAGGAGCGGGTTGTGGCAGGCAGACAATGGGTGTGTGCTGCGAGGTTTCACAATCACAGATGGCTCTGATGTTTTCTCTTCTCCTTCGGATTTTGTCATGGGAGGGCATCCGCATTAGCTGAATCCCGGAGGACCATCCATCGGCTTGAGGGAAAAGTAAAAAGATCTCCGTGTATATCAGAGGTTGGAAGGAAGTTCCTGGGAGAGGAAGCGAGCTGTCTACAAGGGCTTTAGGCTCAAAAAGGACACACTTCTTTAGGGACCCCAAACAGTTCTCTCACATGCTGGAGAGCTTGGAGATCGTGAGCTCTCTGTGGTCGTGGTCAGCTCACTCTAGTCCCCAGGGCGCCTTCTCCCCTGTGGGGCACTGCCTTGCCTTGACCCGTTTTGTTTCTGTGCCTGAACAGTGGGGACCATGATGCTATCGGCTGAGTGTGTGATTCGGGAGCTGTGAACTCTATTTCATTTCTTCTTCCTATGGTGACCAAACCAGGCTTTCCTTTTGGTGATTTCTGTGACACACTGGTCAGGAGATTTCATGTGAGGAAATGACTTTCTTGCTTAAGCACGAGCCCTTTCATTACGTTCTTCTTCCAATACCTACTCAATCTTTTTTGGAGATAGGTTTTTTTGTTGTTGTTGTTTTGCTTTTTCTGTGTAGGTCCAGGCATCCCCACCCCCCCACTCCCTGCCTCAATTCAGTGCTGGGAATATGCACCACTGTACCTGGCTGCTCCCTCTTCCATTCATCTGTAGGCTTAGGTCCTGGCAACAAAACAGATTCTTTCTCCTAGAATAATAGAAAACTCCCTCGCGTTTAACATACCATTTATCACGTTGTAAAACAGGAAGTCTGGAGGGGGAAACGCCTGGGTATGGCTCAGTGAAGCCAAGATTGGCTTCTCTGCCTTCTGATCACCTGCAGTACTTTTATCTTCAGGCAGACCTCAGCTGTGCACGTAGGATGGCCTCTGGCGGCAACAGGCACAGCATGCACCCCTGTTAACCCTCACCAAGACAGGCAAGAGACCTTTCTTACACTCACAGATGAAGGGATGCTCCTCAGTCTAACTGAACCAACTTTAGTCTCCTCTGTTCCTGGACCTCAAGACTTCAGAGGGGTACCCTGTGACAACCTGAACCATTGAGCATGACACTGGCAAGAGATGTGCTTATCACAATGGCCCTACTAATCGTGACCTTCCCTGGGTCTAAAGCTGGTCCCTGGGGTCACTTAGTCTGAGTGGAGGGGGAAAGAGGGTTTGATGCTGGGAAGACCTTAGACTAAGTTTGCTTGGGTTGTACATGGTTGGTGTGTTTTAATATAAATGTTTTCCCCTAAAGGACAGACTTAACAACATATTGTGGGTTAAGTAGACCCTCGTGAATCAAAATCATACTGTAAATATTATGTATAAACTGCTTGAATGGAGAAAATTTCTAACTTCATGCCAAACAGCTTATTTATAAATGTGTTTATACCAATTTAGATTATGTTGAGAAGAAGTGACGCCATTAAGATTTTGTTTGGGGAACTGTGATCATCAGAACACACGCATAGTGGCCTCTGTGGGGTGGTCATCACACGTGTATGTGTATGTGTGTGTGTGGTATATGGTGTGTGTGTGTCAGTGTGTGTGTGTGATGTAAGGTGTGTGTATGTGTGTGTGTGTGCAGCATACCTGCAGCATAGACATTAGGGAGCAGAAATAAGTAAAGGAAAATGAATTTATTTACAGGTTGGCCAAACCTGGCATGGTAATATCTAGTTTTCTTTTGGCATATTTTTTGTAGCAGTGTTATAATTTTGTAGACTAGGCAAACAAAAACAAAGGAAAGTGCATATGTTAATTTAACTCCGAAAGGAGCTTCCAGAGCTGTGTGAAATCTCTCCCTAGGAGGCAAATGGTGAGATTTTAGTCTTTCCTTTCTCCACAACATGGGACCCCTAGGGAGAAATTTTTACTCTTTGAGGTATATTGTTTGGAAAGGCTAATGAGTAAAGAGAGGGACAGAAATGTCTCACTTTAGGACAGTGGGTCTCAACCTTGGGTTGTGACCCCACAGGGGTCACATACCATATATCTTACATATTAGATATTCATATTATAATTCATAGCAGTAGTAAAATAACAGTTATAAAGTAGCAATGGAATAATTTTATGGGTGGGTGATGGGGTCACCGCAGTATGAGGCACTGTATTTAAGGGCCACAGCATTAGGAAGGTTGAGAACCACTTCCCTCGGGCTTCCACAGAGGGGCAGGGCAACAGGCCAGGCTTGTGATGGTGACTGTGTGATGGATTAGAGTGTGATTTTGGCCAGAGTGGGCTTCAGTGTCCTCATGGGTCAGGGAGGGACAGTGCTCTGTCATGTGCTGAGACTCACTCTGTGCCAAGCTCTGGGCTGCCAATGTTACTGTAGATCCCCCACTTACTTCTCAAAAGCCCTAGGTTATCCAGCTTGCTCAAGGTCAATAAGCAAGCAGCCTGCGGTGGGGCTAAGGCTCCTGCCTGGGCCCATCTGATTCAGTGTTGGAACTTTGGGCAACCACTCTGCTCCTGGGATTGTAAGAGGAATACATGGGAGTGACCTGGCTCAGTGGCCAACCAGGAATGGCGGCGCTACTGCTGCTGCAGCTCTCACTGAAAACACAGGTTCAGGAGTCCCTAAAAGGACGGCTAGCCCTGCTGAGTCTGGAGTTGGCCCCAATCTCTCTGAAAACTTGTTTATTAGTCTTGTGGTTGTCTGAAGAAAGAGCTGTCTGTCCTCTCTCAACTTCTGAAACCTCCAAAGGTAGGCTCAAGTTACTGAGCACATACACACACCTGCTGTTATGTGCCAGACAGGCTGGAAAGCTCCAAAGCGCAAGCACACTTCTGACCTGGGCTGGGGTCAGCAGTGTTCTTGGCAGGCCACAGTCTTAATATGCCAAGAGCTTTAGCTGGCAGGTGATGTGGCTCTGTTCAGGGCCTTCAAGATGCCCTTATCTTACTCTGGCTCTGTGAATGCCCACACCACACTGAGTACAATGCTTCACCAAGCCAGCTCTGCAGCAACCATGGGGACAGCATCAGGCCTGAGCATATAGCAGCAGCTATGAAAACAGCAGATATTACCAAGGGCTTTTTAGGTAAAGGATGGCGACTTCTCTCTGACCACAGTCTTGTGTGAGCCTTATTACTCTCCTATGGAGTGAAGCAATGTCAGAGACACCATGTTAGGAATGGACTCAGTGGGAATGGGTAATTCTCTTTAAAGATAATTGAGAGATTAAGATGGTGGCCTGCCAAGAGCACTGCTGACCCCAGCCCAGGTCAGAAGCTTCGGAGCTTTCCAGCCTGTCCAGCACACAACAACAGATGTATATCAGATAATTGCCTGGCCACACATAGCAAGCATGGTATGATTTGTGCTAAACACAGCTCAAGTGTGCAAGTGTCTTTATTCAGCCATGGCGCTGTAGTGCCTCCCCCAGAGTCAGTGATGGAGGAAGGGCAATTCACCTAACTTCTCTTCAGCAGACTTAAGCACAATGACACATGTTGGGGAAGGTGCCCTCGTGTGGTTCCTTTCCTCACCACCAAGGTTTGTAAACAGTCCTGTTGTCAGCAAAGAGGGGACAGAGATGCAGCGCCACACTGTTACCCATAGCAGCTGGAAGAGTTCCCATGGACTTTTAGGGAACTTGACTCAGGCCAAACTGGAGTTCGTGGCTTTGAAACAGAAAAGAATTCTAGAACAATGAAAGAATTGGAGATTTAGTTAAAGATGTAGTTTTGGAGATGGTGCTTATCTTTATTTTATGTGTATGACTGTTTTGCCTACGTGTATGTGAACCACATGCATACAGGAACATGCAGAGGCCAGAAGAAGCAATGAGAGCCCTTGGAACTGCTGTTCAGATTGTTGTGTGTGCCATGTGAGTGCTCAGAACTGAACCCGGGTCCTCTGCAAGCTGTAAATGTTGCTAATCAATGAAGCTTCTTTCCACCCTCTTATTGAAGATATTTTAGGTTTTAACGTGAGGGTTAAGAGAAAAAGCAGTGCAGAGAAGAAAGTAAGGCACAGCCCAGAGGGGGGATATGAGTATGTTTTCCAGGGGAGAGCTGTGGAAATCAAGAGAGACCAGGGATGGGCACAGAGTCCTCATGGGAAAGTCAAAATAATTGCTCTAGCATTAGCCATATATGCTGTTTTGATGGCTTTCGTGTCACATCTCAAAAAGTTGCTAAGCAAAATTTCCCTCTATTTTTTGGTTCTCCTTTGATGAGTGAAATTATCTGTTGGGTCCAGAAGTGCATTAGATGGAATTATAATTTGGTAAATTAAACCAGGAACCACAAGGGTTGCACAAGGAGTTTAACACATGCCCTTCCCTGTCACTGGGTTTTCTGGTGAGATTCTTAGAATGTTGCAGCTGTACAGCTTTGGAGAAAGGCCTTAAGCAGTTATTCATTGTCTGGGATTTTTCCTTCTCTGCTGGCAAAAGGCTTTAATTGGATTTCCGAATGAGGGGCTCCTCTCAAATTTTCCTTGCCTTCCATCATGCCTCACTGTGAGCTGTAGCTCATAGGGGTCAAGTGATTTACTCCAGGTCACATAGATTTCTGTGCTTCTGTTGACCAAGCTTAGTGACCCAGAAAGATGCAGCATAGATAAATTCTCAAAAGGCATAGGGGACACATTTGCTGACACTCTGATAATGTACCCTCTTCTTCACCCAAATTCTCAAAAACTCTCACCACTGTCTGTGACTCTCTGGAAAACATGTGGACAAATCAATTCAAACTCAGCTCAGACTGCAGCAAGGTGAGAAGTGAACTGATGCCTCTGTGCGTTTGCCACATCACTGTCTGCCTGAAGAGCTGTCACCAGCCTCCTCCTTGCAGAAGCATTTTTTTTTTCTTCTCATGTGCTTGTCTCTGAACGAGCAAACCCTGATCTCCATGATGTTGTGTGCTCATGTGTGTCAACTTCTCTGGGCTTGGGAAATGAGTCTTTAGTAACAAGAGTTCCACAGTAACTGTAGTGAGCACACTATGCTGGAAACACCCACAGTAACTGTAGTGAGCACACTATGCTGGAAACACACACAGTAACTGTAGTGAGCACACTATGCTGGAAACACCCACAGTAACTGTAGTGAGCACACTATGCTGGAAACACACACAGTAACTGTAGTGAGCACACTATGCTGGAAACACACACAGTAACTGTAGTGAGCACACTATGCTGGAAACACACACAGTAGCTGTAGTGAGCACACTATGCTGGAAACACACACAGTAACTGTAGTGAGCACACTATGCTGGAAACACACACAGTAGCTGTAGTGAGCACACTATGCTGAAACACACACGTAACTGTAGTGAGCACCACTATGCTGGAAACACACACAGTAGCTGTAAGTGAGCACACTATGCTGGAAACACACACAGTAGCTGTAGTGAGCACACTATGCTGGAAACACACACAGTAACTGTAGTGAGCACACTATGCTGGAAACACACACAGTAGCTGTAGTGAGCACACTATGCTGGAAACACACACAGTAGCTGTAGTGAGCACACTATGCTGGAAACATACACGAACACACTCATTCCTTTCTGCAATGTCAGAATTTATTGATAAGAATAAATTCATAAGGTGCTGCATTTTCAGTAGCAATCCATCGCCAGGCACCCTGGTAATCTAGCTGAGGCAAATGTAGGGCCGTCTATTTGAATCTTCATTACTAATAGTAATACTCACTAAACCTCTCTCTCTCTCTCTCTCTCTCTCTCTCTCTCTCTCTCTATATATATATATATATATATATATATATATATATATATAATATATATATATATATATATATATATAGTACACACACACTATAGAAGAGTTGAAGAGGTTTTAAGAGTGGGATGATAAAAATATTAAAGGAGTGTGTGTATTGACATGACAAAGAACCCTGTCAAGGGCCATACAGAAGCAACAGCAAAACAGCTTTAGAACTCATGGGATGAGGCCCACCTGTTAGCACAGTGGCTATGGGTGTGCCTTGGAGAGCCAGAGCCCTGAAGACTACGTGTCCTGGGGACTTTATGCTGTTGTGGGGCATCGCTCTGCTTGTTGCCCTTGTGGTCACCATAGCCCTCACAATAGATGAGTTTTATGAAAACTTTAAGGGGGCTTCCAGCCCCTCACTGGGCAGCATCATTGGCACGTACCATCACAGGGCTTGATCTCTTTCGGGCTTTGCTGCTGGAGCAGATTAATGATTCAACCACCATTCTTGGAAAGAACCTAGAGATGTAGGTTGTTAGCAATGACTGCCACCCTTAGAAAGGATTTGGAAAAATAGATTGTTTCATAAGGCTAAGTTAAGACGTTTTGTTAGGAGCTCTGATGTAGAAAATCTTAGGGAATAATTTGAAGTTCAGAAAAATTACATTCTTAATAGTTGAGCTAGGGACTTTTTGAGGGTAGGAAGCAAGAACAATGGCCCAAATTAACACTGGCTGACGTGACTCCCTTGCTAAAGCTGGGCTGGTGACCAAGGTGATGATTGAGTTCCTGTATCCATTTTTGTCCTCAGCTTCCTGATATGATTTAATAAAAAGTATTAACGAGTAGCTGAACACATTGAGGATTTAAAGTAGAAATGACTGTTTTTTTTACATTAAAGTTTAGATTTGTGATTCTTTAAAGATTATTATAAGATTACTTTTTAAGATAATTGATTCTTTCTCTGTAACTGCAAATTGCAGCCTACCAGTAAAGAGAAACTGGCTGAGAAAATTATCTTGCTTGCTTACACTTTGCTAATCTATAACAAGTTGCTTAGATACAAATGTATGTGGGTTCTTGGGAATAATTTTTTTTGTATTTGTTTCTCACCCATAATAAGTAAAACATTGATCATGTGAGGGTATTGGGGAACATGTTTTTCTTACATATACTCATTGTAACCATTTACTTAGAGAAAAATAGAATGTAATCACATTGCAATTTTTATACTGCTTGAAAAAAAATTTTGCTGGGATATATAAGCTGTGTGCGTGGGGAATTAAGTTGTTGGAGCTGTTGGAGTTTGCCCCATCCACTCAATATGCATGTGTGTATATGTGTGTATATGTGTATATGTGTGTATATATAAAGTTAGTTAGAGCTCACTTTTTGGAGTTTGCTATATTCACCCAATGTGTGAATGTTTAAGTATGTATGACTGCATGTATGTATGTATGTATGTATGTATGTATGTATGTATATGTGTAAACCCACAGTTTACCTTGTGGTGTCAAAGCTGGTCTTCAACAGGACCCAGATCAATCATCCAACCAAGGAAAAGGTGTTGTAGATATAGAGAGTCTGAAGAATAATAGTTAAAGCATCAGAAGAGCCTTAGACATCCAAACCATAAGGGTCCATGGTTAGATGGTTAGATATTAAGCACTGCTAGGTACTGTTGAGAATTCTGATAGCATCTTTTAACGTCCATCCCCAAAATAAACTAAGCTGTTGGGACTGCCTGTTAAGCTCTTTGAATGATAGCTGACAAACCCTTAACTTGTGTTTAACAGCCTGAGTTGGGAAGCTGTCAGACAAGCAAGCCTTCTTCGGCAGCTTTTAACACTCCATATTTAATCTGAGGAAGCTGCCTCCAATTGTAGATCACTAAAACTATAGCTGTTGTTGCAGCTATGACTTTTGCTTTAGGAAGCCTTTCTTTACTCATGACGGCTTGAATTTGCTTTGGAAGACTCCACTTTGGACAAGACAAATCTCTACGGAGTTGATTGACCCCACTTCCCTTGCAGCTATAATAAACAAACAAACAAACAAATAAAAGATGAGAAGAGGGTAGAGCACCTCTTCTGTGACTCAGCAAAAAGTCTGTGATTGGTCTTTGGCTTGTAATTGTTCCTTATATAAAGCTTGTAGTTGGCAAAATTAGAAGCCATGCATATAAAAGGCTATGACTGGTGCTGGTGGAATTAAAATCTAACTGAAAGCATGCTGCATTCTCCCCCTTCTGGTTATAAGAGCTGGCTGTTTGTCATTCTTTTTTTTCTTTTCTTTCTTTCTTTTTTTGTTTGTTTGTTTAATCTGGGAGACACCTTTCCTGGGTACTATGATCTAGTGTTAGGACAATAAGCTCCAATAAAAGCTTTTCCTGAATTATCTTTTTGCTTGGTTATGGTCTTTGTCATAGGTAGACGAGGCTGAGCTTATTATGCCAAGCAGACAAGACTCCGAGGCTTTCAGCTTGGCAGTGACAGTGATGGTGGTGAGATAGCTAAGAGTTCTAAAAAGCCACTAAAGCTAAGGGCCCTAGTACCCAAAGCTCTGGGCTGTAACATTAGTAGGTAGCTGAAAAGTTCCAGAGAGCAACCCAGGGCAGAATCTGAGGTGCTAAGACTATGAAGGATGGCAAAGAAACTGAGATTGTAGAAGATGAGTGGCTGTCAAGAGCCAAGGATGGGAGCCCAAGCTACAAGGACTGAAAAGCTCTGAGCACACGAAAAGCTTGAGGGAGCTGCCAAGAGTTGAAGAGCAGCGGATCCTGACACCCACAGCTCAGGAACAGTAGCCCTAGCTGCCAGCTGTGGGTACTCTAAGCCCAGTACCGTTAGCCTCTGTCTTGAGCACCTAGAACAAGAAACGTCTTGAAAGCTTAGAGCCATCTAGTATCTAGGCTTAGAGATATAAGCTTCTGGGAATGGAAGCCTGGCTTGTGACTCTCTGGAACTCAGGGTTGTCAATGCTAAGGGAGATGCCTCTCTGTGTTTGCATATCCATTATTTCTGTCTGCATAAAGCCATTTTTCTTGGCTACTGAATCATAATCTTCTATAGATGTTTCAGGCTTCATAGCAACCTTTCCAACATCTAGACCTCATGACAAAGGTCGTCTTCTGCGTTGAGGGCATTAGGTCGCACTTCCAAGCATTGGACAGTTGAGCTCATAGAGGCACAGACTTGCCCAGAAGACATAAAGGTGTTTTGTGACAGTTGTGGGCCACAGGTATCTATAATTCATGTATGAGAGCCTGCATAGAACGATCCCTTTTGTCCCCTTGTATCCAATACCCATCTCCCTCCCTCTTCACTCTCTTTCTCTTGTCTCCCTCCTCCTCCTCCTCTTCCTCCTCCTCCTTTTCTCTTCTTCCTCCCAACCTTGAACAGTTTTCCTTTGACTTATTATGACTTCTCGTGTTCTCTTTTCTGTTCCACACCCAAGATAATAAGGATGCCAAAACTAGGGTGCAAGAGAAGGTGAGGTGGAAGGGAAAAAATGTATGGAGGGAGGTGTGTAGATGTTAACTGAAAGAGAACAGAAAAAAAAACTTCAGAGAGAAACAGAGTCACATTAGCGGTAGGGTACAGGAGGAGCGCTTCATAAACAGAGTCACATCAGCGGTAGGATACAGGGGGAGCGCTTCATAAATTGGGCAATGATTTTTCAATAAGGCAAAATAGTGTATTGTTTTTAATGAATGCATATTAATTATTTTAAGTAAAATACATGGATGTAGAAATTTGTAATATTTTGTTATTATGTCCAAGGAGAATTCAAATCATATATATATATATATCTCAAGACCAAGAATGTTGACATAATAGACGGAGGCAAAACTGGATTTCTCTATAGAGAGAGAAGAAGTCAGTTGCTTAAAGGAATTTTTGCATGTGTATGGGCAGAAATTATTTCAGACTGTTATCAGTTATGTATAATATATAAAATTATAAACTAACTTAATAATAGGATAGGGTCAGGTAATCAGGAAGGATATGTCATAGACCATCAGAGTTTTCTCCAAAGTACACATTTCCCATGAAATCCATTCCCTATCCTCTCCTCTTTGTCTGTATAATTAATGTACTTCTCTTTTCTGGTTCATCTCAAGAATGAAATGACCATATGTTCATTTTTAACTTTCAAAAGCATCATGGAGTACTTTTGTGAAACACAGTGAAGAGGGATTGATAAGAAAAAAAAAAAAACTAAAGATAAACAACATACACGCCTAGATTCTTGTCATCAGCTTGACAAATGGCAAGTTG
Organism: Acomys russatus; assembly: GCF_903995435.1. Lineage (NCBI taxonomy): Eukaryota > Metazoa > Chordata > Mammalia > Rodentia > Muridae > Acomys > Acomys russatus. Next base: position 29,050,620 of record NC_067168.1, on the reverse strand, counting down.
CTTTGTCCAGTTGCTGTTAATAATGGCGAATAGTTCCCTGACTGGAGCTGATCTATGAGCCATACTTTGAGTTGTACAGCAATAAGGCACTGATACACACAGGAACACACACAAGTACACATGTAAGTACACACACAGGTACGCACACACACACACACACACACACACACACACACACACACATGGCTGCAGAGGGATTTTACTCTTGGTCTTAGTTCTATCCTTTAATTTCCAGAAGATCCTATACTTATACCCTGCCCCCCTTCTCATCCATGTTTAGCTCAGGACAGTGGCTCTCTGTTCCTAGCTTCCCTTTAAATGTTTACAATCTGATGATAGTGCCAAAAGGCTGTTTTTAAAAATCCAATCTATAGAGGCTGGGGAAATGTCTTATCAGTTTAGAGCAGTGCCAGGTCTTCCAGAGGACCAGGGTTTGATTCCCAGCACCAGTATACAGTGGCTCACAATTGTCTGCAACTCCAATCCCAGGGGATTTGGCGCCTTTATTTGGCATTGTATGCACTTGGTACACAGACATGCATGCAGGCAAAACATATAAAGTAAGATAAAAACTTGCTATATGTAACTATTAATATGTATCATATTAGAAACGAAAGACAAGTAAATATTGTAAGTTGACTTATAGTTTCATTTAAAAGTATCTAATAAATCATTATATGTTAACAGATCTTTAATGAAGATAACTAATTTCTAAACCAGAATCAAATAGTAAGAAGAGTGAATTATTTTACATGTATAAAAAACCTATTTGGTGTTTGGCATCTTCCATCCTTCCTTCCTTTCTTCCTTCCTTCCTTCCTTCCTTCCTTCTCTTTTGGTGGGCACAGGGTTTTTTAGGATATACCTTCCATTTCCTTTTCCTTGAGGAGCTGAAGGAAGCTGCATCCTGTTTCCATCTGTGCACCCTGTCTGCTGAATGCTCACAGGCCATATAACCTCTGGGGACCTCCTTTGTGTAACAGCCTGAGAGAAGAGTGTGACATGCATGATTAAATCATTTCATTAGAAAAATATTCTGACCTTACAGCTTCTAGAATGGGCTTTGGGGACCTGTGGAGGGCTTTGGGGGAACACTGGCCAAGAACAGTATGCTTAATAATGCCTCATGCGGCCTGTAGATATTTAGGGTGACTACTTCCCATGTTTGCTTGGAACTGTTTCGGTGGGACCTCACACACACACGAGGCAAGCACTCTGCCACTGAGCTCCATGAAAGTCCTGCATCCTCTGTAAACTGACTGCTGGTCATTGCAGCCCAGGCACACATGCTTTCATCTGAACTGGGTATCCAGATGCTAACCTCTCCCTTCTCCTCTGCACCTCTGTTCCTCACTCTCCTTTTCCCTTTAGTCCACTTCCCAGATCCTTCAACAAACATGGGCTGAGGCAAGAGCTGTTATGGAGGCTCCTGGTAGAGACCACCAGCTACCCATGGTGTCCTTTCTCCTCTTCCAAACTAATTTCATTCTCTCCAAAAAGTGTGTATGTGTGCTTATGTGACTTACAACCCTAGGTTACAGGGCACTCATTATTAAGGGAGGTCAGGTTAGGGACTTGTCACATCCACAGTCCAGAGCAGTGAGAGAGACAAGTGCTCCCATGCTGCCTGTGTCCATGTTTTCAGCTTTAGTCAACCCAATAGAGTTCAGGGCTCAGTCCTTGAATGGTGACACTCATATTCAGGGTGAATCTTCCTGCATCAATATACAATCAAGACACATCCACAGGCCACTCTGAGATCTAGATAGCTCCTCCTTAAGACTCTATCCCCACATGAGTTCAGGTTGTGTCAAGTTGGCAGCTAAAACTAACCAGCACAACACACATACACACATACACACATACATACATACATACATACACACATACATATAAACATACATACATACATACACATATATACATACACACACAGTTAAAGATAATAAAATAACAATGTGGAGGAATAATGGAATAGCTCAGTGGTAGAGTACTTGCTGCACAGCATGCAAGATGCCCTGAGTTCAATTCCCAGGACCACAACAAACAAACAAGAATGGGTTCATAACATACATACACACACACACACACACACACACACACACACACACACACACACACAAACACAAACACAGTTTTTTGCCCTTTGCTCTTTTCTGTCTTGCTGGCTGGAGTTCACCTGGGATAGATGGATTTTTCAGGGTCATATTGTAGACATGAAGACCAGAGCTAGACCTGGAGGGAAATGAGTAAGGCTGAGGGCCAGAAGGGCACTGGCTCCCCAATGGCTTAGCAGGGCCGCCCAAAAAAGCCTTCAGTGATCATTTCTAGATTTCTTCTGTAAGTAAAATGGGTGGAAATAGAATTTAAGCTCTCCGCTGTGCACTGCTTTCCAGGTTTCTGTTGGCAAACTTCGTTCATGATCAGAGGAAGATGTGTTTCTTTAGTCCATAGAAAGTTTATGGAGAGAAGATGACAGGCCATAAACAAGAGTGGGGTCATTTATGGCTGTTGTCGAGCTGCACTAAGGACTCATCCATTCCCAGGAGGCAGGAGCCTCTGCAGAGGAATGATTCCATCACTGTGGGCTGGATTAAGTGACTGCCCAATTTCTGCCCATGCTCTTAGAACTGTCATCACTAAAGAACTCAGAGAAACAGCCCAAGAGACCTGCATGGAAGGCTGCCTTCCACATGCTTTCTGGGAATCTTTACTTCATTGCTCAGACACCTGGACTGACATCGTGGGGTCTGATGGTGAGACCAGAGCTTATTTTCTCTAAGCAGCATGCCACAAGTGGCCCCTATAGATTGCTACTCACTGCAGATGTGCCAGTAGCTAGTGGAGTGTTGGCAGATCCATTGGCAGCATCTTCACTTAGAGGCTAGCCTTGCCCACTGGTCCCATTGTCTTCTTGGACCACTATAGAATGTAAGTCTTTGCCCTCTAGGGCACTAGGAGGGTTCTTCCATCACCACATGGTTTCATGGGGTGGGGAGTTCACCGTGATGACCACAGCTCTCCAGATGGGAAAAGACATCATGCCTGGACACCATGATACACCCACATGCTGGCTCAGGAAACGCTGTGAATTGCTGTGTATGCACCCTGCCCCTGTTGACCATAGTCTAGTCTCCTCTTTGCTACACTGAAAACACATATTAGGCTTAAAATCACATTAATGTTAAAACAGTGAGGTTGGCAACATTGAGAAAGGTAGTAGGAGAGCTTTCAACTTAGAATGGGACAGCAAGGTGACTAGATAGGAAGAAAGGCTCTGAGGAAAATGATGAGACTGGTCTCTCCAGCTCAGAACGGGCTCATGGGCAAGACACTCTTTCCCTTTAGTGAACTTGTCAACTGCACAGGCAGTGACAATTTTATACAAATACTTGCATCCAATGTACCTAGTAGTAGCAGATTAATTGTGTGTACAGAAGGCTTGCAAGACAGCCCCTGCCTATTCCAGGAAACTGAGGACCCCCAAGGGTGGCCAAAGAGAACTGAGAGGTAGACTGAGTCCGTTAAGTCCAGATACCAGAGGCAGGCTAGGTCAGCCCTGTGCTCTGGAAGTGTTCTTTGCATTTTCAGTCTCACCTGCTAAAATAAACCTTGACCACTTGCTCGCTCTGCCCGTGCCTGGTGTGACTTCTCCTCTTCCGGGAACACAAGAGTAGAGGTGGCTACCATGGTTGGGATTAAGAGGGGGTGTGGAAGGAGGCATCTCCTTATGCACAACATCCTGACTGCAGAGGCAAGCTCTGTGAGATCACAGGCTGCTCAGTTAAGCAATGCTATTCTCTGAACCCTGGCCTGAGGCAGATAAGTAGCACCCTAGGATCTCTGAGGAGAGGAGTCTACGCACACTTCCTGTTTCTTCTGTTTGTCTACCGTCACCAAAAATTCCTGAGTGCTTGTCCATGCCCAGATGTATGCTGCAGACGGGGGCCACGGAGATGTGTGGCTGTCCTCTGGTGCTTCAGGCCCAAGCCGACTCTTGAGTCAGCTCTCCTGTGGCTGTTACTTCTTCAGCTCTCTTTCTTCCAGAATTTCTTTTAAGAACATCTGGAGTGTGGTTTTATTTTACTCTTCTTTTGAATATCCAGGGCTCTTCTATTTTTTTTTTTTCTCTAGGGTCCTACTGGGTTTCTAACACCCTGAAACTTATGCAAGAAAACATTTTCTCTTTCTTATTATGTATGATAGACTGCTACTTCCCAAGGTTCATAATTTGTAAAGAGCCAAGAAATGTGCTGTGTGGGTGTGTGTGTGTACAAGCGGATATGCATGGATATACATACATGTGTGTTCATGTCCACATCTGAGGGAGTGGAAGACATTTGGATGAGAACAGAGACATACAGGACAACGATGTAGGGGAAGATGCTACAGTGGGCTCTTTCAAAGATTCCAGCCAATATCAGAGGCCCAGTTACAGCAAAAGGCTCTGGGTCAGCCTGCTGGGACCTGCCTGAGCTATAAAGAGTAGGAGGTGGAAAACACGGGGTGCTGTGCTCCAGGTGTCCCTGCAGAGTCAAAAAGCCACTAATGGAAATAACCACCAGGGCATGATTTTTCATGCCCTGATTCCAATCGCAGACCTGTCATCCAAGAATATTGAAGGGGAAATCCCATTTCCTCTTAAACTAAAGGTTCCGCATGGAAGCCAAAACCTGTGGAAACAAAGCCGATTGGAAATACTGAGTCCTGACTCCTCCAGTGAGAGGGGACGACACTCATCACTTACTGAGAGATGCCTTTGCCGAGAGGGGCATCTATCTGCCCATACACGGTGATGATCTTTAGTGCTCACTTGGCTCGCAAGAGAATACGTGGCCCATCTGGTCTTGGCGAGCAGGTGGATGTGGGTCCTGGCTGGCAATAAGCCTGTCATATATACTTACTGTGGTGACATGGCACAGCAGGGACTTGCAGAAGGGTCCCAGGGGGTGCCAGAGGGAAAGAAAGGACTCTGGATCCCTCTCAGAGAAGAACATAAGGCCAGAGTCTGAACACTCCTGTGTCTAGAGGTCGCTTCCACAGGGGAGACTTCTTAGAAGACGGAGGAACAAAGAAAGCTGCAAGGGCAGCCATTTGAGCATTCCAGGAAGGGACAGACAGTACAGCTCTCCTCTACGGCTTGTCACATGTCGCTTGTGACCACTGGTGGTTGGTGGTCAAAAATTCTAAACACTCGTGTGCACCGATTCTAAGAACCCTCATAATAACCCAGAGATGTGGGTCTGGTAGAGTCTTCATCTTCCACTGGTGGAAACCAAGGCTCAGAGAGGGTGGGTAAGTCGTGGCTAGTCACTGCCGCTGAGTTTTTTTTTTTTTTTTCTTTTTTTGCCACCTCTTATGCTAGCCATACACAGTTTTTTTTACCTGTGTTATCCTTGCCTAACTCGTGGCTTCGAGGCTCCACACCTCTTAGGATATCTAGGAACACAAGTCATGTTGAAATGTCACAAGGTTGGATACATCTGGTCTAAGACAACCCACCTGGATAGGCTGTTTTAGAGACCCAGGAGGTCTCATGGTGTAGGTGGAATTTGTCCACTCGGACATCCTTGCTGTATAGAAATGACTGAGAAGGTCTGTCTTTAAGGAGAGAGCACACGGACTTTCTGTTGTGAGCTGTGTTTCGTTCACTCCTTCAGCCTCTCTCCGCCTGGGGCGCCTTCTACTGCTTGTGCTTTCCCTGACCGGGGTAAAAATTGTCACCCTCATGGTGCCACCAGCATGCTGTGCTGATGAAGGGCAGCTCCTGCAGTGCAGTGTCTCAGGGCTGTTGGTTGAAAGTATCTATAATAGGAAACCACACCTGGCAGGCTTTGGGACAAGACCAACTTCCCATGCTATTCCAGACTACACGAGGCACTGTGTGTGTGTGTGTGTGTGTGTGTGTGTGTGTGTGTGTGTGTGTGTGTCTAATTCCTAGCATCATGGGTTTTGTTGTTGTTGTTGTTGTTGTTATTTGTTTTTTCCGAGACAGGATTTCTCTGTGTAACCTTGGCTATCCTGGACTCGCTTTGTAGACCAGGCTGGCCTTGAACTCACAGCGATCTGCCTGCCTCCCCCCCCCCCCCCGCCCGAGTGCTGGGATTAAAGGCATGCACCACCACACCCAGCTAGCATCCTGTTTTTAAAAATAGTTTTCATTTCATTTTATTTTAAATATCTTTAAATTAAAAAAAAATACTTTGGTTTTTTTGTAGCCCAAGCTGGCCTCAGACTCTGCCGCAGAGACTGGCCTTGAGCTTCTGGTCCTCTTGCCTCTGCCTCCTGAGTACTGGGATTTTTGGCAAACACTGCCACACAAAAAACATTGGTTTTTTTTTTTTTTTTTTTTTTGTGTGTGTGTGTGTGTGTGTGTGTGTGTGTGTGTGTGAATTAGGAGTATGGTACAGAGTATAAAAGGGTTGTTCATGTGACACCACCAATAATGTGTTTCTTCCTTCTTCTATAAAAGTGTGTGCATGTGCATACATATGTTTGAGTGTGAACGTGAGAGTGCTGCACATGGGAAATGTGTAACATTTGTTCTCCAAACAACAGTGTTTGGTGGTTGTACAATGTTAAACCTTATGTGGGTTTAACATAGCTTACCCATTTGCTTTCTATTACATTGGTCTGGTGTGTGAGGATTTCCTTAAGGTGGATGTTTGGAAAGTCAAGTTCTAGAAATAAAAGCTTAGGCCACCACTCACCTCCTCAACATGCATTGTTAAAACACCAGCCTAGCTTCAAGAGGCTTTGCTGCAGGGTGAGTGGCGTGGGTGCGGATAACAGCTCCCCCGAGGAGCTGTTGAGAGTGGGAGCGCTTTCATCTGAAAGAGGAGGGCCTGTGAGCAGAGCAGCTGTCTTCCCGTTTGAAGAACTCTCCTGTGAGGAAAAGAGTGGAAGTTTTACAGATCCCTCCATACGGCGAGAGAGCACTTGGGAGTGTGGGAGAGACGCTAATGCTGATGAAAAGTAGGATCTAGCTTAACATAAGGAACAGGTGTGTGTGCCCCCCCCTCTGTGTGTGTGTGTGTGTGTGTGTATGTGTGTGTGTGTGTGTGTGTGTGTGTGTGTGTGTAAAAAGAGAGCCAAGTTTAGTGTGGGATAATGGATTTGCTTCAACACTTCATGATAAAACTCCCAGTTGTTTGGATAGCAAGGCACACGTGGTGCTTACAGAGCATGGTTTAGGGGTATGTGCCTTACTGAAATATGGACGTACTTGGGGTGTACAGGTCAGATGATAGAAACTTAAATGAGAGAAAGGGAGATGGATCAGTGGATAAAGCACTTACCACGAAGGTGTGATGGCAGATATTCCTACACTAAAAGAAAAAGCTGAGTGGGTGTGGCGGCCTGCCTATAATCCCAGCTCTTTGGAGTCCCTGAGCAAGTTGGCTATCTCTGGGCTAAGTGAGAGACTCAATAAACAGACTGAGGAGTGATTGAGGAAAAGACTTTCCCCCACAAGCATGTGCATTTGTGTGTGCTCCCACATGTGTGAACAAGCATCCATACACGTATGCACACCTCCCACACATATATCCATAACAATAAAAGAGCAACCGAGCTAGAGGTCTGGGGAAAGAGACGTATCCCAGAATGCTATTAGATACCTTCGTTGAAAATGCTTTGTCTAGCACTTAATCTGTTTTGTTTCACAGTTCACACATGTGCATGCACACACACTCAAGTCTATAGAGGCTCAATTTAAGGGTTCCCGTTTGCTTCTTTCTGCCCTCCCCCCATTTGCTTCATTTAATAATGCTTAGAGTCTCACATTCATGCTCCTGTGTCGAGCTTATGAGCTCTATAATACTTCCCAGTGTGAGCAACTTGATTTTTCTTTTCATTTCTTCATCCCCCCCCCTTTTTTTTTAATAAAGCAACAATAGTATCCTGCAACAAACTAGCTTTTCAAGCACTTGAGAGAGGCACTTGTTTGAGTTGGCTGGCTTGGGATTGGAACATGGGGGGAGGGGCGCTGGTGGGTGGGGCTGCAGAGCTGATGTAGGCAGTATTGGCATGCACAGTTGTCCAGACACAGGGCATTGTCTGCATGGGTGTGTGCTGGGATGGTGAGCACACAGGCAGATGTCCCACCCATCTGACATGTCATAGCAAGGATGGTGTACTTCCCAGGGCTCTCATCTTCAGCAGCTCTAGCCGGATTGGTTCTAAAGCCATAAAGCTGTGTACTTGTGTCGCCATGGCCAGAAATGGGCTTATGGAAGTAAGATTAGGGAAGTAACATGTTAAGGCTTTCAGTACAAATGTAGCTTGGGGAGGCTCTCACTGCCTCCACTCCCAGATCAATGGTCTTGGAGACCAGTGTTCAACCCTGGTAGGATAGCTGAATGTGGTTGCCTACAGCGGAGTCCAGAAGGTTCTCCAGGGCCGAGAGGAGTGAGTACCATGTAGCACCTATCCATAGAGTCAGAGTCCAGTAAGGTCACATTCCACCTGCATCTCTGGCAACTCAACGAAGGGAGTGGGAAAGTCAAGGCTGCCTTTGAGCGCATGCCCTGGTGGCTGGTTTACCTCATTCTGGTCCCTTCTGTATTTGCCAGGCTGCTCAGGCAAAGTGCTTCAAAAGCATATTTTTATGTCTCCCATTTTTTTCTTTTTCTCTGTACATAATCCTTCAGGAAGTCATGTTGAATCTGTCTCCAAAACTTTGCAAACCCATCCATTCCCCTCCACTAGTGTTCCTCCATCATCTGTCCCCTGGACCACTCAATGGGCTGCCCTGGTGACATTCGTACCCTTCTCCAACCTATTCTCTGCACAGCGGCCAGAAATTCAATTTTTATTTTTATAAAAGGAACACATGGACATAGTTTAAAAAGACAAATGGTTCTATACAGCTTATAATGAAAACAGCGGGCTGCTGTTCCATCCCTCCTCAGTCGCAATTCACACTTCCCAGAGGTGAACACATTCAACACTTTGGCAATTTCCACCACCCCTTACACTGCTAACATTTGATTTTTAGGTTCTTAGTTATTTTCTACTGAATTGCAACCACGGGGTGAGATTTATTCTCTTGTCATCATGTCATCACCCAGACATCTCCCACGAACATCTCTTCAATACAGCCATGCCAAAGTCAGATTAAGCCACCCCTCCTGCGGTCAGTTGCTTGCTGGTGTGGCAGGGAGGGGCTCAGAACTGAAATATACTTCCTGAAGGGAGGTTTAAGACGCAGGAAGTAAAACTCACAGAAGGGATGTTTCTTCATTCACAAGACTCTTGCTCATGCTCAGAGAAGAGGTGACAGTAGCAGGGGAGAGGAGACACCCAGACCTGTGTAGTTTCCTGGAAGTTATTTGGGGATACGGCTACTGTGAGCAGCCTCCTCGATGCTTGGTGTTCCTTGTGGTGGTGTGCCTGCCTTTGGGCTCATCTGTGCTCTTTTTTAAAAGATTCATTTATTATTATGTATACATTGCTCTGCCTGCAGGCCAGAAGAGGGCATCAGATCACATTATAGATGGTTGTGAGCCGCCCTGTGGTTGCTGGGAATTGAACTCAGGATCTCTGGAAGAACAGTCCCTGCTCTTAACCTCTGAGCCATCTCTCCAGCCCCTCATCTGTGCTCATGTAATTAAGCCCTGGCATATACTTTTGTTACTTACCCCAGCATACTCACCGGGGTACTAAGTTGGTTTTGGGTAGAATCATTTTTTTGTTCTGCTATTTGGTATCTTATCACAGGTGAATATATGTTTGCCTAAATCTTCTAAGGAAAAGGTATACAACAGGTCTGAGGCCAGGAACGGTATGGACACCTTTAGGTCTCTTCATCTCACCTTCACTCTTTCTCTCACCTCACTGTGCCCTAGACCCTAACTTATTGTCTTCCATGGTTATTGTTCCAGATTCTGCAACAGAATCCAGATTCCTTCCTGGGCCCTCTTCTTTCAGAGACACATTGTTTTGTTTTGTTTTGATTTGATTTTGTTGTTTTTGTTTTGTTTTGTTGTTGTTGTTGTTTTTTTTTTTTTTGGCAAATCTGCTAGCATGGCTGTGCCTTTTTTGTGTACTTTCTATGTTACCTTTATTGCATCTTATCCACTGTCATCTTTTTTTGTCTCTATAATACACCCTTGAACTTTTGATCTCCCTGTTCCCACCTTCTGAATGTCACTGATAGGGAAAAATTAACCTGGGAAAATGACAGCAATAGGCTTGCACACTCGTTCACAGTTAACGACGATTTCTTTTTATGTGGACCTACTTTGAACCAAAGCTCCTGGCCAGTTGGTCAATGACTTATGTACCCATTTCTCTATTCTTTACACTTCACATAGCTCCCAGTAGACAACCTTTGATGACTCCTTCATCAGCAGACATCAGGGCCAAGCAGGCTGTCCAAGTCATTTCTCTTCCTTGGCATCGGGAGTAGCCACTGGGCTAAGTATTAGTGTGGGAGGACTTATTACTGATCTTTCCCAGTATCAGAGTATGTCTAAGGGGTCTTTCTGACAGCCCAGACAGGATTGCACAATGCATTGTTGCACTCCAGGGCCATGATCTTCTAGAATGGAAGGGAAGTTGATCTTCTTAACTGTTGAAGGAGGTGGCAGGGACTATGCCTCTTTCTAGAGGAGGAATGAATGTTGCTTTTATACCCACTAAACAAGAATAGATAGGGATCCAGTGCAAAAATCCAACCAAGCGTGTTTCTAAGATCCACTACCAACTAGCAGAGACAGGGGGCTCTTGGTCTAAAATGTGGCCCTGGGCATCCTGGTTGCTTCTCTTCTCAGTCTTTACAAATGCTCTTCTGGGCCCTGTTACTTGAGCCTTGTTTACTGGATTTATTGACAAACTTACCTCTTCTCACCTAGAATTGCTCAAACTCCAGAAAGTCATGCAGACAGAATGATACACAGAAGGCTCCTGATCCCCCTCTTTTTTGCCAGGGACCCCTCAATAACCCTCTGAAAGAACTCTGACTTCTGCCTCTTAAGGATACCTCTTTCAGCCTGAATTAGCCAGAGTGGTTGTCACCCCTGTCCTGATGGCAGTTAGGACTTTGTCCTGGGGTGGGGTGGTGGTGGTGATGGTGATGGTGATAGGACTGGAGGCCTGGGGTGTGATGGGAGTTGGTACCTGAAGCTAGGAGCAAGTGATAAAAACACGGGGCCCTTTACCCAGTCTTCTTGTTCACTTTCTCTGTGGCCATTGAAACAATAAGAGAAGGTGGACGGGGGATGGGGCAGTGGGCTTAATTGAGACTCTGCCTCTGTTTTGGTGGATTTCCCGTTTATCTATCGATTGGTCCTTAATCTTTACTTTATTTGTGTACACACAGACAATCAGAGTTTGCCTGAGTCTATTAAACCTCTGGATACAGCCTTTTCTTAGTCCCCAGCCTGAGCCTCACTCTGAATTGTGGGCCCAGTTCCCCAACACCCCTGCTGTTTAGAGGGAGACCGTCCAGCAGTAGATGCTCTCCCAGTCCTCAGTGGGAGGTGCGGTCTTTGGAGGGAGACACATTATCTGTAGATTTTCCTGGTTCTCCCTTCCCCCTGGCCCTGGAAGCCTTTGGAGAGACCCTTGGATGACTCCCATCTTCAATGGCAGATCCTCCTGGCCTTTGAGGACAGACTCTTCAGAAGGTGACTTACTCCTGTTCTTCACTGATGGACCAGCTTTTGGTGGGAATCTTCCGGCCACCAAGAACTGTCACTTTCACCTTTGTATCCTCTTGGTGTTTTTCCCTTGGCTCCTGAGAGCTTAAAGCAAGCATTTAAAAAAAAAAAAAAAAAAAAAAAGCAAGCCTTTCCACATGAACAGACTCCCTGCGGCACTCACCCTTTGGTGTCTGTCTGCTTCGGTTTTCTGGAATGGTGAGACAAGGTTCTGACAGAGAAGAAAATCCTGCTCTGTCACTGTGACTGCAGACATACAATATCATGCTTATCCATTCTAATGTGGTGCTGGCATTGAATTGAGAGTTTTGTGCTTTCTAAGCCACTAGTCTACCAGTCATGGACCATCCATGGCCTAAGTTTTGAAAAAAATGACATTGAGTACCAATGATGTGCTGAAGAGTTCTTTAGGTATTTGGCATAAAGGGAACCAAGTAGAGAGGATGTTAATTTTCATGAGGCTCCATCCTTCTTGTTGGGTGATCATATGGCAAGCAATGCCCTAGCACGTGGTGAATTATAAAACATGTGAGAAGCAGAATAATTGTATGAAAGAGATGAAAAGCAAGGCGTGTTTAAGGAGGACTGAGAGTGTTGGGAGGTGGCTTGTGAGCAGAGTCTCTAAAGCAGTGGTTCTCAGCCTTCCTAATGCTGCGACCCTTTAACACAGTTCCTCATGGTGTGGTGACTCCCCCCAACCATAAAATCATTTTTGTTGCTACTTCGTAGCTGTAATTTTGCTCCTGTTATGAATTGTAATGCAAATATCTGCATTTTCCAATGGTCCTAGGCAACCTCTGTAAAAAAAAAAAGTGCCTTTTGACCCCTGAGAGGGTCATGACCCACAGGTTGAGAACCAGTACTCTGAAGGCTGGAGAAAGAGCTGTGAGCTGTGCGGAAGGGGAGACTTTTAGAAGGAAGGAAATCACTCATGCCAAGGCCCCAGTGCAGCATGCTGGTATTAGAGAGGTCACTGTTAATTGAAATGGAGATAGAAGAATACGTTAGGAGAGAAATCTCTAGAGGCATGCGCCTCAAGGTCTTGTAAACTCTTGTTAGAACTTGAATGGTTCACCAAGCACTGAGCCCAAAGGAATGATGCAGAGCAGAGGAACAATGAAGCCGAAACGACTGGCTAAGCGCTTTAGCCAACGGACTGTAGAGGAATGGGGAAAAGCCTGATATTTGTAGTAACACAGGTGTGACATGACAATGGCTCAGAGGGCGGTGACAACAGCAAAGTTGGTGAAAAGTCGATGGACACTGAACATGTACACAAGGTAGACACCAGAGAATCGTCTTAATGTCCCAAGGACAGAGCAAGAGAATAAGAGGTATTTAAGATGGTTGCAGTTGGGGGCTGGAGAGATGGCTCAGAGGTTAAGGTCCCTGACTGCTCTTCCAGAGGTCCTGAGTTCAATTCCCAGCAACCACATGGTGGCTCCCAAGCACCTATAATGTGATCTGGTGCCCTCTTTTGGCTTGCAGGTGTACAAGCAGGCAGAGCACTGTATACATAATAAATAAATAAATCTAAAGATGGTTGCAGTAGTTTTGGTCTCAGCTCTTTAGTAAAGTCTGTGGTAATTTTGGAAGCTTGACAAAGGCTGGAAGGATGCATAAAATTCACGAGTGTCCACAGAACGGATGGTGTGGTGGCTTGACAGAGGCCCCCATAGAGCCGTAAAGAGTAACGGTATTAGGAAGTATGGCCTTGTTGAAGTAGCTGTTTTACTGGGGCTGGGCTTTGAGGTCTCAGAAACTTAATCCTGGCCAGTGTGTCACTTTCACTTCCTGCTGCCTGTGGATCCGATGTAGAACTCTGGCTCCTTCTCCAGCACCGTGTCTGCCTGCATGCTGCCATGCTTCCTGCCATGATGATAATGGACCAAATCTTGTAAACTGGGTCTACAAAGTGAGTCCAGGACAGCCAAGGCTACACAGAGAAACCCTGTCTCAAAAAACCAAACACACACACACACACACACACACAAACAAACACAAAACCAAACCAAACCAAACCAAACCAAAAACAAGCAAATAAAAAAGCAAATAAATAAACATTTCTGAACCTGTAAGCTAGCCCCAATTAAATGACTCCCTTTATAAGAGTTGCTGTGGCCATGGTGTCTCTTCACAGCAATAAAACCATAACTAAGACAGAAGTCGAGAAATCAAGGTCCAAGGTAGCAGGAAACAGAGAGATTTTTCTTTCCGGTTAAAATATCCAGTGGCAATCTGGACTCAGAGCATTTCAGGCAGAGGGAGGAGCTGGGGAGTTATTCCAAGCAGCGAACAAGCTTAGCAGAAGGTTAGTGTGTCTGAAGCAGTGGGTGCTGGGAGATTGCCAGACAACAGGTGGGAAGGGTGGGCCGAAGCCAGATCATGCAAGTTCTCCATTATGATATGGAACTTTGAATCATTTTATTTGTGTGTGTGTGTGTGTGTGTGTGTGTGTGTGTGTGTGTGTGTGTGTAGTGTGTGTCTGTAGATCAGAGATCAATATGGGGGTTTTTGTCCCTTCCTCTCCACCTTATTTTGAGAGATAGAGTCACAAAATCCAGAGCTTACTATTGGTGAGACCAGCTGACCTCTGAACTCTAATGAGCTGCCTATCTCTGGCCTTCTTAGGAGCACAAGGCTTACTGATGGATGCCGCCACACCCAGCCTCTACTTGGTGTTAGGGATTCAAATTTAGGTTCTCAAGCTTGTGGGGCGGGCACTTGGCCAACTGAGCCATCTCCCCAGCCAGAGCCATAGACTCAGCAGGATGGGAGATGGTCCGTCCCCAAAGAATAAGAGCGATTCTCCCTTCTAAGTCTTTTCCCAGAAGTTGGAGAGGGTCTGCTGCCAAAGATGGGAGTGAGACCATAGCATGATGGAGAAATTGCATAATCTGGCATTTGCCCACCCTTCCCAACAGTTGTCTAACAATCTCCCAGCACCCACTGCTCCAGACACACTAGCCTTCTGCTAAATTTGTTCCCTGATTGGGCTATTTGCCCAGCTCTTCCCTCTGCCTGAAATACTGTCTCCAGCTTCTCTTCTGCATGACTACCTCCTTCTTGCTAAGGTCTGGCTTTAAATGCTACCAGCTCCAGAAAGCCTCTCAGCCTGGGCAGATCTCTAGCCTCCGCCACGCTGCCTTACTTTGATGCCTTTACAATACTCGCTCAAAAAGATACTTCCCCAATGTGAAAGAGAAAAAAAAAAAAAAAAAAAGATATTTCCTTTTGTGTGTATTTGTTATTTATAAACCTGCAGGCATATCCCAGCTACTTTAGAGGGCTGTCGCGCTGCGAGCCGTGCCTTGTCTGTCTTGTTTATTGAGGTGTCCTCAGGCCTAGTGTGCTGTCTGGCACGTGGAAGAGTGTCTAGGTTGCTGAACAAGTGACCATCACACAGAGCCTCTGCTGTGAATTGGGATTTTCCTTTCCACCCCCACCCCTACCCCCAGGCCCCTGCTTGTCTTTAAGGGGAACTGGTTTAAAGAACTCCCCTCCCCATGATCTGCACACCAGTGACTCCCTGGGAGGGTATTGGAGGTAGAGAGCCTTTGCCAAGGTTCTCAGGGCCAGTTATAGACAAAACATACAACATGCTTCAGGAGTCTGGGGTCTCTTGATTGCTGTGCAAGGAAAAGATGGTCAGGGGGACATTAGATAGTGTAAAAGATGCCACCCAATCGGCCCAGAGGTGGAGGAGTTTTCGGCGAGCTGAAGGTCTAGTAAGACTCCGTTCACTTTAGTTTGTCCTTGTTCCTTGGGCAAAATCTTCCTGAGGTTTTGTTTAGGAGCCTGATGGTACTCTTTCTTCAGCTGTGAGCATCTTAATGCCTCGAGGATCAACAGCAGCCCAATTAAGCCCACTGCTCGCTTCCTGTATGGCTCACAGTTAAGAATGGTTTTGACAAATGAATATTCATAATCAACTTTTCGGTAGTAAATACTAACTGAACCCATATTACTTAAAACGTTGTCTCGTTCTCAAATGTGTTTTCTCCTAAGTAGACCTGCACCACGAAAAATCACATTCAACTAATATTGTATTTTAAATTTAGTGCAAAATACCTGTGGGAATTCATTCTACCTTTTGTTAAGCTTCTTTATAATATTCTATTTTCCTTGTTGGCTTATAAAACATATATATATATATATATATATATATATATATATATATATATATATATATATATATATATATATATATATATTGCTTTTTCCTGTCAGTGTGATAAAGTTCTCTGAGGCCAGTGAGATGGCTCAAAAGGTAAAGGAAGTTTTCACTGAGCTTTCTGACCTAAGTTCAATTCCTGGGACCCCCATAATAGAAGGAGAGGGCTAAATCCCATGCTTTTTCTCTGACCTCCACAAGTGCTACGGCAAGCCTGAGCATGTGCACATGTGCGCACACTCACCACCCCAAATGCAATTAAAATCTTACTTCAAACATTTAAAAAATATGCTGACAAGGTTTTATTTTGGCTCCTAGTTCTAGGTGATAGTCCAGCACTGAGGGGAAGTGCCTGTGGCAGGAGCAGGAGGCAGCTGGTTGCATCTTCAACTGCAACAGGCAACCAAGACTCAGAGAGCACAGCTGTACTTCTTGTTGAGTCCATGACCCTCGACCCTCGTCCAGAGAAGGATGCCACACATTTTCAGGGTGGCTTTCCCACTTCAGTTTACCTAATCAAGATGACCCCTCCCAGGCATGCCCAGAGACTAAACAAATCCAGACAAGCCCTCACAGGTGTAGGCTGAGGTCCATCTCTTTGGGAATTCTAGATCCTATGAAATTGGCACTCAAAGTAACGGGCATATTTTATCTGAACTTTTCTATAGGATGCTTATTGACATTTGTTGTATCAGATAAGATCTGAGCAGGACATTAGAATTCCTGACCAAGTCTAAGGTGTTCACTGGAATTAGACCATCAGCCTGTGTGGAGAGCACATCTGTGGACGCCTGTTGTTCTGGTATCTATTGGTAGGCCTGTTGTCACTAGAGATCAATGCAGTAACTGATCCCTAAATGTACTTTCTATGCCTCATACAAATTTATCTTGTGACCACTCTCAACCAAGTAGGAAAGGGGCGTTTGAGGAAGATACCTGCAAGTTAGCAACACTAACTTTTAAGTTTAGATCTATTTTTCCACTGGCTGTGGTCCCCAATGTGTCAGCAATGAGGTGCAACGCTGGCATGTGTTTGTCACAGGCCTCCCTCTGACAAAGACTGAGATGTCTTCCTTCAGTTCTGATGGTCAGCTTCCAGTGTTGCCCCTAGGGATAAACTATCATGGCATCATGGTTTCCTTATTTGTGAAGCCAGTCCCATGAGGTCTTGGAGACCCTTTTGGCTTTCTTTCCTCTGCCAATGCCCTCTGCCTGGGCCAAGGCCATGTCCTGAATTGGCAAGAACTCCCAAGTGGGGGTGGGGGGTGGAGTGGAGAGGCATAGTCACCAGCTCACCCAGGTGGACAGCTAGGTCACTCATGGGATGCCATTGCTTCCACAACACACTGGAATGCTTTTGTGTCACTGTGACTCAAATACTTGATGAAACTTACAAGAAGGAATGCATATTTCAGCTCGTTGTTTTAGAGAGCTCTGCATCCATTGCACAGTGCACGGGATGGAGGGTCGTCACATGGTGTGGATGGGAGAGTCAGTCAGAACCTGGGGCAGCTCTGACCTTCAAAGTCTTATCACTAGTGAGCTGCTTTTGCCAGTCAGGTCAAAAGACTCAGATTTTCACTATCTTCAAAATAGTGTCACAAGCTTGGGACGAAACATCTAAGACCCTGGAGTCTATGAAGAACATTTCAGGGTCAAACCAGGGTAACAGCTTTCTCTCTCTCTCTCTCTCTCTCTCTCTCTCTCTCTCTCTCTCTCTTTTCCTTTCTAAATATGCTTCTTGCTATCCCTGTTAATTTTTATTTTATGTGGATGAGTATTTTGCCCGAACATAAATCTGTGTACCACTTGCCTGATGCCTGTGGAGGCCAGGAAAGAGTGTCAGATCCCTTAGAAGTGGAGTTACAATCAGTTGTGAGCCAATTTGTAGGAGCTGGGAATTGAACATGGGTCCTCTAGAAGAGTAGCCAGTGCTCTTAGCTGCTGAG
Source organism: Acomys russatus (assembly GCF_903995435.1). Lineage (NCBI taxonomy): Eukaryota > Metazoa > Chordata > Mammalia > Rodentia > Muridae > Acomys > Acomys russatus. The sequence continues at coordinate 29,032,834 of NC_067168.1, read as the reverse complement.
CTGTTCTCTCCAGCCCATCTCACCCCTAATTTATCCTTTTGTGTCTAGTTGTTGCGGCATGAGCACGGGCCTGCCTCAACCTTCTGTTCCTTCCAGGACACAGAAGGTAACGCTGTCAGAGTTGCTCTCTGTTCAAATGCTACTTTCCACTGTGTCTGGACAGACCTAACTTCACCCTTATGGCTTGCGGTGGTGCGTATGTACCCACCACTGCATTTTAATACCTTCACCTACCCTAGAAGGAAGTAATTGTCACCTCTTCCAAACTGGGCATATTTTCCCACATCTGGCTGATTTCTCTCTTAGAGTATTTTAATGAATTAATTAGAATGGTATATGCATGTGTCTTAGATCTCCCTTCTCCAGTCCCAGGGGATAGTGGACCTCACTCATGTCTCGTTCCCAGGGCCTAGGGGACACCCATATCCAGTAGAGCGCTACACTTGGCGGAAGACATACAAAATCCTTATAAAAAATTGAAAGAGAAATAAAATGATGGATGCCTGTCATAAAAGTGCAGCCTGATTGAATCCAGGAGTGACTGTGGTCAGGGATGGTTTTAATCCCAGGTTGGCCCCCTGAGGAGACACGGTTGCAGCAATCTCTCTCTCTCCTCTCTCTCTCTCCTCTCTCTCTCCTCTCTCTCTCCTCTCTCTCTCTCTCTCCTCTCTCTCCTCTCTCTCTCCTCTCTCTCCTCTCTCTCTCTCTTTCTCTCTCTCTCTCTCTCTCTCTCTCTCTCTCTCTCTCTCCTGGAGTCAGGGTCCAGCTTTTGCCTGCTGTTTACAGGAGTCAGCTCCAGCCACAGGCCAGTGTCCCTCTTCCACAAACCCACACAGCCACACGGCACCCAGGTGCTTTATTTGGACTCTGGGCAAGCTTGGACTTGCTCACGCTCTGGAAACTTCTACAAATAGTGTGCGGATCCCAGAATGGAAGGGTCAGGAATTGCTGGGAAGGCGGGGCCTGGCAGAGGTTTATGAGCTCTAGATGGAGGAGGGGGAGACAACCCGAAGCTTGCCAGACTCCCTGAAGCACAGTAGAATAAGCTTGGCTAGCCTTTAACATCTTAGGCCTCATATCCAGGTTCCACACTAAAAAAAAAAAAAAAAAATACCCGCAGTCTACCTTTCCATTTAGAACTCTGTATCCAGAATGCTTCAGCAAGCACAGCAGCAGCCCAAGGAGAGCTAAGTCAAACCAAAATAACTGGCAGAAGGCTCAGGGCCAATCAAATCCTTTTCTTGTCTACTGTGAGATCTAAACACATGGGGACTTGAAACATCTTCAGCATATCTCAAGGTTGGTGTTCTTTCTCTTCACCTTGTGGGCACCTGGTTAGATCCTGGTACCTGGGCCTATACCTGGGCATCAGCAGTTCTTACCAGCTACATGTTGATGGCTGCCATTGAGACATGGGGATTTTAGCTGAGGCCGTAAGTCCAGGGAGGTGTGGGAATTAGGGCAAAGGAGATGAGTGAATAGGACTAAGTGGGAGGGATTCCAGAGAACCTTCTGGAAGTCTCCTAATTTTTCTAAGTTCATTTGCTTCTGCCATATCTTAAAATACTGGGGAGGCAGAGGCAAGTGGATCGCTGTGAGTTCAAGGCTAGCCTGGTCTACAAAGAGCATTCCAGGACAGCCAAGGCTATTATACAGCTAAGTCCTGTCTCGAAAAAACCAACCAACCAACCATATAAATCAAAAACAAAAAACTGGCTGTGGTCGTGGATGCCTTGGGCAAGCTAATGGTGGCTTATTAGGAATTAAGTGAAGCCGTTTGATTTCTGAGGTCCTTTCTAGAGCTATAAGTCAAAAGTAAACTATAGTCTCAGACACTCAACTGGTTTTATTACTTAGGGCAAGTCATTTTACATACACAGGTCTCAGTTTCTGCACCTATAGAATGGGTGAGTTGGAACTAAGAGCCCCTTTAGCCTTGAGATTAGAGAAAAGAGTTGTTCCCATCTAGTCTGTGAGTTCCACTGAAATGTGAGAGGCAGCCGCGGAGCTCTGAGATTAGAGTCTAGTTCTGAGATGCTTGTTTTGAAAAAGATTTACTTATTTACTCTGTGTGCACCAGAGTTTTGCCTGCAGGTATGGCTGTTCACCACCTGCAGGCAGTACCCAAAGAGGCCAGAAGAGGGAGCAAGCGTGTGTGTGTGTGTGTGTGTGTGTGTGTGTGTGTGTGTGTGTGTGTGTGTGTGTGTGTATACATATGTGTCTTTGCATGTGGTGTAAGTGCAGGCATACATGTACCTTAGCATGTGTGAGCAGGTCAGAAGACAACTTTATGTGTTGGTTCTCACCTTCCACCTTGTTTGTGACAGTCTCTCTCTCTCTCTCTCTCTCTCTCTCTCTCTCTCTCTCTCTCTCTCTTCTCTCTTTTTTATTTTATTAATTTATTCATATTACATCTCAATTGTTATCCCCTCCCTTGTATCCTCCCATTCCTTCCTCCCTCCCATTTTCCCTTTACTCCCCTCCCCTATGACTGTGACTGAGAGGGACTTCCTCCCCCTGAATATGCTCATAGGGTATCAAGTCTCTTCTTGATACCCTATCCTTCTTCTGAGTGCCACTAGGTTTCCCCCTCCAGGGGACGTGGTCAAATACGGGGCATCAGAGTACGTGTGAAAGTCAGACTCCACTCTCCACTCAACTATGGAGAATGTCCTGTCCATTGGCTAGATCTGGGTAGGAGTTTGAAGTTTACGGCCTGTATTGCCCGCTCAAACTATGGCACCAGCCAAGGACAATACAGTCTCTCTCTTTTGTTTTTTTTTTTTTGTTTTTGTTTTTTTTTGTTTTTTTGTTTCTTGGAGACAAAGTCTCTGTATTAGCCTTGGCTGTCCTGGACTTGCTTTGTAGACCAGGCTGGTCAAACTCACAGCGATCTGCCTGCCTCTGCCTCCCGAGTGCTGGGATTAAAGGCGTACTCTGTTGTACACTACTTCGTGTGCCATGCTGGCTGGCTTTCGAGCTGCTAAGGAGTTTCCTGTCTCTAGTTGCTATCTTGCTATAAGAGTGCCTGGATCACAGAGGCATCTTCTCACTGTGCAGCAAGCACTTTAGCTCAGTGGGGAGCCATCTCCCTAAGACCTCTGAAAAGTCACTCCTGAGACTTGTTTCCTGGGCCCCTGCTATGACAAAGTACCACAGACTTGACCTGGAGGTGAGAGCCCAGATGTCACCGTGGCAGAGTTGGATTCTTCTAGACATGCTGAGAGAGCCTCTGTTCCCATCCCCTGCACGCCCTCCCCCCACCCTGTGCTCTCCTTACTTCTAGTTGTTCTAGCAAATCTTGGTGTTCCTTAGCTGGAGACGCACTGTCAGTCCACACAGCTGCTCTGTCTGTTAATGCTTTCTTCTCTCTTATGAAAACACTGCATTTAGGGGCCAGCTAAGTCTAAAGAGACCTCACCCTGAGGGTCAGCTTACATCTGCGGAGACCCTACTTCCAAATAAGGCCTCATTTGTAGGAGCTGGAAGCCAGGACTTGGATGTGTCCTTGTGGGGGGGCACCGATCAACATTTTAGTCCAAATTCCATTACTCAAACAACAACAACAACAACAACAACAACAACAACAACAACAACAACAACAACAACAACAACAGCCTTCTTGCAGTATTTCAGGACCTACCCTCAGTTTCTACACTCAGTTTTTGAGCAGATGGTGTCTACAGCGTAAATGCCATGGTGGAGATGTGTTGGGGTTTGCTTGGGGAATTCCATGGCGGGACAGTTGGCCAAACACAGCAAGCAGGAAGGCCTGCAAAGCTACCAAGAGCCCAAAGGCCTGGGGACCAGAGAGCTGCACACTTCAGACTTAAGAAACCTCTGGCTGTCCTCCTTGGCCTTAACTGTCCTCTGTGTGCTAACTTTTCTTCCCTGTCAGGTCTACTCCCTCCTGCTCATCCCTTCGCAAGGGGGAGGATAAAGTCTGCACAGACTGTTCCATGTGGTCTGGACCTTAAAGTCGAGCTGAGCAGCACATGCTCCTCTTCTGTAGCACAATGGACAGACCATGGCAAGAAGACCTTTTCTGTATTCTTCTGCTCTTTCCCTTTTCTCAAGGAATGCAGGGAAATGATGCATCTCAATGTGGCTCTGGACTGTTGTCTGTTCAGTCCTCTCATTTTGAGCTGGAGCTCTGGGGTGCCCTCTGCTAGTGTGCTCCCGAGGTCCAGTTTTCCTGGCGTTAGGAAAGGGCTGCTCTCAAAAGGGCTCCATATGTATCTTTAGGAGCTCAAGGTTTGTTGATTGACATATGGCCATGCCAAAATGCAGATATGTACCCAGTGAGGGAGAGAGGTGCCTAGGAGCATCTGTGATGCCACTGCCCCTAGAGGTGCAGAGGCCTGGTGTTCAGACATTGCAAATCAATCTTGGCACTCTTACTTGCTGATCTAAGCTCTGGCCCCAGTCCTTCCAAAATGAGCACTTTCGGCAACCCCAACCAATCAATCACTGTTGGAAGCCCGAATGAAATCCATTTGGCATCTTTGCATTAATCTTTTATCAGAGATTAATTTGTCCAATTAGTCAAGGATCTCCAGCAACAATAAAGTTCTGCCTGGCAGGGAACAGCATCCCAGGGGAATGGCCTGTAGACTGGGAGACTTTCATTACCTTGATGGGTCGTTGAGGGAATGAGCAAGAAGTCTGGAAATTTACAGGCTCTGTGTGACAGAACTGGTCATAAAGGGCCTGTCTGGCTGGCCTTTTCGGGCAGGGAATGGCTGTCCCACTTTCCCTCTGGGCACACCTAGAGGTTGAAGGAAGCTGTTTGCTTGTTTTTTTTAAATCTTCTTTCCCATCATGGTACGCACACAGTTCTGCATATTTATCCTAAATCTGTGTCTCATGTCCACGCTATCATATTTCATGCCCTGTTACATAGTTAGTCATTATTAGCTATTTGTACATCTTGAAGTTTCAGGACCTTTCTCTAAGATGCAACAAGAAGCAGTTTAGGGGGAGGCAGTTGTCTTCCCGTCCCGTTTGTTCCTCTGATGAGTGGTTTTGAGTGCGTACATCTTGACCATGGAAGGAAAGCCACAAAGGATGCTTCAGGATGGGGTGGAGATGGCCCCGCGTGTGCTACTCTTTTTGCACGTACACATACATCTATGTGTTGGGTGGTATCATCCATGTCAGTGTGTATTAGAGATGCCATTTCGGAGACTTTGGGACCTCAGGGGTACTGGGTACTGCTATGGGGCTGGAGGTGATATGTGGTATGAGCGGATAATCAGAACATTGGGTTGTACGGAGAGAGCTAAGCACACTGGGGAACTGGACTGGAAGACGCTGCTGCTAATGACTGTCACGATATAAGCAGTCATGGGACATGCTCACAAACACTTGAGAGACACCCGAAAACCCTGGGAAATGACTAGGCAAGGGCAAAAGCTCAGTCACAGTTTTAAGAATGATAGCGATTTGTTCTGGTATTTCTCCCTCCACCCCTGACATGCAACCTACCCTCTTTGAGTTAACAAGTAGACCTTTGCGTGGTGCCATGCTTATTCATAAATATCCTCTCAGTGCAGTTTTGCAGCCTCCTGGGAATAAGATACATCTCTCCACATTTATAGAGCTGGTCTGGAAGGACTCCAGACCTCAGGCCCACAGGGCTGAGCTAGCAGCTATTACCTATGCTGCTAAGTGGAGACACTTAATGTCTTGATTAAGAGAAGGTATTCAGAAGGCATCTGGCATTACTGGACTATGTAAAAATCAAGAGACAGCCGAGAAACCAATTATCTGTGATTATACAGCCAGTGAGCCCTGGGCATGGGATTGAATGCAAGCCCTTTCTAGTGTGAATTCAGTTTTTTTGTTTTGTGTTTTGTTTTGTTTTCCAGGCTGGCCTCAAACTGCTATGTTGCTGAAGATGACACTGATGCCCGGGGCCCACCTCCTGAGTGCAGAGGGTACCAACATGTGCCTCCCAGGCTTACTCAGTGCTGGGGATTGAACCTAGGACCTCAGGCATGTTAGGCAAGTGCTTTACCAACTAAGCCACACTCGTAGCCTTGGAATTCAGTTTTTCTTCCCTGTACTGTGCTGGTCCTCCCCATGATTCTGAGAGATTGGCAAGAAGCAGGGATTACCAGCAAATGACTGTGTCAAGCAGCTGTGAGAAGGCCTGTAGCTGGATAGGGTGTAGGAACCCCTTGATCCAGGCCCCAGTGGGCATGGCTGGCACCTGGTCTGGGCTGAAATCCTAAAGGCCAGTGTGGTTCCAGGGTCGGGGTGTTGTGTCTAAGTACCAGCATTATCCCCAGCTTCTCCGACTCAGAGCAGAGAACATGGAGTTGCTGGTCTCAAAGGCACAGGGATGTCAAATTGCAGCTTTGAGGCCAGCCAGGATAATGGTTGGCTGCTCTCTCATGAGGGACCCGAAAACCTCTAGTCATGTTCTCTGTTGAAATGAAGATTTCTGAAGCAACCGAGGAGAGACAGGGTGCTGGTTCCAAGGGGAGGCGGACCCACGGGCTCACAGTGGGATCTCTTGGACCAAGTGGAAGTAATTTCCATCTTGAAAAATAACATGGACTTGGTTTGATAATTCAAAGAGTATAATTTGGTTTGGGCTTGTGATGGCCAGGAATTGCTGGTCCCCTGCACTTTACTCCCTCCCACTCCTGGTCTCATTCCCTAGGGAGCCTGTCACCTGCTTCCTCTGTCTGGGCTCCATTTCTTAATTATACAATTGTACTTCAATTTCGCAATTTTCCACTTTAAAATTTTTATTTACTTATTCACTTTACGACCTAGTTGTAGGCCCCTCCCTCCTCTCCTCCCAGCCCCACCCTCTCTCTCTCCCTAATTTTCCACTTTTATATATTATCTATTGAAATCTTATTTCAAGACTTGGATTTAGCTTTTAAAGACACACACACATACACATCTCCCCACTCACTCACATATCCCTGCACACCCCCAACTCACACACACATACACACATACATGTATACATGCACACACATGCAGATGCATACCCACACACATGTGCATACGCACACACATGCACACATACACAGAGACTCCATATCTATCCTTTCAATCTGTTGATCTCACAAGATTTGATTAAACAAACATGCAATGTTCACAAGAGAGAGATTATAAATATAATTGACAACTGAACAGGCAATTTTTTTTCCTGGTTATATTTCTTCTCTTTAACATCTTATAGTTCATGGTTTTCTGGGAAGGTGAGGAGTGAGAATAACTGCCTCAGCTTTCTTTTTTCTTTTCTTTTTTACTTCATGTCTCTGTAACTAACTCTCCCAGCTCTTCATATGCAGGCAGCCTCCCGTCAGATTCCTGTGTTCCTGGGATGTCACCTTGAACTCTCCCAGGCCTTAGGCACATCCTTTGACCCTCCTTCACTGTTGCCCAGACATTCCTCATGCCCAAAATCTCACTCCTTCCTTTTTCTCCTGTAATTTCTTTGTTTGATGACAGGACTTACTTGGGCTTCCAGGAAGAGGGCAGAGGGCTTTGGGGGCTCAGATATTTACAAATGTCTCTAGATGTCAATCTTCAATTCCACTTTTCTCTGTCAGTTTGAAGCCATGGTGCCAATTTTTTATGTTGCATGTTTCTGTTCAGAGAGGTCCAACACCATTCTCTCTCTCTCCCTCTCTCCCTCTCTCTCCCTCTCTCTCCTCTCTCCCTCTCTCTCCCTCTCTCCCTCTCTCTCCCTCTCTCCCTCTCTCTCCCTCTCTCCCTCTCTCTCCCTCTCTCCCTCTCTCTCCCTCTCTCCCTCTCTCTCCCTCTCTCTCTCTCTCTTATTTATTCATGACTTTTACTACTTTTGTTTGCTTCTCTCCAGAAACACATGTCCTATGTACTAAACTTCCCAGAAACTGAATTTATATTAAACTTTCTTCAAGTCGGATTGGCTGGTTGGATCTTTGATGACTGTAGAGAGTTAGGAAGCTGCAGGCTCATAGCCAAATCATCTGGAGCCACCTTAACTCTCTGAAATGCCATTGATTTCCCATCTCTGCATGCCTTAACATCCCCTTCAAATGTACAGGCTTGTAGCTCCCATCAAACCAAAGTACCCAAAATTATCATTAGCTAGCTTGAGGCCTAAGGCTGAGACTTTTGACTCTTCTGTAACTGCCTACCTACCAGTATACTTTTTAAATGATTTGATTTACAACTTTCTTTGTTCTGTTACTATAAAAATTTCACAAAGCTGTTACATGTTGGGACATGGTATTTGGAGTGACCCGGATCTGTGTCCCCACACACTCCAGGACAAACTATCTCTATTCCCAAGAAGTGAGAGCTGTGTTTTGTGTGTCGATATTCTGGCTGTAAACTTCATAATTACACACTTTTGTTGAGTCGTTGTTGTTTTCCTGTTGTTGGACTACGTCTTATCCACACACCTTGTTGGGCTCTGGATGAAGCTATTCCATCTGAAAACTCACCCTTGATCATAAAATATCTTCGCATTCTCTCCTTGATGATCACTCCTTTTTCTTTCTTTTATAGTTTCTCAAGCATCTAGTATTAAAATGTAGATCCCCCCCCCATGAACTGATAATTTTACTTTTTACATGTCTTGAATTTGCATGCTTAAAAATATTCTATTTTCATTTTATTCAATTTCAAAATTTAGGGGTATATATGTAAATTCCACAAAACTAATATCCTCTCTTTTTAAAATGACGTTTTTATTTGAATATGAAATATTATCTCTTGTATAAGAATTTATTTATTTCTTTATTTCTTTCTTTCTTTATTTTTGAGACAAGAGTCCATATAGTCCAAGCTGACATTGAGCTTGCTGTGTAACTCTTCCTTGAACTCCTGATCTCTTCAGATGAGTGCCAGAGTTGGGATGAGCCCACGCAGATGCCAATTAGAAAAAAAATCCACAATTCTCCCAACAATTAGGAAAGGATTTTCAACAAACTGGAAATTCACCAGTCTGTGGGCGTCGTCATATTACAGATTAGAACACTGGACTATAGTCCTCAACTTGTGGGGGTGTCACCACCTATAGAGCACATTAAACAGAGCTTTCTGGGTCCCATTCATCCCAATTTTTTTGATTCAGTAGGTAAGGATGGGCTTGCAAATTTATAGTTCTAGAATGTTCCTGCTATTGCTGGCCCTTGGTAATTGGTTTTGTGTACATCTGCACACTCACATGCATATACCACATTGACACAAAATTAATTAATTAATTTAAGATCTGCTAAACCCCTCCTCCTGCAAAACTCCCTTTTGTCTCTTAAAGAAAGTGAGATCCCATTAGATTGTGTTTCACATTGGTCCCTGATACCCAAATCATAGTTATGCCTGTGACACGTGTATCCTCTCTCTCAAGCATGGACACAAAAAGAGACATCATAGTTCACTAAGGCCCAGTTGTATGGAGAGATGCCCAGCCAGGATGATCACTGACATTCTTTTGATGGGAGTCTGTCATCCTCACACACTGTCCCCATCATCATATATCCAATATCTAGGTACCCCTAGCCTGCTGCCCAGATGAACAGCCAGGAGCCATGGGTGTCCATAAACCACCATAGTCAGCTCTGAAGACTGACTCACTTCCTAGGGAGTCAATCTTCTGGCTGGTAATTTATTTAGTCAATTCTACTCTGCGCAGTTCTGTCTTGGGCACTAGGAAGATAGTGGTGAATGGGACTCAGTCCACTGTGATCTCATGCTGATGAACTAGTGGCCATAAGAGCACAGGTTAGCTCCTCAAAGTCATAGGAACATGTCTAACATGCTATAAACCCAGAGGGAGAAAGAGGCCGTCCATGGAAACCCCTGTCCCTGTTGCTGCTGGGATCTCCGTCTCTTGCTGTTACGGCCACCCTGACTCTTCTTAGCTCATGGCTACTTCCTGTAACCTTCACACATTCCCCCTTGTTTGGTTACCTAGATACACTGTCTATCTCCCCTCCAAAGAGACCCATTATGCTTAGCTGCAGCTTTTTTTTTTTTTTTTTTTTTTTTTTTTTTTTTTCATGAGCACACATGGCTGAGGGATGCTTGGGAGAACTGTGTAGGGTCAGCAAGGGGCTGGAGGTCATGGAAGCTGTTATCAAGCACCTGCAGGGCTCTCTCCTGAATTTCTTCACCCACTACTCTGAGTGACCAGGTGCACTTCTCTTGCCTATGGACGGATCCTGGGTGTGACCTGGGCTAGCCTGTTTTGGGTCCAGTGGACACGGCTGTGTGAAGATGCACATGTGGGGATGGAGTTGGTTCAGGAGGACTTTGCAGCTAGAGGTTTTTCTCTCTGTCCAGGGAGGTGGCACACAGACAGACTAGGAGTCTCACAACATGCAGGGGACCGCAACCCTGACTCATTCTCCTGAGATTCTGGGAACAATGCTGGGCTGAGTCTTCCACTAAAAGGAGGATAGAAACAAGCTCGAAACTGATACCCTCCCCCTTATGAGGACAGCTATTCCTGAGTTCTCTGATTGCATCTGAGCCCCTTTGTTCCAGCTCTGTCTTCCTGTGACTAGATACGACCCACCAATTTATCATCATCGTTATATTTAATTAAATTGCTGTCTTCTGTTTAATATTTTCAATTAAGCTCCTAAAACCAGATCTTTCTTATAGATCTAAGTAGTTTCTTTCAAAGGCTTTGTCATGGGAGCCTCTTTTTATTACTGTTAATCCTCGACAATAAATAACATAAACTCCTGCAATGCTACATCTCACACTTTCTCCCAAATCCCATCTCTCTCCACATTTATTATTGACTCAATTTATGTGCTTTAAATCGGTTTCCAACTAGGTGGCAATCCTCTAATTTACTGACTGATCAATCTGAATTTGTTTTTATAAGATTCCATTAATTACTCTGTCCAGTTCTCGCACGGTGCCTGGAAGAAGTGCATCCCTTAGCGTTTCCTCCATGCCTGTGGATTTCCACGGGAGTGGTGTCTTTGGGTTAGGCTGGACATGCAGGAAGCCATGTCACTCTGCTCAGGCTTTTCCAGATCTCTTACTTTGTAGCTTTGTTTTCCAGTGAATCCCCGACAAGTCTTTCCTAGGAAACAGAGGTCATAGTTTTTGAGATAATGTTTATTCCTGAGAAGGGGCACACGGAGGCCTATTCTACTATGCATTTCTTCGATTTTTTTTTATTCTACTCAGTCTGAGGTACGTCTAACCCCTCTCTCGGTAGAGCATCCACACAGACGTGACCCCCTCCCTCCCACTGTCTACTGGTTCAGAACACCTGTACTTTGGTGAATTTCTTCCATTACTTAAAAAGAAGATTCTCTTCCTTCCTTCCCCCCTTCCTTCCTTCCTTCTTTCCTTTCTTCCTTCCTCCTCTGCCTCCTCCTCCTCTTCCTTCTTTTTTGGGTGGAAGCATAGTTTTCCCAGGACTGTTTAAAAAATGATGCCTTTTCATCAATGGACCTGGCACCTCTGCCAAGTTTGACTGATCGTTAATGTGAAGGCTAATTCTGGACTCTGAATTATGCCCCGCGCATCTGTGCACCTTGTTCTCGCTTTTGTAGTTCATCAATGTAGAAACATTTGGAACCAAGAATATGAGATTATTTTTGTATTGAAAGACTCTTTTGACTCTGTTAGGTCTTTAAATGTTTCTTTTTACATGAGCAAAACTTCAAAAGATTTCCTTGGACAAGTAAGACACTGTAATAATTTGCAAGTACCCCAACTGGTTAGTGACACTGTTGTGAGGGGCACTCTGACAGGCTGGCACAGGTCCCAAGGGCTACCTGGATGTGACAAAGCAGCATCCTGTGCGTTCTCAGCCTCTTTATGTTTCATTTAAGAAAGGGAGGTCTTGCTTCCACACACAGAGGCTGACAACCAAGAAGCTAGTGGAGCACGAACTTCAGGCTTCGCCATTGCCAGGCATTTTCGAGATGTCAGGCATTAGTGCTAGCACCGTGCTTGCTTAACTCCTGCGAAATGTGTGAGGGTGAGTGGTTAACTCTGATTGTGGGTTCTTGACCACCGCTCGGAACTGACCAGCTGCTCTTCATGTCAATGTTGGAGAAGCCAAGGGCTTTCTTGCTGTCTACCAAAGGGGTCTGGGCTAGGGTGTGTATAGTTTAGGGTTACTGGTGTATATTCTTGTGATCCACTATTCTCCAGTACAAACCATTGTTGGTGTTGCCCGTGTAGGGATGGTTTCCAGAAAGACTATTTCTGTCCTCTCTATAAACTCACAATATGAACACGTTCATGGTCCTAGCTTTGAAGGGTGCTGAGCCTGAGGTAGTCTGTGAGATAAACTTGTAAATAGAAGTTCATTTATACACTGGGCCATTCTCAATTACAGAGAACATGCAGGTGTAATTGTGGCATAGGTCCTCTTTTCTTCTTCTTCTTCTTCTTCTTCTTCTTCTTCTTCTTCTTCTTCTTCTTCTTCTTCTTCTTCTTCTTCCTCTTCCTCTTCCTCTTCCTCCTCCTCCTTCTCCATGGAAAGCAGAATTGACTAGAATACTTGCTACACAGGCATGGCCTCAGCAATACCTTAGACCATAAGTACCATTGCAACTGCTCAGACATGAGGGAAACTTGATAATCATGTCCCCAAATCTGACAGTAATCCTAAAAATGAAATGATATTGCCAATAATGAGCAGTGAAGGTAAAAGAAACTTTTTTAAACTGTCAATAATTTAAAACCAACTCCAACCAGCTCATCGAAAGAGGAAAATGAGTTTTCATCTATTTTCTCCAGAGAACATATTATAAAATCATTTGCCTATTGGGACTTAATCAAATATAGCCTCAAATATAGAAAAAGACCCATTAGAAGCATGTTGTGTAGTGGGGCATTACTTTTCCAAATGGTGTTAGCTTTTTAGATTTGGGGATATGTATGGATTTATCTTATTATAATTTATAATGTTATTGATATTTGCCATCCAAATTGTAAATTTGTTTTTAATTTTTGAAATTAAAATATAATAATGTCATTTCTCCCTTCCCATTCCTCGCTCCAAATGCTCCCATGCCCCCTATCCGTTGCTCACTCTCAAATTTGTGGTGTTTTTTCTTTAGTTGTTATCGTTACACACACACACACACACACACACACACACACACATGCGCACACACACACGCGCATGTGTAGCCCATTTGGTGTTACCTGAATATATCTGATTTCAGGACTGACCAGTTGGGGCTCTTTCCTCTGGAAGACTACTTACCCACTGTCAGCATCTCTTAGTTGCTGTTGTTCATTATTTATGGATGGGACTCTGGGAGACTCTGGTCCTTCCACAGTAGCTTGCCTATTGGTGTGATAATTGTTCCGGCCCTGTTTAGGCAGCCATGTTGTTGAGGTATCATGGGTGAAGCTTCCTTGCCATTTCTTAGAAATAACCTCACAGCAGATTTTCTGGTCCTCTGACTCCTGTAATCATTCCACCTTCTCTTTCATGATGTCCCGAGCCGTAGGTCCAAGAGTGGTGTTGTAGGCGCATCAAGTGGGAAGGAGCACACCAAGATCAGTTGTTCCCTGCATTTGACCACCTGTGCTTTTCTGTAATGGTCTCTATGCTGCAAAGAGAAGTTTCTTTGATGATGGCCGAGAGCTACACTTATCTTTGGAAATAGGTTAAGTATCTAGAATGCGGTTAGCAATTGCTCAGGTTTAGTAGGATGACAGAATTGAGTCTTTCAAGATCCACGGCCTCACAAGATCTTGTCTGTGTTTCCAGTCCCAGGCAAGATTCCTCTCCTCTTGAGTAGGCCTCAAGTCCAACTAGATAACTGTTGGTTACTAGTAAGGTATGCATGCCACTGTTGTTCCCTTAGGATATAGTGCCATGCTGCCCACTCATAGGCATTGCTTCATAGGTGTCCTCGCTGGGTAGATCTATTGACTTTCTTCCTTCCTTGGACAATTTGCATAGCACAACAGAGAGGAAGGTATCAGGTCAGATCCAGCTCTAATTCTCTAAATGGCGTCCTTCTTCTGTCATATTGTTCCAGGGAGTGCTTAAGCACAACATTGAAAAGGCATGGTCATAGTGCCTAGCCCTGTCACGTTCCTGGTTTTAGTAGGGCTACATTTAGGATGGTGTTAGATAGGGATTGTCATATATAGCCTTTACTATGTTGAAGTATGTCCCCTCTTGTCCCACTCTCTCTAGGACTTTTGTCATGAAGGTATGTTGGACAACTAGGCCCATGTTGTAATTTTCTAAAGTTTATTTTAAAATTTATTTATTTATTTTGTGTGTGTGTGTGTGTGTGTGTGTGTGTGTGTGTGTGTGTGTTATGACTCTGTTCTTTTCTCCTCCCTTCTGGTCTCTCATTGTTTTCTGCCATGCTGCAGAGGTGATTCTCCTGTCTTTGCCTCACACACATCTCACTGTACGCATGCTGAGACTATGGAAGCACACCACCACCACCACTGGACTTTTATATGGATTTGTGGAGTTGAACCCCCGCTTACTAAGTAGGCTTGCATAGCTCTGCTTTACCCTGCTAAACGATCTCCCCAGCTCCAATTTTTTATAGATTCTTTTCTCCTTGTAAATCAATATTTATTTTGCTCCTAACTTGCTACTTTGATTTAAATGTCTTCACCAAAACTCATGTTGACATCTCATCGCTATGGTGAAGTAGTAAGGAGTGGGGGGCCTTTAAGAGACAATTAGGTCATGGACACCTTACCTCTATCAATACACTAATCTCTTCATGTATTTCTGGAATCAGAGGTGACTTGATCGTCTTGGGAGGGAGTTTGTTGTAACAGCGAGTTCGGCTCAGATCCTTCATGTGGCGCTTACCCAGGGATGTCCTTCAGTGTTTCCGAACTCTGCAGCAGCCCCACCATAGAAAACGTGCTCACTAGGCGTGGCCTCTTAGCCCCTAAAAGTATAAAAAAGCAAATTACCTGGTCTATGGTGTTCTGTTATAGCAATAGAAAGCAAGTTGAGGCACTTTGCACGTGTAGGCCATTATCTGTGTAGAAGTATTTGTAAATGTGCCCCTGCCCAGTTGTATAAATTTTAGAGCATGTCTGGGGGTCAGGTAGTATCTTCCCCAGGCAACTCCCAATGTCGCCCTGATATCTCTCTCCATGTTAGGACAGGCTCACCTAGCTCCCATTGAGAGATAACAGTTGAGTACCAGTCCTGGGTTTTCAGATTGGGGAGGGGGGCACGACTGCTTGTGAGTGCACGTGACCATGCATGTGGAGGTCAGAGGGCAACCTTCTTGATACATCCATCCCACGTTGCTTTTTTTCAAAGTTAGGATCCGATGCCTCTGAGAAGGGAGGCTGGATAGTGAGGGCCTGAAATCTCCATATTTCTGTCTGCTGGGTTCTGGGATTACACGTAGAGTGCCATAACACCTTTGTTGTTGTTGTTGTTTTGGTTGTTTTTCTAATGAGGGTTCTGGAGATCTGACTCAGGAGCTTGTGCTCAAGGCATATTTAATCCGAGTCCCCCAGCAGCCCTGGTTACTGGATTTCTAACTTAAAGTTACCTGCTGCCTTATGAGAGTACCCCTAAACTTTAAAGGCTGGTCTATACGGGTCTTATGGGCAGTTTCTTGGTGCCTTCTCTGGACATAACTTTTCTTCACTCTACTTGCAAAGAAATCAGTAGTCTAGAAGCATCCGAGCTCAGCTCCTTGCCCTGGTCCTCATGGTGACCCTGCTGCTCTGAGACCCTGCAGCTCCCTGAAGCTGCTGTGACCTTGGCAGCTTGCTGCTCTAGCATCTCCCTCCTGCAGGATTCTTCTTCCCTGGATTTGTGCAGATGGCCATGGATGAACATGTTGTCAGGAGGCTGTCCCAGGCCAAGGGAGTCCTGGGGACTCACAGGGGAAAGAGCATCAGAGGGTGTAGCCACCAGAGCCCACACTGTGTCCTTTGTGGCCCTGAAGGGCAGGAGTCTGAGGAAGGGCAAGGGGGATTGCAAGAGTTAATGCGATAATATCTGTTGATTATTTTAAGATGCACGAAGGAAAAATATATTATAAATAGCAAAGGCCACAGCAGAGTCAAAGGGTAAGTGTGTTGGTAGCCTTTTCCTCTTCCTAAGATTTCTGGTGTTTCAAAACAGGATTATTTTGGGAGTGCATCTATTTTAATTCAAAAGATTCTTCTGGAAACACGTTTCATGGCTACAGAGCCTGTCTCCTTCTTGTTCTCCCCTGGCTTTTTCCACGGAAAGGCAGAGCTCCGGTTTCACACACCTCGTGCCGGCCTCGAGCCTTTCCGGGCACCACCTGGCCACTGTGGGCATTAGCAAAGGCCCAGCTTTGGGTTGGCCTCAGCATTTGAATCCCCCAGAATCCTTTTTGTTTACCACTTGACAGCTGGTTTCATTTTTAAACAAGGCTCTCTGTAGGTTGCAGCTTGACATAGGTGCACGCATATGCACATGTGTGTTTGCACATCCATGCAGCCAGAATATACCCTGATATTGTGTGTGTGTGGTGGGGGGGGGGGCGAGGAGGGGGGCAGGCGCTGAGCTATCCCGCCTTCTCCCTTCTCCCTTTCTCATAAACCCAGGCTAGGATTTACTGGAGCTTTGGCAGGAAGTAAAAGCTTGACCAGATGCAAATGCTGGGTAATAAAGATACAGAACTTTTTTCGAGAAAGCTTAGGATCAGGGCCATCGCGGGTCTTGGGCCTTGACAAGATGCCATTTCTTCACCCACAGGACAGATCTTCCCTACATCCACAGGCCGGCTACCAAGCCAGATGCTGAAGTCAGGCAGGCAGCTCAGATTCCTGCGGCTCCTATTGCTCTCACTGGGATTAGCACAGAGAGCGGCCTGCTGGAGCAGTGGGCTGGAGTGGCCTTCTCCTCTTCCAGCCTGGCTGTGGTTATGTCTTTGCAAGCACTTGCTTTTTAAAAACTACTCTTGCTGTCTTGCAGGCATGCCTTGCTCCTGTCTCTCCCGCCTCCTTCTTGTTTTTCTGCTCTGCCTGCCAGCAGTCTGCATGTGCAAACAGCCTTCTACCACCGAGCTTTGAAGAAATAAAGGCATCGCCACCATCTTGGAGATCCCAGGCTGCAAAAGGAGGGGAGGGAGGATCTGCAGCTCCAGGATGACAAAGGAATCCCACCGAATAGGGAGAGGAAGAGGATAACCCGCCTTCAAATGCGAGCTACCGCATAATGAAGATGAATTAAGATTTAACAGTGTTAATGCTGTTGAATTATGGGTTTGATTACAATGGCTCATCTGTTAGCAAACATAGGCCGGGGAGACTTATTGTTTATGCCCTCAGCAAATGCAAACTGACTATTCTCTCCTGTGGATCTGGGTGACTTTGACAAGGCCTTGGCCATTCGATGAAATCCCAAATGCACGACTGCAGCATTTTACCAATGAGGCAGGGAGTGCATGAAGGTAAACCGAAAAAGGACGAAACCACATTTTTAGATCAAGAAAGATGAAATGAAACATGAAGCCACAAGGAAGGGGACAGCTCTGAGAAGTTATAAAACTAGCCTGCCATTGTGACTGACAATGTGAGTTTCTTATAGAAATGCTTAGGAAACGGCCTCAGTGTTCTTTGGCTGTTTGTTAAGTGCTGCAGTATCTAAGAATTTTCTAAACCATTCTAGCAAAAACCCAAACCGAAAATCAAAGCAAAGCCAAATACTGTCTGCATGTGTGTGGTGAAGAAGAAACAGATAAAATAAGATCAGACCTGTTGGTGCAGGCCTGGAATCCCAGCTACTCAGGAAGGCTGAGGCAGGAAGGTGGGGAGTTCTGGGACCTCACGGCCTGCGCAGGGAGTTCAAGGTCATGTTGGGCAACTTGGCAAGACTCTGCCTCATAGTAAAGAGTTTTAAAAGGGCTGGGGTTATAGCTTAATGCCTGCCTAACATGTGCAGGCCTTTGGTATAGCCACCACCCCCAACCCCATTCCCACCACAATAAAACCACAGTTGGATTTCTAGTGCTTAGAACTGTGAAAGTCGGGCAATGGAGGTTGCTTTCTGTTACGCGTGCTTGAAAAATTCCATAACATATATTTTTTTTTTCATACAATTCAAAGCAGTTCCACAGAGACCATCTAGGTAAACAGGGAAGTGAGAAACAATCACGAGACTCAAAACAAGACAGTATTTTAGGAGAAAAACGGAAGCCTGGATAAAGAGACAAATGCATAACTAACACTCTAGTAAAAAGAGAAAAGAAGAGCCACATTTCTTAAAACTTGAAAACACCTTGAACCTTTCTAAAGTAATTAATAAGTGAGAGCCATTGGATTTCTGCCTTTTCCTTTAAAAACAAACCATATTCATATTATACATATTTATGGGGTGTCGCATGATATTTAATACATATATATGTTGCTGAATGTTTAAATGTGATTGAACATACTGTTTCCTCAAATGCCCATTGCTTCTTTATGGTAAAACAACAACAACAACAACAACAACAGAGTCAAAATCCTTTTCTTGTGGCTTTTTGAACACATAGTAGATATTTCCTGTCTATAGTGACTCTACTGTACCACAAAACACCAGAACTTATCTTCCTGCTTAACTATAATTAGCTGCCTATTGACGGACCCCCCCTCCCCTCCCCAAATTCCTTCTCCTACTCTCCTAGTCTCTGGTGACTACCATTCTCTCTTGACTAGTTTGGGTGGCACATGTGGGTGCGATCATACCATGATTGTCTTCCTGTGTCTGGCTTATTGGGTCCTGTTATTTTCTCAGCCAAGGAACAAAGACCAAAGGCGTTTGTAAGGGAGTGTTGGTCCCTTGGTCTTCTGGTCAGTTGCTAAGAGTGCAGACTGGGACAACTTTTTGGAAGGCAAATTACCAATGTGATTCCAGCCGAAGTTTTTTTTTTTTTTTTTTTTTCCTATCCAGGGAGCCAGCGATTCCACATCTAGGAATTTTGCCTAAGAAAATGAGTGAAGATGGCTCAGCGATTGGTGATTTATGTGGACGATGACTTTGCTGACACTATTTAGAGGACTGAGCTACTGGAGATGACCCAAATGTCAACCAGAAGCTACTGGTTATGCAACGTCCAGATAATTAGTGTGTTCATCCCACAGTCATCTGTCAAGAGCCCTCCGTATGTCGGGCACAGGGGACGCAACGATGCATCAAACAATGTCCCCAACCCCAAGGAGTTGTCAGGATGTGGGGACATGGGCAGATAACAGGTGATAAAAGCTATTTATGTGATGGCCTATAATGCAGAGGTTAAGAGTAGTAGCTGTAAGGGATGGCTTTAAGGTGTAGACAGGGCAGAGCACTGGACACATTACCTTTTATAAAATGCATAGGTAAAACCATGAATGGTTAATAAACGAAATGCAAACTATGCACAGACATCTCTGATTGATGGGCTAGCAAGTGATCATGATCTCTTGGGTGTTTTTCTCTTACCTTGAAATTTTCTCTCATCAAAAGACATAATTTCATAATTAGAAAAGATAGCCAGAAAAAGAGAACCAAGCTTCATTTAATCAGTACTTACTATACATTTCATGGAGATTTCTTATTACTGATGTAATAATATTACATCAATAAACACAACACACATACTTTACACACAGGCTTATTTATATCACAACAGTATAAGGAGGCCTACAATTTTAATTATATATATATATATATAAAATGATAATGATGATGATGATGATGATGATGATGATGATGATGATGATGATGAATTCTTTTGGCTTTTGAGACAATGTTTCCCGGTCTAGCCTTGGCTGGCCTGGAACTCACTCTATAGACTAGACTGGCTTTAAACTCAGAGATCCTCCTTCCTCTGCTTCCTCTTTTATTTTTTTAAAATTTGAGACAAGGTCTCTCTATGGAGCCTGGTTGGCCTGGAATTCACTACGTAGGCCAGGATTACCTCAAACTCACAGACAGAGAGCTGCTTGCGTCCACCTCTGGAGTTCTGGGGTGAAAGGCATGCTCCACCATGCCTGGCTTCGTATTTACTTTGAAAAAAAAAAAGTCCAACTTTTAATTTTAAGAAGTCATATCTTCAAGTGGTCCTGGAATACATACAATATAAAATGGTATATGATGAAAAATTCTGTCCCCACCCCGCCCTGAGCCTCTGTGCTCCATCATCTTCATCAATACTTATACAATATTTAGTCCTTATCACTTTAAGATGAACAGACAAAACATAGTCTTACAGTTCTGTGTGTGTGTGTGTGTGTGTGTGTGTGTGTGTGTGTGTGTGTGTGTGCGCCAAAGGCAACACCTTACGTATACTATTTCATACCATCGTTTTTCACTAAAATATACTGTCTCATACAGTTGTGTGGATTAAAGTGCCTGCTTATTTTGTAATACCTAAGAATATTCTACTCAGTACAGGTGCCACGATTTAATTATGTTGCAGACGAGGTTTGCAACTTTTTTTTTTTTTTCCTGTGAATCTATTGAGTTCTGAAAAGCTAAGGTTTGCCTCAAATATCTACTGCAAAGACTTTCCCCTATTAGCATAATTCCTACTAGGATACTCTCCCTGTTTTACAAATGAAGGAAAGAAATCTCAGAGAAACTCTGAGTTGGCCAGTGCCATACAGTTTGCAAAGTATGGATCTAGATCTCAAAGGCAAGCCTCACAGGGTCGGGGCCACTCTTTTTCCATTACTGTTGTAGTGAAAGATAAGCATCTCAGACTTAATGAAGCATGAACAAAGAACTTAGAATTTACTCAACTCAGGGAATTGTTAGATTGTTATAATTAATCTGAGATTGAAGAGGAAGCAGTGAAGGCCTCTGGGTAAATGTGAGCAGGAAGACTGGCTAAGGATTAGAGGGGATGATCAAAAACCCAGGGGACCTCAGCAATGACCCACATTCGTGGGAGTCAGGAATTCGAACTGCTCAGCAGCTTTTTTCTTAGCTCAGGAAAAAGGTAGTGCCTCCTCATGATCCTTCTGTGGGAGTTTGCCTAGTCTAGTCCAGCTTCTGAGGTCTATCTAACCTTTGTAAAATGTTTGCTGCGGTGGGCATGGGTTGCACTGGAGTTGCTGGCAAGGGTTTGGGGGGCAGTGTTGGGATGTTGGTTTTATATTAATTAGCAGGGGCATCACGATTCTCTTCAGTCAGTGCTAAGGAGTCCTTCAGTTGAACTCAGGGATGCTGAGCATGTACCCAGAGAAAGCATGCATGCTGGCACCTCAGATTCACTTAGCTGAGGGAGATGAGGAGCTTAGGAATGCCTATTTCTTCCCTCCATAGTAGAGTGGGTGAGGCTGCCCCACCAGACAGGGTTAGCAGGCAGCATACAACCACTAGGCCACACCAGAAGCTTACATAGCTAACACGTGACTTTAGTGTATCATGTAATGTTTTAATTTGCTCAACTAGGCTTCCAGAAGGGCTTGGGTCAAGCATCTCCACCAGCATGAATTCCTTTTTTTCTGTGACGATTTATTTACTGCAGGTGGAAGTATTTCAGAAAGATGGGTAGCAGTGGGCCCTGAAAAGCTCCTATCCACTGCATTATATGGCTGTAGGTTGCCCCTCTAGTTGTAATGATATGACTCCTACATAAATTTTATTTATTCGTGTATCCAGCTGTATATTAAACTGCCTGTCTCCAAATAATTTTTAGATTGTGAATGTAAGATATGTTCATTATAGAAAGTGTGGATGTGTGTGTAGGTTCATTACAGAAAGTGTGTTTATGTGTGTGTTAAACATACACAGATGTAACAATACATTTGATTTTACTTGGCTTTGACAAAGAAAATATTGATGTGCAGCTGAGTGAGCTACCAGACTGCAGATGTTTTGTTTTTGTTCACAATAAGAGAAATCAGTTAAAAGATTATTATTATTATTATTATTATTATTATTATTATTATTATTATTATTATTATTATTTAGATTTACTCATTTTATTTTATATACATGAATGTCTTGTCTGAATGTCTGAGCACCATGGTATACCTGGTCTCTGCAGGACTCAGAAGAGGGCATCAGATGCTCTGGAGCTGGAGTCAGGAGTGGTTGGGAGCCAGCGCGTGGGTGCTAAGAGTCAAACTCAGGTCCTCTGCAAGAGCATCAAGTGCTCTTAACCACTGGGCCATCTTTCCAGCCTTAGGAAATCAGTTTCTTAAAAAAAAAAAAAAAAAAAAAATTAAAAGAACAGTAAGATCAGAATAAATAAATAAATAAATAAATAAATAAATAAATAAATAAAAAGCACAAAACAGCTGGGTGTGGTGGCACACACTTTTAATCCCACCCAGCACTTGGGAGACAGAGACAGGTGGATCACTGTGAGTTCGAGGCCAGCGTGGTCTACAAAGGGAGTACAGGACAGCCAAGGCTAACACAGAGAGACCTTGTCTCGAAAAACAAAAAATAAAAAACAAAAACAAAAGCAAAAAATATCCAAAAATAAATATGCAAGCTAGTACACACACACACACACACACACACACACACACACACACATCAATTGCATAGTATCTGACCTCTCAAAATTGGCTTTCTTACTCAAAAAACACCGCTGAGGTACCATCACAGTCCATTCAAGTTGTTTAATGCACCAGTATTTTTATTGTGGAGAGTAGCTATCGTGCTATGGAAGTATATCTTGGTGGCCTCTATATATTTGGAGTATTATAGACAATGTGACCATTAACATCCAGCCTCAGATTGTGTATAAGTGGATACTTCTAAAGCATAGATGTCTAGTTATGGGAATGCTGGGTCTTGAGGTAAGTGTTCACAGAGTTACTTAAGTCTGTGGGTTTCCCCTGCTTACCTCTTCTGGCTCTAAATGTTCATTCATATCAGATTACACTGGCCAGTCCATCAAGAATAATGCTTAGTCATAGTAAAGACAGTGGCACCTTTGCCTTGGTGGGAAGACCTCCAAAATTTCCCTATCCAGTAAGATTCTGACCTTTGGGCTTGAGGTTTACAAACAGTACCAGGCAGAGGTTCTGTCTATCTGGATCAGCGTCCTAAGGCTGGCCTAAGTACCACAAACTGTGACTTCAAGAAATGGAACATTCTTGAAGGCTGGAAGCCGTAAACCAAAGTGTAGACATAACCTCTCCTTGAAGCCTTTGGAGGAGAGTCACTGTCTCTCCCCCACCTCTGAGTGCTTTATTGGTGATCATTAACATTAGTTATTTCATTTCTTCAGTCCCTGTGTCCTTTGTCACATGGTATCCTTCTCCCATGTCTTAGTTTGCTTTCTGTGGCTGAGATAAAGCCCTGGTCAAAACTAACTTGGGGAGGAAAGGGTTTCTTTCCACTGCCAGGATAGAGTCCATGGAGGAACACAGGGCAGGGGCCCAAGGCAGGAGCCTGAGGGAAGGAACTGGAGCAGAGGCTGTGGAGAAATGCTGCTTACTTCTCAGCCCGCTTTCTTAGACAGCCCAGAACCACCTGCCTGGGGGTGGTGCCACCCACAGTAAGTGGGGCCCTCCTACATCAGCCATTAATTAAGAAAATGCCCCCACAGACAAGCCTGCAGGCTCCTCTAACGGCAATTTCACAATTGAGGTTCCTCTTCCCAGGTGTGTCAAGGTGACAACTAAAACTAACTATGACATCTCCTGTGTCCTTTTTTCTTCTAAGCACACTGGTCATTTTGGATTAAGGGCTCTTCCTGCTCCAAAGTGACCTCATCTTACCATATCTGCAGTGATCCATCGCCAAATAAAGCCATCCCTTTGCTGCCTTGCTTTCTATCTGTCTCTACAGGAGACTGACAAAAGCTTAATTTCTTAAACATTTAAGTAATTTGATAGTTTTGCCTGGAAGCCCTGAGGGTTTGTCTTTGTCTGTAATGCCTGCAGTTTTATTAATATAGATTTCATATTTGAGATTTAATCATTCTGGGACAATCTGCCAAGTACATGTGTAAGGAAAAAGCCCTCCGTGGGGTGATCACGTTCCCCTACATATTGCAATGGGGCACTAGAATGCTTTCTCATCAGTCAGCTGCTAAGGGAGCCAGCGTCTCCCTCCAGAGTAAAGGTAAGACATGCTTGTTGCCCAGTATAACGGAGCAAGAGGAGAGTGTCTTCCTGCCTGTACTAAAAGACCAAGTCCTTAAAGCACAGGGGTTCTCCCCTGTAATGTTCTGTGTATAGGCATCACCTGGTCCTCTTTACATCACCCTGTGATTATTGAGGGTTCAAAGAAACAGGATAAAACAGCAATACTTTGGCAACTGTCTTTTGCTCTAACTAATAATTTGTTGTCCATAGCAAATCTTGTATATTATAGTGGCGTCTGTAAAACCATGGTGAGCTAAGTGGGTGACTTAAAAGTAGGAGGACACATAAGGCCTATCACAGTTCTTGACATGACGGTCCCTGTTAATATCATTAATTTCTACCTACATGCAGAACACTTTCTAGGACAGAATTTTAAATATTTATTGTTATGGGGTGTTTTTTTTTTTTTTTTTTTTTTCTTTTCTACACTCATATGTAGGCAGAACCTTCTTGGCTCATCTTTCATGTCAATCATTTTCTTTTAGAGCAGTTTACTTCCTTATTTTGCTTTCATTATTTTGACTGAAGTTTATTTGTTGTGTGGTGTTTCTGGCTTTTTTTATTTTTAGGCCTCTATTTAAAATTTTACTCCAATGTGTTTCTTCCTCAGCATCTTGCAAAATCTTCTTCATTTCTCAAATCCTGTTGCTTCTTCAGATCCTCTCCCGAGTTTGTCAGCTCTCGTTAGATTTGTTTTCCTATTTTATCCATTTCTGGTTTTAGGGATGTTGTTGTTGTTGTTGTTTATTTCTGGGTCTACTTGTTTTGATACAATCTCTAAGTGTTTGCCAATGCGAATTAGAACACTGCACTCTAAGTTTCTTGTTCTTTGAGCATTGTTTCGAGGCCAGCCTTCACAGCTGACAGCTGTATGGAGTTGGCTTGCTTACTGCCTTCTTCCCCTAGTCCTGTCCATGGTGTGTAGAGCGTCCTGGTTGGTGATGACCTTCTCCTGTTGATTTGGTGTTGTGTGCTTTCTCTGTGAGTGAGGATAAGGGGTATAGGAAGTGCTGGTGTATCATAAGCCTTTTCTTAAACCCCAAGTCAGCAGTTTTCCTCTCTTATCAGCATTGTTTTACCTCTGCTGCCACATCTACAAGGGGCATTCATTTCTGTCCTACTTAGACTTTTATCAACTTGAAACAAGCAAAGGTCATTTTGGAAGAGCAGGTATCCTCAGTTGAGAACACGCCCTGACTAGATTGGTCTGTAGGCATGTCTGTGGGAGGCAGTTTTGGGGGGAGGGGATTAATGAATGTTTTGGTTGGGGACGACTTAGCTCACTGTGTACGGTGACACCACAGGGTGAGTGATTCTCAGTTGTCACAGAAAGCAAGATGAGCAAGCCATTAAGCAGTGTACTGCTGTGTTCTTTGCTTCAGTTCCTGCCTCCAGGTTCCTGCCTGGAGTTCCTGCCCTAAGTGTAAGGCTCTCTCTCTCTCTCAGCCTGAGCCTGGGAACGTGACCCAGACAAGCTTGGGAAAGTGACCCAGAAAAAAATTGAAAGCCAGTTTCAGTTTCTGAGATCAAGGTGGCCAACTGAGATAAACAATTTCAATTAAGGTAAACAATTCTCAGAAAAATACCATCTAGAAATTCTCTGGAAACTCCCCAATACCCCTCCTTGCCAAGAATAGCCCCCAAGACCAAAGACCCCTGCAATAGCCAATAACATTTAGACAAGTACCCTTAGCGACCACCAGAGCCAATCCTAACATAAGGCATGCAGCCCCTACTAATCTTTGCGGTTTTAGCCTTTAAAAGTAGCCTGTAACAGTGACTCGGGGTGTCTCCCTCCTGAGTGAGTACTGAGGTACCCTGATGTGCATCAACAATAAACCTTGTGCTTTTGCATCAACACTGTGGTCCTCGAGTGGTCTCTCAGGACGACCCCCTACCCGAGTGGACTCTAGGGTCCAACAAAGTTCCCTTCAAGATGGACCACAAGCTGTACAATGTAATAAACCCTTCCTCTACAAGTTGCTCTTAGACATAGTGTTTTATCACAGCAGTAGAGAGCAAACCTAGACAATCTCAATCCATTTTATGGTCCCCTGGAGCCCAAACTCCTCTGAAGCCACTAGTTGAGTCCTGTTGCTTCGAAGTCATTTAGCCTTTGGCTGGAGCTGTGAACTGCTGAGACACAGAACCTCTGTTCCGTACTTTGACATTTCCTATGAGATCGTCTTTTCTGGAAGCAACTGCTTGGTTTATTCCTGTTCTCTTCATTCCCCTTCCATGGAGCCTCTCAAGCTTCTCCTAGCCCCATATCCACAGCTCGGCAGCAGCAGGTATGCTGTTGGAATGTGGTCCTTATTAACCTAGTTAGAGTGATGGTGATCTTTCCCCTGGTAATGTAAGGGCATGGCCGAGGGTGGTGGTGGGGGGGGAGTGGCAGTTTTGTTTCCTCTCCCATTTGATTTCATTGATTTTAGAGATAATGTGCAGAGCAGAATAAATTCAAACAGCTCTCATTCTCCAGAGATGTGAGATCTCCTCCATTCTAAGAATCTTATATATTCCATTTTGGTTTTGGTTTTTGGGCAGTGGGTTACCTGGAAATATGCTTTTAAATGTCAGAATCCAGGAATTTTTTTTTAAGTTGTTTTTTATTTTTCAGTTTCTCACTTGCTGCATGAGCAATCTTCACGTTACTGATTGAGCGTTTCAATTGCTGTGATAAAACACATGACCCAACACATCTTGGGGAGGAAAGAGTTTATTTCATCTTACAGCTTAGAGGCCATCAATGATGGATGTCAAGGCAAGAATTTAAGCAGAGAAGGAAACTTGAGGCAGGCGCTGAAGCAGAGCCTGTGGAGGAATGCTTACGCCTTTCTCCTCACAGCTTGCTCAGCCTGCCTTCCTTACAGCATCCAGGGCCAGCAGCACCCGGGGTGACACCTCCCACAGTGCCATCGGTTATCAATCCAGAAAATGTACCTCAGGCTTGCCCACAGGCTAGTCTGGTGGGGACACTTTCCCAGTTGAAGTTCCCTCTTCCCAAATGACTCCAGTTTGTGTCAACTTGACATACAACTGGCCCGCACACTGATCCCATAGAGAGAGCTCATCAGCGGCCATGTTGAAGCATTTTTATACATGATCCCTGTGTGCCTTGGAGGAATATGTATGTTCCAGTTCTTGACTTAAGATTCTACACAGAGATATATTGGATCCTCTTTGTTGTACTATCAAAATATACTTCAGATCCTATTGTCTTCTTGACATCCCCCCCCAACCCCAGCGCAAGGTGTATTTGTCAGCTCACACTTGTCCAACTGTCACATTTTGTTGTATGGATTTTGAGATCCTGTCATTAGGTACATTGGAGTTGATGGTGGCTGTCTCATCCTAGGATATTAAAGACTTCATCATCGCATCCTGGCCTTCATTTTTAAAGAACTGGTAGAAGTATTCCTATACTAGTTTGTTTTGGTTACTCTACAATACCTTCTTCTATCACTGTATGTTCATTCTTGTAGTGATCTTTAGCTTTAGTGTGCTCCTTGTAAGTACTATATGGATTGTTCTCAAAACTGTGTTAAGACTGAGTTGGCCAATATTGTATTTTTCAATTTAACCTGCTATATCTGTATATCTAGTACCAAACTAGAGTTTGGTACATTTATATTACCTCATGGATATATTTATGTAGGATAATTTTCCATGCTATTTTGTGCTTTTTTTTGTTTTGTTTTTGTTTTTCGAGACAAGTTCTCTCTGTGTTAGCCTTGGCTGTCCTGTACTCCCTTTGTAGACCAGGCTGGCCTCAAACTCACAGGGATCCTCCTGCCTCTGCCTCCAGAGTGCTGGGATTAAAGGCATGCACCACCATACCCAGCATGCTATTTTTGGATTTTTAAATTAAATTATATTTTATATATATGAATGTTTTGCCTGCAAGTACACTCATGTATCATGTGTAGGGCCTACGGAGCCACAAGAGGGTGTCAGATCCTCTGGAACTAGAGTTACAGTTGGTTGTGAGCTGCCATGCGGGTGTTGGGAAGCAAACTCGGGTCCTCTGGAAGAGCAACCACATGGTCTTAACCCTTGAGCCATCTCTGTAGCCCCTATCTTTCCATTGCTCTGGCTTGCCTGGAACTTTCTACACAGACCAGTCTGACTTTACACTTTCAGCTCTAGCTGAAAAATGTTTAACATTCTGTCCCTCATGACATGAGGGTTTTCTTTGCCTCTCAGCTCCTTCCTTAACAATGCTGTCAACTACGCCTTTAAGGACTGCCCTCATCATCCCATGACTCCACAAATTCAGCTGCTTTGGGTCTTTTCTGTAAGTTCATCTTCTGTGGTAGACATTCCTCAGCATTTTCTGGAGAAGTTTCATCTACAGATCAGTGAATTGCTCTTTTTTTTTTTTCCCTTGAAGGTACTGAATTATTGATTCATTAACATTGAGCTCACAGACAACCACACTATAATGCCATCCTGAGTTAAGTTGGTCTGAGGGACACATTTGCTCTAGAAAGTACATAACAACTTGGTTACACTCAGGAACTCTATGTAGCCCTCTAAGACTATGCCTGGGAGGCATTTTAAGCAGAAAACCCACAAACAGAAGCTCCTGAAATGTGAGAGCTGTGGCAGTTAATAGGTTATGAAAAAGATCACCATTAACACTACACACATACAGTGAGAAGGCAGAGTGTTGCCTTGTGAGACATGGGACATGCATGTTGAGTGGTGTGAAATTTCCACTATTGTGCGAATGGCCATGCACAGCCAAGTGTGAGCCACAGGTTTGACTTGGGAATTTTAATCTTTTCCATGAGTAGGCAAATCTTCAGAGATGGAATTCATAAATAATGAGGTTCAATTGTACTCCATCAGTAATTTAGATTCTGTCAACTAAAACACTTTAAAAAATCAAAGAGCAGAACCAAGCTTTATAAGGTGCCAAGGCTTTTGTTTAGTATCATTGTATCAGAAACCAGTAAGGACACACCCTAACACATTCTGTGAGACTGGTATTTTCTTGATACCAGAAAAGCTAAGAATAACGCAAACAAAACAAAACAAAACAAAAACAAAAACAAAAACAAAAAAACCCAGAAAAAACCCAACAACAACAAAACCTCATCCAACAAATAAACAAACAAACAAAAACCCCCAAAACTAAATCAATTAAAAATTTTAACCAAAAGACTAGAGATTTGAATGTAATAGTAACAAAACCCCACAACAGGATCAAATTAACTTTGTCTCAGCACTGCATGGCTGACTTAGTGGAATAAAACTGAAATATAGTGTGGTTGCAGATGAAGGGAGGAAGGCATGTTATCCTCATGAATGTGTCTTTAAAGAACTGGTATGGCTGTTTAGAGCACCTATTGGAAACGTCTTGCAGTTTGGTGGGATATTTAGAAGCGTTGCATTTTAAATTAGAAGAAAGAAGAAAGCATTTAAAACTAGAAGAAAGAAGAAGGCGAGCCTCCCAGCCATCACTGTTACTCAGCATCTTACGGGAGTGTTCTTGTCTTACACGGCAAGAGCCAGAAAAAGAAACCAAAGGGGAAAAAATGACTGTAAAGGAATAAAAGAAAATTACCATCTAGCAGTAATGTGATCATCTACACAAAAACATTAAAATCAATATGATGGATGTTTCTCAGATATAAGGTCAATATACGAAAATGAAAGCATCCCCATTAACCATCAGTGAATAGTCAGAAAATACAATTAAAAATACTATTTGCATTAGCAACAGCAAAAATGTAAGGCACACACACACACACAAAAATCTAAGACCAAATGCTCATGACCTTTTCAAAGAAAATTTTAAACTTCATTAAGAGACATTGAGAGGGTCCTAAACAAACTGAGTGATATATCATATCATTGGACAGGAAAGCCCAATACTATAAATATAAATTTTCTCTACAGCATTCTATAAATCAAATTCTTTATAGGGTTTGCCCTGGAATTTGTCAACCTGATTTTAAAATTTCCATGGAAGAATATTAATCCCAGATAGTAAAATAAGATTAATCTGAATGGCTGGAATAATTTGAAAAAAAATCAAGCAGTGGTGATACATGTTATTGGATAACAATGTTTCAGGAGGTGTTATAATAACAGAAATAATGTGTCATTAGCACAAGGCTGAGAAAAGAAAATAATGGAGCCCAGAGTCTAGAAAGAGACCTATACTGTGTATTTATTTATGTTTACAATAAATATAACTACTATGTCTACATATACATGGAGCTTGATTTATGACAGAGGTGAACTTATTATCAATGGAGAAGGAAAGACTATTCAATTATAATCCTGGGCCAACTGTTGTTTACATGGAAACAAAATAAAATTGAATTTTTGCCTGTTAGCATAAGCAGAGTCTATTTAAGATGGATTTAAAATAAAAATGAAAAAGCTCAGCATTAAATATTCCAGAAGAAGACAGAGACAAATGTTTGCGGCCTTAGGATAGGGAGGGATTTCTGAAACAAAACACAAGAAGCACAAAAAAAATCATGAAACAGGAAATACTGGTGAGTTCAACTGTATCATAATTAAAATCTTGCAACTATCACAAGATTATTCAAAGTTGAACAGGAAGCCGGAGATGATAAATTACGATACACTCAACCAATAATGGATTCATGTCTGTACTGTATAATAACTTTGGTAAACCAAAACAGAAGGACACTCCGATAAAAAAAAATAAGTAAAAGATATAAATAATTTCCCAAGGAGAAAATTGAGTAGTCAGTAAGCCTATGAAAAGATGTTCAACCTTACTAATTAAGTCATTCAGTCACCTCCTTGCCTAAAAAGCTACATGAAACTTGATGGCTTCAAAAACAGATGCTAAAATAACTAAACTATTTTTCAATGTTTAGTAGCTTAGAAAGTTGGAAGGGACCCAGTGAAGGCAGCTTATCCTGGTTCCCCACGGTGCCTGCTGCATCTGGAGGTGCAGTATGGCTTCCTTGGTCCCCATGCTGGCCTTTGGCTCAGCGCTTAATAGTGGAGCGCCAGCTGGAATGACTTAGAAGTTATGCAACAATTTGGGCTTGACCCCTCCGTTCTCAGGGACATTCTTTCTCCACGTGACCTCCCGCTGTGTCTCCCCATGGTCTCTGCCTAGCACTGTGCATGGAAACTGTACCGGCTTACTCCAGACTGCCAAAAACAATGAAGGGTTTTGAGGTCTATGCCCAGCTCTGGGTTTGCTTTGCTGCTGCTGCATTCTATTGGGCAAAAGTGGTCCACAGGGATGGTCCAGTTTCAGGAAAAGGAGCTAATGGAAGGGCCTGGGTGCTGGCATGTGTAACTCACTGAAGGATACCATGTTCACAGCATGACACACAGAAGAAATGCAACGTAACACTATGGTGACATTTCATACTCCTCAGGTTGGCAAAGCTTCTAAAGACCACGAGGTATTAGTGAGGGCATGGACTTGTGCAGCCTTAAGCATAGCTACTGTGAGGGTGACTTGCTTTAGATACTTGAACAGGCATGTCTCTGTCAGAGTCGTGTGTACTCTGTGATCCATCTATTCACAAACGCAGAGCATTCTGGAAACCCTTATAGAAGAAGGCTGGAAGCATTCACAGTAGTGTGATCGACAGTGGAAATAATTTACATGTCTATGGACTGAAGAAATGATAAAACTCAACAAATTAGTTACACATAGCAACAGAGAATAGTCTCTAGACCTAAGGTTGAGTAACGAAAGCAAGCTGCAGGACATAGACTCCCAGCATCCCACCACCCTTATTGTTACTGTTGTTGTAATTACAGCCACTACTGTTATGTTGCTTGACCCAGTGAGCACTGAACCCAGAACCCCACAAACACTAAGCAAATACTCTGTCTCAGAGGCACATCTCCAGGTCTTTTCCCTTACTTTTCATTTTTAAAATGGGTGTCACTAAGTTGCCCAGGCTGTGGGTTTGTTTTTTTCCTGAGACAGGGTTTCTCTCTGTTAGCTTTGTCTGTCCTGGACTTGCTTTATAGACTAGGCTGGCTGGTCTTGAACTCAGAGATCTGCCTGCCTCTGCCTCCTGAGTACTGGGATTAAAGGCGTGCGCCACCATGCCCAGCTCTAGGCTGGTTTTGAACTCACTCTGCAGCCCAGGCTGACCTTGGGTTTGCGATCCTCCCACCTCAGTCTCCTGAGCAGGATCAAATGTAAGAAGCACGGCAAAGGTACTGCTTTGTTAGCTGATGGTGAGATTGAATCATGGGACTGCTGTATCCAAGACTTAGGTTATGGGTACCAAACAGGAACTAACATTGAGGCACTGAGAAAGTGGTAGAAAGTTCACACACACACACACAGACAGAGACAGAGACAGAGTGACAGAGAGAGACACAGAGACAGAGACAGAGAAAGACAGAGACAAAAAGAGACAGACAGAGACAAAGAGAGACAGACAGACAGACACACACACAAAGAAAGAGAGAGACAGAGACAGAGAGAGAGAAAGACAGAGACACAGAGACAGAGAGAGAGGCAGAGACAGAGAGAGACAAAGAGAGACAGACACAGAGACAGACAGAGACACACACAGAGACAGACAGACAAAACACACACACACACACACACACACACACACAGAGAGAGAGAGAGAGAGAGAGAGAGAGAGAGAGAGAGAGAGAAACAGACAGACAGATAGACAAAAGTAGGTTCATGCCAGTGTATCTGGTGGGTAGTGAAAAGTCCAGAGTGGCAGGAAGCAGGCTGGCTGGCTGCGGCCACCACTGTCCTAGACCACTTTCCTCAGTAGCAGAGCATAAATTCTGGCTGAGAAGCTGCCCCCAGGTGGGTAGCCCGAGCCTCCATGAGCAGGCTAGTGGATGCTGCAACAAAGGCCAAAGATCTGTGAATGGTGGTTGCAATGATCCCAGGAAACGGGAGAAGTTGCAGGAAGGAACCGCTCGGGTTCTCGTGTAGAGAGGGTGGAGCCCAGGGAGTATGGCTGAGACAACTGGAGAAATAAAGGCTGGGCGTGTGGTCCCCTATGGCTGTGGATGGGTCAGTGACTCACCCAGAATGCACTTGGAGTACATTTAGATGCTGCTGTCAAAACCCCCCAATCCCCACTGAAAACAGGATCCAAATGTCAAAGATCACTTGTCAGGGAGTGGAAGATGCGGCTCTCACTGCCAGAAATCCTGCTTCCATATAGATTCTTTGCTGAATGCTGCATGAAGTCTCCTTTACAGAATTATCAAGTCCTCATTCACTGTGGGGGAGCATGTGTGTGTTATACATACAGATGTGTGTGTGTGTGTGTGTGTGTGCTGGTGTGCATGCATGGGGAGGCCTAAAGTCAGTTGGCAAGTGTCTTTTTCAACCATGCTCTCTCTCTCTCTCGCTCTCTCTCTTTCTTTTTGAGGCAGGACCTCTCATAGAACCGAGAGCTCATGAGCTCTCGGCAAGACTGGCTGGCCATTGTGCTCCAGAGGTTCTCCTGTCTCCATATCCTCGCCTGTGGGATTGTGGGCTTTTGTTGTTGCGTGGGTGCTGGGGATCTGAACTCATGTCCCCATGTTTGTGTGGCAAGCCCTCTAAGCATCTGAGATGCCTTCAGGTTTCACAGCCAGTATTATTTCTTGGTATACTGTTTAGTTAGTTTTTATTGTCAACTTGACACAAGCTAGACTTACGCCGGAAGAGGGAGCCTCAGTTGAGCATTTATCTCCATCAGTTGGCCTGTGGGCACATCTGTGGGCCATTTTCTTGATTGCTAATTGATGTAGGAGGGCCTAACCCACTGTGGGCGGTGCCATCCCTAGGCAGGTGGGCCTGGGTTCTATAAGAGGGAGCCAGGCAAAATAAGCCTGTAAGCAGTGCTCTTCCACGGTTCTGCTTTGGTTCCTGCCTCCTGATTCCTGCTCAGGGATGAACTACAACGTGTAATCCGAAATAAACTTCCTCCTCCCCAAGTTGTTTTTCGGACGTGGCATTGCTCAGAGCAATGGGGACACAAACTAGGACGTCGGAGAGCTGGTTAAAACTGGCTGTTGGAGCTCTCCCCCAGAATTTCTGTGAATTTGCGTGTCTTGTCAGTTGCCACCAGAGACTGATGCTGTGGTCAGGGGTCAGACGTTGAGAGCCACAGAAGTAGACAAAGAACCTGATACAGTTTTTTCCTGCAGAGGACCACAGAGAATCAGCTGGGACCGAGCCATGGTGGCAGCAGCAGTGATGAAAAGAAACTGAAGGGTCTAAATCAGGTATGTGGGGAAGGGGAGGGTGGTGGGAAGGAGAGAGGTCATGAACAGTGAAGAGGAGCACGGGGTAAATACAGCTTAAGGGGACAAAGGTAAATACAGCTTAAGAGGGTTGTGATCCATTTCTGAATCTCAAGACAGGAGTCCAGAGTGTTAACCAAGGAAACTGTACAAAGACACACAGACCTTCCTTGTTGTTTGAACTTTTTCACTTCAGTTCTGATGCCAGAGCAAGGTTAGTGTTTTGTTTTGTTTTATTTTATGGGAAACAGAACAGGTGAAATGCCTCAGCCAGTAAGCACGAGGACCTGAGTTTGGATCCTGTGCATGCATGTAAAAAAAAAAAAAAAGCCAGACATGGTAGCAAGTCTATAATCCCAGTGCTGGGGAGACAGAGACGGGTAGCTCCCTGGAACTCAAAATCAGTGAGTTTCAGTTTCAGTGAGAGAGTTTGTCTCAAAAACTAGAGAACAACTGAGGAAGACAACAGACATTGACCTCTGACCTCCATATGCATGTTCTTGAACTTGCACATGTCATATGCAGAAACATATATATGCACATGCTCATGTATGAGGGCACACACACACACACACACACACACACACACACACACACACACACACACACACCATGAAGGGAAGCTGTAAGGAACATAGAATAGAATGACAAAAGAATAAGAAACAAACAGAGAATTGGTCACCAGCTAAAAGCCAGAGACAAGGTGATTTGGGCAGACATAAGGACAGATAGAAGTGAGACAAAAGAACCAGAGTGTCCAGAACCATGTCACTATGCTGGAGGGAAGGGAACCCTGAGACCCTCATGGGTTGCAATCATTGTGGTAAGGTCTCGTCTTCTAGCGTCCCTCACGTTTTTTCTACCAGCACCCACAGAACTTGCAGCTGGTGTTAGAGAAATGGAATGCATATAAGCCAGGTTCCCTAGGAGGAATGACATTTCATCATGCCTCCTGCATTCTACATCCCCCTGCATCCCACTGCCTCCTACATTCCACAGCCCCCAGCATCCCACAGCCCCCAGCATCCCACAGCCCCCAGCATCCCACAGCCCCCACCATCCCATAGCCACCAGCATCCCACACCCCCCAACATCCCACAGCCCCCAGCATCCCACACCCTCCAGCATCCCACAGCCCCCAGCATCCCACACCCTCCAGCATCCCACAGCCCCCAGCATCCCACAGCCCCCAGCATCCCACACCCCCAACATCCCACAGCCACCAGCATCCCACACCCCCCAACATCCCACAGCCCCCAGCATCCCACACCCTCCAGCATCCCACAGCCCCCAGCATCCCACAGTCCTCTGCATTCCACATCCTGCAGTATTCTGGGTTGAATCACCAGTAGCATCCCTTCACCAGCATTCCCAGTGTGAGCTCTTTCAGGGCTGCTTCCTTCAGAGAGCACTTTCATCTAAGACCAGACCAGATATTGAACAGGGCTGTCAGCTGTGATGGAAGGGAAGTTTCTCACTGGCCTTGTTTCCTGCTGCCCGGTGTTCCAGCTCCTCACCCCAGGAACATCCAGAACAGGGTGCTCTAGAGGACTGTATGGATTAGCAGTTCTCAGCTTGTAGGTTGCGACACCCACGGGGGGGGGGGTCACATATTAGATATCTTGAATATATGATGTTTACATTATGATTGATAACAGTAGCAAAATTACAGTTATGAAGCGGCAACAACAACAACAAAAAAGATTTTATGGATGGGGGTCACCACAACACGAGGAATTGTGGTAAACGGTTGTAGAACTAGGAAGGTTGAGAGCTGCTGGTGTGGATGAGGCAAGCCCAGCACAGCAGTATTCCTGGACTTTCTTTCTCAGCAATTCACAGGATAGGCGCGAGCTGCCTCTGGCTTTAAGAATCAGCTATAATCTCTGCTGCTCTGAGCCTCTAGGTGGCTGAGTGTACGTCAGTGCTAGTGCCTAGATGCTATACAGGGACCTAAGCCTGTGCTAGAGCGAATGAAGCCTCCCATGGAGACAGGAGGGGCCTGAGGGAACAAAGGGATTCTATAAGCTGTGTACTCACCCTCTCTGGTCCATACAACTCCACCCTGCGTATCTCTGCCTAGAGGTACCAAGTGTTTCAAACCCAGTAACACAAAAGGATCCATATCCAAGATGGATAGGTCCCCTGAGAATGAGCTGTTTAAATTCAAATAATTGTGGCATTTACTACACTCATGATCTTGTGCCATTACCACCTCTTCTGAATTCTGAGACACTCCCATCACTGTAAAATAAAATTCTGCGTTCATTAATGGGCCCTTCTCATTCTCCCCTCTTTCTATTGCATGGCCACCACCAACATATTTTCACTATGCAGCTCCCTACTTTGGACATTTCATATAAATGGGATTACATCATATGTGACATTTTTGTTCTGATTCTTTTCAATGTAATGATTTCAAGCTTCAGGGTATAGCATGCATCCTGTTCCTTTTATGGATATATAAAATTCTGATCTATCTATCTATCTATCTATCTATCTATCTATCTATCTATCTATCTATCTGTATGTATGTATTTTATGCATCCATTTATCCACAATAGACACTGAGATACTTGCTACCTTGCTGCTAGGAGTATTTGCATGCTAACTTGTTAGAGTATCTATAGCAGATTTTGTTACTTTTCTGTTGCTGTGATAAAAACAAATGCCTTCCCAAAGTACCTTACATAAGACAGGGTTTCTTTGGGCTCCTGGTTCCATGGTATAGTCCATCATGTCAGGGCAGTTATGGTGGCAAGGGCATGTTGGTCACACTGTGCTCACAACAGGAAGTTGAAAGAGATGAGTGCCATCACTTAGGTCCTTGCCTCTTGTTTATTCAGTTCACAAAGCACCCGTGAAATGGTTTGTCCACATTTAGGGCGAGTCCACCTCAATTTACCCAACCATGGAGATCCCTCACGGGCACACCCAGAGGCTCTTTTCCTAGGTCCTGTCCAACAAACCATCTCAGCACCTATAAGCTAGATTATCAGGCCATGTGCTCATTAGCTGTCTAGCTTTCCAGGGAGCCTGAATGCTTGTAGCTTGCTGGGGTGTTTATACCTCTGCTTGACCAGCTGGGCTGCTCAGGGTACCATAACTGTCTAGGTGTGTGTGTGTGTGAGACATGGCTCTGGGTTATAGGTCAGGCAATGGGGCAGAGAGCGAAGGGTGGTGCAGTTGCTGTGGGCAAGGGGTGAATCTATTGAATTTGAGGTGCCTGCTATATGCTTCTGTGACTGGGGAGGGTTGGCTATGCTTGCTGGAGACAACAGGAGAGGCCTGGGCCAGACAGACCAAGGAGGGTCTCGACTACTCTGACTGTCGCTTGTATCTTAATGCATGGAGAATGAGCATATCTCAGGTGCTGTTTCTGGCAAGTTCCATTATTGAATCATTACAATAATTGTACCATATCATGAAAGAAGGTTCCAGGCTTCTTTGGAGCTTCAAGTGTTTCCCAGACATGGAGCTCATGAATGGTTCCCATCCCTGTGTGTCTGGCTGTGCTCCCAGGGGACCCTGCTCCTCATCTTTCCATGGGGGCTGGTGTGCATATTCAGTGGGTGCCCAGAATGATCTATCTTCCTGAGTTACTATTTTTGGGTGAGCAGAGATGTCAGGTGAAAATGACAACCAAAGGGCCTTGACATCTAAAGAATGATAGTTTGAAGATCAAGAGAGGAGACCAGAGAGTTTAAGAGGAGGTCAGAGGGTCAAGAGGAAGGTCTTCTCAGGGGTGTCAGCCTCCCTGTATGTAGACATTTGGGTGAAAATCTGAGGGATGGGTGAGGCCAGAGCAGAGGTGCTGTCACTTCCACCAGCCTGCGCCTGAAGGCAATGTGCAGCACATACAAACTGTATGTGCTGACATCTTGTCAGCATGTACAATGGCCTCCTATTCAGGAAGGGAGCTGGCAGCAGGGCTGATAGGACTGGGCATCTCTAGCCCAAGTCCTGCTTCATCATCCCTTGCTTCCTCCATCCAAGTACCACAGTGATGGATGGGAGCCATTTCCTCCTGCAGGTGAGAGGCCCAGGGGTGTGCGTGATGATCCATGAAGACAGAACGCTCCTTTATTCCCCTTAGAAAGAATTAATTGCATTCACATAAAAGGAGACAGGAAGAATTTCAGGGACCACCCCACTCCAGAAGAGTGGGCAAAGCCAGGACCAGAAAGAGGTCCCGATTCCCTGAGCACAGGAATTATAGAAGGGGAAAAAAAAAAAAAAAACACTTTATCCAGGGAGAAAAATTACTTGAGGTCTCATTAATACCATTAAGATTCAGGGCTGACAAGTGAAGGCTGCTTGGTAATTGGTTGTGGCTGCGCTGGGGGACCAGCCTTTGAAGCAGCCATGTTCCCTCCTCCTGCCTCTGATGACCTGCTTTGCCACTCCCAACCACTCGTGCTTGCTTGGTGCTTAAACATAATGTGGGTCTGGTGGCCAGCAGCCTGGCAGAAACACAGCTGCTTGGAGGGAAGGGCCTCTGCAGAGTCCAGGCACGTAGTGAGCACAAAGGTCATAGGCAAGCAGCCGTCGCTGTCTGCACTCTCTTTCTTCTGTTCTCAGCTGTGGGTGTGTGTACACGCACAATCAGTCAGACCCTCCAGCCAGGAGAATGGTTACTCTCTGCCTGCCTCCCTGCCCGCCTGGCTGTCTCTAGGTCTCTGGCTGCCTGGCTCCTCATGGTTTTGCTAAGTTGACTATAAAGAGAACATCTCTGCGTTCTCTCTCCATCTGTCACTACTCTATTTAGAGTTTTCTTCCTCTATATTTATCCCAGCTCTCTCCCTCTCATTGTCTGATGTGGTCACTGTCTGCCTCCAGTGGACTCTATCACTGACTTTTGGGCCTTCCTGAGCAAGCAGCCATCAGGCTTGTAGTGCCTAAACAAGCCCTTGGACAGCCCACACAATTCCATTCCTTGGCTCTCAGTGGGATAAAGGCTGTCATTTCACATGGAGCCGTGGAATTGGAAAAGTAGCTAAAGATATCAGTAGCCAGGGCCAGGGCCAGGGTTAGGACCTATCACTGTGGCTATGAGCCAGTGCCACCTGGTTTCTAGTACCCCTTAGCACCCAGATCATCCTGGGGGATCCACTTTGAAGTGGTGAGCAAGCATCAGGCACAGATCTTGGGGTAGGACTTTGTGAGCCTTTCTCAGTTCTCCTCATAAATTGCCCTGAATATGAATAGTTTCTGCACACAAATATTTACAAATGAAGACACAGGGAAGATAGCAAGAAAATGCTTGGCTTGCCATTCCTGGCTTCATTGCAAGGCTGCCTTAGGGCACTGCTGTGTGAGACAGGAATATGTACAAGCCACACATTGGTGTGTATGGGCATCTGGTGGGTGTCTGGGAGACTTTGCATGTATACAGGCATGTGTGGGGTCTGGGTATGTGTGTTGCTATAGCATTTTAAGATCTGGCTTTCCTTTTGGGGGAACGCCTTTAGGTAACATGAAGTGGTATTGTTAGTCTTCCCTGAAAACATGACAAAATATTATCCTTGTGCCCAAAGGACCTGCTGAATGTAAAACAAGGCCTTGTAGGGCACAAATTTCCCCCTTCTAGGTTTAGCGCGCGCGCGCACACACACACACACACACACACACACACAGGGAGGGGATGGGAAGGCTTGCAAAGATCTGGGCCATATGGGTAAGATTAGATCTTGGCCTCTGAACTTCCTTTCTTGTCCTCTTGTGCCTGGAGGTTTCTGCCTGTGCCCTCCATCCAGGACAGCAGTAGGATGAATTATCAGATATCTCCAAGTCCTGGCTGTCATCTTCAGTGTTTTAGAGAGTGATACAACTTTATTTGTCATAGAATGGCCGTGGTTTGAAGAATGCCTCCCACTTTATGGTCCCATCGTCCCTCAGTCAGGAGCACATTTCCCCATGTGTGTTGATGTAGGCAGCCTGGGCTTTGAGATGATCAAGGCTATAGAATGCCGAGACCTACACCTCTCAAATGTTACCTTGGAGATTCTAGTCTCTCTCAAGGACCTCAGTTACTATGCCTGGAGGTGGAGAAGGTGAGTGGGTCTGGGAGACTCAGGATGAGAGTCTGTTTTCCCTCCTTTTAGCCAAGGCATGCTGATTTTGCATACTCTACCAACCAAAGCTGTAAGAGTTTGCCTATGCTGACACTCTGACTTTGCTGTGCTATGTTTTGAATGCAAAGGGTCTCATATAGGCTTAGTCCACTTAGTCCACAGCCAGTGGCACTGTTTTGCAAGGTTGTGCAACTTTGGGGTATATGGCCTAGCTAGCGGAAAGGGTCACTAGTGGTGACACTGAAAGTGAGACTTGCTTTTCGTTCCTCCCTGAGCCCTTTGGTCGATTCACTAAGATACGCAGATGGCCTACTGTAAGTCTGAGGCTGTGCCTGCCATCCCGCAATGGACTTGGAACCCCTGAAACTGAGAGCCAAAACAAGCCTCTTCTCCTTTAAGCAGCTTCTGTCAGATGTTCGGTCACAGTGATGAGAAAAGTAAATAATACATCTTGGGCTTTTGCTAGTGTTCCTTGAAAGGGCGCAGCCTTCTGCCACACTGTCACATGACTCTTTGATGGGGACAGGCAAACATCTAGTCCCTCCAGCGCTTCCCTTGAGAGGGCTGGGAACGATATTCAAGACACGTGTACAACTCTCAGATGACTTCAAGATCTCAACTGCATTCTGGGCTTCCTCTTCATGGGAGTCTTAGCTAGGACAAGGGGACTCCTGGGCAGGTCTTAGGTCATTTGCTTCTGACCTCAGAGGAAGGTGGTAGGTGGGTCACATTGCCTCTGAGAGCTGGCTGTGGAGGACCCAGCAGGTCAGGGAGGTGGAAGAGCATCCCCAACTTGTTCTTTCTGGATCTCTGAGCTCCCTCTCTACACCTGGCATGTGTGGAGCTCCCAAGAGGACACGCTGAGCCCTGCCCTTGCTCAGGGCTGACCTCTAGTGGAGCGTCTGTGAATGGCACCCCATTGTCAGGTGGTCTGCGTTTCCCAGTTCAGCTGGAGACAAGGGGT
Source organism: Acomys russatus (assembly GCF_903995435.1). Taxonomy (NCBI): domain Eukaryota; kingdom Metazoa; phylum Chordata; class Mammalia; order Rodentia; family Muridae; genus Acomys; species Acomys russatus. The sequence goes on along the minus strand of NC_067168.1, from coordinate 28,991,566 downwards.
GACTTTTGTCTGAGGACAGTCACAAGACTGCACCATGGGCAACTTGGTCTCTGAATGGGATTGACTCCTGCTCAGGCTGGGCTTCTCTGGTAGGTTCCTGGGCCTGGGGCCTCTCTATACAGCAGAGATTTTCCACAGTCCTGCTCAGGTTCCTCTTCCCTGTGGCCTCGGCTCCATTTCAGCATCTTTCCTCCTGACCTCTTTCAGCCTGGCTGCTTGGTGGGGAAAAGACCCTAATGGAAGCCAGAGCTTTGCAGCTTCTCCACCAGGATACTGGCTGCTGGGTACACATGGGTTGAATGTTCAAGGAGTCTTGGAAGGCTATACCTCCCTCTTTCTGTGTGTACACATGCCCCTGTCTTGCTGTATCTGTCTGTCTGTCTGTCTGTCTGTCTGTCTCTGAATCTCTTTCTCTCTCTCTCTCTCTCTCTCTCTCTCTCTCTCTCTCTCTCTCTCTCTCTCTCTCTCTCTCTCTCTCTGTGTGTGTGTGTGTGTGTGTGTTTTAGGCTGGGGATATGGGGACAAGGGACCCTGAAGTCTGAGTGCTGGATGGTACATGAGAAACTTTGCCCTAGTTTGGAGAAAGGCTCCCACCTCTGGCTCTTGGGGTGATCTGTGCCCCATCCAGGGTTTAGCTTTTGCTGGGAGGTATGAACCAGTATGTGTAAAGTCAAGGTGGGCAGTGGAGCTTGGGACAGTCGCTGACTGGGGGTTCTCTGCTTCAAACTATAATAAACTTTGTGGGGTGTGTGTGTGTGTGTGTGTGTGTGTGTGTGTGTGTGTGTGTGAGAGAGAGAGAGAGAGAGAGAGAGAGAGAGAGAGAGAGAGAGAGAGAGAGAGAGAGAGAGAGAGCCACTGTCATTCTAAGATACCCTCTTTATTTTTTGAGAGTCTCTCACTAAGCTTGGAAGTCACGATTCAGTTAGACTGGCTGGCCAATGAACTTCAGAAGTCTGTCTATCTCTGCCCACCCACCCCCACCTCCCACCCCACCCCCACTGCTGGGCTTACAGATGGACATACAACACCATGATAGCATCTACACTTTGGACTGGGGATCCGGATGCAGATGCTTGTGGTTGCACAGCAAGCACTTTACCAGCTGAACCACCCCTAGTCTGAACTTCTTAATGTCTATATCCCAGTCTCCTCAAACTCAGCTTCAGGTCCCAGGAGGCCAAGAAAGCATCCTCACGGGAGCTGTCCACAGACAGCCAAGGAATTCTCATTCTAGCACGAAATCTTGTCAAAGGCTCAGAGGGACCCTAAACAAGGGGGCCCGAGGGTATCTTTATCTGAGTGTTTATTGGGGGAGTCAGGATCCACTGTGTGCAGGGATGGAGGGCTATGCTCACAATGCATTTCAGGGACCAGTTTGGGGACTGTCTGTCCTGACATCTGACAGTCTAGCTGGGACCTGCAGTTAAGGAGGGGAGACCAGGGCTAGCGGGAGAAATTTGCATACACGAGAGTTGCTTCACTGCCAGGAGTCTGTGTGGCACTTCACAGGCCTGGGCTGTGTCCCCATCTCTGAGTCACATAGGATAAGGACCCAGTGGGCTTGTCTTCTTCTGGATTTGTCTTCTCCATGCTGAGATCTGAGAATGGGCCACTCATCCTTTCCCATTACATCTTCTGTACAAAGAACTGGCTGGGTACCCAAGGCAGCCAACATCTTGGGACCAAGAGGACCAGTTGGATGCAGCCCATCTAGAAGTAATCGGTTTTATGGGTAAACATACAGCTGTGTAGGGCAGTAATACACTCGTGTTAGGGAACAAAAGCAGGATGGACAATGGTGGGAGCTGGCAGTGTTTGCCAGGTACAGCTCACCTGTGCCCCACCTCGCAGCTGAGCTAACAGCTCTGTACTGAGCTACCCAGCCAAGCAGCACTGAACTTAACAGCTAGAACTTAGAGGTCTGGATTCTATTCATGGTGCATTTTAAAGGAAGTACTTCAGGAGTATTTGTGGATTATGCATAGGGCCCAATGTCTGTCAGAATACTAGAGGAGGGTAAAAAGAGACAAGAATTATTCTGAAGTTTTCAGTCCTAAAGGGAAGGAGAATGTACATATTACTGAACAATGAGTCTTGACTAACTGTAGGCTGTATCTATGCATATACATATGCACATGTGTGCACGTGTATCCGTAACTCCCTCTTTCTGTATGTATGTGTGCCTCTGTCTTGCTGTTTCTGTCTGTCTGTCTATATGTCAGTGTCCCTGTCTCTGTCTCTCCCTCTCTCCGTCCCATGTGTGTGTGTGTGTGTGTGTGTGTGTGTGTGTGTGTGTGTGTGTGTATGTGTGTTATAGATTATGGAAAGACATACTGGGGATATGAAGACAAGGGACCCTGGAGTGACACAAGAGGAACTGTAGCGCAACACACAAGCATGCACAGAACACAGTCGTGGAGCTTAATGGAGGATAGTGATTCTGGCTCCATAGAGTCACAAGGTTTGGGGAGTAAGAGTTGGGGAGAAACTAGTGCGAGTGCTAAACCTCCTGTGATTCTCCAGAGAGGTAGAGGAGAGAGGAGGCAAGGAGGGAGGGAGAGAGATGGGGGTTGGGAGGGAGGGAGAGAGAGGGGGTGGGAGGGAGGGAGAGAGAGGGGGTGGGAGGGAGGGAGAGAGATGGGGTGGGAGGGGAGAGGGAGTGGAGTGGAAAAGGGGGGAGGGAGGGAGAGAGGGAGGGAGAGTTAGGGAGAGAGAAGGAGGGAGGAAGAGAGAGGGAGGGAGAGAAAGAGAAAGAGAGAGAGAAAGAGAGGGAGAGAGAGGGAGGAAGGGGAGGGAGGGAGGGAAGGAGAGAGAGAGAGAGAGAGAGAGAGAGAGAGAGAGAGAGAGAGAGAGAGAGAGAGAGAGAGATATGAGAGAGAGAGAGAAGCAAGTGGAAATCAGGACAGTAACAGAATTCCTGAAAGGAAGATGTGAGGCTTCCACAGACACCTGTGTCAGCCAAGCCCAACAAGTTCCCAGCCAGGCAGAAGAGAAAAGCACCTGATAACCCTAAGCCATTGTTGCCCTCTTGAGGAATGGTGACTCTGCAGGACATCACACGCAGTCTGTGGTGTTACTTGGGAGTGAGAGCTGACATGAAGATAGCCCCTGTGACAACAGCCAGTGGGACAATGGTATGTGAGGGTTGCCAGGACCACTGGCGGGCCTTCAGGGAGGAGCTAGAGGGTGGAGTTTAGGGTGCAGATGCAGCAGGCTAGGGGAGGAGTGTTGGCAGAGACGAGGCAATGACCTCTGGGGCGCTCTTGCAGCCTCTTGCTTTATAAAACCCAGCAACTGTTCAACAGTTCTTGGCCTGCTCCACCTCCATCTCCTCTCTAGCTCACTTCTCTCTCTCTCTCTCTGCTTACCCCTCCCCCACTTCTTGATGTCTCCCTGGGTCTTCTGGGCAGGTCTCCTTTCCTGTGAAGTCATGGCTCCTGCTGACATGTATCAAAATTTTCTTCCAAAAAAGGATAGCATGTTCCACCAGAAGAATTTCACTGAATCGAAGTTTCAGCAACGAACTTATTATTCATGCCCCGGGTTAGCTTTATTTTAAGCAGCACTTTAGTTCTACACTGAACTCTGATCACATCTGTCACCTTCTCTACTGCTCCTGGGGCTTGGGTGAGTTCGGGTAACATGGTCACATGGTTGTGGCGCCCACACAGAGGGGACAGGAGGGAAAGCATTAGACCAGGAGGAAAAGGGTCTGCAGCTATGGATGGACCAGTGGCCAGCTGTACACTGTGAGAAGGGCGGGGCTTCTTTTATAGGCCCTAAGTTCCTCCTCTTTGAGGTAAGCTTGGTTAGTGAGTCCTAATAGGTTGGTCCCATGCGGAAGAGCCTAGCTATGGGCATCCCAGGTGCTGAACTCGTCTCATTAACCACTCTGCAGAGGACACTGATTGTGCTTATCAAAGTTCCACTAATTCCAGTTGACTCTGCCTGGCTGATTCTTTAGTAACTACACCTTTGTTTCTTACATATGGCTCTACTGGGGCCTTCTACTATTGTAGGCCATCTTGCCCTTTCAATGTGGGTGTGAACATTTTCACTTTGTGCTATGTTTCTCAAACCATGGGCTTTCCTAATCAAAGGCATGCAGTTTCATTTCTCTAGAGGTACCATCTATACTCAAGCCAGAGAACCCTGGGGTACACAGACACTTTCTGATGGGGTCCAGCTTCCACTGTAGGGCTCAGGAGCTCTTGAGTCTTCTAGGGGTCAAGGCCAAGACTATACTTTTGGGCCTAAGAAGCCAAGGAAACACCCACTTTGCTAACTTGTTTATTCAACCAACTACAAAGTGAATATCTGTTATCTGGAATGTCCGGGATCAAAGGAGTTATAGATTTCAGGCTGTTTTTAGTTTTTGAAATAATTGCCTGGATATTATTGGTTGGGCATTCTAAACAGGAGGGCTAAAATCTGTGGTGTTCCAAAATTGAAAAAATTTCAGAACCATGTCAGCTTTTAGAGTCTTTCAGATTTCAGAGCATTTGCATTTCATAATTCAGAGTCATATATGTTTAATGTGAAGTTCCATCGTGAGTTGGAAGGTGACCCCCATATAACCAGATCCAGACTTCTCATCTCTATTAGTGTTATATTATTTGCTACGAAGGTTACTTTTTCCAGAAGTATCCATATTACGGATATTAGATATTTATTATGTGTGTATCGTGCATGCATGTGAGAGTGTACCTGGGAGTGCCCACACACACACGTGTACAGATGCTAGAGAGTGATATTGAATTTTTTTCCTCTCTCTCTCTCTCTCTCTCTCTCTCTCTCTCTCCCCCTCCCTCCCTCCCTCATTTCCTGAGACAGGGTCTCTTACCGAATCAGCTAGGCCAGCAAGCTCCCAAGGTCATAGGCATGGGCAGCCATGCCCAGCTTTGTTTCTTTCATGTGGGTGCTGGGGATCCAAGCTCAGGTGCTTGTGTTTGTACAGCATGCATGCACTCTTACGCACCGAGCCAAGACAAGAAAAATTCTCAGGAAGGAGAGGAGAAAGGAGAGGGAAGCAGAGGTTGGAGGCGAAAGACATGCAGCCTCCACAGCTGGAAACGGTAAGGAGTGTTCTCTCTCAGAGTGTGCGGAGGAAGCTTAGCCCTGTTCACGCCTTGGGTTCACACTTCTAGGTAAAGGACTGTGAAAGGCCACTTCCTTTCACAGTGAGGTTTGTGGTGGTTTATTACGACAGCTATAGCACACGAGAACAACTCCCCCAGGGCTGCCCCTGTGTTAGGCATTGTACTGCTGCTGCTGAATCAAGACGTTTCTGCCGCGGAGAAGTTCAGAGTTGATGGGTTACAGATTTCCTGGCACATCTCCCGTATGCTGTAGGGACAGAGGACTGAGCAACACAGACCAGGCCCCTGGCTTTCTAGTGCCTACAACTAGAGCTGATGTGGTCGTGGTAGTTAGATTAGGGGTCGACAATCATGGAGTTTACAAGCCTCGTGTCAAATCTGCTGCAAAAGCAACAGAGGCATATGGCAGAAAGGATGATGATGAACTCTGCTAGGCACTTGGGAGCACTGTCCTGATTTCAGAAGTAGCAGCAGCAGCAGCAGCTGGATTTGGGTGAGCGCTTTATGGCTTCCATGGTGCCGCCATTGTGTCCCCCTCACAAGACAGTTCTAAAAACCCGGGAAAGTATATGGGGAGTGGTGGCGAGGAGAGGGTCTCCAATTCACACACGAGACATCTGTGGTGGTTAATTGCAATCGTCAGCTTGACTAGATCAGGAAGTTGAGGCAACTGTTGGGTATGTCTGTGATGCAAGCAAGCAGCCTCATGCTCCTGTTGCCTTTCCTGCTTTGATGGACTGTGTGCCTTCAACCTGTAAGCCCCCAAATAAATCCCTGCTCCATGAAATTAATTTCTTTTGGGTATTTCATTACAGCAATGAGGAAACTAACTAATACAAAAACTAAGCAGGACTCAGGTGGGGAAGTCAAGGCCATTAGTCATTTAAGGTTTTACAACATTCATTGAGTGTACCCTACTCCGGGGCTCCTGGAATCCACGTTCAGGGACATTTTTTTCAAACTCCCACATGTTGGCCGTGATAAAAGTAGACAGCATTTCAAAGTGACATCTCAGGATCCCACCTGGGTATTCACAGATTGTCTTAGGCAATTTTGGATGAGATCTGTGAGCACCCAGAATTAGTCTGCGTGGTAGGCTACTAAGGGCTCCTTTGAGACCTCGTGTCCTGATGCTTGCATGAATGTGCTGCCTTCTGGTTGTAGTGACTTCACAGATGTGATAATGACCTTGAAATGGGGGAGATTGTTTCAGATTATTCCAGTTAGTTCATTGTGACTACAGGGGACTTGAGAGAGAGATGTAAGAAAGTCAGATGTTGGCTTTGAAAGTGCAAGAAGAGGCCAAAGGCAAGATGAGTGAGGTGGCCCTCAGACATTAGAAATGGCCAGGACACAATTCTCTCTTAGAAACTCTGTGAGGAATGTAGGCTTGGCTTCATCCTGACACTAGGCTTCTGTGTTAATTACTTTTCTGTTGCTATGATTAAAAATACCCTGACAAAAAGCAAATTGAGGAAGAAAGGGTTTATCCTGGCTCATCGCCCAGCATGGCAGGGAAGTCATGGGAGCAGGAGGCCAACCTGACAGTCAGAAAGCAAGCTGACCACATTTCATCTGCACCAGGAATTAGAGAGAGCAAAGAGGAAGTGAATCCAGACTATAAAGCTTTAAGGTCTTCCCCAGTGACCTACGTCCTTCAGCAAGGCCCTGCCTCCTAAAGATTCTGTTACCTTCCCAAACAGCGCTGTTGTCTTAGGGTTTTTATTGCTAGATTAAAACACCATGTCCAAAAGCAACTTGGGGAGGAGAGAAAAAAGTCTGTTTCACTTTATAGTTTTACATCTCAGTCCATCACCATAGGAAGCCAGAGCAGGAAGTCAAGGCAGGAACCTGGAGGCAGGAACTGATGCAGGGGCTATGTTCACTGGCTTGTTAAACCTGCTTTATTACAGAACTCTGGGCCACCAACCCAAGGATGACACCATCCACAATGGGTTAGGTCCTTCCTCATCAATCACTAATTAAGAAAATGCACAACAGACTTGCCTACAGCCACTCTGATACAGGTATGTTCTCAATTGAGAGTTCATCTTCTCAACAACTCTAGCTTGTATCACGTTGACATAAAACTAACCAGTACAGCCCACTAACCGGGAACAAGGTATTCAAACGCACAAGCCTCTGGGGGATATTTGCCATCAAATCACAACAGCCTCTGGCCTTCCAAATGAGGAGAAGACACATCTGTGTTGTTTTGCTAGCTAGCTAGATCTGTGGCAATCTATTGGCACAACAGTGGGAAACTAAATCAAACGGCCACTTTGCTTCTTGTTAAGTGTGGCTTTAAGGCTGGCACCTGTCACTTCTTAGAAAGTCCTTCACACCCCAACTCACCGGTGCCACTGTGAGAACCTGTCCTGTGCAGGGCGCACCCCGTAGCCTCTGGCACCATCCTGCTCTGAATTTTCCTGGCAAGAAGAACAATTCCCTCACCTTGAGTTACCGATAGGAGATATTGGGATGGAAAACTCATGGGACAAGAAAGTGCCAGGCCTGTGTGTGGCACCTGGACTTTAGCTTGCCTGGCAGAAATGGAGGGAGTCACCATGTGTGCTGCTGCTGGTAGCGATGGCAACACTAACTGTACTGACTAAAGGGGAACGTCAGATAACACCCGATGATGTGCCACACGCTCTAGCATGTTGCACACACTTATGAATCTTTTTCAGAGCCCGTAAGGTGTCTGCTTTGCTTACACCTGTTCTGGAGCACAGTGAGCTAACGTAGTGGTTTGAAACACAGAATTAGAAGCCACAATCAGACAAGGCTGACACGACAGCATACTCTTGAATGGCCTGTGAGCATTCTGATTTGTGTTATTACAGATAGCAGTGGGGAGAACCCTCACTTCCACTGCCCAGGTGAGGAAGATGAAATCAACAGATCCAAGAAAACCCAGACATCCCTGTTAAATGCCTGTGCATGATATAACTAACCTCAGGCATGGCCCTAGCCTAGCATTATGAAGGAATAAATTAAATATGGAAATAGAGAGAAATAGCAGGTGTGGAACAGTAACTATATGCCCTCCAGGGAGGATGTTAATGCGTGATCATTTACTTCCTATAACAATGACAGGAGGTGACATTGGAGAGGCTAGGGGACTCGTTTCAGGTCTCGCAGCTTGTAAGAGTGAACAGCCATGTCAGGGCAAAAATGGTTCATACTCTGGCCTGAGAGGGTCTCAGAGTTTAGAGCAAACAGCTGCCTTGCCACTCCCTGCAGATGTTCATGAGGTGGAGCTGTTCTGGGCCTCTGCTCAGTGCTCTAGAGTCTTGGCTGAGTTCTCCTGCCAGAGATGGGAGGTTTTGATTTTCTAGAACAAATAAACTAAATTCTCAGAGAGCTGTTGAAACAACAACAACAACAACAGCAACAAGCCGAAGAGCCTTTTTGCAGTTGGATGATAGGTTTTATGGGAACACACTTCAGCTCTGTGTTTGTGGAAGGCCTGGAACAGCTTCCGCTGTTGCTAGGTGACTCTTCTGAGCACCAATGCTCTCCACTTCCCCACTCACACACCTCGCTCCCAATCCACAAGCCTCCCTTGGCCAGCTACCAAGCTCCGCCTATTGGTTCTTCCAACATGATTCCCTAATTAAATCTTCAGGGCCTTTAATTATCACAAACATGCACTGGAACATGAAGAGGGCTCGGGGAGGACCAGCTGTAGCTAGAAGGGAAGGTCAAGTTTTGGACTTCTTCCATGGTGAAGGTATAGAGCTCTGGGGCCCCTGAAACTCCCCAAGGCATTGCATGGCTCTTGGGTTGAGCCATCAGGGAAGATGGTCTGAGAAGGAGTTCCCTAGTTGGTTTTAATGTTGAGCTAAAAACAAACAAACAAACAAAACAAAACAAAACAAACAAACAAAAAAAACCCTTATTTTATCCAAAAGACCAGGTCATACAAAAAGTGTGACCTTTTGCTTTGGCTAAGGCAGGCATCTTGTCCACTCTGGGCACTGAGAAGTGAGGATGCACAGGCTCTTTGGTATGGCACCGGTGCCACACTGGCCACCAGCTCCAAAGCGTGTGCACAAAGAGATCCAGAACAGAATGGCAAAGAGATGGCTCTGCCTCTCCTTTATTTGATCTCCAAGGAGGAGTGCCCCTCACTTCTTTACCTGTCTCCAAGGTAAGGAAGCTGCTGTGAGGGCTCTCTGAAGCCCTAGGTACCTAGTCCTGGGGCAAGAGGAGCCTGGGGGATTTTCCCTTTGCATTTTACTCAAAACATTGAACTTTGCTTAGCTCTCTACCTGCTGTTTCTCCTTCCAGGAGAAGCAAAGCCTTCCAGCAGTTCTTAGCCTGAAACCAAACAGTCCTGAGATCTTTGTAGTTTCCTGGGCACAATGAGAGGTGAGAAACCTTGCCACTGATCTTAGGCTATATATAGTGTCCACTGTGGAAGAGGACACACCACTGTCACCTTCAGCACAAAGAGAAGGACCTTGTCCATCTGATCTATAGTAAGTTTATGAAGACAGGCCTGCCTATGGGTCCAGATCTTTAAAATATTGGCAACTAAAGAAAAGCAATCTGAGAGAGGAAACATGTATTTCTTCCTTGGGCACTTCCCTGGGGTAGGCTTCACCAGGGTGGATACCATATGAAGACTAGAAACTTCTTTAGGTCCTAGGTGGACATTTTCTGGCAGAGGTGTGCCAAGCCAATACCACTTCCTCACCCCTACTTTGCAAGAATGTGTGTGAGTGAGGTTGAGGGGTGTTTGGGGTTGAATTGTATCCACCCCCACAATTCATATGCTGAAGTCCTACCTCTCAGCCCTCTAGAATATGACTGTGTCCACAACATTAAAACAATGTCACTAGAGAGAATGCTAATCCAAGGTGGGTGGTGTTTGTGTGAGAAGAGGAAGTGTGAGGTCAGAGAAATGGCTCAATCAATAGTATGCTTGCCTTAAGAGCATGGGCGACCTGATTTTGAGCCCTAGAACCCATGTGAAAAGCCAGAAATGGTGGCACATGCCTATCATTCTAGCTCTGAGGTGGCAGAGACAGGAAGATCCTTAGGGCTTGCTGGATAGCCTACCTGGACGAATCCATGTGTTCCGGGCCAAGTTAGAGACCCTCACTTAAAATACAATGTTGACATTTAAAGTTGATCTCTGGCCTCCACATGTACTCTTATGTATATGCACATACCTATTCATAAATGAACACAAACACACACACACACACACACACACACACACACACACAAAGTGTAGACATGTCAGAGGAAAGATCACATGAAGGCATAGGGAGAAGCCATGGCAAGGCAGACCGCTTCTTCATAGCCCCCGGGAGAGATCAGCTGCTCCCCACTCTGAGATAGTGTCCTGGTTAAAGCTTTGTTAAGTTAACACAAGTCAGAGTTATTTGAGAGGAGAGAAATCTCAATAGAAAAAATTCCCACCAGCTTGGTCTCTGAACAAGACAAGCCTGTGGTGCATTTTCTTCATTAATGGTTGATGTGGGAGCACCCAGCCCACTGTAGATGGTGCCGGCCCTGGCCTGCTGGTCTTGTGGTTGGTTAGGAAAACAGGCGGAGCAAGCCAGCAGAAGTGAGCGAGCCAGGAAGCAGCACTCTCTACAGCATCTGCTTCCGTTCCAGACTCTAGGTTCCTGCTCTGATTTTCCCCAGTGATGGTCTAGAACTGGAAGTGTAAGCAGAAATAAACCATTTTCATCCCAAATTATGGTCATGGTGTTTTATCACAATTGTAACCTTAACTAAAACAGATAATTTGAGACCCCATTCTTGCAAACTACTAGAGAGGATTTCTTAAGGCAAAGTAAAATAAAATAACCCCACAGACAACAACAAAATGAACCAAACCAGGACACAAAATACCACCCTAACCTCCAGTGCCCTAGCATACAAAAATGCTGCCAGCTAAAATTTCAGGCCTTGGAGAATAAGCAAGACTTTCCAGAAAGCTGCTTGGGACTGTGATGGTGACCTTTCCCACTGACCTTTTTTCGCAAAGCAGAAAGTAAAGATAGTTCACCAAACTCAATTAGAAGACAAGAACAGTTCTTTCATTAATTTTTAAAGGTAATCTCCAAGGCTCATTAAAAACTGTGTCATGTCTGTTGTTCAGGGAAATCTTCTGGAGTTCCATGCCTGCCTTCCTGACGGGAGAGAGGATTCGGGCAGGCTAAGACTGCATAATCCACAAGGCATAACGACCTGGTTCCCACTAGCACTTATCACATGCCTATGAAGGGTAATTGTTATTTTTGCTAATTCTCCAAATCCTGCCCCGTAGATGCCCTTTAAATTTGTGGGTCTTGATGGTGTTTATATATGTGTTCATATATGCTGTATGTATGTACACATGTGTGCACATGCAGGTGGGAGCCACAGGTGTCTTCTTCAGCCACTCTCCTTCTTATTTTTGGGCATAGAGTTCTTCACTGAACTGGTTGCTCACTGATCCAGCTCTGCTGGCTTGCCAGAAAGCCCGAGGTATCCTCCTGTCTCCACTAAACCCTTCCTGTTGGAATTTCAGAAATAACCCCCAAGTTCCTGTTGAATTTGATCTTTCTAAAAGCCGGAGGGAGTTCTTGCTTTGTCCAACCTGGGCTTCAGGCCCTGGTGCTTTTGTCCTGACAACAGTTACCTCCTTCTTGTCTCACTGCCCAATTCCTGCTGTAGGTTCCCTTCCTGTCTCAGACCCTTCTATGCAGACCTGAGATACCTGCCCTGACTTTTCACTCTCGCTCTCAGACCATTTCTGACTTTCCCACAAAGGGGCCAGTCCCAGGAGTCGGGATGAGGCACAGTCCAGTGAGCCTGATAGGAGAGCAGTCTCTCCTGCAACTCAAGTTCCCAAACTGACCTTCAGCTCTTCCAGCTCTCACTGTGGCTTTTCCACTCAGCCTTCAAATTATTCACCCAACAGAGTGAAGTGTCTTCTACTCAAAGTGGCAACACCCCATCCTCCAAGTTGTGGCTTCCTGTACATCTTCCCTGAGCCTCCAGTAAGCACTCCTAGTGCTCACAGACTGTTGACTCTGCCAACACTGGAGAGCCATGAAGTTTCCAGAATACTCTGGTAGTTTTCCTTCCATAAAGACTCATTGTTTGGCTGTGAAGTGGTTCTCAAATGTCCAGGGATGGTAGAACCACCTGGAGGTTTATTAACGAGGCTGCTGGCTCCACGCCTAGGGTTTCTGACTCAATCCTCTGGAACTGAGTATGAGACCTTGGATTTCTGGCAACATTGTAGGTGGTGCTGATGCTGATGGCCCAAGAATCACATTTCTAGAAACAATGTAGCAATGTAAGCATAGAGTCTTAATAGCCTGCCTAATTCGAATGCAGGCTAACATCCCATTGAAACCGGCAATTGTGTACATGTTGTTCATTCACTTAACAAATATTCACTGGCTACCTGTAGATCAGCAAGCCTTGGGGACTGTCTTTTTATGCTTAGCTTTGACTTGAAGTCAGCTTTGTCATATACGAGTGTGGCTACTGCCTCTGGCTTCTAGCTTCCACTTGCTTTGGACATTACTTTCCACCCATTTAACTTTCAGTTTGTGAATATCTTTCCCTGAGATCTGTGTTTCTTGCAGGCAGTAAACTGTTAGGTATTGCATCTAAATCAAATAGCCAAGTCTGTACCTTTTAACCAGAGAATTAGGTCATTTGCGGTGAAGGCTGTGAATTAAAGTTATGAGGCAATTTCGGTCATTTTGCTGAACTGATGCTAGTGGCTTTACTAATTGCCGTTTGCTCTTCTGTTCTGGTGGACTCTGGTATGCCCTTATGGCTTTGCTTCCTCTTTGCCTTATGTTCCGGGTCCCTTATGTGGCATCTGTATTACTGTCTTCACAGTCAGAAATTACTTCAGTTTATGCTTTTCTTGGAAGCTCTTTATTTTTCCCTCAGTTCTGAAGGGAAACTGCTATAATTTAAGTTGGCTGTTGTTTTCTTCCAGGACGTGAAATACATCATTCCTTGACCTCCCTGCTTTCAGAGTCTCTGCTGAGAAATCTATTATTCTAATGGATTTGCCATTATAAGTGAGTTGGCACTTCTCTCTTGCAGTTCTCAACAGATTTCTTTGTTCTGTCTTCTTGGCATTTTAGGCTAATTTGATGTGTATTTCTGGGCATGACTGTTTAGGATTCTAAAAGCCTCCTGCATTTGGATGTCCAACATTACCTCAAGATTTGTAGAGTATTCTGTTTTTTTTTTTTTTTGTTTTGTTGTTGTTGTTGTTTTTTGACTGAATTGATTTTAATTTGGGTCTTAATAACTTCTTCTGTGTCAAAAATAAACATATTTGTCCCAGAGACACACATATTCTGTACACAATTTCATATATATATATGTTTGTTTTGTTTTATGGATGTTCTAATGAGTAAACCTTATCTTCATGCCTCAGATACTTTACACTGAGTTTTTTATTTGACTCATTTTCACTCCCAAGATTTCTGTAGTTCTTTTTCAAAAGGTCTACTTCTTTGTTAAACTCACTTATATCCTTTATTACCTCTATTCCAGTGTTTTTCTGCGTTGTCTTGTAGTTCAGCTCTTGAGCCGTTTGGTGTCTCATCCACTTCCATATACCTGAGGTTAGCCAGTGAAAACTGTTAACTTTGGGAGAAGCCACGTTGCTTTGTGCTTTAGTATTTCCTGTGTTTCTATGTTGAGATTTGAGCATATCTATTTGGATACACAGCTCTCCCACTTCTCTGTCAGAGCTGTTTTAGGAACGAGTCTTCTCTTGTCAATGTGTTCTGGGCTGCCAGGTTGCTGGAAATGTTGAACGCATTCCAGCTGGGTTTTGTAGTAAAGTTTTCCATTGGGTTTCATTGACAGAAATTTGTATATTTGGACATAGTTACAGTGTTTGAGTTTTTCATTCCTTGTGGGTGTCACAAGAGTGGGGTACTTCTAGGCAATCAGGCAGATGTGCAGTAGACAGTAGAATATATCGAGCATGCCCTGTGCTTACTCATCAAGCACTGCTGACAGTGTGCTGTGTCAGATGGTGTCAGAATGACCCTCACTGTAGTCTCTCACAGGTGTGGTGTCCACAGTACTGCCCTCACTGTAGTCTCTCACAGGTGTGGTGTCCACAGTACTGCCCTCACTGTAGTCTCTCACAGGTGTGGTGTCCACAGTACTGCCCTCACTGTAGTCTGTCTCTCACAGGTGTGGTGGCCACAGTACTGCCCTCACTGTAGTCTGTCTCTCACAGGTGTGGTGTCCACAGTACTGCCCTCACTGTAGTCTCTCACAGGTGTGGTGTCCACAGTACTGCCCTCACTGTAGTCTGTCTCTCACAGGTGTGGTGTCCACAGAACTTTTGTTGTTTCTCTTTGTTGCAGCTCTGTGGGTGCATGTGCAGGAACATCCTACTTTAACACCATACTTCCGTAGCTGGTTCTACTTGGATGCTGATTGTTGTCTGTTTTTGGAAAAACCTCTCCTGTTCCCTGAGTTCAGGTACAACTGAGGTTTGAACAAGGTGGTTGTGTGTAGAGCATCTGCTAATCTTTGTGTGGGCTGAGAGCAAAGCTCAGAGCCGAGCATGCACATAGCATACTTGAAGCCATGTTTGATCCCAGCAACAGGTAGAAAGGAGAAAACAGACAGCTGTAACACATAGGAATGAACACATAAAGAAGGAAAAGAAAAAGCAAGCACAAAGTGTGCCAACCCATAACTCTGACTAAAGGGACGCTGGCCAGCTCGCGCATGGCAAACATGGCTCTGGCAAGCCTTGCCCTTCTCCTCCGTTCTGTCTGCTGAGAAGCTAGCCACTTCCACTAAGCTGACAGCCAAGGCCCAGCTATCAAACTACTGAAGTCCAACAATCAAAAGCCCCTTTGGCTGACACAATTAACATGCCCACTTAAAATTAAACATCTCATCCTAACATGGTTTTCCTCCCCTTTAACTTTATAAATTGCCATTTCCCTATGAGCCACATCTATTTTCTCTCTATCCAGAGGCAGTCCTTTGCTCCTGGCATCTGGGAAAAAATTCCCCTTCCCTCTTCTCCTTGTTCCTTCCTCTTCTCTTTCTCCCCAGCTCCTATATTGTTTCTTATTCCCTGCTCTTTGTTCCTCTGGGGCAGATAAGTCTCCTTTATGCTGAGAACTTGGTCTTGGGGTGTCCTAAGCCAAAACTGTTCCCTTCAAAGATGACAACAGGAATGAATAGGGGACAAACAATTGAGAGCAAAAAGCTTTCAAATATAAGCAAAGGAAGAGAAGTACTTGGGGCCAAACGTGATGACTCAAGTTCAACTCCAAGACTCTAATGGTAGAAGGAGGTAACTGACTCCCACAAGTCATTCTCTGACCTTTCCACAGTAAATAAATGAATATAAGAAAAAAATTTAAATTTTTTTAGAGAGAAGAAAATTAGAAATATTAATATAAAGAACAGAGAATATTTCAAGAAGTAAAACTGATGTGGGAAGGGAAGCTCGTAAAACAATGAGAAAGACCGAGAGAGAGAGAGAACATAAAATAATCAGATAATTTGACTAAAAGAAAAAGTAACAATAATATATATATTTTAAAAGACAAAAATGTGCAAGAAGCAGTCAGCAATTTTAAAAAATGGATCTTTAGATATTAATAGAAAATAACAACAATAAAACAGAAAGTGTTGCATATTTCTCAAGCGAGAATGAATAGTTGGGAGCTCTGTAACCTGGACATATTTCGGTGGTTTCTCAGGCCCCATGCCTCTTGGAGAGGGCAAAGGCCGGAGGCAGCCACCCTGTCATTTTTCTGTGTTGCTTGTTAGTACTAGTGTCAGTACTAGTGGTTGGGGACTGGAGGTGGCTGTGGTAACTTTGTCTCTCTGCTCTACAAGGTAGCATGGAACCCAAACCCCCGTGGCTGGGGGCTTCTGTGGACAGATCGGCTCTCCCTACTCACAGGAGCAGATTGCTAGTCATGCGCTGCTGCTTGTTAGGGTCTGATCCCCAGATGTTGCTGAGAAGATGGTTTCTGTGTGTTTTGATTAGAAGTTCCAGATAAGCTGGGATACACTGCGTCTAATCTGCCTTCTTGGCTCTTCCTGGGTAATCTAATTTCTTGCCAGAGGATTTGTTTTCATTCATAAGCAAATGTTTTTGAGAGTTCATGCTATGAGTTCAGGAAGGCCTTCAATGAGGAGAGGAGAGGCACGTGCAGAGCTCAGTCCTCCACATGCAGGGGCACATACTCTGGCTTAGCCAAGGAGAAGAGCTTTCCCTGCGGGGGACACCTGAGTCAGGTGGTGCATAATGACAGATTAGTCAAGTGAAGACTAGGGAAAGGATTCTAGGCAGAAGAGAGACAGAGGTGAGAGCTGAGGTCACCGAGTGTCACCATGTGTTCGGGGAGCTACAGACACTTGTGGAGGCTGTATGAGGCTAGAGTGACTGTGGATGAGGCTGGAGGGACCATGGAGTCTGGACCACAGGTCCTTTCCATATTCAAGAGACATTGTGGCAGTTAATCTTGATTGGTGTGTTTTTTGAATTGAGGATCATCTAGGAGATAGACCTCTGCTCATATCTATGACGAGTCCAAATAACCTGTTCCTTCCTTAAGTTGCTTTTTTTTTTTTTTATTCTGGCACTAGAAATTCTTTTTTTTATTATTAATTTATTCATATTACATCTCAGTTGTTAGCCCATCCCTTGTATCCTCCCATTCTTCCCTCCCTCCCGCTTCCCCCCCTATTCCCCTTCCCTATGTCTGTGACTGAGGGGGACCTCCTCCCCCTGTATATGCTCAAACTATGGCACCAGCCAAGGAAAATATAGGCAGTAAACTTCGAACCCCTACCCAGACTAGCCGATGGACAGGACATTCTCCACCGTTAAGTGGAGAAGGAGATCTGACTTTCACACAAACTCTGGTGCCCCATATTTGACCATGTCCCTTGGATGGGGACGCCTGGTGGCACTCAGAGGAAGGATAATAGGTCACCAAGAAGAGACTCGATACCCTTAAGTTGCTTTTTGTCAGGTGTTTTGTCATAACTAGTACAGGTATCAAACAGGGAGCTCCCAAAGCCTCCGAAATAGGGATATAATGAGATTTGCATTTTCCTTGGGTGGTGGCTGTAGGCAATGGATTAGGGGCAAGCAGTCTGCAAGGTATCTATTATGGGTAGCAATACCCATCAATCCCATTGTTAATTAATTAGTTAGATAATTAATCCCACTGTTGGGTATTATCTTTAGCTTGCCGATTTGGATTTCTCAAGCTCTGCTTTTGGAGGCAATCGCAGGCCTGTTCAGTCTCCTGAAGTTATTTTATTGACCAGCCTCCTGAGCTGGTCATTCATTAAAAGGAAACTCTATTCTCTGTCACCCACCCTAAACTACTGCAGGGATATTTCAGCGAATTTGTTTCATTGTAGTCAAATCAGGGCCACTCTGGGCTACAAGGTAGATGTACTAATTAAGGGCGATTCCTGGAGCTCTAATTAAGACAACAAAAGGTTTTAACAGTGATCAGAGGCACATCTTTTCTCCAGGTTCACAGGGCTGAAAGACTCTGAGAACCTTTCTCTCTTCAGTCAGCATTGGCATCCCTTCCTAACTCTTGGGTGGCCAGTGTGTGGGAAGACCTGAGATTACAGATGTCCAGATGCCTGCGGCTGATATTTGCTAGAGTATCTTCTCCATATGCCTCCTCCTGGGAAAGTGCTGTTAACCAAGAAGTGTTAGGTAGACACCTAACTTGGTCCCTCCAAGCTCTGTCCCCTATTTACTCAATCAAAGGCTAATAGCAGTACTGCTGGGAGGCTGCTCTGAAGATACAATTAGAGTTGCTCATTAGCTGGCTTCTTGTTAGGGAGATGAGTCTGGCTTTTCTAGGGGGCCAAATGTAGTTCAGGAAAAGGCAGGGGTAAGAAGATTGGAAGCAGAAAAGTTTGATGCAATTCTACTAGTCACAGACAAGGACCAAAAAGAAGTTTCTAGAAGTCAAGAGCACCTAGCTCTTGGAAAGAAAATGGGAACCTCAGCTGTACAACCTTAAGAGTCTGCCAACAGCCTGAATAATTGTGGGTGCAGTTTCTCACTTAGTGTACCTCATAAAAAGCAAAGCCTTCCTTCCTTCCCTATCTTCC
The DNA here is from genome assembly GCF_903995435.1 of Acomys russatus. Lineage (NCBI taxonomy): Eukaryota > Metazoa > Chordata > Mammalia > Rodentia > Muridae > Acomys > Acomys russatus. The sequence continues at coordinate 28,973,342 of NC_067168.1, read as the reverse complement.
CCCCTCCTTTCTCTCTCAAATCAAAGCTTGTCAGAGGGCTCAGGCTCCTAAGCTTACAAAATATGGCATCTTTTTCGGTTATGAGTGAGGGGTGACTGGGATGAATTCTGATGGTTTCCTGAAAGGCAAGCTGCAGTCACTCCATGGTTCTGAGTCTGAATCAGCAAGGTGCGCATCACCTTGTAACAGATAACAAAGTGAGTCCTTGAGCCCCACCTCAGGCCTCCTAAATTAGAAAGTGGGGGTAGGGGTGGGGCTTAGGGGAGGCAGAAGCTAAGGTTTCATAAGACCCCCTAAGTGGTTCTGATGTCTGCCCTTCTTTGGAGGCCACCGGTGAACCTTTATCATTGTGTGCCTCAACCTTAGGAACACCTGGTAAGCTCTAAAAATTACAGCTGTCAAGAGCATATGTGTAAACCAATTTACTTGACACTTCTGGCAAGGTAGCAATTTAGTGTTCTCTGTGCCTGGAATGTACACTGAGGATTTCTGCAAGAAAGCCTGAAGCTTGAAAAGAACTTTCTAACTAGACGGGTGGTCACTAGTACTTCCAGAAGAATCCATAATTTTAGTCATCACTTCTCTATCACAGTAACCCCAAGCCTGGCCCTATGAGGCCGCCGAGTATTCTGTGGGTGTTTGGAGGTCACAGGGGTATTGAGACTGTACACGGGCAGGACAATGTTTTGCAACCTTTTATTTATTTATTTTCTTTTTTAACACAGGGTCTCTCACTGACCATGGAACTCACTGATGTAGATAGTTGCTTGGATGTGAGATCTAGGGACCTGCTTCTCCCTCCCAAGAACTGGGACATGCGTTGTCACACCTGGCTTTTTACACAGGTGCACAGATCTGAACTCAGGTCCTGACGCTTGTGTGGCAAACACCCTACCAGCTGCACCATCTCGCCAGACAGATGTTTGCAGACTTTGGTCCTGGCTACCATTCTTTCTCCAAGTATTGTTTAGAAAAGAAACCTCTAGTCTGGCCTACTTATGGTTATTGGAAAGGGTCAGAGATGAAATACAAAAAAGGTTTTGAGATGTGGTAACTACATCATGTCAGCTCTTTTATGTCACTGCGGAACTTTCTCTCCGTCATTCCATGCCTGGGCAGAGCTGGCACATCCATCCAAGCTACTTTTCTTCTCGTAGGGATGCTTTCTGCATTCAGGTAAGCAACATCTGCTGTGTGATGGGTCCTTGCTTTTTAAACATAGTGAGGCTTCTTTATGAGATGACTAACAGAAAGATACATTAGATCACAAACCTTCAGCTGCCTCACCCCCAAGTCAGGCCATGCCCCCTCCCTCAGTCTCTCATTAAATAACTGACAGGCCCCTTCAGAAGCTTGTTAGAGCATAAACAGTGGGGGTCTTGGTGGGAAAAGAGAACCAGAAAGCCTGGTGCCTCCCCTTGCAACTTCAAGAGAGGTTTATTCTCTGTGCCCCTTGGCATATGGAGTATGGCAGACTAAATCCTACAGTGTGGAACTTGCCACCACCCTCTGAAAGCCTATGTGAGTAAGAGACTCCTTTGTTCCCACTGAAGGGCCTGCTTTCAGGATCCCTGTCATGCTGCATGCGGCGGCTATCTCTCCTTGTGCTGTCCATTGAGTTTGTCATAAAGCAACTCCTCTTGTGTTTTGAAAGGAAGATGTTCTCCCTGCATCTCTTCTCTCTCTCTCTCTCTCTCTCTCTCTCTCTCTCTCTCTCTCTCTCTCTTCAAGGCCCTATTCTGTTGCTGTCTCTGTTATGATGTTTTGCTGGCTAGTTTTAGTTGACACAAGCTAAAGTTATCTGAGGGGAGAGGGGCTTAACTTGAGAAAACGCCTTCATAAAATCAGACTGCAGGCAAGCTGTAGGGCATTCTCTTAATTAGTGATTGACGGGGGATGGCCCAGCCCACTGTGGGTGATGCCATCTCTGGGCTGGTGATCCTGGGTTATGTAAGAAAGCAGGCTGAGCAAGCCATGGGGAGCAAGCTAGTAAGCAGTACCCCTCTGTGGCCTCTGCATCAGCTCCTGCCTCCAGGTTTCTGCCTGTTTGAGTTCCTGTCCTGACTTCCTTCAATGATAAATAGTATTATGGAAGCATAAGACAAGTAAACCCTTTCCTCCCTAATTCCTTCTGGTCATGGTGCTTTATCACAGAAATAGTAGCTTTAACTATGACAGATGTTATATCTTTCCTAACTGCTCTCCCACTCCTGCTCGTGACTCTACCACTATGACCAGGAGGCCTCTTTCTGAAGGGCACCTTTGTGCCAGCGCCTTTCCATCAAACCTGCTGCTCTTGTTCACCTCTTTTATGACATAGATGAAGACCCAGAGGCAATTATCAGATCTGGACGGCCACCGAGATGCTCTGGAAGGGGCCAGTAACAATTTATTCCACTGGGGTTTCCAAGTAGACCCACTAACTGGATGTTCCCACGCGAGGCCAGTCCATAGGACTGTGGAAGTCACTGCACCCTAACAAACTGTTTTACAAAGTGCTGCTATTTGCAGAAGAAAACTTGTTTGCAAGTTGGTAGACACCAACTAGCATTAGCAAAAATATCATCTCAAAAATGCTGCATTATTGAGAGTAAAAAAAAAAAAAAAGAGAGAGAGAGAGAGGGAGAGAGAGAGAAATGCAAACACACCTCAGCAGTTACAACCCTCTTCCCATTTCTCTTCTACTAGCTTGACTCTGTTCTCCACGTTGAGCTGTTTCTGTTATCTTCAGCAGCTGAATTCATAATTCACCTCCTTTCCCCTTGTGGTTTTGAGACACTCATCTAGTCACAGGCACCACTGACTGTACCCCCGGTTCAGGAAGGACGATGGATTGCAAATCAGTCTCTCTTATCCAGGATGCGTGCTAGGTCCCCTCTTAGGCTCCTTCTCATTCTCAAGTGGTGGAGGACCACCAAAAAACAAACACGTGGATGGGTAATGTGACATCACCGATTTCCTCTTGTGCCTTTTTTTTTTTTTAACTCCACAGTCCATATGCTTAATTAGCTTCAAAGTCTCTCAGAGTTACAGCTTGTATTGATGCTAATTTGGAAAACAATGGTAAGATTTACACACCAAATACCCATCCCCTGCCACTACCAAATTCCCTCAGCAACCACCTCCAAATTTGATGCCAAATTTTAGTCCACGTTGGGCAGAAGGTAAACTCGAAGAATCCATTTGAACAGCTGTTATCAAAGCCAGACAAACATCCTCTCTTCCATTGCTGGCACTGAGCTCCTCTCTGGGGTAAAGTCCTCCATGCAGGACAACCCAGCCTTCTGCTTCCATTCTATCAACTAAGAGCGCTTTCTTCCCTTCTCCAGCAAGGGGGACCAGACAGAGAACTAGTGAAAAGAAATCCATGCCCATCTCTACCCAAGGAAAGCATTAACTCTACCAGGAGACTTCTAGCTACAGTTCATCGATTCTAGAGAAATACTAAAATATTCTTACAGGGAAACTTCGTGCATTCTAGATCCTGGACTTGGAAGGCACACTGCCCGATGTGATGTTACTTGCCGACACGCTGGTATGTTCAAGCTGCAGCCAGGTCTTCATGCTCCTGCCTTTGTAGGCTAGAGGGGGTTCAAATTAACATAGGTGCCCTGAGCAGGAGTATCCCAGCTGGGCCTGTCGGAAACAACAGCCTGGCTGCCCCATTACCCTTTTCCCTGGAGACACTGTGGCTCTTGTCCTCACTTGGTGCCAGGAAAGGTGGTGGATGGGAGAAACCTGACCTTTAATGCCAGACAGGTGTCGCAGTGATGTAGGAGAGTGGATCCTTCTGCCGGACTTGACTGGCCTCCCTCTCTGTTACCAGCCCCACTGAGAAGATTGATTTCTCTTAGATGGTCATCATGGGAGACCAGAATGGCTGCAAGGGAGACACTGGTTTGTGGACACTTTGTATGGGTGGCAGTTGCTCCTTTGGCCTAGCATATTCTTTGTGGAGACTCCTGGTTTCAGGTGCAGGAGACTCTCTCTTAAGATGCTCTCTGCTGACCCAGCACACAGGAGCTGAGCCTCGGCACACCATAGATGGGGGGGTGGGGCCTCTAGTATGTCTCTAACTACCTCCCAAGATGACTTGCAGAAAGCCAATGGATTTTCCTAGTGGAGTTTGTCTACTTCCAAGAGAAAGCAGAGAGTCTGGTTAACACAAGGGTGGAAGTGTGGCTCCCAGGAGCTCAGTCTTTAACTGATGCCATTCATATACCCTTGTAGCCACTTTTTGGATGAGGGGTAGGGAATTTGGCTTCTAGTGGGTAGAGCAGGCCTCTAGGCTGGTATTGTAAGGCACTTTGTCAGTGAGCCCCTCCTGAGAGGTTGGCACTGAACTCTAAAGCAGGGAAGCCATAACATCTTATGTATCCCAAAAAGTCTGATGGTCCCAGCCCCGCACCAGCTGCCCATGTGCTCACAGAGGTAGCAATGTGGGAAGGCATCGTAAGCTGTTTGGGCAAAAACCAGCTACCACTGCTCCTGGATCTCCTACTTCATCTGAGGTTCCAAGATCCCGCTTATGCTTTTTTTTTTTTACTATGTATTTGTTTGAACCTGGTGCTGGAGCTCACTTATGAGTGTGTACTCAGTGGAGTCCCATCCTGGAGAAAGCAATCCTTCTTGGAAGGATGAGCCTGTTTTTAAAGCCAGATTGAGAAGAACCATGGACAGTCAGTCACTGAAGCCAATCCTGTAGCTCAGGCAAAATGGTACTGAGAGAGGTCAAGTCTTTTTGGACTATTCAGTCGCAGGCACTGCTGTTGCCTGACCATAGGGGAAGGATCAAGGGCACGGTGCCTTGTTAGTCCATCCTAGGAATATCCCTCAGGGTAGACAATCTCCGTGAACACGATACTTATAATCAGAACTCAGAGTTAAGAGGATTTCACATGCCATTTCTCCAGCCCCACACCCTATATTTTCACTTGGTCTTCAGCCCCACTGCTCTCCTCCTACCTTATTTATTTTTACAACTCCCAATAGGAATGCCAGCTTCTCCAAGTGGGTAATGTTGTGTCCCATCTCACCAACAAAACCTTGCTTGGCATGGTCTGAAATGATCTAACTGTATTCGTTCGCTTAGTTTTCGCAGGGAGAGGCTGTCTCTTCCACTAGAACTTAACACCACAAGAACAGAAAACCTGTCTGTTTAGCTTGACACCATTTCCCCAGTGTCCAGCATGCGACAGATACTCAATAAACACATGCCGAAGAAATCCGTGTGTAACAGCAGCGACAGCCCTGACTCACCTGTGAAGGCTTTGAGCTGGATGATAAGCAGGTCTTTCTCAGTGAAAGGGAGAGAAACAGTTCCCATTGACATGTCTCCAGGCATCATTTAGTTGACCCTTTCTTGATGAGGACATTGTCAGTTGGCTCTTGTCCCCTTCCACAGCACCCTTCTGAGATCTGAATGATCCTTTCATGTTTTGTCCCTTGTATGAAGTCACACAGCCAAGTAACAAGTTGCTCTTCAGTGTAACACACAGGCTTCAGCTTGAGTTTTTAAATTCTTCTCTCATATCTTATATCCCGACCAGAGTTTCCCCTTCTTTTTGTCCTCCCAGTTCTCCCTCTCCATCACCTCCTCTTTCTTCTAGATTCACTACTCCTCCTCCTCCTCCTCCTCCATTTCCCTTCAGAAAAGGGCAGGCCTCCCGAGGGTATCAACCAAACTGCATATTACGTTGCAATAAGACTAGGCACCCCTCCTCATATCAAGGCTGGACAAGGCCACCCAGTGGGAGGAAAAGGGTCCCCAAAGCAGGCAAAAGAGTCAGAGACAGCCCTTGCTCCCACTAGCTACACAAACAGCATATATTCAGAGGACTTAGGTCAGACCCATACAGGTTCTGTGATTGGTGCTTCCATCCCTGTGAGTCCCTGTGAGCCATGATTAGCTGATTCTGTGGACCATAAAACCTGATTCTTAACTCAAGGCAGATATTTTCAATAGTGGAGGATATTGATTCATCTCCTCTACTTCTGGGAGGCTTTGTGCTGTGTAACTCACCTGTGTGGGGCCGGGACACATACCTAATTCTTGCCACTACCTGCTCTCAGAGACCCAGATGCCATTTATTCCCCTTTGTCCCCGTAGCTGATTCCTGTGGTGGTTCTTGTTCAATAGAAATATAAGGCAAAATACATCAGTAACCACATTGAAATGATGAAAGAAAGGAGTCGAATTCATCTTTACAATTCGGTTTAACTCCATATATTCCAATGCCATCATTTCAACACGTAGTTAACACAAAAATAGTAACCTATAGTATACTTGGCAAGACAGTGTTTTGGTGGCAGTGGAATCAATTGCAAATATGATGGTGGTCCCGTAAGATCACAATTTCTAATGCTATGACGGCCATGTTAGTTTGTGTAAGTAGTCTCTCTGATTCTCTGCAACGATAAGATCAGCTAACTATATCCTTCAGAGCTTTCTGTATTGCTAATGTTTGACTTATTCTATGGTTTTGGTGGTATATCCTTTAAAGCTGGTGTGTAATCTACACTAATGGTACATGACGCATTAACTACCTGCATGTCCTGTGGTTGGTAGCCATGTGTTGATGGCTACCATTCCAGGCAGCTCAGTTCTAGAATCTCTGGTAATAAACGTGGTTTTGTTGTGATGGCTTGACCATGAGGTCCAGGCTTTGTTAGGAATCAAGAGTACCTGCTAGTCTTGATGGTGTGATGATGTGGGGCAGTTGGACTGGGGCTGAAGGCAAAGGCTTCTGATAAAGCTGAGGGGTAAAGATAAGGAGGGGTGTTGGAAGTCACGGAGGACCTGATTAAAGAGCGTGTTTAAATTGTCTTTGAAACTATCTTTGATACTGGCAGGGATTGGGGTGGACGGGCAAGCTGCGAGATTCAGGATGGAGATCTTTGGGGAGCCAGGACCCCTCTCATCATAGCCTTTGGTGCCCATCTGTGGCTAACTTATTCATGGTTAGAGAAGCTAACTATTTTTAATTCCAACTTCTCAACATGGAGATTTCAAAAAAATTAAGAAGAAGTGATAAACATAACTTCTGCAGTTACTGAGTCCTCAGTGAAGGTGTGAAGAAAGGCGTACATTTCTCAGCGACCTCTTTGAAGAGCACTTGTGGATTTTGTGTCATTGTCCCTTTTGCTTCTCACACTCCAATTAGCTGTGTGATCACCTAGCGGTGTTTTGATCCAGACTGTATTTTTGGTTTTAATGACTCTTGGACTCTTTGTGAGAAGTAAGATAAATTACCTCTATTTCTCCTCGTTGATGAGCTGCACACAGGCTCTACAAATAAAACGATCAGAGTTTTTACCTACAGAAGCCTATTACTTGAATTTTGAATGAAATGTCATTACTCTCTTCTCAGATGGGCAAACTAAGGTCTTAAGAAATTACTGAACTTGTCCACTTGATTCACTTAAAAAAATGGGGACTTTAAAAAAAAGGAAAACATATAGTTCTACAGAGTACTGTGATTGCTAAAATTCATTTGTGATGAGACTGAATCTGTGAATGAGCAATTTTTGTAGGGATGGGACTTCGCTTTTAAGTCACAACTATACTCTGTACTCTGATGTGTTATATGTACTGATTTTCACTGCTATGACAAAAGGCCTGATAATTATTTACTTGGGCTCACTATTTCAGAGGGTTTGGTCCATGGTCCTGTGTTCTGTTGCTTTTGGGCCCACAGTAAGACAGAGTATCATGGTGGTGGTGTGTGGCCAAGGTTGCTCACCTTATGGCAGTCAGGAAGTAGCGAGAGGAAGGGAGAGAGACAGAGAGAGAGAGAGAGAGAGAGAGAGAGAGAGAGAGAGAGAGAGAGAGAGGAGAGAGACAGAGACAGATAAGTAGAGACAGAGACAGATAGAGAGGATGCCTGTTCAAGCTCACTTGTTCCCTTCCCCCCCCTCCTTTATTCATCTCAACCCCTAGCCCTCAGGATGGTGCTACCACATTTAGGGCCTGTCTCCCCCCATTAATGAGTCTTTGCAGACTCCCTCACAGACTCACCCATAAATTCACTTTCTTCTCAATCCAATCAAATTAATACTAAAGAGTAAGTGTCCCATCACTCAAGAACCACTATTGTTACAACTGCCATAATTGTTGCTATTATTTTACCACATTGGGGATCAAACCTAGGGTCTTACACACACTGGGCAAGCACTCTACCCCTGCATGACACCCCAGACCTAAAACTATTTTTGAGTGAATGGATAAGTTGTTTCATCTTATCATTTAGTTTTGTTTAGACATGAACTTGCCTTGGGGCTTAAAATGTTTTTAAGCTTAATCTTTAAAAATAGCTTCTCATTTTAGGCATTCCAAAACAGCAAGATAGTTTGGAGAAAATTCAGAACAAATCCAAATCTCTATCTCTCTTTTCCCAAGACACACACACATAGACACACACACACACATACACACAGACACACACACACACGCACACCCCTCTTCTGCCATCGCCTCTATAAGTTTGGGAGAGCTGCTCAGGCACACATAACCCACACGACTCTTTTGGACTCAGGTCCTGGCTGGTGATGAGGTTGAGATAATTAATTATTGAGCTAGTTAGTTTTTTTTCCCTTTTTAAAATTAATATTTTTACATATACATTTATATTATTAAACATATATAAAATAAACTACATATAGCAAAGAAGAACCATGAAACAATCAGGAATTATATTAATGTTATATTCATAGCCTTTTGGCTATGTGTATTTGGCAACCTTGAAGAAAACATTTTCCCATGTTGGTGAGTCTAAAATTCTGAATGAAAATCAATATCTATCATATCTCATCTCTATCAACTTAAAACATCTATCTAGACCTAAAAACATCTTAACCCCTAAACAACTAAGCTTAATTGTAAAACTAAACTATCTGGTCTTCAACTCCATCAGAGACTTGAGAAGGAATAAAATTAATTACCCGAGGCTAGCGAGTGTCTTCATGGCGTATAGCTGTTCTGAGGAGCTGCCAGGAGCACCTCTGCCTGCTGCCACAGGAGCTTCATTGCTATTTCTCCAGTTCAGTGTTGAGCAGTGAGTTTGCAGCTCATAGAAATGTCCAATTTAAGTTTTCTCAAACATCCCCCAGAAGAATTTTTAAGCCACAATTTATACTTTACTACCCATCTGTCCATAGCCTTGCCTACATCAAATAATAACAAACGTTTGCTTTAATCAGCCTATTGGGTGAAAATTATATTCACTTTATTTTGGAGAGGTAAACATAATAAATTATTATTGTAAATATATGCAAAATAATGAATATTATATGCATCTATCCACAAAAGTTGAATACTAATGATAAAACAACACCTCAGTACCTAGAACTCAGTTGCATATTAATATTGTCTTAGGAGCATTGTCTGTGGCCTTTCCCAAGTGTGTCCCAGTAGTTCGTTTATTTTTACTCTGGTAAATGTGTGTGCCGTGATTTATTTTTCTGTTTCACTGTGATGAGCATTTGGGCGTTTTTCTTTATTTCACAGTGTGTTGGTCTATGATCTTTCTTGCATATGCCTGCTGGTGCCCAGGAGAGCTGCAAGGTATGCATAGCCAAGAGATTGACGAGTCTTAGGAAATAGCAGCGAGTTCCAGGTGTCCATCAAGTTGTCATCAGAGTACAGCCGACTCCCAGTTGTCCATCAGAACATCTTTCTACTTCTTTCCCCGTGCCCCAGGCTCCCTTTCGGCTGACGACCTATCTGCTGCTCTTAACCGGAGCCCAAGACAGAGCGCACACTTTTCCTCTGCTCTCTCCTCATTCCTCAAAACCCACATGAGCTCAGTGGTCCACCTTCAACTTTGCAGAAAAAGCCTCAGAAAGAACTGCACCCCTGAAAGACTGCAACGCCCAGCGTTACCCAAGCAATCCAAAACATGAGCATCAGAAGTGAGGTGTGTGAGAAAAAACAAGCTTCTTTACGTTGAAGCTGCGTTTTGCTCTTATTCTTGTCTTGGCTGCCAGTGCTTCACTGTAATTAAGTCAGTGGGAAACGCACCTTTCCAAAGCCTCAGGGGATAAAGGCCTCCTCTTTTTCAAAGTGTTTGAACTGGCTAGCACTCCCACGGGAGCCTTGTGACAGCTCCCATGACTGCGTGTCCCACCAGCTCTCTTTACTCTTCGGTTGATTACTTCTGCCTAGCAGTAGGTGAGAAGTATCACCATGGTGTTGTTTCCATTTACAGATGGCTCTCTGGATATTGCTAGGCCAGTTGTATTTTATCTGAAGTGTCTATCTGGATCCATTGCTCCCCTCTTTTAATATCTTTTTTGTTGTGGTCACACCTTCTAATCATACAGAATTTGAATTGAAATAGTTTTACGTGTAGAATTCAATACTATTAATTAACATGCCCGGTGTTTTGCAACCGTCACCAACCAACTATTTCCAGAACTTTTTGGCCACCCCACACAGACACTGTGCACTCACTAAGCGCTGCCTCCTGATCGCCCCCTCCCCTCCGTCCCTGGCAAACTCTCATCTGCTCACAGCGTCTCTGAGTTTGCCAACTCAAAACATTTCATATCCATGGAGTCATACAATATTTTGTTCTTTTGGATGTGCTTAAAAATATGGAAGGTGTCACAAATTTGCATGACACTTTAGCGCAGGGACCATGTTCATCTCTATATGGTTCAAATTTTAGTGGGTGAGCTGCCAAGCAAATGCCTGGATGGTTTTAAATAGATATTTCTTATTGGTTCATAGGAATTTTTATATATTGTAGATGATAGTGTTTTCCTTTAAAAAATTTATGGTATAAATATTTTTCTCCTGTTGTGAGACTTGACTGTTTCTACTGTTTTTCACCCATTTCCCTTTGTCTGCCTTACTTCCTTTCTTTTTTCTTTTCTTTCTTTCTTTCTTTTTTTCTTTTTTGGACACAGGGTTTTTCTGTGTGTTCCTGGTTGTCTTGGAACTCTCTATGTAGACCAGGCTGACCTCAAACTCACAGTGATCTGCCTCCCTCTGCCTCCCCAGTACTGGGATTAAAGGCGTGGGCCACCACCTAGTACTCTACCCTTTTTCTAGCTAAGCATAGCTGTACTTGCCTTTGTAGCTTCTGCTTTTGGTACCTTTAGGGAACCCCCTTCACATCTTTGCCTCCTTAATGTATGCTAGAATATTTTCTTCAAAAGCATTTTAACATTTCACATTTTAAACTTTTTTTTTCAATATACCCGAAGTTGATTACATTTGGCGTGAGAGAGAAACGCAATTGTAGTTTCTAAACGGGCTGAGCAACATTTATTAGTGCCTTCTCTGGCCTTGGTATTTGTAATGCTTCCCTTGAGGGCGAGTTTTCTATGTATGCATTGGTGCTAAATCACCATGTGAAATCTGTATTTTTATAATTATTCACACTGTAAGTTTTGAAAGCTGGCTTATTTCAGTTTGCCCTGCTTAGTCTCACCTTTTGCCTTTGAACTTTATAATTAAAATGCCAAATTCCTCAAAAAAAAAAAAATACAATGGGTACATTCTACACTTGAACTAAATTTCCAGGTGAAATTGTGGAGAGTGGCTATGAACTCTTCCTTCAGAGCCTGGTTCGGTTCCTCGATTATTTCCTTTTGAACCTTCCTAAAGAAAGCATTGTTCTAAAGGTGCTTTAGATTTGTTTCAAGATATGTCAGAGTTTTGCAAATTGACATTCAAATGCTATATTGTTTAAAAAAAAAGATTCAGTTTTGATGCTGAAAAAAAAAAAGTCAATTGGTTGTTATATATTGATTTTTGCGACCAGCAACTTTGCAGATGTCTTGTGTGGCCTGGTGGTTTACCTGTCTGGCTACACGCCAGGTAAGCCACTGTCACTCAGGGTGGTGGTCTTCCCTCTCCTGTGCCATCCACTTCCCTTTCCATCTGGTCAAGTGCTGGCGAGGACCTGCGGTGGAGTGCATCAGTCATTCTTTGCTACCTGTAGAGAGGACACTGGTGACTTACTGTGTGATATGACATTTGATCTGGAGTTTTGTATGTGTGTCCTACTGTAAAAAAAAAAGTTTCTATTATTCTTCATTCACTTATTGAGGTGCTATGAATTGAACTGAGGACCTCACACGCACTAGGCGAACGCCTTACCACTGAATTACATCCCCAGCTCTTTCGTTCACTTTTTTAAAAGTTTGTCTTGAAATGCTTTCTGCATCTTTACCAAAGTTTGGCCTCAGGCTCTTGAGATGACCATATGTGTTTTGTCTCTGAGTCAGTCAATGAAGTGTATATATTTCTCTAAAATTGGACCATTCTTTCTGCCCCGGGACAAGCCCAACCAACCTTACAGCTCAGCCTCCTGGTGAGGTTTGGGAGTCACACCGTTCAGTGTTTGGAGTTGGGAATTCAGTAGCACAACGTTTGGATTTAATGTTGTTTCCTTTTTCGGAGCCTGGTGGATTTAAATTGCTGATTCAAATTCTTTCATGGTAATCACTCTACGAGACTATTTTCATTTTTTTTTTCTTTTGGTGTGTGAATCAGATTTGATATGCTGTATTTTCTTCTCAAGAAACATCACTATTTCATTCAAGTGGCTCATAGTATTTTCAAAGTTTTCTTTGTATACATAGCCTCCTTTCAGCCCTAATATTTATTTGTTTTTTGTTCTGTCTCATTCCATGCCTTAGAAAAGCCCTGTCTCAAAAAGAAAATAAAATGAGATAAATAAAATCAAAACAAAACAGACAAAGGGGCTTGGCACTGAGAAAGAGAGATTTTGCTGCACAACCTGGTGTGACCTCGGACCCCAAAGCTTCCATTCGGAGCTCTGGAACTGGAGCCTTGCAGTAGTACACAGCAGGGCACAGCTCAGAAGACTTAAAAAAAAAAAAAAAAAAATGGCTTCTCTTCCTAGAGTGAATTTTGAAATACGAGGATCTTGCTAATAATTCATTCCCCATTCCTGTCATTTTGTGTATTTATCCTCATGTTTTGTTTGTTTTTACAGAGTTGACCATAGCTCTCTTGCTTTTTTTTTTTTTAATGGAGTGAGCTGCTTAGGCCTCCTGGCTGGTTTTCCTCATAGCCCAGCAGGATCTGTGGTGTGTCCCTGCAGCTGCCTTTTTAGATGGATGCCGTGGTTATGAGTGGTCTGTTTTCATCACCATCTAATCTTATGTTCCCACCACGATTCCGCTTTAGTTTCTTCTGTTATTGATTTCGAATTGGATGGTTTTGGGGTCAAGTGATGTTAGCCACGTGGCAAGTTGTTTGGGCCATGTTACACTTTGTGGCCTCATAAGCACTCAGTCTTCACAATGTATCAATAGCAAAAGGAGGCATATTAAAATTACTCTCTCCTTATTGACAAATCTATCAACTCCTCCTTGAAAATCTGCCTTTTTTTTTTTTTGAGACTATATCTTTGCTACATAGGGATTCAGATTTGCACGTCTTTCTCAAACACTAAGTTCTTTATTATTATGTAGTGACCTTTATTGTTTTTTAAACATGTTTTCCTTAATATTTATTCTATTTAGTGTTAGTCTAGTGGTATGAGCTTTAAAAATAATATTTGCCTATTATATTTTTCCCTTATCCATTTGCTTTGAATGCATGTGGGCCATTATGGCTTCAGATGCATTTTCCTTTAAACGGTAGATAGTGCGTTTCCTTGTTGCTCACCGGATGCCTGAGCTCTTGAATGACGAGCTTACCACACAGTATTTGTTCACACAGCTAGTGCATTTGGACTTAATTCCATTATCTTCTCTTGCGCTTTATGTCTGCTCTCCCGACCCCCACTCTCCTCCTTTGCACAGTATTGATCAACTTTCATTACCTCTCTGTCCCCTACTGTTTATTTGGCAGTGGGCACCATTAATACTTCAGGCATGGCTGATTTATAATGTACAAAATTATTCAGTATTTCTGCACTGGCCTCAGAATGGTTCTACTGTTTACAAACTCTGGCTCTTTAACCCTCATACCAGATTGTTTTTTTTTCCCCCTGCAGTTCAATGACACCTTATTGTTACCAGTCCCAATCCTTTACCCACTCAGTGGTTCCTTTCCTCTGACTTTGCTATTTTTTCATTTTTCCTTCATGATGTATTATTTGTGTGTGTGTGTGTGTGTGTGTGTGTGTGTGTGTGTGTGTGTGTGTATGTTTTGACTGCATGTATATTTGTGTACCACATGCATGCAGTGCCCATAGAGGCCAGAAGAAGGCATTGGATCCCTTGGGACTGAAGTTACAGACAGTTGTGAGCCACCTTGTAGGTGCTGGGAATTGAACCCTGGTCTTCTGGAACAGCAGGCAGTGCTCTGAACTGCTGACCTGTCTCTCCAGCCGTTCATTCGGTTTCCTGTCCTTCAAAAACCTGCCTTGCTGGATCTCTTCCAGACGGTTTCTTGGTGGTAAGTTTCTTCAGTTCTTGCTTGAAAAGCCTTCTTTACACTTTTCATTGGAAATCAAAATTCAGATAAATCTAGGATTTTAGGGCATACATATTAAAGTGTAAAATTATATATATAATTTTATTTTCTTCCTGCATTTACATTTTGCTGCCGGAAGCCTGTCATTTCTGCATATCTTTTAGTCAAGATTTGATTCATTCACATTTGTTATTGGAAGTGTTTCTGAATTTCTTATAAAATTTTATTGCTCAAATGGAAACTTTCTCTTGGTTTATTTATGCTTCTGTCCAGTTTTTCTTTTAGCATAAGGATGATATTTTGATTTTATTTTCTCCAATATTTTCAAAAGTGTTTCTATATTTCTTTAAGGTACATTTGTAGAAACCTTTTGAAAACCGTGTTTAAATGGTAAACTATGCTTACCTATTTCTAAACAATTTCAGTGTTTGCCTGGTGTTTGAACAGAAGCGTTTGAACCCTCCCTGAGTATAGCAGGGACCTCAGGTGGCTTGGTCCACCCCTCCCCCTTCCCCTTCTCTGTGGTCTGTCTCAGTAATTAGAATTTTAAGACTATATATCTACTTTATTCTTTGGGACATTTTATTTCAGTTTAAGAAGACACAAAATCAACAAAACAATCAGTTTGTCTTTCTTTGTGTCAATAACAACCAACCTGGAAAATAAATCAAGAAAAGACTTCCATTAACGAGTCTAAGAAGAATAAAAAACCCAGAAATAAATTCAACTCAAGAGATGAAATATCTATACACTAAAGACTATAAAATGCTAATAAAAGAAACTGAAGAAGACACAAATATATGGGGAAATAGCCCATATTCACAGATTGGGAAATGAATAATGCTGCAATATACATAATACCCAAAGTAATATATAGCTTCAACATACGTTCTGTCAAAATTCCACCTCAAAACCATCATGGGAACAGGAGGATAAAAAAAAAAAAAAAAAAAAAAAAAAAAAAAAAAGAGAGTCTTAAATGTGTATGGAACCACAAAAGACCCCAAATATCTGAAGTAATCTTTAGCAAAACCGAGGGAGTCGGAAGCACCACATTTCCTGGTTTCAAATTGCTTGACAATTTATAGTGATTGAAACAATATGGCATCAACACAAACACACACACACACACACATACATACACATACACACACACACACATGGCCAATGAGTGTTTTAAAGGGTACTCAAGTTATCAGTAGGAAGATGAGAATCAGATCCACAGGGAGACAAGGAGGTATCACCTCACACAGGAATAGGTGCCATCCACAAGAAAGACAAGAGACAGTAAGTGATGGCAGGAGCAGCAGAAAGATGGCTCCTCAGATGTCTAAAAACAAAAACACCATACCAACCAGAGTCCATCTTCTGGTTTTAAACTCAGAGGAGATGAAAGCTACACCTTACAGAGATGTCTGCACCCCAGTGTTCATGCAGAATAAATCACAATAGGAAAGAGATGAAACCAACTCATGTCCACCAAAAGATGAATAATGAAATTATGTTTGTATATAATTAGTTGTTATTCTGTCTCAAAAAAGAAGATTTTTGACATGTGTTAAAAATTAAATAAACCGGGAGGAATATTAAGTGAAAAAAATCAGATGGGGGGGTGATCAAGAATACTGCATGATCTTGCTTGTATATGGAACAGAAACTTTTAAAAAATACAGATGAAGAGATAAAATGGAGGCCAGTGGAGGAGGAGAGGGAAAGAGATTGAACTCAAAGAGTGTAACATTGCAGACTTATAGGATACATGAAAAATTAAAACCAGTTTACAAGCAGATTTCTAATGATTTTAATGTACAGCACCAAACATCATCTCTTTATCAACTGAAACAAATCTTCAGGTGTTTTTTATCCTAAACAGTTAAACATTTTCTGATACCTGAAACACGAGCAAAAAGTGTTCACTGCTTTCATCTTGCTGAGAAAATCTTTCTATAACCCCGACTTCACTCCGAAAACTCCACCCTAAAACAAAGCAACACAACTGCAATCACCAAATGCTCAATTTTCTTTGAATTTACCATTTTGAAATTAGTATTTATGATGCTGTGGGTAATGGGTGTGCTTTTCTATAGTCTCTAAACAATCTGTATGATTGTGATTATGTGTGTGTGTTCTTCGGTAGATGTTAAGATTTCTTTATAATATCTATATGCAGTCTGGGATGCAGGTTCAGTGAGTGAAGGTGCTGCTCACTGGGCCTGACAACCTAAGTTCTGTGTGGGAAGAGAGAACCGGCTAAGGCAAGCTGTTCTCTGACTTCCATACACATTGTGTGGCATGTGCAGCTTCTCCTAAACAGACAAGTAAGTAAATAAATACATAGTTTTTATTAAGTACCTACATGGTTTCAAAAACATTATCTCGATGTGACGATCACATTGTTACTAAGCAGAGAAAAGCTATACTCTCTTGTAGCTTTGTCCCTTTTCACGGCGTTTGCAGGGATAAGTCTTTTAGGGACTCCCAGTTGTTCTGGAGTTGTCCCAGGACCCTTGATACTCTCCACCTCCTTGGAAGCAGCTAGTGCCATGTTACCTATGCTGGTTCTCCATTTTCCATTCCCCGTGTGTTTCGCATCCTCTCTCAGCGTTGCCCCTTTCTATAAGCTTTGTGAGGAGTCTTGGGAAGGCTCTTCCACATCATCCAGCTAATACTGAGCAGCAACACACCTGTGGAGATGCAACCCATTTGCTAAATTCTGTTTTCCTTGAAACCTTTCTCACTTTCTTGATCTATGCTTTGATCAAGGAAGCTCCTTCAGAGCAGTAAGAGGTTCCCTGGAAGCTTCCCTAGAGTTTACAGAGCATCTATTTCAGTGGATGCTCCTCACGTGGGTCTTAAAGCGATGCTCTTGTCTTCTCATCCTCTCTTGGGCTTTTGAGGTAGGATGAGTGGGTTGACCTTGGATCCTTGCTCTGCCTATTTGCGTGATGTAGGCCCATGGTTGGATGGCCAGCAGTCAGTGTTCACTTGCCAGCTACTTCACAGAGAGGAGTGTGCTCCACAGAGCTTCCTCCCCCACATCTCTTCCTACCATCTCTCTGGTAATCTGACCTAACGTGTCACAGGATAAAGCTAGTTAATAGGGTGGTCAATCATTGCCACTGTGTCCACTCTGGTTAGTTGACTGTTCTTCAATTCTGAAATTACCTGTGTCTTCCTGAGCTAGCATACCAGTCTAGTTGTCTCTCTCACCTTTAAGCTTTTCCTTGGAATAAGAAGGTCCTGAATGATAATCTATGACTATAGCAATGGAATTTAACTCCTAGTAAAGGAATAAGGTTAAATACTATGTCCATTTAGCAAATGATGGCAGTAGGTTCTCTCCTAGCGCTCACGACTTATCTAGTTATAGGTTCTTGGTGGCATCATGATGCCAAGCATGGATATCATCATGTGGAGTGGGACGCAAATCCGAGCAGAAGGATTTGTTGGTAACACCCATGATGCTTGTGGCACTACTACACCAGTGGGGTGGGTGGTGGGTGGATGACTACAAGAAAATAATGTCTTCTGAACACACAATAAGGCGGCTGCACACATGAACTCACAGCGGTTATGACAGCGTGCTCAAGACCTGCACAAGCTCACAGACCAAACCCTAGCATGGAGAAGGGAGGTAGGCTCAAAGTCCCACCTGTAGCTGAAGAGCTATTGACAATTTAAACAGCTGATGTGGTGTGTGTGTGTGTGTGTGTGTGTGTGTGTGTGTGTGTCTGTGAATTTTCTTGCAGAGTATAGCCATTGATAATTTGGCCATGCTCTAGAGGAAGGTCACATTTACACAACTATATGAGCAGCAGAAATTGGGCTTGATGGGTTAAAAAAGTCAAATAAATAAGTAAATACATAAATAAATGACACAAGGTTGGGTGGGTAGGGAAGGGGAGAATAGGTCTGGAAGGAAACAGGAGGGTGGGTATATATGATCAAAACACACTATGAAATTCTCAAAGAACACCACACACACACACACACACACACACACACACACACACACACACACACACACACACGCCTTTAAAGCAACTTGTTTTTAAGGAAGAGAACTTGGCATATATGTGCTTGATCATTTTTCTCTCATTCCTACTTCATCTACCTTGAAAGTGTTGTCAGTTCCTTTCCCGTCCTGGCAATGAGGTTGCCTGTCAGTGTTTGTTACCTTGTTATATAAATCCTCATACGCAGCATTAGTATCTGCTGGGAAATTTGCCCTGAGACAGAAGAAGCAGCTTGTTGAAAGCCTCCATCCAGAGGGCATCGTGGACAGGAAGCCTGAGGGCACATTTTGGTCCTTTACCTCTCTTCCCAGGAAGATGGAGGATCCTGGGGAATCCTAAAGAGAGAGGCTGAATTCCAGACATGCCGAGATCTACTGAGAACTCTATATGAAACTGCCACAGAATTGCTGCCCAGTGAGTGAGTGCAGAAAGAACAAAGGGGGCAGAGAAAGTTTTTCATTATTTATCTATCACCCACTCAAATGAATCTTAAAGAGTCCGCGTGCCTCACAGAAAAGAATTAATGAAGAATATACCTTGCAGCATAAGGATCTAATTAAAGGTAGCCTGGGTTATGGAGAATGCAACAAAACTATTGTCTCATGAGGAGAATATATTTTAAGAGGAAAAGACAGGATGTGGGAGCAACAGTGCCTTCTCATATACAGGCGCACAGGTGGTCTCTCGCCAGGTAGTTGACTTTGCTCTTCTCTAAGCTAATAGGTAGAATGAAGTCACAAGTTGAGTATGTTATGAAAAGTGTATAAATTGGGGCAGACTGGGGACTTTCTAAGCAGGTAGCTTTGTGATGAGAATTATACAATTGCTTTTGCCAGAAACACTTTACAATCATGAGACCTCAAACTGTTTAGTTTAAGCAGTGAACCGGTTGGCTTCCTCCACGCTAGAAAGGCCTCTGAGTCTCAGTGAAATGTTCCATCCCTTTTTGGATACCCAAGAGGCCTCAGCTACTGGCCTTGGTGGTGCACACCTGTCACTCTGAAGGAATGATTTAGTGATAGCAAATAGGCCAGTGATTAACCAAGAAAACATGTGAGCACTGGACAACAGAGAAGGGAAACAAAAATAGCCAAGGTGCAGCAATAGGGTAAAACATGTCCCCAGGCTTGGAATCTCACAATAGCCATACTGTTTTGGGGTATTTGGGGTGTAACTCATTGCATGAGAAAGGTCAATGCATTCTACAAGATAAAGACAAAAACAACACAAAACCACAAAAACCAAACCAAACCAGACCAAACTAAACCACCACCACCGACAACAACAAAACAAAACAACTCCTGAAACTCCACAACCGTGATTAACACGTTCAGGAAAAGTCCATTTCTTCAGTTATAAGGGAAATTAACAGGCAGATGCAACCTGAGGCTCTTCCCACTGAAACTGTTGGCAGGTTCGAGAAGTTCAGAGGCTGTAGCTATATTCCCGAGTTGACATTACCTCACCTAGCAGCCTGGTCATCTATTACGTGCCCCCACCTTCCTCTTTCCATGTAAGATAGAGCATATTTCCTTCTAGCAGAAAGGACTTTTCAATGCAGACACCACATACAAAGCAAGCGAGAGGATGGAAGCCTTGTCCCTGGGCTACACCAGTGCCATCACCTCCAAACAGTCCCCAGAGGAAGATTTGGAGCAGTTTGAAACCCTTGGACCAAGCTTTACTGAATAAAGGGAGGCAGGGCTATCAGAGCACAGGGCTACCAGACTGTTCAGATCCTCCTGTCGCCCTACTGATTTAAACTTCGCAGGAGTGAGGCCAGGAGACTGGTGTTTTCAGAGAGCTCAGCAGGTGATTCCGGAACAGGATGAAAGACCTAGCAGGGTTCTTTCTAGATGCCTGTACTTAGTGTGCTCCAAGGGACCTCTCCAAGGTGTGACATTTCACAGGTGGATAAGGTCCAGTTCCATCTGCAGCCGGATCAGGGAGAGGTGCTGATTGCACACACACACACACACACACACACACACACACACACACACACACATGCACACACACACACATGCACACACACACACACAAACACACACAGGTGTATCTGGAAGATGTGGACAAGAGGGACAACAAAAAAGGCTCCTTGACACGTGAAGTTTGAGTAGAAATGGAACGCAGGAGATTCAACTCAAATCACTTTGGTTTTGTAAATAAACATCCTTCGTGGTGCTCAACAAACCAACGCTGTTTCCACCGTGACTACCCCCGCAGCAGCAGCTTCCCTGTTTGGTTGTCCCCAAGTCCTCTGACAGCCCAGCACGCCGCCACCTATTTCTCTATTGTCATTCCTCTACCATTTAATAAGTTCCCTGTCCATCATGTCCCCAAGTCTGCTCCAGGGTGTGCCTGCTGCATCATAAACATTCAGTAAATATTTCCCGACTAGGTGGGTGAATGTGGGACCAGCTGAGGTGTAGAACAGAGGCAGCGAGGAGTCAATCACTGCAGGCCGAGACGGGAGTCTAGCAAAAACTAGGATGAGAATACAGTTCTATGGCACTTGTACTGAAATCAGGAGGCCATATCACAGTGGCCTGTCTTTCTTCAGGAGACAGTGAGGAGCCTCTGGGTTGATATCGCCACGAAGAGATAAGACCAAGATTAGTTTAGGGAAGATTAAGTTGGCAGTAGCGCTCAGCAGGGTTACAGAGAACAGAAGCTGGGTGGCCATTCAGATATTTTTCAATTGTCTGGAGGAAGGCAGTGTGACACAGAACTGAGACAGACTTATGGGCTCAGGACAAAGGCATAAGGAAGAGGAGATGGGAGAGGGGGTTTTGTTGGGTGTGCCTGGAGGAGTGAGGGGGGGGGAAGGAAAGAGTCCGAAAACCACACTTGCATGCACCCACTATCCATCTGCTATCATCCACTCACCCACCCACCCATCTGCCTGTCATCCATCCATCCATCCATCCATCCATCCATCCATCCATCCACCATCCATCCATCTGTTCTCCATCCATCATTTGTCCATAATCTATCCTTAGGAAGGCTGCAGGTGAAAGAGCAGGGAAAGCTGCTAAGTGGTTGGTCATGGGTGCAAGAAGGGGCAGGCCTTCAAGGAAAGAGCTCTGGGGGTCCCTCTCTCAGGAGCTGAAGGGGATAAAGAGGAAGAGCAAGAAGCAGGAAGGCAGGTAGGCAGCGACACTGGACTGTGGACAGCGCCAGCCATCACCCACGTAGAGCAAGGCACCCCTTGCTTCTGAATCTCCAAGACACCGTTGGTGCTGTGGAGGATGGAGGGGTGGGGATGAGGGACAGAGGGCAGCTGAGGTGACATTAGGGAGGATAAAATGGAGGTCAGTGGCATCTCCCTGCCGGGTTCTGAGGCTGGGTGGGGGAGGGGAAGACACAAGTAGCCTGCTGAGGTTGAGGGGAAGGGGAGGAAGTGCCTGAGAAAGACAGACTTGCATAGGCAGGGTGGGGAATCGATGGAATGATGGAACCAGGGCCCCCAAAGAGAGTTGCCAAATGTTAACCTCTTAATTCCAGGGGGGAAAAGGTTTGAGGGGCAAGCAGGCTCAAGCCCCCCCCAGTTCCTCATCCAGGTGCACCCCTAACCCTGTAGGAAGTCTGAGGATGAGGGAGGAGGCAAGAAGCTTCAGTCAACTCTCCCAAGCCTCAAGGCCAGTGCCTGCTTGGAAACAGTCTGACCCTCTCAACAGATGGCAAAATGGAGCGCTGCCATCAGAGCTGATCATGGGAACCCTGTTCTCCTGTGGCTGCAGAACCTAGTCCTTTCCACTCACCTCCAGGCCTGGCCCAAAACAAGGTGTCTCTCTCTGGCTCCATTCCCTGTATAACTCCCTCCCCCGCCCCCACGTTGTCAGACTTTCTGCTGTTTCTCCAGGTCTTCCCACCATGACTGTCTCCTCTCTGAGAGCAGGTCCTGCAGTGGATGCTCGGAGACACACTTGGGAAAAGACTTTTGGAGACATGCAGCTAAGGATATGTAGGATAGGCAGCCCACCAGATGCCCTGGCTACCGCTGAGCAGGAGCCACAAAGGCTCAAAAGCACTTTCTTTCTTTCTTTTTTTTTTTTTTTCCAAAACCACTTTCACTTCCTTCCAAAGGTGCCTGCAAAGAGTAAGACACTGTTAAGGCAGCAGGGATTCTGAGCGAACAAAGCCAGATAAGACTCAACAATAAACATAACTGATTCGTAAAGTACGAGGCATACTGCATAGGAGTAGTCAGTAGTAGATGTGGGGGGTTTGTAAAACTAAGGGACCTCAATTGACTTTCTTGGCTGAGCGCCCTCCTTTCCAGCCTGGGGAACGAGGGTGCGAGGATGCAGTTCTCCAATATCACCACGAGGGGGAGCGCGGTCCCCTCCTAGCGCCTTTCCAACCCTCCCGCACAGCCTTGCAAGCAAAAGTTTTTCTTAAACTAACAATGCCAGTGTAAGGAGGTGCTCGCGCCTGATTGGATGAGGGAATTTTGCAGGTTTGATTCCTTGATTGGACAGGAGGTGTTAGGGGTGGAGAGAGAGCTGATGGTGGGGGATCCCACTCCCTCCCCCGTCAGTCTGGCCCGCTCTGTCCTCCCGTAGGCTCCGCTGTAGCTCGCTATGTGACACGCTCTCGCGCGCTCTCCCAGGCTCGCTCTCCCTCACCCTCTCTCATACACGCACGCACACACCCACCTCTCCCATAAACACACACACACACATGCACACCCACATCCACGCGCGCCCTCACCGCCCCACGCGCGTACACTCCCGCCCACGCCCACACCGCGCTCCGGGGAGTCCGGTCCCGGCTAGAGCGCGAAAGGACACGGAGAAGCCACCCGCCGGGAGCGCAGCGGCGCCCCGGGACGCGGCGCGTCTCGGCTGGGGCTCGGCCTGGGGGCCGCTGGCCGGCGATGGCCCTGGATTGCCTGCTGCTGCTCCTCCTGGCATCCGCAGTGGCCGCGATGGAAGGTAATGTACCCTTTGCGGCGCAACTTGGTGGCTGCCAGCTGCCAGTTCCTGGGTGCTGCGCGCTTCGCGGGGCTCCTTTGGCTACTCAGCCTTGCCCGGCATCCCGGTACCCGAGGGCAAGGATGTCCCGGAGCCTGGGCGGAGATGGGGCACCAGGCTGGGGTGGTGCCCACAAGCATGCCCTGGGCCAACCCCTGGCGCCCGCAGCTGGTTCGCAGTCTCCCGGCTCCCGCGCCCCGGTGTTCCCAGACAACACTATCTCCGGACATCTCCGGCTTAGAGAACCAGCATCCCGCTGCATTGCGGTGCAAGCTTCTTAGCTCCGGGCGAAGCTGGTCTGGGAAGGGATACCTCTGGTCATTAGGCTCCCAAAGTCGGCACCTGCGGCTCTTTCTATCCCGGGCCTGGATGCTCTGGCGGACGGTGGCGTGCCACCTCCCTTTCCCAGCTCGCTCGCAGTCTGAGGCTTCCGGACTCTGGGCTCGGAAGGCAAAAGCTTTACGCGGGGATCTCAGAAGCTCCTAGGTGGTACCCGGCAAGTGGCTGCCAAGAAAGGGGGGCCAAAATGCATTGACCCCACCCTGGGGGTATCAGTCGAGAACCTGTCTGCCTGCAATCTTCCAGGGACAGCAAGAGCGAGATGGACATCTTTCTCGCCTTCTGAGCTTTGGAGCAGGGATGGGCTTGGGTGAGCGCTGCTTGTGCCTTAACTCGTCCGTGGGAGAGAAGAGACTGAGTGGCTGTGAGCCCACAAGCCGAGGCACCATCCCTGCTGGCTCAACGTGGTTGTGCCTCCGGCTGGTGGCCAGCCAAGCCGGCTCAGCGGACCCTTTGCTTTTCCAGCGTACCGGGGAGCCCAGGCGCTCAAGGCGCCCGCGAATCCCCGTGGGAAATCCCTACTCACCTCCCCGCCTCCCGCCCCCTTCCCCGCCCCCAGTCTTCCCAGTGGAGCTCTGTCGCCTCCCGGACTCATCTCAGCAGGGGAGCAGAGTTAGAGTTACCTCAAAGGGAGCAACTCAGGGGGTGAGGCGCTGCCACTCTTCCTGGAAGCCCCACTTTCCAATGGCTGTCTCTTGCCTGGTGGATTCCACCCGAAAGGACACTCCTTGTGGAAGGTCCGCAGCTCCCGACCTCCCCTCTGTGCTCCCATCTGAGAACTGGGTCCATGCGAAACTGACATGCTCAGTGGAAACTCCAGACCAACATTGGTCCAGCGATCCCGACCTTTCCAGAAGGCACTGTCTATTTCCAAGAGAAACTGGCATACCCCATGCCCTCCCACCCTCCGCCCGTCGTAGCATGTCTTAGACATGGCAAAGATTATCGCTGCCTGGTCTCCGTGGAGAGGGTGAGGCGAGGAGCAGCAATTGATGCATAGAAAGAAAGCTGTCTCTCACTTTCCCCAAGGTGGCTGCTTTTTGTTTGCTCCCAACCTCCTGCTGCCCTGCCTGGCTACTGGTCTTCGTCGTCGTCGTCGTCGTCGTCGTCGTCGTGTGTGTGTGTGTGTGTGTGTGTGTGTGTGTGTGTGTGTGTGTACTTTTGGAATGTGCAGGTTTAGACTGGCATGGAGTGTGGACAGCACCCCAGCGTAGGCTCGAGGTTTGACTCATCGGGAGACACGTGTAGAAGCAGTTGAAATAGAAAGGGATAGATACCAACTTGCAACAAAGCCTGATGAGAGCAATCTCAGGCAGAGTGGCTTCAGGACCGTGTGAGTTGGGGTGGCCTCGTGTTGTGTCGTCCTTAGGCTGGTCAGGTCTACTGCTCTTAGCGCCTCTGCAGGGTCAGGGATTTGGTCTCAGCGAACAGACAGATGTCCACTTTAGGAAGTCTGCTTTTAGCTTTGAGTCTCGGTAGATGAAGCGAACAGATTCATAAGCGAAATAGTTTGCAGAGCAGTGCGTGGGAACAAATCAGGCACCAGGACTCATTCCTCCCTAATCACTTTTTCTTTTCCCCTGCCGAGCCCCTTTTCCTTCGTGGTGGAGCTGCTCACGGGTGCCATTGTGTGTACACCTAGCCTGGTGTGCAGAGCCATGTCGCCCAGGCCTGCTGGCAAGCTCCGCTTGAGAGCTGCGCGGCTCTTCTCTCGGTGTAGGGGTGGGGGACTTCACCAGTTGCTTGGCAGGAAAGCCTTATTTTGTGGGTTGAACATCTCTGTAAGGGTTAAAAGAAACGCCACATTCAGCAGAATATTAAAGCAGCATCTTGTCCCTGCTCAGCTGCGCAGGGGCAGAACGCACCACTCTCTTCTCCTCCTTTTCTCGAATGACAACAGGCAGGTTCATTTTCTCCTCTCCACACACAGAGCCGCCCGCCTGCCTTCCCGCCTGCCTGGCTGGGTTGGGGCCAGCCTCATTTGGTTTGTGATGAGTGCAGAATAATTCTCAGAGGAGTGGATCAATGAGCTGCCTACACAGACAGCAGGACCCTCCCCCAAACTCTGCGCTGGGGGGAGGCAGTGCTGTTCTCCTGGGTGATTTCAGCCACTTGTGTCTGTCTTCTTCTTCTTATGCCTAGGGGGAGGAAGGAAGGTAAGAAAGAAAGAGAGAAAGAAAGAAAAGTAGGAAGGAAAGAAGGAAGGAAGGAAAGAAGGGGGGAAATAGTGGGTGTGCACCTTGACTAACTGAGGACAGGGGCTGGGTGGGGTGGAGGTGCTCTAATTCACATGCCATCAGACAGGAAGCTGCTTGGTCCTTATATGGGAAAACCAGCCTGAAAGCACCTCTCCCCCCCTTCCCTTCTGCCTGTCTCCCTTTCCAGCCAGTCTGCTCTGTGGGGTGGTAGGAGGACACAAGCAGTGCAGGGAAAAGGCTTGCTGGGGCTTCGTGGCTTGACTTCTACAGGGGATTGAGATAAATGGTGAAAGATGCTGGCATCCTCTGGGCTTCTGGACAAGACCTCCTGACAAACACCTGCTTCTCCAAGCCTTTGCCTTTTTATTCTAGTCAGGACTAGGAAGCCAGAGCATGGCCCCTGGCTTTTGTCTCTAACTCTGTCATTTGTAGACTATCATCCAGACCACCTAGCCCATGCCTTCACTATCTAGTAGTGAATTTAGGGCCCACCCATTCTAGCCTTAGATGCTGGAGCCAGTGCATTCTGAGAACATACTTTGTACTGTGTTAAAGAGAGGTGCTACTGCGATTAAAGAGACACTTGTATAATTTTTAGGTTGGAAAAAAAATCATCTATAGCAGGTCTGAAAGAGTTCCCTGTAGCACAAAGACTCAATGAAATCACACTATTCTAGCATGGGAAAAGAGGGAGAGACAATTGTGAACCCCAAAAGAGGGGACAGCCATCACAGACAGGAGGTGTAAGATGTCTGGAAACATGTGCGTGCCCGGGCAGCTGGCTGCAGGCTCTTGGTGCCAAGTTCAGCAAGTCTGGATGAGTTCTGGACATTTGCACTTTTGGTCCCAGAGAAGGTGCCTTCTGGAAACGCACTGACTGAGCTGGAATGGCTTGGGCATCTGCAGGCTTAGCAAAGTGCTTGATGACTGAGAGAAAGGCAGCCTAGTGCCAGTGAGAAGTACACACACACACACACACACACACACACACACACACACCCCTCCTTCAGTCTTTACAAAATCCTATCTAATAGGTATTGTATTCATGCTCTAGCCCTGTCCCATTTTTTAAGATGGGAAGCTTGAGGCACACAGTAGGCACACTTAATATTTGACGAGGATGGCTGCCTCTTAAGGGGTTGAGGCAGAATTTGAACTCAGGCAGTCAGGATGTAGAGTCTGTGTTCTTACCCACACTTCCTCCATTCCACCTCCAGCATAGGGTTTACATGCAGCAGGTTTGGCCTGCATTCACGGATGGGAAGAACATGGTGCCAGCTCAGGCAGTGACTGTTGGGCTCTTCACTGACCAGAGGGGTTCCAGGTTTCCCTGTCCTTGGAGAAGAGACAAATGACCCCACACTGAAGATGAAGAGCTCGTTCCCACAAAGCTCCCTTGTGCCTCTCTTTCCTGCCTCTTCTGTGGGGACCAATGTCTCAAAGGAGATGGGCCAGGCCCATACCTGCTGTCACATGATTGTCTGGAGCACACCTCTCACCTGGATTCCAGGAGTCTGCTCCTTGAAGATCCCTCTGTTTCTTCCTCTTCTGCGCTAGCCACTTAAGGAACCTGAATGTTTCTATTAAATTTCCTTGTCTCCAAAGATGGTGGAGAAACAGAGCATTGGATGTCTGCCCTTCTGAGGAAATTACTATAATAATAAAGTAATGCCTTGGGAGAGATTGCATATTTAAAAGAAAAATTTTGCATGCGAAATGCCTCCGCTCTGTCTGCAGATTGTGTTTCGGCGGCAGCTATAGGTGAGGCTTTGGGTTGGAGTATTCAACCGCAGTCACACTGAAATGGGGGCACTGCCTGAGCAGCTGGCTCAGGGATGTCTGCAGCATTGGAAATCTCTGATATTTCAGGACCACCATGCTGGTTTGCTGGTCACATCTCTGAAGGTCAAATTGTAAAAGGCAACTAGTCCAAGGAGGCCTTAGAGGACAATGGATGGGTCTGTTGTGTATGGGAATCTGTTTGCCACTGAAACCAAAGCTCAAGAATCAGTCAGGGGCACGATCACACTCCCTCTTCCTGTGCCTCAGTTTCCTCAAGGTTGAGTCAGACTGGGAAGGAGAGCCATGGAGATAGAATAGCAGAAACATGGAGCTTGGCACACCCTAGGGTTAAAGCCGCTGTTGGTGTGGTGGTGGCCAGCTTGATAATTGCAAACAAAGTCCTGTGTGAGGCGAGGTGACCCCTGGGAACCGAGGCCAGTGCATGATTCTCACAGGCATTGAGGATTCTGTTGTGGTCATCTCAGACATTCAGTGTCCAGGCATCCAAGACTAATGAGGAGGAGGAGGGGGAAGAGGAGAAGGAGGAGGGGGAAGAGGGGAAGGAGGAGGAGAAGGAAAGGAGGAGTAGGAAGAGGAGGAGGAGAGGAGGTGGAGGAGAGGGGGAGAAGGAGAGGAGGAAGACGAAGAGGAGGAGGAGGAAGAAGAGGAGGAGGAAGAGGAGGAAGAAGAAGAGGAGGAGCTTGGTTAGCATCAAGAGGGACCTTAGCCCAGCCCTCCTATGGGGCAGACTACACTCTGGAATCTCCCCTAGCTAGTGGCAAGTTTAGGCCTATGTAGGAAGTGCAGGCAACATGATATCATGGTCCCCACTGGCATCATGTGCAATTGTCTGCCAGGTGCCTCTCAGTGACATTAGATGTGCGTTTGACTCTTATTTTTTTTAATGAGTTTTCATCTCCACTCCAGCCTAGCAAATGGGCCCTGTGTTACTTTTCGTGATGCTGTGGTGAAAACAGCTGGCATAGACAACTTAAAGCAGGGAACACTTACTTTTCTCATAGTTTGGATGGACTGAGTCACCTTAAGGGGAAGGCCTGTGGACCGGTCCACATCATGATGGAGGAAGAGGAAGAGGAAGTAGAGAGGGGGAGAAATCTGGCACTGGGCTAGCCTTCTCTCCTCCCCTTCCTTCCTCTCCTCTCCCCTCTCCTGTCCTTAGGTCAGTCCTCTTAGCCCATTCAGGGTTGATGTTCCTCCTCAGTTAATATTCTCTGGAGAGCCAGACTCCGTCATTGTCTCCCCCATCCCGCAGCAGAGCTAACCAAGCTGGCCGTGCGTTCACCCTCACAGGCATGTTTCATTCTGCTGTAGTGTTCCGCTCCTCCCAAACCATCTTCCTCACCTGGACAGAGTCTGAGCTCTGGAAAGATGCTCCACGCTGAAGATCAGGGGACCTTCACCACACTCTAATGATCCTGCTGGTGACTAGTGCAATGGCACAGTCACTAAAGGGAACAAAAGGGACGGAGGAGGCCCTGCCTCTCTGTCACCAGCACAGATGTTTCCCCAGGTCAGGTGGAATCTCTGCAGCTGCAGACAACACCGTTAACAGCTGCTTAAGGAGACTGATCCTAGAAGGCTCCCCCAGCGTTCTCCTCAGTGGCAGAACTGGGCCAACGTGAAAACATCTAGGAGAGTTCCCGAGAATTGCCAGGACTCATTTCTGCCCACAGACTGCACCTGAGGCCCCTGTGTGTGTGTCTCTCATCTCTTCCCTCCTGCTTTCTGGCAGCAAGTGACAAAATGAATGATTTGAATTTAACCTCCCTGCTCTGTTTCTCCACCTCCCAGTGGAGGTGATAATGAGTGGAGAAATGGACAGAGGTGGGTGGTCAGGAGCGGGAGTCTAACACTAGCTTCCAGGGTCTCTGCACTAGAAAGACAGGCACACCACACCATGGTCTGCTTAAGGGGGTGTGCAGCAGGTGTGGCTCCTCTGCAGTTTCAACACATGAGAAACAGCAGGGCAAGAGATAAGAATAGGCAGCATAGACCATCCAGCCTCATAGTGCTACAGTCAGAACTGGACTATGCTCCCACCCACTCACGGGACCCACTCATGGGACGTTCATTTTGTGCACGGATGCACATGCCCTCGGTGGCATACGGGCCTACTGGGCGCCTGTTCTGGGATACAGGTGAGAGAGCTGAGGCCTGCATGGGTTAACTGCTCCACAGCTAAGATCTAAATTGGTTTGGGAAACTCTCAACTCAGTGCCTTTTCTACTTATCATTGTTTACGTGTGGATTAAAATTGGGAGCTTTTACTTCTAAGCCATGAACCTCTAATGCTTGTCCAGCCGGGTGCCATGTCAGGTCCCAGATGACCAGTCTTTTTGTGCCCGACCTGGGGTCTATTCTTATTGGGTAGGTAGCACTGCCCCAGCTGCTCTGCAGACTGTAGGCCAATCTCAGGGTACGTGGTCTCCTGTTTGCACACTCTTCCCAAGAGCCTCTCCTTGCATCTGGGGGCTCGGATTGGTTTCTTTCACCATACATCTTCTGGGGTCTTGTCCTTGTTGAGTTCAGGAGCACAGATGCTTGCAGAATGGAAGCTGTGACTGTCCTTGGTGCTGAGGAAGTCAGGAGAGGTGCGAGCGTGAGTGTGTGTGTGTGT
Organism: Acomys russatus; assembly: GCF_903995435.1. NCBI lineage: Eukaryota > Metazoa > Chordata > Mammalia > Rodentia > Muridae > Acomys > Acomys russatus. The sequence continues at coordinate 28,942,992 of NC_067168.1, read as the reverse complement.
GTGTGTGTGTGTGTGTGTGTGTGTGTGTGTGTGTGTCTTGGTTGGGGGTCATTGGGGAGATCCAGGCACTGCACAGTTTTCCTGAGGCTCTGTCTATGGTCTCACTTACCAGAAACAGGGCAGGAGGTAGATGGACACCCCCTGTTTCCTCCCTGGGGCCCTGGCCTACCTGCCTCAGCCTGGGCCCTGCTGTTTCCTGGCTGTCCAACTACTTCCTTTCCTCTGGCCAGCTGCAGACATATGGGGAATAGCATATGAGGAAGGCATTGGGCTGGACCTCAGCTCTGGATGTGGGAACTCTCAGAGCATCTCAGTCTCTGGGCAGTGGCTTGTGCTCTGAGGGCCCTGGCCATGGATAGCACCCAGCAGGAAGATGGGCAGTGGTAGCACAGGGCTGGCCTTATCTGAGGGCCACAGCTAGACACTGAAGTGAATTATTATCTGTTTTCCCTTGTGCTGCTTTTCCAGCTCAGCGGCATAAGACCCTTGCTTTTGTCTCCCTCACTGATGCCAGGGGAGGCCAGAGCTGGAAGGTGATCTGAAGGGGAGGGAAGGGGCCGCATTCTAGGTACTCTAGTGCCCATTTTTGCCCCCTGAACACTACTGCTGCCCTTGTCTGTCTGCAGTTTTCTTCACAGGACTGGAAGTCCCTCCAGGGTTTTCACCACCCCTCTGAGGATGAGGGCACTACAGAAATAGGGGTAATCAGTAAGCTTGGAGAAAAAGAGCAAGGTGTCAGTATCATCAGAAAACTCGTTAAGTTTGGGGGGAACCAAGAAGTCACTGCTGAGAAAATACTTTGGGTGTCAGACCATAACTTGGAACTTGGGGGCCATCATATTCATATTCTGTGTGTGAATCCCTTGCTGGCTCCCTAGTACTTCCAGGACCCAAGAAAGACCCTTCACCATCCCAACTCTTTCTTTACTCCCCATTGTCTCCCAGTACTGCCCTCCAAGTTCACATGGATACACATGCATTACAGACCTTGACCATCCATGGCTCTCAATCCCCCCACATCTTTATCTGACCCTGTGCTGCAGTGTTGCCTCTGGGGTTTCAGATGCATTTGTTGAGTTCCTAGCTTATATTTTTCAAGCCAAAAACTAAGTTATTCTTGAGAATCCACCCCAGTGGACCCGTCTGGATAGGCCCCAGGGACCTATCACAGCTGCCTCTGCCTCCCTCTGCCCACTCTGCATGCCTTGTGATTGTGTATTTATTTTGCAGCTCTATGGGGTCCTGATGATCGAGGCATCACCTTTCCGTTATCTTGATAGTGATGGCATATGCCACAAAGGTGGGTAAATGATGTAGGTTGGTTTCATGAAGAAAAAAAAGAAAGAAAACGCCAATGGAATGTTTAAAACTGAATTTATCTGCTGTAGTTATAAAAGACCATAAAGACCTAGTTCTTGTGTCCTCTCTCTCTCTCTCCCCCGGCCCCCCATGATCAACTTCAAATACTAGACACACAAATGAGCCTTCAGCTGGCCGCATGCTCATCTTTTGAGCCCCGACTTGCTATCCCTGAGTGGAAAGGAGCAGGCTCTCTTCATGAGCTTATTCTGAACCTTGGGTTCAGGAAAACAGAAATGCCACCACTGCTTAAAAACACCGAGTTTGGGTTGATCATGTGGCAATTGGCAACTGGAATTTCCTAGAAGCCCTAGAAGAAAAATGGTAGAGAAAATTGGAAAGAGACGCAGAAGGCTGGGGTGGTGGAGGAGGTACTGCCTTTTATTCGTGCAGCATTTAACAAAACTTTGCTAACCTCCCATGGTGCACCTGGTGGGGGTGCTGAATGGGCGTCAGTCTTCAGGTGTGGGCTGGGTACTGGGGCACAGTTGGCCACCAGAAAGGTGAATAGTGCATGGCGTAATTTCAGGACAGATATAAAGGGGACAGGACGTGACTATGACGCCCTCTTCTTTCCATTTGAAGGGCAGCCATAGCAAGCAGGCATGCTATGCGTGAGGGATAAGCTTTTATTTGACTGGAATTCTGTCTGGTCCAACTGGACCAAGATGCAAGCGGCTGCCTTACATAGCAGGTGGAACAGCCTGTCCTCTGAATGTCACATATGTGCTGAGCCACTCCCAGATTGGAGAGTCCAGATTCTGTAAGGGGAAACTGGCTGGGGGAGATGAGGTGCGGGGCAAGAGCACTCAGTGCTCACCAGAGTACGTTCGTTTGCTGAGCATCTGTGTGAGAAACACTATACTGAGAGCCAAAAGCGCCGAGATAAAGAACACAGCCTCTCCTTCAAGGAGCTCACTAAATAGCAGACTGGTGGGGGAGACAGAGGCTCGGAAACTACAGGCTGCTTTTGAAAGGACACTGGAGGAAGCAAGTGGATGTGTGGATGGCTATACACCTGTCCCTGGGAGACAGGGACAGGGTTATGCTTCAAACAAGAAAGGGAGGGAGAGAGAGAGAGAGAGAGAGAGAGAGAGAGAGAGAGAGAGAGAGAGAGAGAGAGAGAGAGAGAGAGAGAGAGAGAGAAACTGTGAGATAAGAGAAACAGAGGCTCTGTATGTATGTATGTATATATATATGTATATATGTGTGTGTGAGAGAACTGTGTGTGTGTATATGTGTGTGTGTGTGTGTGTGTGTGTGAAAGAGCCTGTTGTTTGTGAGAGAGAGAGACTGTATGCATATGCATGTGTGAGAGTGAGAAAGAGAGAGACTGTGTGTGTGTGATGAATGAAAGAAAGATTGCATGTGTGTGTATGTGTGAGAGAGAGGTGGAGGAAGCCTGTATACGTGTGTGAGATAGAGACAGCCCACGTGTGTTGGGGTAATGAGTTTTCTTGGAGGAGGGGCAGGGTGTTGTCAGAGGCGGGTGTCGGTAGAATGAGTGGTCCAGGCAGTTCCAATCCTCTTTCTCACGAAGGTAGACATCCAGAGTTTTCCACCGAAGGCTTTGGGCTTTACCTACCAGCCATATGCTTTGTTTGTAGTGACAGATGCTCAACCCAGGCTGTAGAAAAACAGAACAGGGCCACTTGTTATTACTGGATCATTTGAGGCTGGAGTCATGACTGCAGGGACAGTCATGCTCCCTCTGGACCCAGTCTGCCTTTACTCCTTAGTTCCTGTCTGCAGAAACCAGGGCCCTGACATATCACAGACAACAGCACTGAAGGGTTCACTTAGGAAACTCTTTACAGAGAGATGCAGAGAGTTAAGGGATGCAGTGAGGATGGTGATGGAGCCAGATCACTATGCACCCTAGGGCTATGAGGGTCTAACAAGAGTGTCCCATGGAGGGAGCTCCCTGAGAGATAGGAGTGCAGCTGTTGTCTAGAGTGTGCAGAGCAGGGTTGAGGGCCGTCTTTTCTATTCTTTCTCTACTCTGTCTCTTGCCAGCATCTCATATCACATGGACTCAACAAGAAAGCAGGAGCTCTATGGTGAGATGTCTCACATAGTAACACAAGTGCCAGGACCTGAGTTCAGACACTCAGCACCGTGTTAAAGACAGGTGCAGCAGTGCACATCTGTGTCCCGTGCTGGAGGGGTGCAGGCAGATGGATCCATGGCCTTTGCTAGCCAATCAGTAAGCTCCAGATTCAAGGCCTCAGTGAGACCCTGCCCCGTCTCAAAGATTAAAGAGGAAAGCAATCTAGTAAGACACTCAATGTTATTTGCTGTGCGCGCTCACATGCACGCACGCGCGCGTACACACACACACACACACACACACACACACACATGCACGGAGAGGATTCTGGTAGATTCATTCCATTGAGGTTGGTCCTCTAAGGCATAGAGCAGTATAGAATGGATATAGTAGAACTAACAGAGAAAAACTGAAGTCATTTCTGTTGACCTCATCCTCTGGCTGCTACCCTCTGGGGTGGTCATGTGGCTGTTGGCAGTCTCAAACTCATGGCTTCTTGAACTATCAACAGAAATATAAACTCTTAACTTTTCACACTCCCCACCCCTGGTTAGAAAAAGCACGCCCACCCCCCATCCCCGATTTTTGTCCCCTTGGCCTCTATGGAGTCCTGATCCTCTTGGTGAACCATAGGAGGATGGGGTACTGTCATTGGCCAGGCTCAAGTCATGTGACTTAGAGCTAGTTGGAGTATAGTAATTATCTCTGATTCAACTCAGTTGCTTGGCTTGGCGTGTGAAAGGGCGGGTTCCTCATAAAAATGTCCGCATACAGTTGCAAGTAGAAGCAGGAATGGATGCGAGACTGGAAGCCGTTCGCCACACTCCTGTGTTCCTTGGTGACTGGATAACAGACAAGCGCATCACACATACAGTAAGGGAAAGGATGTGCCGTGGAAGCCAGAAAGCGGAGGCTAGGGCTGAGATAGCCTGCTTGGTGATGTGGCGGGGGTGGGAGCTAGAAGGTGATGGGAAAGTGAAGACCCAGGAATGGATAAAGGTGCTCCCTCTATTCCTGGACACCGATCACACACTCACCGATCACACATTAGCATCAGGCTAATAACAAAGTGCTTTTAAGACTCTGGTGACACCCCCTCCCCCCTTGAGTCTGAAGGAAGAGCTCTTAGGGTGGCAGTGGTGGTGAGGAGCTGTGACTTTCTTCCTACTGCAGCACTCTGGGTCCTAGTGCAGGCACCAGTGCCCCTAAACTTAACCTCCCATGGAAGCCGAATGCTCAGCGGGAAGGGAGAGTGAAGGAAAGGCACACATGTAGGCCAGTGAGGTGATCATTTCTCCTCTTTCTGGCCACTGCCAATCATCCTTTGGCCACACCCAGGCTTTCTGTTTACCACCAGCAGATGACTGAGTCATAGATTTCAACATACTTTTTAAAAAAAGATTTATTTATTTATTTATTATGTATACAGCATTCTGCCTGCAGGCCAGAAGAGATGGTTGTGAGCCACCATGTGGTTGCTGGGACTTGAACTCATGACCTTTGGAAGAGCTCATCATTCCCCATGAGACTGGGCCTCTCATGATCCTGCAGCTAGGCTGGCAGCTAGCCTGCCCCAGCAATTCTTCTGAGTCCACTCTCCCCACCCCATAAACAGTCATGCTAGGAATTTTACATGGGTACTGAGGATTTGAACCCAGGTCCATTTTTATCCACTATTTCATCTCCCCATCTCCTAGAATCAGGTTTTAGCAAGTCTGAGATGCTCTTTGCTGAAAAGCCTATGATTTCTTTGTAACCTGCCAGACAGGAGTGTTGTTGTCCTAGGAAGAAGACAGATGTGCCTGTTACCGGGTTCCTGTAGACTTGACAGTTGCTATTATTTCTATTCACGGGTTTGGAGTTGCTTGGGAGAAGAGAGTGTATGTGTGTGAGTGTGTGTGTGTATGTGTGTTTGAGCACATGCATGTGACGTGTGTGTACATGCATATGTGCCTATGTGTATATGTGCCCGTGTATGTATGTACTTGTGCCTGTGTGTCTGCCTATGTCCATGCACATTCTTGTGCATGCGCTCACATGCTTGCACATGTGTGTATTTATGCAGACGATGTGGCATAACGGTACAAGACCGTTCAGCAAATCAGAGCATTCCTCCCTAGTAGGTAGCTCAGCTTTTTTTTTTTTTTTTTTTTTTAAAAACACCACCAGTCCTGGCTGCCGAGGCTCACGGGCATGGAGCGGCCTGGCAAATGGAAGCCACTATTCAGAAAAGGACAATAAGAACAACGCTCGTTCTACAGCGCTGCTAACCTTTGCGACTTCCACTTCACGTTGTTACGAAATATCGGGGAAAGACTGAAAGAACAATTACGGCTTTGTCATAATGTATCAGGCACAAAGCAAGTGTTCCAAGGAGGCGCTGGCTCGCCTGAGCTTGACAAAGCGGGGGAATCAGCTCCAGCACTTAATTTCTTCTCATTTGGAAGTTGTCTTCATTACTTAACACCCGCTGGAAACAACCGACGGATATGCTGTGTGTGCCTCTGCCACCACAGACTCCAGACAACCACAGGGAGATACAGTGCTGGGGGCATGGGGGTGAGGGAGGGGGCAGGGGGAAGGGGAGGGGGACAGTTAGTTTGGGACGCCTTCCAGTAGTTCCTCTGTGGACACCAGTACACACTGGCCTTGTTGAAGCCTTCTTCATGCATATGTAATCCCGGTTTAGTAAGGTGCTGGTGCCCAGGCATCAATGCTACATTTCTGTTGCTGTGACAAAACACTCTCTTCCCAAAAGCAATCTAAGGAATGGAGGGTTTATTCTAGCTCACAGTTCAAGATATTGTCCATCATGTTGTAGAAGTTAGAGCCTTGGAAGCTTGAAACATCTGGTCGCATTATGTTCTTGGTTAGAAGTAGAGAGCAGCGAATATATACAGCTGCTCAGCTCTCTTTCTTTATTTTTAAGATCTAGCACCGAGACCAGGAATGGCGCGACCCACTGTGGGTGAGCCTTCCCACCCCATTGAATCCAACCAAGCTAGCCCCTGTGCGCATGCTCAGAGGTCCGCCCCTGTGCGCATGCCCAGAGGACCATCCCTCAGGTGATTCTGGATCCGTCAAGTTGACAACATCACTAACCATGAGACCAGATAACCTGAGGGAGAGAGAAGGCTAGCTTTCCTCTGGAGGAGTACCCTGTGAGGGAGGTGTTCAAAAGTCTGTGTGGCTGTAATTCTTTTGGATCACACTGGGTTTTCTGTTCCCCGTCTCCCTATGTGGACAGTGGTGACTATTGCCTAGGTAGGAACGCCCACCATCAGGGCTGGGACTGTGTGTCACTGTTTTTTATTATACGATTCTTACACATGATCCAGTGTTTCTCTGCCTTATTCAGATTGGTTTTTCCCCCTTTCTTCTGATCCCTTGAAGCTCTGTTTTTCTTATGCTCCATGCTGTGACGTGTTAAAGCTACAGATAGCCAGGATGTCAGTTTCTACACCGAGGCCTTCGGCCTTCCACAGGCCAAGAACCATTCTATAATTCAAGTTGTGTTTACTTTCTTTCCTGATGGAGAATCGGCTGGCCCTCCTGTAGAGAGTGTGCTGTCTAATGAAGTGGGCCTGGTGGTAGCTTAGCCTGTCTTTCACTGAGTTAGAGCAGGCTGTAAACCATTTCTTTTCCTATCAATTGGTGTGGAGCCAAGTGTAACGGGGCTTCATGAGGTCTCTGCTGGACAGGGTATTAGTCCTTTAGCTGTCGGAGAGGTTCCAGGGCCCAGAGAAGGGCTGGGCTATGGGGCTAACTCAGGGCTCAGGCAGGGTGGAAGTGGTCTTGTGTTCTGACACAGTCCCTCACGCTGGCAAGGGCTTGCTGAACGTCAGCCCTGGGTGACTCTAGTGATGGGAGGACAGTTTCTTGAGGCCAGGTCCAGTCTTTGAAACATAAGCTTTCTTGAGATTCCTAGACAGTGGACTTTTCACCTTGCCATTTGACCCCATGGGACTCAGTATATGAAAGTCCACATGTCACCCACATATAAACACTACCTAGAACATGCCCATGCCCACTCTTTTTCGTTGTTATCCTTGTCTCCTCTGCACCCTTGGCTCTGGCAACCGCTGATCCAGCTTCTCACTCTCTTGTTTTGCTTTTAGCAGATGGTCATATCACACGGCACTCTTTCCATTGCGCTTGGCTTTTTTTTTTTTTACTTAACAAACGTATTGAGATTCTTCTATGTTGCTGTGTCAATCCTTTTTATTGGTGAGTACTGTTCCATTGCAGACACATATCTAAGCTGCCTTGTCAGTCGATAGACATTCGTTTCTAGTTTTTAGTTGTTCATCAGCAAAGCTACTGTGAACAAGTACCTGTCTATGAGATGCAGAATGAAAAAAATATGTGTTCGTTTCTCTCGGATAAATACTGAAAATTAGGAATGCTGGATACTATTGCAAACGCATGTCTAATGCGTGTCATGCAAACACATGACAGTAAGAGACTGTCAATCTGTGTCCCATAGTGACTGTACCGTTGTGCACATACCAGCAGTGTTGGAGATTCCCAGTTGCTCCTCATCCTCCCAAACAATTGGTATTGTCATTCCTTTCCAATGTAGTCATTCTGGTGGGTGGATGGTGGTGTGACATTGCTGGTTTCCATTCTCGTTCACCCAATGACTGAGGATGGGGTTTCCGTGTGCTTATCACTATCCACAGACATTATTTGATGAAACAGATGTTCAGATCTTTTGGCCACGCTCTTTAGTTTAGGATATGAATAGCTTTTCAGCAAGGTTTGGAGGCAGCAGAATGACTCCACCCACCTGTGGCCTGACAAATTGCATTGACCCGTGTGCTTGGGAGACTATATGTTGTCTCTCTATAAAACTACTCTATACCTTATGGGTTTTGTTCTTAGGAGTGAGTTTGGGATGAGCTGTCAGTTATTGGGGAAGATGCACATGCCAAGATTGGGGGGGTAGGGACTGTCAGGACCTAGGAAGTGGGCTTCTGTCATGGGAGTGTGTGACCCTCAGCAGGAGTCCAAAGTGCAGATTACCTGGGATCGACTTTCCTGGGTTACTTGAAGGATTACCTGCTTATGCCCATGTGTCATGTGTCACCCTCAGTTCCAACCCTTTTCTCTATTGTGTGCCTGGGTATGTGAGACAGGCACACTGCAGGAATTGCTCTACCCGCATGATGATGGGTACAGAAGGCAGCTGCGAAGTCCCTTGGATTTCTTCTCCAGAATTGCCTTCTTTTAGCTGTTTTGATTTGGGGCTTGCCTTCCATCCGTCCCTCCCTCTGTCTCTCTGTCCCTCTTTCCTTCCTTCTTTTCTTCCTTTGTATGATGCACATGCATGCGTGTGTGTGTGTGTGTGTGTGTGTGCATGCACACGCACTCATGCACACACAGAAATGTGTGGAGGCTGAAGGTTGACATTAGGAATCTCCCACCACCACTCTCCACCTTATATTTTTCAAGACAGGATCTCTCACTGAACCCAGAGGTCACCAAATGCCTAGACCAGCTGGCCAATGAGCCCCATGGCCAGCCTGACTGTGTCCCCATCTCTAACCCCAGTGCAAGAGTTACAGACATGTGTGGCCACACCAGGTTCTTTACACAGATGGCAAGGATCTAGACTCAGCTGTTCATGCTTGTGCTGCAGACATTTTATTGACTGAGTCATGTTCGCTGCCCCTCCTTCAAGGTTTCCTTTTAATGGACAAGGCCGTGGCACTCCTCTTCACAGGGTGTCCTGGGAAGGGAGCCCAGTAGCTGCACTGGAAGCATCCCCAGTGCACTGCAGACTCTCTCACCAGTGGGCCCACTTGACAGGCATTGGATGCTCCAGACTGCTCAACACCTTTCTCTTGGCCTCTGGGTACTTCTGGCCGTTCTGGCTTGTAGTGCATTGGAACTGTGGTTTCACCTTTGTCTCGCTTCTGAGCCTTACAAGATGGATGCGGAGTTCTACGCTCTCCAGCAGTGGAGAGGCTTCTGCCATGTCTGCTGTTATCAAACAATGGTTGTCCACCATGGCAGTCGAAGAGGAAGTGACACACAATAGGGAACCAGAGGTCTTCTGTGGCATCATCAAAGACTGTGCTCACCTGAGCCCCTTATCGTCACTCACAAACAGGTGGGGCTAAGGCTGCATCAGCTCTGGCTCTGAGGGAAACAGAAGCCTCTGCTGTCTGAAATTTATTTTTGCTTTCTTATTTTCATATGTGTGTCATATATGTGTGTGTGTGTATGTGTGTGTGTGTGCATGCGTGTGTGCACACACATATGCATGAAGGCAAAGGTGGATACTAGAATCGTGATTGTGTTCCACCTTATCCACTGAGAGCAAGATCTCACAGTTGAACCCAGAGCTTGCTGGTAGCTCTTAGTCTCACTAGAGAGTTTGTTCTAGGAATCCATTCTCTTCTTTCCAAGACTAGAAAGTAGAGGCTAGATGCCATGCCCACCTGGCATCTACAATGCTTCTGCAAATCTGAACTCTGTTCTTCTTGTTTACCTGGCAATACTTTAACAGCTGAGTAATCCACTGAGTCTCCAGGGTTTGACTTTTCTTTTCTTTCTTTCTTTCTTTCTTTCTTTCTTTCTTTGCTTTTCTTTCTTTTCTTTTCTTTTTTCCTTTTCTTTTTCTTTTTTTTCTTTTTCTTTTCTTTTTTTTTTTTTTTAGCTCTCCAAAATCAAGCCCAGGACTTGGCATAGGCGGGCATCTAGTAAAAGATGGGTGAGTGGATCGGGTCACTGCCACACTGGCCAGGATCACACACGGAAAGGCCAATGTTAGTGTTTCTATGACAATACAACCAAGTCCTCCCAGCAACCAAAACCAGGCACAGCCAGGGACCTTAGGGCATTAGTTATGGTGATGAGACTGACAGCCGTGTGACTGAGTGTAGATGACCTGGAGATGGGTCAGATGAGGGACCTACCATTGAAAGGACCTCTTGTGAGGGGAGCCTATCGACAGGAGTGAGGAAGAGTAGGGATAGTGTCACAGAGAGGGGACAGCTGCCTGGAATAGCAATGCTTTAGGTGAGCTCCTATTGCCAGGCCTCCCAGATGTTTGAGGACAAAGACCCTGGGGTAGGCAAGGGCAACCAGCATGACTTCTTGGAGGAGGCAGTGGGCTTGTGCTAATAGAAGAGGCAGGACACAGAAACTTCCTGCGTTTAAGGACTATGCTGGCTGAAGCGGATGTCTTGTGGGGGGTGGGGTCGGCAGAGAATCTGCTGCAGTGACAAGTAACACTCTGTCTTGCACCTATAGCTGCAGAGAGTCTGGAGGGTGTCCTGTGAGGTACAGCTCAGCACGCTGATGCATCCTAAGTTGCAGATGCCATGGCTCACAAGTTTCGTGCCAAGGAAAGCAAGGGGCTGCTTGCAAGAGTTTGGGCCAGCTTTTTACAAAGTCCTTCCTTGGCCACCCCATTACTGTTTACTAGGAAAACAGAGTGTAGGTTTCCTTGGGAGTGTGTTAGAAATTTAGACTCAAGCTCTTCCTACCTCATGATCATTGAAATGCCTGGCTCAGGTGCTTCAGAGCAAAGGCCAGAGAAACGCTTTTAACAATTTAGCGAACCCAAGTCAAACTTTTAACATTTGTATTATTTTTTTTAAAAAAAGAAATGGCTCTAGATTAGAGAAGACCAAAAAGACAGGACAAGTTAATACATTATAAATATGTAATCTTGAGCTAAGAAAATTTTGCTCTAGTGTGCACTTGGAAAATTGGCAAATTTGGAATCTGAGCTTCTAAAATTAGAATGTCTAATTAGATGAATTAAATGTAACAAAAAATGTTCAATTCCCCAAAATTTCATAATAGCATTGTGATCAAATATGAGAATATCCCTTTTCTCAAGAAAGCAATATTCAAGAATTAATCAGCAAAAGACCAAGCTGCTCTTGGAGGAGTCATCAAGAAAAACAAATGTGTGTGTAATATAACACACTGATGCATGGTGCAAAAGCATATATGTTATGACATAGCATATTTGTTAAAATATGTGGAGGGAGGAAGAATGGGCCAGAAAATGTGGGAAAATGTTAGAAATTGGTGGAGTCAGGGAAGAAGGTATTTGGAAGATCAAGTCCTGTAACTTGCCTGTGTGATCGATATCATTTTAAAATAGAAAGTTTAAGGGAAAACTTGGCTTGTTTAAAAGTCTGATGGATGTTGCCAGCTGCCCTCCAAAAAGGCTAAACCAATTTGTATTCCCCCGACACGATGAGAAGGTTGGCACAGCTGTTTGATGTAGCTATTTTTATTCTGCTATTTTGATGCCAGGGACTTTTTTCCTTTTCTTTTTTTTTTGATGGGGTCATATATCAGCTTTGACCTTGGGACATTTTGCTGTTTCCCAATTTTTTATGAATATTTCCCAAAGTTAAAAAAAAAAATGTCAGTAGTGTAGTACAATGAACGGCATAGCCTAGCACTCTGATCCACTGGTGCTTGTGTCACATCCATTTATCAGCACACATGCGGGTGGAAACGGAGATGCGGGAAGGTTACATAAGTGCAGAAGGTAAGCGATAGAGTCACGGCCTGTATCCCTGGCTCTGTGTCCTGCACCTGCCTCCAAGACTTTCCTGCCTTGCTTCCGCAGTGGGTAGAAGACTTTGGCAGAGTGTAAGAGTCAAACAGACCCGAGTTCAGGTCCCCTGTGGGCCTCATACAGATTGCTTAGAGTTCAGTTACTGCCTCAGTTTGTCCTCCTGACGACTGCCATGGCTGCCATTTCTTCAATGCATTACTTCTCACATTGGACAGGACTCTGGCTGCCTCCTCTAGGAAGGGTGCTTTCAGATTTTCCCCCTGTCCATGGATAGGATACCTTGGTTGGGTATAATTTCTCTTGTGAGATTGATTGATATTTTTCTGTTATTAATTTAGTGCACACATATGTGAAGCACCCATATCTGCCCCTCCCTCCCTCCCTCCCTCCTTCCATCCATCCCTCCCTTTCTTTCCTTCCAGCATTTAAAGACTGTCCCTTTGAACCAGAAGCTGACTGCTTCTGTGCAAAGAAGAGGCTAAGATATGCTTAGAGGTTACAGTTCAGGGATGGAGGCTGAGGCCTCTAATCACAGGCAAAAATATATCCAGATTAGTCCATGCACAGACAAGCAACCAGAGAAGCTGGTGCCCAGGTGACTCTTTGACAGCAAGTTCTTGACAGCTGTGGCTGATTTATTTACCTTTGTCAGAGATGCCTGAGTACATGTCCCCATCAGCCTCAGCTGCTGCGTCTCTTCCTAGAAAATTCCGAGCTTCCTCCTCCTGACTGGGAGTAGTTACACCCCCATTGCTACTTTGGCTTAACAACAACAACAGCAACAACAACAACAGAAATCAGATGAGCTTTGTGAAAGGGAGAAAATTTGTATCGAGCAGGTTGTTCCACAGAGACCATGGGTTTATTGATTTATTTGATAGATAGACTTTTGGGGTGACATAGACAAGAAAAATCTCAAGGTCTTCAGGATGGGTTGTAGAACTAGGAACTCAGGAGGGCGGAAGGTGCAGTCTGGGTTGCTTCTGAAGGTCTGGGACCCAGGGCTGGAAGGCCAGCTCCATGCACTGCCCTCATCCAGCAGCTTGAAGACCTGGAGAGAATAAAAAAGTGATTCTCCTGTGGAAAGGAGGTGGGAGTCTGGTTTCGATGTTGGAAGATGATAGTGTCTTGTTCTCCGTGGATTCCTGGATGGGAAAAGTTCCCACACCAATGTCAGAGTGCCTGGGAGTGGTGATGCCAGGAGTCTGGGGTACTGTTTGCCACAGTTCTTGACCCAGCCTTTCTTACCTGGGTTTGGTACAGTTGTGGGCAAAGCAAGTAGGAATGTGAGTGTTCAGGCCTAACACACCAAAAAGGTCAGCAATGGAAAGACTGTGCCTAGCCTGTTGTGCCCAGAATGTTGTCTAAACATGGGAAATAGATGGCTCTGTTGAAATATGGGATAGTGGGGGTGAGGTAGAGGGACCCTCTTAAATCCTCTCTGCCTTATTTCTAGAGTTGAGCATTTTTCTTGGGTACCAAGTGTACCTCAGCTAGCAAACAGCCCACTCTGACCTCACCCTCCTGCACGGAAGCCAGCCTTTACGGCCTGAGATTCTTTGTCCTCACATATTACCACATTGTAGGCTCCCGGTTGCCCTCTGTGTTGCTGTGAGTGGGAACTCAGCCTGGGCCCCTATAAACCATATCACTACGCTGTAGGCTCTAGGCCATTTGCTGTGTTTCTAGGCAGAAGGAATACCTCAACAGAGTGGGTATAGGCCAGACTTAGAACAGACCCAACACACCCATGACGCCTGAGTCTCTGGTCTTTTCCAGTTTCCATGGTCGCCTATTGTTGGTGTGGTGAGCTGAGCCAAGTTGATTGAGTGCATGGAGTGGTTAGGGTACTAAGCAATACACACACACACACACACACACACACACACACACACACACACACACACACACACCTCTTTCATTTCCTTTGCAAAGGGGTTTACTCCCTAAGGCCAGGAAGTTGCCTGCACACTTTCCAGGAATGCCTGTGATTTTATTCAATGTGACATTTAAAGTGGCCGAGTGTAATAATCTTATGCCATTTGTGAGCAAAGTACTCCAGCCTCCTCTTTGAGAGCCTTGCTCTCTCCAAAATGCTTTTCTGTTTCCATCTTGCCGCGTTCAGCGGAGACACAGATCTAAGTTCCACTGGAGACCTTTCAATTTTAAAATGGCCTGCTTTTGCTCTCAAGGAATTTGTGCTCAGTTACCTGACGGGAGGTTTGCGTCCTTCTCAGAAGTACTGGGGTGGTTCACTGGGGTTGGAGTAGCAGATCGGTGCTCTGGACGGACTGAAACAATAGAGAGCCCTGCAGGGCCGCGGCTGATTTTCCCATCAACACCTGCCTTCTTGTCTCAGCTCTAGGCTCCAAGGAAGCAGCCACAGCCAACCCAACTAGAACCATTCATATTCCTCATTCCCTCCCCAGGCACTGAGATGACCCTACCTTCCCCGGCTCCTCATTCCCTCCCCAGGCACTGAGGTGACCCCCCCTTCCCCGGCTCCTCATTCCCTTTCCAGGCACTGAGGTGGCCCCCCCTTCCCCGGCTCCTCATTCCCTCCCGGAGGCACTGGGGTTAAAGCCCACTTACCTCCCTCCTGCCTTCCCCCTGGACCTGTAGCTCCTCAGATAATTGGTTTGGATTTTGTTCTGAAGAACATTTTGATTGTAGAAAAATTGTGCTTGTGCTTGCCTTTTCACAGAAGGGAGCCAGTTCAGAAAGGCCCTCTCCTTAGCCATAACTGCCTGGTAGATTTCAGAAATGGAGGATAAGGATGGAGAAAGATGGGGGAGAAAAGGAGACATCAATGTGTGGCACAACTGATGCCATCAAGGTCCTCTCAGTAGCTCAAAATTCCCAGCTGTCCTCACCGTCACCAACCCCTAAGGCCCCTGGAGTTTCCTGCCTACTGGAATGGGCCACACAATCTCTTCAAGTTCTGGAAGTCTAAGAGGAGGGAGACTTGCCTATTGAGCATGGGCCTTATCTCTGGCTCTACCACACAGGAAATACTTGTGTTCCCTTCTCAAGAGAATTATAGCTGAACATTATCGTCTCCATCTTACATATGGGAAAGCTAGGGTCCAGCTTGACCAAGGTCATGTCAGAACTCTTCTGGGCCCCAGTCAGGATTTTTTTCTATTATTCCCACGAGACAGTTTAAGACAGGTAACTCAACAGATATTTAGGAAGCTAGTGTGACTCTCACTGAGCTGCGAACACACAAGAATCCATGTTGATGTCCTCTCAGGAAACTATTACTGCTAAGGCATCTTACTGCTCAAAGCCAAGTGTCTGTGATAGCATCCATTTCCATGGTAAAGGGCCACGACATTAAAAAGAGATGCCTGCAATGACCGAGTGACAAGGAGAAATATGGAAAACCAAGGTGGGAAGATTTCAAAGTGGTCTATCAGATACTGAAGGTCTCCCGTTTTGGCTTCTCCCTGGCCAGCTTCCTCAGGCCTCAGAGGAAACCTTATTGCCATCTGGAACAATAGGCTTTGTGAGTGACCACCCTTTTTGCAGACTTACGAGATAATAACAACGAATATGATTTCCTCGTGGGTTTTCTTTGTATATTTACAGAAGGGTTCATCGTTTGGGATTCTGGCCCTTGCAAGTGACTCAGTGCTGGGTGGCTCCCTGTGTGTCTAATAAGGTGAGGCTGTTACTTCCTGTTGACATGAATGTCAAAATGGAGATGAGAAAGAGGCGGAGCCAGTTGAAAGTCTAGAATGGGAGGTGAGGATGACTTCCTGGAAGGGGAGGGAGTGTAGGGCAGAAGCAGATAGAGTGCAGAGAGTTCTAGGTCTGGAGTTCCTGAGAGGGGACGCAGTACAGGACGCATTAACAGTGGTGCTCTTGCCAGTTGGACTTGTTCTCATCACTGTTCCATTTTGTTAAATCTGTGGTCTGTCAGGTCCCTCAACGATAATTAAAGCAATATTCCCACCCAACATGATCCCATGCAATGTAACCTAGCCAGTGTGGAGTCCAATTTCCTTCCCTTTGCCTATGGACTGTCCTGGTGACTGGCCTGATGGGCAACATGTGGCAAAGGTGCTGATGTTCTGGGGATTCTAAACTTAGAATGTGTTCGCCACATGGTTTGTGCTTTCATCTCGGGAGACTCTAGCTTTGAGCATGAGCTGCAAACCTGGTTTACCACCCGCATGCTGCCCATGCCACATGGAGCAACTGTCGGAGACTCTTCAGTTGACAGCCCCAGGTGAGGTCCTAGCTGGAAGTCCATCCATTGCCAGCCATGGGAATGAGCCAGGTTGGCACTGAGCTTAGTGTAGGCTTCAGATAACCACACACCTTTGCCAACATCTGACTGCCACCTCCTGAGTTGCCCAAGTGAGAGCTGCCCAGCGGAGTCTATCCAACCTTCCGAATTTTCAGTGATAACACGTTATTGTTTCAAGCCACTAAATGTTGGGGGGCAATTTGTTACACTCAAACAAACAGTTATACAGGCAATCAATTTAATTTGTCATATAAGACAAGACTAGACAGGTGCGACATTGGTGATCACAGTTCTGGCACGTAAGCGAGGGGCATCATCACCAGGAAGAGATATCCAGGATAGGTCTGCCTGTTGAGAATCTGGTTCAAATGAAGGCAGGCTGGTGACGTTGGGAATGTGTGTCCATCATGCGCAAATGCTTGGCTGCTGGTGTGCAGTCTGACAGCATCGTTGCCAGTCTGTGGCACTGATGGGATGGCTTTGAACCTAGGCGTGCAAACACTGCTCATTTCAGCTGGTTGGTTTTGGCCAAGCATTGTAGTAGTTGAGATTGGATAAGCATCGCTTGCATGGTTTTATGTAAGCCTTGATAAAGATGCCAAAGAAGGCAGAGCTTGTGATATCCCACAGGAGATGCTGCTTCTGATGGGCTCTCTTTGTGTACGACTATTCTGCCAGCTATGAATCCATCAATTTGTACTTGTCCTGGCCCACAGTTCTCCATCTGGTCCGTCATCCCCATCAAGTGCTTCTCTGTACTCCAGATGCAACCTAGTCTAGAGAGCTAGGGGATTTGTTTTTTCAAGAAGCAGAGGGATTGGGTTTAGCGAGGTTTGATCCTCCTCTGTTCATGAGTCTCCGGATCTGCTTTCTCTGCGCAGAAATACACTCCAGTCCAACCCCCACCATGGCTGCTTGCCCCATAGTCATCCCCTGACATTCCCGAAGATGCTTTTATTTAACGACCTATGTTATATTAGTGCATAAAGGGGGAAATCAGTCTTTAGATGTTGACTAATAACCAACATATGTTCAAGTGGTGCTTTCTGTCATCTGTCCGGCCTGTATGGCCAAGCTGCAATACCATCTATCCCATTACTCAAAAATGTTTTCTTAGCATATATGAACTATATTTAACAATAGGCTTCATTTTCATTATCTGTTCTCACATATATACAGTTTATTTTGATCATATTCAGCCCATTATCCTTCCAGGCTTATTTTTTTTCATTTCTTTCCTTTTCACAATTAATTCCCCTTCTGATTTTCTGTTTTGTTGTTGTTTTGTTTGTTTTTCTGTAATGAAGCAATGAGTTTAAGTAAGGTCACTTTCAGGAGCACAGGGAACTTGTCAGTGGGTACACCACTGAAGAAAATATCTTTCTCCCAGCAACCTATCCCATGTCTTCTTCCCTGAATTGTATGGAGGAAGGACAGCCCCTCTGCAGGGCTGCTCAGAATGTAATGGATGATTCTCTCTGTGTCCTTCATCTGCCTTCTCTGGTTATAGATAAATAACTCCCATTTCTTACACGTCTCTTCACCATGCCTGGTTTTCAAAGTCCTCATCCGTTTTATTTCATTCACTATAAGTGATGTTAAAGCCCCTTGGAAACATAAAGGTTGTCTAAATAATAAATCATCATTTTTGGCAAATGATACTGAGGCATTTAGAGAGATAAAATTAATCACTCCCCCCCCCTATAGCTATATAGCAGCTTTCCCTCTGAGAGTACAAAGTAGCTCACAGAGCACAGGGTTAGTTTTCTCCCCATTCCTGGAGGGAGAAGCTGGGGTCGTTCATTTGTGTAACAGGTACAGAAAGGCCATGAGGTATAAGTGACTTCCTTTTCACTTCCCTTTCTGCAAGCATAGCTAGTCTCTGGTGTGAAAGTCTTTAGTTTCCACTCTGCTGGTGCTGGACCCATAAGTGCCCCACCTCTTTTCCACCTGGAGAGCACATTGCAGTGGGTCCCCCGGGCAGGATTCTATGTGCTGTCCAGCCCTGTGTAGGCCCTGGGCTAGAAAATCTGGACCACACTTTCCTTGGTGTGAATTCTCTGCTCGGGATAGTGCAATTTCCCACTGCATCCAATACCCCGCAGCAGATCCTCCCAGGACTGAAGGAGCCTGAACTTCCATAGAAATCTCACATACATTAGATAGGTGAGGAAGCGGAGGTCGTGAACGATATGTGGCTTCATAAGGCTCACAAAGCTGTTATGAGGGTAAGCTAGGAGCTGAGGCTATGTTATTGGGGTGCTTTCTCGTCTCGTACCTGAGCTGCCCGTTATCATTATATTGGTTTTGAGTGATGATAAACAAAACTTACACACATGTGTGAACACACACACACACACACACACGTGGTCTTGGACCATGTAGCTGGAGTAGAGTGTAATGCTGACTCCATACATACCTGGCATCAGGACGTTGCTAGGTTCGGTTCCTTGGACTTGATAGCATCTTGCTTCCTTTGCTTCGCCAGGGTCTTTGATCTGATTACATCAGAAACAAGGATGTTCACTTTCTGGTAGGCTCCAGAAGTCCTGGAGGTCATCTGATTGATCCTTAACTCCCTTGAGCTCATAACTATGTTCATAACTGGGTTCACTGATTGGCCTAGACTTCTTCTCCCTGGGGAGAAGATTGGGCGTCTCTAAAGACAGAGACTGAGAGTGGAAAAGGGGGAAGGACATATGAGAGACAGACCACAAGGACAGTTAGGCTGAATGGGTTCTGGGTGACAGAAAGCAACCATTTTCACAGCCCTTCATACTCTGGCTGGCATCCTCTCTTACGCTGACTGCCCTTCTGATGGGTAGACTTCTGTCCCCGTGTCTCTCTGCATGCCTGTCTTTCCCCTATGCTTGTTGCTCACTGTCAATCTGAATCCTCTCTTGTACCTTCTGTTCCCCATTCAAAACCCAGGGGACTGAGAAGAAAGCCTTTCTTCCTCAAGACCCCATGGAATGGGTTCCTGCTTTCCCTGCTCCAGTTCCCCCATTGAGAAAAGGCATCTGTTTGGCACACATGACAGCTTCCAGGAAAAGAGCTTATGTTCACATTGGAACAGACGTGGCAATCACATTTTGCAGGCATGTGGGGATTCTGCTGAAGGGTCAATGAAAATCATGGCAGTAAAGGAGATAAACCGACTGCATATGGGAGGGAACAGAAAAGACCCCAGGGTTGTAACAGATCTGTGATAAGCCAGGCTCTGAATACAATGCCATAATGAGAAGCCTGGCATGATCCTCACAGTTGCCCATGTGGGGATGAGACAAACGGAGCATTTTAGGCTGAGGTGTCCTTTGGTTCTGTTCCTGGCTCTCTAGAACCTTTCTGGACCCTAGTTTCTAGTTTGGGCTGCTGTACTTTAAAACCTGTGTTAATTTCCAGCGTCCAACTCACTTTAGTCATGTTACAGATCTGGACTGAGAAAGCCTAAGAGGCTGACGTGTGTGGCTTGTGGGTTTGTGTAGCTTAGAGGTGTGGCTAGCAACAGACTTGACCCAGCAGCCTGTCCACTATTTCCACTTTGTGGTTGTATGGGAGGCCCAGGTTGGATGGAGAGTTACTCCATGAAAGATGGGGGCGGGCAGGGGTGGGGAGTTGTCTTTGGCCCGAAGGAAGCTGAGGGCTATGGAAGAGAGCTGGAAGTACCTTCTGGAGTATTCAGCACAGCTCTAGACCCACATGGGCACTGAATTGGGATACGGAGGCATTTCCACCTAGGAAGATGCCGCTCACGTTCTCACAGTCGTTCACAGTCAGGGCTGTGTGGAGCCAGGGCTGGCGGGAGCCTCTGCTTGTCCTCTTTGAGGAGTATCTGCTAACCCCATGGTCCCTTCTTCCTGAGAGTGGAAGAACTGCTGTCGAGACACACAATTTCTCAAACCTGATTTGAATCAAAGGAAAACTCTCATATGGAGTGTGCTATTTTTAAGAGATACTAGTTAAGGAATAAAATTCTGTGAAACACACAATTATTTAGCTGTCTTTGTTTAGCAACACTCTCCTAATTAACCGCGGAGAGCATCCATTGAGATGCTGGGCAAGTACGGCCTGTTACAGCTTGTCTGAGAAGGAAAAATATTCATATCCTCACGCAAGATCACGAGCGTCTTTCCTCCAAGGAGAGTCCCTTGGGAGTAGCAGCGCTGGGCTGGGGGCTCTGTGGGTACTGGGGACATGAACGCTTGGGGAAGGCCACCCCTCTCAAATACCTACAAAAAGATGCTTGCTGGTGGACCTCCAGAACCGTAAGAGGGATCCCCTTTCTCAACAATGTCCTTTTTTTTCCTTCTTGGATCTTCATGCTATTATCTTAAAAGATAAACTTCTTAATTTAGAAATAATTTTAGACTTACAAGACTTATAACGAATTACAAAGAGCTGCATTATACCCATTTTAGCAGCTGAATTGGAGCCCCTAAGGAAAGAGCTGGAAGTCCTCACATTAGGAACGTCAGCCTGTGGCCCTATTTAGAAATAGAGTCCTTGCGAGTGTAATTGGTCAAGTGGAGATGAGGTCATATCATAATAGGGTGGGCCTTAAGAACCAAAATGACTGGTGTTCTTGTGAAAAAGGGACACCTAGGCATAGGCATCTGCTCCAGGAGACTAGTATGTGGGCATGAAAGCAGAGATCTGAGTAATATGTCAGTCTGCCAGGATACACCAGGGATTGCCAAAAACCCACCAGAAACAAGGAGAGTGAGCCCTGGAGCAGACTGTTAACCAGCCTCAGAGGAAACCCATGGTCCCAACACCACGATTTTGGACTGTGCATCCTGAACATGGATACAATACTATTGCAGGTTCATGTCTGGACTAGACAACTTCGCATCTTTGCTAATTTACCTACTATTCCTCTTTATTATAAAGGAGCATTTCTCCCAATCTTTTTCCTCTTTAAAAAATATTTCTAAAGGGATTATTTATTTATTTATTTATTTATGTGTTTATTTATTTACTTTGGGGACAGGGAGTCAAGTATTCCATGCTGGCCTTGAACTCAATATGTAGTCAAGGTTGACCTTGAACTTTCATTCCTCCTGTTTCTACCTTGTCAGGGCTGGATGATGGGTATGGACCAAGGTACTCAGTTTATGCTGGGCTGGGTATTGAACCCTGGGTCTTTGTGCATCCTAGGCGAGTATTCTACCAACTTTGGTACACCCCTAGCCTCAAATTTAAATGTTTACCAACATAAGTGCACATTGTCCTGAGGATAGAGGGACAGTGTTGTGGAAGGCTTTGAGAGAGTTTAGCCTGTTTGAAGTGAGGTGGGAGTCAGGGCCCAGGGAAGTGGTGGGTGGGCTAAGAGCAGCAATAAAGGTAGCCTGTCGGAAGCCACTAGAACACACACACTCCTTTCTGGTTAGATGCCTTAATGTTCCTTCCTCAAAGAAGAAATGTGTAAGAAAACATTCTGAGAGGTTTTGGCATCCTTAGGACCTCTTCCTCACCTGACTTTGGGGCCCCTGACACGTCCCTTCCCTCTGAGCAGTTATCTGGTGGGCCACAGGACTCTGAAGGGTCTTTTCCACTAAGCAGCTGAGCTCTTCCTTGGGTTGCCTTCTTCTCATAAAGAACAAGGTGTCCTGGTTAGGACAAATGCTGTAGACCAGGTGAAGACAGGGTAGACCTCCAGAGGAGTCAGGTGGGGGAAGGCAGTGAGTCCTTCAAAAGAATGGGTTCTCATTCATTTTCACTGCCTCTTCTTTCCTCTCCCTCGAAGCAGACAGTAGTTTTTTTTTTTTTTTTTTTTTTTTGTCTTTGTTTGTCTTTTTATACCAGTATCAACTCAAGATTGCCTCAGTGGTGTAGTTAGAATCCACTATCTTTCCAAGGGACACGGCTCCTGGACTCTGAGAACATTTGCAGGGGTTCTTCAAATCTTCCCAAGAGATGACTAGGCTGACTGGACCCTGGTCCCTGGACTCCTTGACCCCATAGCTGCGTGGACTTGGAGTTTATACTTCCCACCCTTTCTCATCCACCACTTTCTCTAGCTTCCTTTCCCCAAGCTCACAAACTTGCTCAAATTCTTGGTCCTCTGTTTGACTGAAAGAAAATGAGCATCAAAAGCTTGCTTTCACCTTGGACAGGCCTCTGATGCCTCTGCCCTCATGAAAACCCTCAGCACCAGTTCCCACCAGCTGCCAGGACTTCGATGAAGGCTTTTGACATTGCACTGGCTCCTGATCCTCTTGTTTTCCTAAGTGAGAGATTTTGTGGGGCTATTAATCTGAAAACATATTAATTGAGGTTTTTAGAAATCATCTGAACTTTCTAATATCTTATGAAAGCAGCATTGATAAGAGTCATGGTCAGGTAGAGTTGTCAGATATAAGATGGGACTCCCAATTTAACCTGAATTGCAGAGAAGAAGCAATTCTTAAGTATGTCCAAAATACTGTGTGGGGTATGCACTGACAAATTGCGTGCAAGGCTCAACACACACTTATACTACAAATATTACATATTGTCTAGCAGGAATTCAAGTGTAACTGTCATATTTGTTGCTGTGGTGAACCTTATGACCCAATAGTGATGTGCAAGAGAGGACTGAGTTTGTTGCAGAGACAGCCATCAGAGCTGGACCAGGACAGTGATGGGGCCAAAGCTAGGCTGGGGGGCAGAATTAAGAAGAAAGCTGCCACAGACCTTGAAACAGTGCAGTGCCGAAGCCTTCATCTCTCATCAAGACACTCCACTGAGACTTGCTCAGAAGGGGCCCTCCTCTGTGCTCCAGCTTCAGACACCTGAGAATCACGGCTGAGGTTTGCTGCTTAGCCACACAGCGACTGCGGTATTACATTGCATGCATGGCTAGCCTACTCCCCAGCCCGGTAGCTTGAACCCCAGCCTTATGGTTCATCCTTAGCTGAATCATGAGCTATCTTGGGTCTCATGGGACTCTCACCCTTGCCCCCACAAGTGAGCACAGAGGCAAATCCAACTGATCTCCCCTTTCTTGAACTTCTAGGGCTCGTACATTGACCTGTGACCCTCAGGCCCTCCAGTTCAACGTGAAATCCTTCCTATAAGAGAACACATTATACGAACTGACAGTGATGTCATTGTGACAGTGACTTAGGTGAGCTGTGTTTCCAATAGCCTAGGAAGAACTTGGAACACATTTTTTCCCCATGGAAACAGTGCACTAAAGGATGGTTAGATTTTTACAGCATGATTGGTTCGGGGTAGTAAACTTTCATTGAACACCTAATATGTTCGAAGATTGTGCTGGGACTGAGAGATGCATAGAGCACTATTTCAGGCTAAATCAAGTTCATTCTCATGGGAGCGGTAGACAGAAAAGGGATGGTTGGACAGTGACCACTTGGTGTAAAGGATGATAGGACAGAAGGGGACACAATGCTGCGGGTTCAGCTAAGGGACCCGACTAGCATCTCTACAGCAGCTGCATAACAGCTGGGTGCTAAAGTAAGAGGAGAGATTTACCAAGAGAAAAGGAAGCAGTGATTCTCAGCCTTCCTAATGCTGCTACCCGTTAATACAATACCTTATGTTCCTAACGCTGTGACTTTTATACAATACCTTATGTTGTGGTGACCCCACCCCACCCCATAAAATTATTTCCATTGCTACTTACTAACGGTAACTTTGCTACTGTTATGGGTCAGAATGTAAATATTTGTGTTTTCTGATGGTCTTAAGTGACCCCTGTGAAAAGGTCATTTGACTCCCAACAGGGTTTTGACCCACAGGTTGAGAAACATTGGTCTAGAACCTAGGATGCCCATTCAGCAAAGGCATGGAAGGTTGGCCCTTGATAAATGTGTTGAACTTCTGGTGACTGTTCTTTTTCTAAAGTGTGTTGTGCTCTAAAGGGTGTGGGGGCTGGGGGGTCAGGTAGCGGAAAGTATTGTAAGAAGTGTGGGGCTCTTTTAGCAGGTGTCTGCTGAAGAAAACATTGTTATGGTGCTAGGGAGATGGCTCAGTGGCTAAAGTTCCTGTCCCAGAAGCAGGAAGACTGGTATTTAGATCCTCAGAACACATGTACAATCCGGGTGTGGTAGTGTGGTAGTGTATATCTGTAACCCCAGTGCTGGGGAGGGAGAGACGGGTAGATTCTTGAAGTTCATTGGCAAGCCAGCCTAGGTGAATTAGTGAGCTTCAGGCTTAGTGGGAATCCCTGTTTCAAAAGACAAAGCTGAATGAGGAGGCAGAGGCAGTTGGATTGATGTGAATTCGAGGCCAGCCTGGTGTATAATTGAGTCCAAGACAGTCACAGCGCTATAGAGAAACCCTGTCTCAAAAAAACAAAAAACAAAACAAGACAAAACAAAACAAAGCAAAAAAACAAAAGAAACCCCAAAGAAACAACCACAACAACAAAAAGATGGAGAGTGATTGAGGAAAGACGCTCGATATTGACATCTGGCCTTCATACACACACACACACACACACACACACACACACACACGAACACATATGCATGTGTTCCTGAATATATAGTGTACATGCACATATAACAGATACCATCACCACCACCACCACCACCACCACCACCATCACCACCATCACCACCACCACCACCACCACCCCCACCATCAACAACAACAACAATAAGAAAGCTTCATTGGCCCTTTATGAGTGATGACCAGAAGGCTGCTATCTCAGGCTGTTTCTTGCTACTTTATAAAGATAACTGAGGTTGGGAAATTTACAAAGCATTTCATATAGCTCACAGTTTTGGAGGTCTGAGAGTATGACCTTGGTACAAGTTTTGCTCTTGGTTGATAATCTCATTGGAGAAGCACAGTGCGAACATCATTAATTGCTTGATGGGGGAGGGGCAGACTCTTATGGCCTGATTGCTCTCTACAGTTTTCACCACCTCTCAGAGCTATTACTTCAGAGCTATTACATTTTTAACACGAGTTTTGACAGAGACCAACTAAGTCCACAGCTTAGCAGTTACCGAGATGAGGAAGGAGGCTGAGTGAAAGGCTTTTGGGAAAAGAGGCAGAGGATGGACAAGAAGACCTGGACTAGACGGCTCATTAAACACCCTAGAGTGCAAGGCCAACTGGCAACAGGGCTAAGACACATCTCAAATGCCTAAAATAGAGCTTGGTAACTAGCGAGAAATTGTTTGCTGCATAAGATGGCAGATAGAGGGGTGGACTTGAGTCTTGTGGGATAGAATGCATATTTGGTTTTTTCTTTCAGTCTGTCTTCTGGAAGCAAAGAGTGCCACCCCTCACCCCCTTGTCATAGAAAACAAACTCTTGACTCTCAGTGGCCTTTGGAATGTGACTGTTGGTTGTTTGGACCCATTGGTTGTTTGTCATCCCTGGGGGTCCCTCCCAGGTCTTCTCTGATAGGTACCTCATGTCAGCTAGCTCAACTTATTCTTGCTTGGTTCTTTGCAAAGACAGGATGGCACTTTGTCTTTTGCTGGCATTTAGAACACATCACCTAATACATGCTTTTCAGGAGTGACCCTGTGAGCCTTGTCACTACAGAAGCACCAGGTAGTCATCTCGGACCTCAGTTGTGATATGTAAGTTGGAGACACTCAAGCACAGGTCTCCTGGCCATCAGAGCATCACTGGATGCTCCTAGTGGAGGCGCATGCACAACTATCCTATCAAATCTGTGATTAATAGACATAATCTCCACCAGAGCATTAATTTCAGGCATAATCAAAGTGTGCTGAATTATTTCAGTGTCAGACCTTGACAGAGAAGTCAGCCTGGGATTAGCATTTTGATTTAAAGTTCAACGGGTGGTATTTATCTTTATTTCTGTCACATACGAGTGATTGACTGTCTGTCCTGGAAAATAAAAACAAATGCTACTTCCCTAGTGAAGTGAACAAGGGGTAATTTAGAGGCATGCTATCACGGTTGGCCGCCCTGTGGTACCATGGGTTGGCAGCCTCTCTTTCTTGGCTTCCACGGAGTTTCTAGGATTTAGACTCCCAGTGCTGTCAGGAGCCAGGTGGGAGAAGCAGCGTTAACACTGGAGCAGGTGTGCCATTCCTGATGGAGCGCCTAAGTTGAGCGGTGGCCTGGGGTGAGGGTGGCTGCCCTGCAGAATTGGAAATGGTAGATACTCTAGAGAGGCGAGGTCCATTCTAGTGCAAGTGGGGTCAAAACTTGGGAGAGTCTATCCATTCCTCAGTGGGATGCACTGAGTGGTAGTATATGCTGGACTCCAGCCTGCATAATAGCCAATGTTTAGCCCTATAGAAGGTTTGGAATGGAGTCACACCCTAATACCTGAGTGACATGGCCTCTATTGGTACTCACATTCCCATCAGTCACCCTGCTAGTGTCTTTACCTGCACCGTCTGCAGTCATGACCACAAACCCACTCACCAGTCTTCAGATTAAGACCCTGAAGCACAGAGAGGCCAGATAAAATGCCTAAGGTCAGTGGAAATGGCAGGAACCAAGGTGCTACCCACATCAACCATGCATCAAATCCCGTGTTTGTTTTGCTCCAGTACCTGACTCATTAAACCAGGTGGGACAGGTATAAGTTGGGGTGAGGTAACTGACCTTGGAGGTGCCTCTGTGAAGGTAAGGGCCTGTCTAATGAAGGAAGGAGGGAAGTGAGGGGAAACAAGAAATGGAAATCAAGATGCCCTGAGTTCCCCAGAGCCCCACAACGTTACTCTTACACCAGAACTCGGAGTCACCCATTTCTCTTCCTTCTGCATTCTTTTGGCTACAAGTTGGAGGCTCTGGTCATGATTGCTGTTTTGGTCCAATCACAGACATGATACGAGCTCTACCAATAGGCAGCAAGGCTCTTCATAATGAGTTTTGTTGTTGTTGTTTGTAAAAGAATGTTTCAGCCAGCAGCTTGAACCTTCTGTGGACACTTGGTTTGAGGATAGATGTCAATAAAGGACATCTGGACATAGGAAGGGTTGGGCCTTCATTTTGGAGAGCTGTCCCTGGTACCTGTTGGGCACAGGCTTCCAGTTCCCTGTGGTCCAGGAGATGCACTGAACAGATGTCTAAGACACACTTAGAATCCTTTACACTTAAGTGGATTCGACACAACAGTGGATGAAAGGTATGATTGAAGCAACCATTATGCTCAGCTTTCTCAATTAAAAAGTAAATTTTAATAATGGTTTTTATCACTCTGCTTTTTATAAATCAGGTACGCATTGGGTTTTAAAAGGTGCATTTAAAGAATTACCTCATTTATCTTGTTTTAATTTCACATCTTAAAAAATAACAACCCTTTAGGAACTTGAGTTATTAATACAAATTGAAGTAGATACTTATAAATTAAGAGGTAACCCTCTCTAGTCTAACAGATATGTGATAGATAATTTGGCAGAAGTTTAAAAAGCTATTCTGTTAGGAAAATAAAGTATAACAAAAACAGATATTCGGACGATTTTCAGTGAAACCACATATTTATGTATCACGAGTCTTTATGTTCAAGAGCCTGTACGTGCGCTGATAGTATTTCAGTTATAAATATGACTCAGCTTTAAAAACCAACAAATATAAATCAATATGACTTTAATCAAGATAAGAAAAGTAAGGTCACTCATGGCAGAGACTCATGTTTACCACCTTCTTTAGTTAATTCATTGGCCAGAAACAAAATAGAAGGTCCCCCGCTTTTCCAGCTCTCGGGCGATTAATCTGGAATGACTCTGTCTAGAGAAAGAAGACATTGTTTCTCCACCCACAGAAAAGGCCACTGTCATTAAGGGCCTGGTCGATCATTTTACCACTCTGATAAGTTTGAATAAGTGACTTTAATTGGGTTGGATGATATATTGAAAATTACATGTCAGCAAATACCTGCCACTAATGTGTTCACCCGAAGCTTTGACAAGCAAAACTGAAGCCAAAGAAGGATGATCTAGGCGGTGTGGCTGGTTCTGAGACGTCCCTCCCCTGCAGTGAGCTCAGGGGAGCAGCGCAAATAATGCCTTCTTCACTCAGGTACCCCAGGACCACAAGGACCAGTCCAGGTTCTGGGTTCTCGTCTTTGACTTTTTAGTTCATATTTGGTTAAAAGATAATCAAAGTAGTGATTCTTTTAAAATGGAGTTAATTAGAAACTAATCTCTTTTGGTTTAGATCTATCTATCTCTTTGTTTAGGGCCCTTGTGACATGGTGCATGTAGAGGTCAGAGGATAACCTGTGGGTATCAATTTTCTCCTTCTACCATGTGGGGCCTGGACATCAAACTCAAGTTTTCAGGCTTGGAGGCAAGTGCCTTTACCTGCCGAGCCATCTCTCTAGCCCCAAGAACCCAATGTATTTTGAGATTATACTATAATTACATAATGTCTTTCTTTCCTTTTCATTCTCCAAACCCTCCTGCATATCCCTCCTTTCTCTGTTGTAAGTTCATGACTTCCTTTTCATTAATTGTTATTACATGTGTGTGTGTTCCTATATGGCCTACTCAGTTTGTATAATGTTTCTCATATCTAAATTTCAGGACTTAGCGTCTCTCTCCTTGGCTGTTGCTGCTTTTGATTCATGTGAACACAGAGGTTGTTTATACAAATCCTGGGATGATCATTTGATGGTTCCCACAGACACCAAGGTGCTCTGTGTACTGACCCTGCCTGTCCTCAGAAATGGCAAGGGAGGGACAATGATACCAAGCCGCAGCAGGGGAGGCTGTGGCTGGTGAGATCGGATGCCTGCAGCACTTGATGCTGGCTCAGAGGAGAAAGCCATGTTTACTTTGGGACTTCTTGAGGCTTTGCCGGCTGGCACAGTTTGCTGGGGGAACCAAGTCTCAAAGGGAATTCTAATGTGGCCTCCAGAGACTGAGAACTTAGGCAAGGTGTTTGAGCTATTTGGTGAAATTTTAAACAGTTTCCATTCAAGAAAAATTAAAAAAAAAAAAATAGAGCGAGGAATAGGATATCTCATTCATACGAGTTCTCTTTGTAACATGGATGCTATACCAGCTGCATCCTGTGTCCTTGGCCCTATTTCATGGCTGTATAAAAAGAAGAAAAGGTACTTGGATGAACTTTCAGCCTGGATGGAGGCTGCAGTGTACAGGTCAGGGGAAGGGGATGCTCTTCAAATGCATTTGGCTTCAGGATTTCTTGGGAGGCTTTGTGGGCGGGGGGGGGGGGGTCTTTGATTCTGCCCCACAACTGCCTTTTGCTCCACAGTCTTTCATTTTTTTGGTAGCACAGGCACAGTATATGTCTTCTGAGATGCCGGCATGGGCTCCTCCACACAGAAACCAGAAGCCAGGGTCAGGAAGACACAACAGCAGAAGAGCAAAAGGTTGATGGTGTCCACATTCTTACAGGGTAGCTATAAAGGGGCATTTTAGTCCCTTCCTCTCCCTTAGAGACGGTGAATCTGAAGTCCTGGACAGCATCCTGATCCAGCTAGAGTCTCCTGTTGTGTCAGAAGCAGGATCAAGAGGCAGCCCTGGCTTCCCAATTGCTTGCCCTTCCCAAGCTGTTGGCTCTTGGAGGCATCTCCCAGATTTCTTCTCTGTGTCCTCTAAGCAGTTCCATACCAAAGTTTGGCTGGCCTGCTGGTGATTCAGTTCTTCTTGGTATCTGTCATCTGTGATGCACACATTTAGGCCCTCAGCCCTTTCACACTGTGTCCCGGAGTCACGGCGAGTAATTGCTCAGCACCGTCCTCTAGAAGATCCTTCACTTAGCAGAACTGTAAAATCAATCACACGGAGCCTTTCTTACTCTCTGAAAATTAATATCTGGAAAATTCATGGTTGTGGCTGGATCTAAGACAAATCATGCCTCCCAGTTGGATGATGAGCCCAAAGCAGCCACGGCCATGTGGAGGCAGCTTAATGACAGACGCATGGAAAGAGCAAGCTGGCTCCTCCATATGAAACATTTGAGCTAGAAACAAAGGTGTACTTTCTATTCCTAGGAAAATTCAAATACAGTCATCAGGAACAAAACATGTATGGGTGGGCCAGGATGTGCCAAAGTACATGATTTCTTTTCTACTATAGGTTGATATATATATATATATATATATATATAAAAGTTGAGTAGAAGAACACTAATTTTTTTTTGTAGTGCCTAGCTTGTGCTAAGATTGTGCATTAAGTCTTTTATAAGTGCTATTTCATTTGACTCTCAGTTTACAACCACACAGTGTCATTCCTATTTGCAGATGCAGGGAGGCTAATAGGCCAGCCTGAAGCTAGGATGTGAAAATAACTCAAATCTCTTGTCACACTGCTTCCTGTTTCTGGTCATGGTACCAGCGCTCTGCAAACACATCCCTGGCGTCACCATGCTTGCCATTGGATAGTGCCTACCTCTGCAAAGCTCATAGAATGCAATCCGAGCATCACCTGGTTGTCTAGCTGGTTCCTTTGTTGTCCTTGACTCTCTCTCTCTCTCTGGCTATGTTACTGGTAGGAAGAGTGAGTCTTGGGTAAAAAGCACAGGGGGTGGGCCAGCTGTCTGGGTCAGAAGGTCTGTTGGTAGCTACCGCTGCCCTTGGGCATCCAGAAGACCCCACTGTGCCAGGATTCATCGTAAGGCCCAGGGCATCCAAGCTGGTCACCACCTTTCACCAGGCTGCTTCTGAGGAGGAAGAGAGAATGGCAGTGTCCTGGAAGAGGGCCTGGCACAGGACAGAGCTGGGAAGCAATGGGGAACAGAACTCAGAGCCATACCTACTGACTATGTTCCAAGTCCCTCTCCCAGACACTCTCCTCCAAAAGGAGTCCAACTCCACAGATGGTAGGTCTTGTTGGGTGTGTAGGGAGAGTGGAAACCACTTAATGCGATTCCGGTGTAAGCCTTGGGATGTAACAAGTTACTGGGTCAGTATAAACAGGATGGACAAGGACTGGGCGTTCTGGGGCATCCCCCTATCCGGTGCTGGGGCAGAACGCAGGTGGCACTTTGTTGTGGGACTACACCCTTTCCTACCTCTTTGTAAGGCATCTTTTTCTCCACGTGCTACCACTGGCACCCCCGTTAGCATCTGATTGCTGTCCTTTGATCTGCCCAGGAAGCACATGCCACTGAAGTGTAAGCATCAGGCCTCACCTGTCTTCTCATGGGGCCCTGCACAGTGTTGCCTGTAGCAGGCTGTGTCAACATTTGTGGTTGGTCCAAACCAGGGTGTCACAGACCCACTTAGCTACATGGGCACTGCCTAATGTTGTGGGGTTTTTCCTTCATAAAAACCCTCAGTGTTTAAATATTGACAAAACTTGTGATTATTTTTCTTTTTACCTCTGTGTACTGGCCAGATAAAATGCTGCAGTAAGCACTTGAAGTGAAAGCATCATGAACAGTTTGTGCATGCCCTAATCTTCCAGAAGTTTCTCAGTGCGGCTGAGGAGACGGCTCTGTTGGTAAAGTGTTTTCTGAGGACCTGAGTTTGATGTCCGGCACGCATGTAAAAAGTCTGGGTGTGGTGATGCACCCTTATAATCTTAGTGCTGAGAAGGCAGACAGGTGAGGATCCACTGGCCAGCCAGCCTAACCTGCTCGTGGAGCCTCAGGCCAGTGAGAGAACTTGTTTTGAGGTAAAGACTGGTGGCTTTTTAGAAAGGATACTTGAAGTTGAAGCTTGAAGCTACATGAAGCCAAAGGATATTTTGGCATTCATGACCAGCTAGACACACATGTGCACCTGCATACTTATGTACATGCACACACACACACACACACACACACACACAAACACGCACATACACATGCCCTGGCACGCACACTCATGCACACACCTGTGCACACGCATGCACACATAATATCAATAGTCTCTGTTCACCCCTAGTTAAGGTCCCTAGGCCTTAGCAACAGAGCCGCTGACTTTCCAGGGGGTGGGTGAAATAAGAGCACCCACTTCATAGGAAGGAAAATTTTATGAAGTTGTTTGAGTCCAAACCATAACAATACCAATAAAATGTATTTTATGAAGTTGGTGAGGACGCTGCAATCTGGGTGCCGATTTACAGTGTGAGGCAGTGGTGCATGCCATAAATGCAAGGTCTCTGGCTGCTGCTTGGCCTGTCCTTCAGTGACAGATGTGACAGCCCTTCCCTTTAAGGGTCCCTGTGCAGCTTGCAGCATAGGGTAAGATTTAGTGGCCCTGGCTGGGAATTGCCGATGGCTCACTTCCAGAATGGCTTGCTAGTCTCCTGGCAATCAGCTACCCATTGTTTCTCATTCTCTCTGACACAAATGCTCATTTTTTTTTTTTTTTTTGAGACAGGGTCTCCATTTGTAGTTCAGGCTGGCCTTGAACTCACCATCCTCATGCCTTTTCCTCTCAGGTGCAGGGATTGCAGTCAGACCCGTGCCCCCACTTCGCCACTAATACACACCATCTTAAGAACGGTAGCTCTTGCACCTAGAGGCACTGTCCCGTCTTGTGGCTCCTTTGAAACTCCTTCAATATGGACTCCTCCCAGAGCCTGGCACTCTCTAAATGCTTCCTTTTTCTGGCTTCATTTCCCTGCACCCCATACCTTTAAGAAGCCTGTGCTGACTGTGTCGCTGTGTGGCTAGCAGCTTGCATCCCTACCTGTTGGGACTTTTTATGGTTTCTAGGAGGGCTCTGATGTGGGCAATTAGAGTGTCCAAGACATTTTCACAGATGCTCTGCCTGCCCAGCTATAGAAGAACAGGGCTACTGGGTACCAAGAGGCTGTTCCACCTGCCTGACGTTTGTCCCCAAGGCATGCCACAGCAGGCAGAGGGTGCTGAGATCGGTCGTCACCAAGCAGCACTGAGTGTAGGTAATTTTTCTCCTAGGGTACCTTCCTGGCTCTGGGACAGCAAAATGGCAGATCCTGACAGGAGGTAGGGGTGGGCTCAAACTTCAAAGGTCCTCGGCTTATTTTCTCCTTTTGTTGATGTCACCTCCGGCTCTAAAGTGGGCACCCTTATTCCTCAAACTTCTAGTTGATGTTGTGACTGGGGTAGGGGTTTAGAATCCACCTGTAGTTTGGGAACCTTTCTTTGCACTCTTCTTCACTCTTTGTGCTCAAGCTTAAGTTAGGGGGCTTGCCATGCAGGCACATGAGAGTAGCTGGTATTGTGAGGGTTGATTTCAATCATATTTCTCTATCTCGGAGTTCTCTGCAACTTATGGCTTTCCTTGTTGCTTTACACCTGCATGAGCTCATCCACTGGGACCTTGAGATCTGCACAGAAGATAAGACATCTTTGTGGATGTCAGTCACTACACGGCATCGCAGTTGTGCTGTGATCTGACTGTTGGTGGTCTACCTGAGTAGACCTCCAAAAGAGATGACATTAGCAGGTGGGACTTTGGTAGATGACTTGATTATGGGGGCAGAGACTTGTAAATGAGACTTCAGAGAGCTTCCTTTCCTTGGTGTCTCACTACACCATGTCAGGATGTAGTGAGAAGGCCCCATCTAAGACACAGAAAGCAGGTGCTCACCAGACTCTGTGTTGGAACCTTGATCTTGGACTTCTACACTTCAGAACAATGGGGGTGGGGTGGGTGTTATTCCTGAGTCCAGTTCTGTCACCTGCGTGCCCTGTCACTCTCTTTGATTAGACAAATGGTGGTCCTACCCTCTCATCTCAGTTTTCCATGAACTTCTTTATTCACCTCTGGCTGACTTTTCCAACCCTAAGTCCAGGTCCTCACCTCTCACCCCTGCTTTTCCTCAGGTTTGCCTTCCCTGTGTCTACACCTTCAGCTGACTCTTTCTCTCTGCTTGGAGTGCCTTTCTCTCCATCTCTATTTCTTAACATATGTTTCATGGCCTGGTGAAAATGGCTTCTGTTCTATGAGGTATACTTGGACCCCTCTCCTGTGTTCTAGGCCATAAATTCACCAACGCAGTGTCCTTATTTTATTTTTAAGCCTTTCAATGCCCTTAAGAGAAAAATGTTAATTCTCCCTATATTTGCCATTTCTTTTTGTGCTTGCTAGTTTCCTTCTGGTGCTATTTATCTTCATCCTAAATGCCATTTTTCAGTATTTTTATATGGTAAGCAAGCTTATTAGCAATAGAGATTCTTGGTCCTGGAACATCTTTATTTTGTCCATATTCTTTTTGTAAAATACTTTGCTCTATGTAGAATTCTTGGCTGAGATGTATTTCTTTTATGCTTTGAATACCATTCTGTTGCCTTTGGCTCTCCCTTGCTTCAGAAGTCAGGTGTTCACCACATCCATGCTCTTCTGTGTATGTTGATTGTTTTTCGCCTCATTCACGCACTCTACCTTGGTGGGCGCAGGTGCGACTCTTCTCATGTTTATCTCACTGTGTTTGTGGAGATTCTATGTTTATCTCTCCAATTCTAAGTGCATATAGGTTGTTGTTTCCCATTACATTTGAACTTTGATTTTTCTTTTTCAAGTTTTTTTTTTGGGGGTGTCTCTTTTCCTCCCTGGTTTAATAGTTCTTGTCACACTTATAGGAATCTGTTTCATATCAGCTTCTGGAGTTCTGGGTTTCTTTTTTGTTGTTGTTGTTGTTGTTTGTTTGTTTTGTTGTTGTTGTTGTTTGTTTTTTTTTTTGTTGTTGTTGTTTTTTGTTTTTTATTAACTCCCTGTTCTTCAGACAGAATAATTTCCATTGCTCTGTCTTTAAGTTAGCTGACTTTTCTCCCTTTTCTGTGGCGAGCCATCTGATGAGCTAGCTCCTCCACCAAGCTTTTTATTCCAATTGTTGTATTTCTCAAGTCTAGAGTTTCCACTTTGAATGAAGAGTAACTCCTAGCTCCGTGGAGGAGATCTGTTCGTCCATTGTTGTGTTTTTCTTGATTATATCTACATGGCTTCCTGTAAAATTTACATATATTTACAGTGCTGCTTTGAAGAATGCCCAATCCAGTGGTGAGAGACTCAGAGGCAGTTTCTACTGAGTGCTTTCTTTCTTGAACCTGGGTCATGCTTCCTTGTTTCTTTGGCTGTATATTTTCTGCTGTTGGAAATGAGATACATTATATTTTATAGTGTATCACATCTACAGTCTTCTTTTTTATTTGCGTATATGTTGGTGTGTGTGTGTGTGTGTGTGTATGTGTGTCTGTAGACATATGCACATGTACACATGCAAGTGTGGCGGTGAAATCCAGGAGTTGATCCTGTGTGCCTTCCTCCATCACTCCACCTTAGTCTTTAAAGACAGTATCTCTAACTAAATCCAGTTTTCACCAATTTGTCACGGCTGGCATCCAGCAAGCCCCAGGGATCCTTCTCTAGTGGAGCCTAGAGCTCATGGATTGGCTAAGGTGATGGGCTGGATCCATTGGTCTTTTCCAGTGCTGGGGTTACAGATGTATGCTGCCGCCACATCTGGCTTCAGACTCAGGTCCTTATGTGTGTGCAGTGAGCATTAGCTTACTGAACCACCTCCCCCACCGCAAGAGGTTCTTATGTTCCTATCCCCAGAGGATTTTGCTGCTTGTTTGTGTAGTAACTCACCTGGGCTAATTAGTGATATACAGTTGTCCAGCGGTTGTGGGAACTGATGGTTTCATCTTTGTTTTTACGTTCAATTCTTTGTATTATCATGAGTGTTTGTTAGAATGCCAGCATGTTAACCTAACTCATGAAGGAAAAAGGGTTTTTGTTTGTCTGTTTGTTTGGCTTACAGTTTTGGAGATCTCAGCCCATGATTGGTATAGGCCTGGAACATGGAGTAGTGTACTATGGTAGGAGTGTGTGATACAACAAAAACGCTCACCCCATGGCTGGGATTGACAGAGATAGAAAGGAAGGAGGTGACATCCAATTGTCCCCTTCAAAGTCATCTCCTGTGACTGGAGGATCTTCCACTAGGCCATCTTTTAATCGTTCATCACCTCCCCAAAGCACCACGCTGACACGTGGCCCAATGGGGAGGGGCATCCTGTTCATCTCTACAGCCCTTTAAGGTGTAGCCTGGAGGTCTGCCTGTGACAAGACAAATACTTTGTTCATGCTTCTCAGGTCACTTAGCCATCTCACTGGCCCAATGGAGCTTTTTCAGAGGGTGGTAGACGGATGCACATCCAAAGTTCAGGCCTCTTTGGCATCTATTCTGCCTTTGAATTTCCAGCAGGGCCTTGAAGATCTCTTATGAGAAAGTGTAGGTTAAGAGCTATGAGGATGAAGTGAACAACTTGGACCTGTCTGGCCTTTATCTGCTGTGTCTAGCCACAGAGGAGAGGATGCTTGCTCCAACCATGCCACAGTCTACCCTGATGAGATTGCCACACCGACTGATGATTCTGGCACAAGCATGCTTGTCATTCCACACCCAATGCATCACCTTTCACGTCATGGCTCTCGTGGGCTCATGATCTTTGCTCTCCTTTGTATTGGCAGAGCTGGGGGGGTAGGGGTGGTTCAGTCTTAGACAGAAATGCCACGGATGCCCAGTGTTTTCATGCAAAGTCCAGTCTTGGAAAAATACATGTGTCTCAGGTTGTTGGGTGTCTTGGTCTGTGCTCAGGATACTGAGATGTGCTCTGTCCCCTTTGTGCAGATTAATGGTTGTTGATGTTTTAAAAAGAAGGTTGATT
This sequence comes from Acomys russatus, assembly GCF_903995435.1. Lineage (NCBI taxonomy): Eukaryota > Metazoa > Chordata > Mammalia > Rodentia > Muridae > Acomys > Acomys russatus. The sequence goes on along the minus strand of NC_067168.1, from coordinate 28,906,278 downwards.
GTTTGTCTGCCTCCTCCCTCTGTGCTAGCTGTAATCTCTTCCAGATTCCCTGTGGTTTGATGTGACCATCTTTTTCCTGAATGTGGCCCCTGGAGAAATTGTGTTCCTTCCCTAATTACACGGGGAGGAGGTGTGCCCTCTGATTCTGTTGCGGCTTTACCGTTGCATCTTCAATGTGTGGCATCACTCCTGGCATCCTGCTGGTATCCAACAAACATCTTCTGTACTCATGACCTGAAGATGGATAGTGTGAGCCTCCTGAATACTGGATGTTGAGTCCTCCATAGACCTGACTTGTGGGTGCAAACATAGTGTGTTCCCTTTTGTTAAATACCCAAATAAGACTCCTAACATAGCTGTGTGAGTTAAATGGGGTATAGAAATATTCAGAACAATGCCCGAGTATGGAGCAGCCTTTTGTAACTTTTTATTTCATCTCCTCATGTGATGTGTTGTTGACCAAGATAATATGCTTTACGTAATCTGGCCCATCCATCCATCCGTCCATCCATCCATCCGTCCGTCCGTCCGTCCGTCCATCCGTCCATCCATTTGCTAAAGATGGTAAGATAAGTGAGAGAGAGAAACTGTATGCTCTATAGAAATGTGCTTAGTGGGAAAGACACAGCCATAAACAGTAGTTTACAAGGTTAAAGGCAGGATCTATGGCAGGCATGAATGGAGAGGTGCAGGTATGGGAAGGTTGGAGGGTCTGGTAAGCTGGCTTGGAACTCTGACATCTGTGATTCTCTGCTGTAGCCTTTGGGACTCTTTAGTCACGGGTAGGGACAGGGATGGGGGCACATAAGCCAGAGAGCCACTTTCTCACCTCCTGAAGGCTGGGGTTCTTGCTGGAAGCATGTGCAGTTGACCTCAGATGATGACAATCACACATAAGCTCACACTCTCTTCCTAGGAAGCACAGTTTAATTGTTTCCGTCAAGACCTGGGCTGCCTTTTATTCACTGTCTTCCTGGAAGTACTGTCACATGTCACAGTTTTCTCAGTGCAGTCTGGGGGTCCCTTGCAAGGACCTATTTCACAAAGGAAGCACCCCACCCTCTGTTGGGTAACTAAACCTGCACCCTCCATGCTCCACTCCCACCTTGCTGGTGGTGAAGGAATTTGTTTCTAGACCCGAGAGAAAGGGTCTGTCTGTGTGTTTTTTTGTTTGTTTGTTTTTGTTTTTGTTTTTGGCTGTTACCCCTTCTCAGAGGCCAAGAGACAGAAGAGCAAGGGGCAGCCCTAGAGTCTCCTGGTCTTGTTCACCATACACTGGGCTCCCGCTGCGTGTTAAGCAGGAGCAATTTTTCTTTGCAAATACAGACCCATCTCAGAAGTTGAGTGCTCTGTGTTGTGGCTGAACAGAAGCCCATTATGAAGTGGTTCATTGCTTCCCATTGCCATCTGCCAGGGCAGGGCTCCGAGGCCCCATTTGGGAGAACGTTAGCGCAGCCCAGCGGAACCCAGGTTGCCCATCATGCTGCCTTTGCCGTACCTCCCAAGCCCTGCAGTGCTCTCTCTGTGTACATCAACTGGAACATAGCCCTGGTGCTCCTCTGCCAGGCCTGGAAACTTTATGGCTCATATTTACTATTCATTATGGTTTCCAAAGTACATCTTGTGTGACATTGCTTCAGTGGTAAAATGGCTTCTCCTCGTCCTTCTCCACGGAGCTACCACAAAACCTCTTAGCTGGTGTGGTAGAGGGGCTCTTTTTATGAAAGTCGGCGAAGAGAGGGTGAGAGCAGGGGAGCCCCACTCACCTTTGCAGGTGGTGTTTTAGGAAAGGAAGAAGAAGGGACTGAGCAGAGCAAGGGTGGGTGCTGGAGAGTCCTGCCCCGATGACCCCCAGTCAGTTTCCCAGGTTGAAACCGAAGCCTGTGGGTATTTATCCCACAAAGTCACCTGAATGAGGAAAGAGGGTCATGTGATGGGAGCCAAGTCAAAAACAAAAGAATCCATTTATTATCCTGGCAGGAAATTTGTTCTTTGGATTCTGTAGCTGCAGACATAATGATTTCATTTCCTTCGGTGGCGTTGAGATGAATGGCCCTCACCCCTGGGCCTGTGTGCTGGACCACTTCCTCCATTTCCCCAAGTGTGGTCAGCTTCAATGCCAGTTCCTTCCAGTGGGGTCAGAGGGGTGGGCACCGGTTCACACTGACTAACAGAATGTGATCTTCCCTGTGGAGGCTCCAGGATACCTGGATAGGCTCCAGGTTTTAAAGCACACATCATGGAAAAAAACCATCCCACACTGACAGGCTGACACAGGGTCTCTAGGGCTTACAACAGCAGCCGAGAGGCCTGGCTGTGCTTCCTGCTAAGGAAGGAGGCCCTTCCTTGGGACATGAGACCGTGCTAGTGTAGAAGGCAGCTGGTGTTGGGGCTGCCACCAGTCTGTTGGCCTGGTGACTTATCCGGCACCTTTACCTGCCTAAGCTTATTTCCTTAACTCATGAGACTCGCACTAAAGAGCATTAAGCTAAGCTTTCCATAGGAGTAGTGGCAGTCCTATGCCCCGTCTAGACTCCTGGTTATTATTATTTTTTAAATTTAATTTTATTAATTTATTCATATCACATCTCAATGGTTATCCCCTCCCTTGTATCCTCCCATTCCTCCCTCTCTCTCATTTTCCCCTTACTCCTCTCCCCTATGACTGTGACTGAGGGGTACTTCCTCCCCCTGTATATGCTCATAGGGTATCAAGTCTCTTCTTGGTAGCCTGCTATCCTTCCTCTGAGTGCCACCAGGTAACTCCTGGTTATTATAGGGAGGGAAATATATGGTGTCCAGTCAGCCTTAAAATTGTGTGTATACATAACCATGTATATCTGTGTGTATGTGTTCTTATATGTGTGAGGGCATGAGTGTGTGTGGATGCACAAGCATGTATAAATATGTATGTGGAGGCCAGAGGCACCATGGGTGTTGTTCCTCAGCTAATGTCTATCATTTTTGAGTTAAGATCCCTCACTAGCTTGGAACCCACTAAGAGACTAGGCTAGTGACCTCAGGTGTCTGCCTGTCTCCACCTCCCCAGTGCAGACATTCCAAGTGCATGACATCACCCCTGACTTTTTTTTAGATGGGTCCTTGAAATTGAGGTCAGGTCCTCGTGCTGATAAGGCAAGCCCTTTCCTGATGGAGCTATTTTCTCAACTCCATTAGTCCTGTGTAAAGGATGCAAGCCGGTGACAGCGGAGTGCTGGTCTACCCTGAGATGAGCCGTTCATGAAGGAATACAGAAACTAGAGGATCTTAGGACACATCTGTGAGGGCCCTTTCCATGTGGGCCCAGGCTTCCATATTCATTGGACAGACATCCCATATGAGGAGTCAGATTCCATGTTTGAATAAGGATCAAGTTGAATAAGTGTTCCATTAAAAAAAAAGTCAGACCTAGACAGTTTTCTCACTGTGGCTCAAAACATGCATCTGGTGTCCTGCTTGGAGATTGAAGGAGAGATAAACCTGTTTTTTTTTTTTTAGGATCCCAAGTGCGGGATCGGAACGATCTTGTGAGAGAACAGGTGAGGTTAATCCACTAGAAGACCAACCACCTCATGAGGGAGCTTGATTGTTGCCAGCTGAAAAGATCCCATAAACAGACTCTGGGAGGAGATATATAAATGAGCCCAGAAATGGAGGCGGGGCTTTTGGAGACTTGGGATAGTTGTGGCTATTCATCGCTCCACTTCAAGACGCTCCTAGAGAGACCCGCTCAAGGGAAGGCTTCATAGCTCCGGTTCCTGCTGAGGTTCCGGGTTCTGGTTACTCCAGGTTCCAGCAGAAGAAATCCTGCTGATTACACCAGGAGAATTGCTCCTCAGAACTGATATCCTTACAGTTTTATTATTGTGGTCCTTAATCCTCTTTTCTATTGGCTTGGTTAGTTGGGTTATAAGTGACGTATGCTCAGTTAATAAGTTGTTAATAAAATATTTGGATAAGAAAATTGAGCCTACAGGAGATGGTTTCTGGAGGAACAGTGGTTTGGTGTCTGCCCCAAGCCTGGCATGGACCAGGCTTATAATGACCATTTAGTCATGAAGTGCCTTTCCTATTCCAGAGAATTGTGAAGGTGCCTTATGTGGAGGCGTTTTTGTGTTCTCTCCTATGCCTCAGTTTCCCAACTGTGGCTTTTCTACCCCAGCCACTCATTAATAATGGGGAAAGTGAATCTTTTATGCTCAAAGGTATTTTCAGTTAAATGGGATGGAATTAAGCAGGATTAAGTTGACAGAACACAGGAGCATGTGACCGGGGACAGGGTTGTCTGCTTTCAGGGACTTTGGGATCTGGAGGAGGCTCCCAGCAGGGAGGGCGGGAGTCATTCACAAATAGCGAAGTCTTTCTGGAGGCATGGGTGTGTCTTAATGAAGCACCAGTATCTCAGGGAAAAAGAAGTTAAATACCGATAACAGAGCAATTTTAATAAACATTTTACTTTTAATATGTTTATAGTGTTGTTAATTATCTCTCTAAGTGGAGAAAATAGAAATTGTAGCACATTGAACAAAGATTGCTGATTAGGATAATAAAATGGAAATTTTAATCAAGACGGTAACTTTAAGTCAGAGGGAGTTTTCTCCTAGGCTGCTGCAGCCTTCATCTTTATTCAACACCCCGTTCATCATCACCACTCCATTCATTGCAGGCATTGGATTAATATTGACAATTTAAATGAGAAATGACTTCTCTTGCTATTGTGGTGCTGGCAGGATACTGGTGCTACTGAGTCGGGGGAAGCCATTGAGCCAGCAAGCGCGCCCTGCTGTGGTGGGCTCAGATACCCACTCAGAGGGGACTCTGTGACACTTCATACAGTAATGCAGTCTCATGTGTTCTTTGTGTATGTCTGTGTATAGTACACATACATGTTCATGTGTGTGCACACGCACATATGTGCAGGTATGCGTGCATATGTACATACAGTGGCCAGAAGTTGACATCAGATATCTTACTGGATTTTCTTTTCCACCTTACTTTTTGAGACACAGTCTCTCACTGAACTTGAAGCTCACTGGTTTGCCGAGACTGTCTAGCCAGAAAGCTGAAGTGATTCATCTGCCTTTACCTCCCCAGTGCTGGGATTGCAAGAAAACACTGACACATTCAGCTTTTTGTGTATGTGCTGGGGATCCAAACACAGTTACTCACGCTCGCAGAGCAAACACTTAAAGTCATCTTCCTGGCCCTCATGCAAAATGACTTTGGTAGCTAGAAACTGTTTTTTCAATGATGGAAGAGTGTTCAGAATTACAAGCTGCCGTTTCCATGATACAGACTGGTGGCCATGGGCCATCAACAAGGTACTGTGTGGATGCTGACAAAAGTCAGATTCGAGTATGCTATGGAAGCCGTACTTACACACAAGGTGTGGTGTGCGAGTCCCAAGGGAATGGTAGAGACTGCAGCATGCCCAGAGTTTAGAGCAGGCCTCTCAGTGCATCGTGCCCAGGCCCACAGTACCAGTATATATGTGGGTGGCTGAGAGTCTCTGGCCTTAATAAGTGATTCTCAGACAGCAGCCTTAAAACTACCTGGGAGAACTGTTGACAGGGACTGCGGGGCTGTAGCTCTGGGTGGAGCCAAAAGGACAGCATTTTGAATAGATTCCCAGAACCTATTGACATCTGTGTGGATACTACACTGTGAGCAGTGAGGCTTGTGACCAAGGAAGGCTGCTAAGAGCAAGGCAGGGCTTCTGGGGAAGAGACTTCGGGTCCTTCCAGGAAAGAAATCTCACCTTCACAGGAGAAGTGGGTAGGTGGGGCTAGGTGAGAAATAGAACAGTGCCAGGTCATGGGTAGAGAGGCGTTCAGCTTAAGAGTGCTTGGCGAGCAATCTGGAGCCAGGATTTAGATGTGGGGCTCTGGCGCGCTCTCCCTGGGGAGAGTTATTGGCACAGGGAGAGCTGCGGTCAGTCCAGGGAGAATCTTGAGTCAGAGTCATGGCTACAGGGTCTTGGGTCAGAAGTCCTTCGTGCCAGTGGGACACTGGCTCATGTGTGGCTGCCTTCTGAGATTCAGCCCAGCCTGGACCCTGTAAAGACCCCATTCTAGGGCCCAGAGCTCCATCCTTACCGTCAAGATTAACTGCCTGTACTGTTGTTGTCTTTGCTGGGGAGGGGAGGGCTAGGGAGGGAAGCCATGGCAGGGGAAGGTGGGGGGCGGGCGGAGAAGTACATGGATGTGTGTCTTCTAGGTCTGGTACAAGAAGTCTTTATTATGGGAGAAAGGGCCATTGCCTTCCCCTTGTTATTTCTGCTGTGTCTACTTTTGGGGTCACTTCATGGCAGAGCTCTGGGGTCTGGTGTCTGTCCTGGAAAGTTGCGTCCCATGCTTTGAGACTCTAGGGCAAGGCAGGTTTGCAGCCTCCAGCTTGGATCTGCCTCCTCTTTGTTGCGGCTTCGCTCTTCCTTCTTCCTCTTTGGAGCCCCCTTCCCCAATTCTCTGGGGCTCCATGAATATGCTGCTTGGCTTCTTTAAAAGGCCCCTTTCTTCTCTTTGATCATAAAATTGCCGAGGAACAATGGCTGTCATTTAAAACATCAGCGTTAGCCCCCTTTCCCCACCACTCACTGCCATTGTCATCTGTGTTCCACATCAAAACCGCTAGTCTCCTAGCAGGAGCCCAGCCTCAGTTCTTCTCCGCACCTCACTGGGAGCTAGCCTGAGCGCACTGCTGCATGCCCAACCCCTTGGGGGAACTAAAAGTGACCTCCAACTTTGCCCCTGCTGAGATGGCCTCCACCTGTAATTAGAGGCTGAGGAGGCTCAGGGATGGGGCTTGTCTCCACAACTGTGCTCACTGAGCTACTGATAGGGATAGAAGAGTCTGGACAGGAAGTGTCCATCCGGGGCATTTGGTGAGAGGCGAGGGGCCATGGGCCATAGGTGGCTTGGGGAGCCTGCCTTAGAAATCCTGGTGCAGGCGGCAATGTTCCAGTCTTCCTGAACTTCTCCCCTCCCAGCACCCTAGAGATTTTGGGTTCTGTGATTGATGAATGGGGGTAAGTGACAGTGCTGCTCTCATACTGGCTGTGGTTATGGATTCTTTGTCATAACCGACTCTCTAATCATTCCCTGGGAACCGAGTGGCTACTCAGAGGACATGAGGGAGTGCAGATGGGGTCTCCAAAAAAGCAGAGTCAGCTGCAGCAGATCCTCCGCCTGTTGGTCCGGGGCCAGGAGAGCCCTGCTTGCCTTTGGGGCCAGCACCACAGAGGCAGCTGGAAGGGAAACAGCATCACAATGGGAGGATGGGCCTTGGCCACCAGCCTGGACCAGGATCAGCCTTCCCTCTGTTGCCTTCTTCCCTGCTGGGCCGTTGCCTTGTTTCCTTTAGGCTTGAAGACCTGAGAAAGTTTGGGGGAGCAGGGAATGCAGATTCTGGGTGCCTCCAGTGTCTTGCTCCATCAAAAAGGAAAAAAAAAAAAAAAAAAAAAAAAGAAAAGAAAAGAAAAGAAAACAAGGCTTGGGGTCCCCAAGGCCTGTAGACCATATCTGGAGGAGTCAGAGAACAGCAGGGTGGCTGCTTTTTGCTTCTTGTGACACTCCTTGGGGACAAGTGTCCCGGGTGGTTAGGTCTCATTCTGTGCATTTCCTCTGGGGTTTCCTCTTGGGCATTTCCTCCCATGGTCTCAGACTCTTTACTCTGCCCTCCCATCCCTACTCATCTGGCATTTCCTTGTGTGGCTCTGGAGGCTGCCTTTCAGCTTCTTCCCTTCCTGCCCCCCTCCTCTGTCCTTGCGTTCCTCTGCCTGTTCCCTCTTGTAACTCCTCTTTTATATGCAGCGTTCCCCGGGCACTTGAGTTCGCTTGCACGGGAGGCACACGTGTGGCTGTCTTGGCTTCTACATTCCTGCTCCACCTTGTTTTTGTTTTGTTTTTGTTTTTTTTGTTTTGTTTTGTTTTTTTTGCTAGTTTACCATGGGGCGAAGAAGCTTTGAGCACCCTGACTTCTCCCTGTTTAACAAAGAGGAGGGGTTTCTCTTCTTTTCTCCAGGTCTTTAAAAGAAGGTATAAATATAAAATATCATATCCCCTTCGCTACGCATTTACGTTGTCTGGAAATAATAAAAGAAATGGCAAAATCTTGATGGTCTGGAAAACGCACTGGAATGTGTTTACCTTACTGTAGTTCTGCCCATGCTCCGAGCTGCACTGTGGTCATTTGTTAGGCTTTAGCAGCCTGGTGAGTTTCCTTGGACCTTGAGATGAGCCTTGGATCTTTTTTTTTTTTTTTAATTAATTTATTCTTGTTACATCTCACTTATATCTGCATACTAGCCCAAGGGGCATGTCTCATGAAAGCCTTCACTTACCAGGAAACTGGGACAGAGGGGAGGACATCCTATTGGGACTCTAGATGAGAGAAGCTGGGGATTGGGAGAAGAGCAAAGTAGAAGGATCCAGAGGGTCCTAGAAACCTACAAGTAAAACATTATGATAGGCAGATTTGGGCCCAGGGGTCCTGCTCAAACTAAGGCACCAGCCAAGGACAATACAGGCGATAAACATTAAACCCCTACCCAGATCTAGCCAATGGTCAGAACATTCTCCACAGTTAAGTGGAGAGTGGGGTATGTCTTTCACACGTACTCTGGAGCCTTGGATCTTAAAGCATCATTTGCTGCACTTCTGTCTTGAATCTCTGCCCAAAAGTGGATTAGCAGCAGGACCCTAGGGCCACAAAGTCTGTCCAAGTTCAGCTTATGTGTCCCGCCTTCCTCTTGGCTGTCGCTGTGTACTTGACCTACATTTGGGAGTGTATGCCCACGTGTTTTAAGTGGTCACCACAGGAAAGACAGAGCTACTGTGCTTTTCGCTGGCTGATGCTCAATCCCCAGTCTACCTCAATGGTACCCTCTTTTCTACTGCTCTACCTTCTGGCATGGTGCCTTGACCCTCAATCTGTAGCCACAGTGTACCCCGCCACTTCCACCCTGGCAAACTGTGTTCTCACAGATGGCTCTGTTAAATCTGGATGGGGTCCGAAGATGTTATTGGATTTCTGTAGACCTCTTATGCCAAGACCATATGGGGCTGCAGGAGAGGAGGGCAGAGGGTCAGCCATTCCCACCCCTGTCTTATTTGGGATCTTATGCATTGTATTTTGGTGAGTCCATTGTGGTGAGGTGACGAGGCTGTGATGAGGAGTTTTATAGAAGTGTCCAGCTAGGGCAACAACACCAGTCTCACTGGGATGGGACCTGGGGTCCCAAGAGTAACAGCTGGAGAGAATGAAGCCCCATGGCCAAATGCTCTCAGCAATTCCTATTTCCTATTCCAGTCCCCCACTCCTGCTTCCAGGACCCCTCTTCCTCTGGTTTTCACGTGAGGTTTTCCTCCTGGAAGCACTAGAAAGCCTCTTCTTGAGAAGTCCTTTTTGCTCTGAGATGCCGGGGGGCAGATGCCAATGTGTGGACACGTCTGTATATGTGAGGGGGCAGGGAAGGGGGAGAAAAATATTAAAGAGAGAGAAAACCAGGTGGAGTGATAGAAACTAAGAGTTAGGAAGAGAGAGAAACAGAAACACACACACACACAGAGGGGGGAGGGGAGATTGATTCAGGCAGATGCATGCCCAGCCACTCTGATTATTTATTGACATTGCACAAAGAATGCCTGTTCCTATCTTTAGCTAACTGTGGGCCACTGTCATAATGTCACGGGACAAAGAAAAGTGGGGGAAACAAAACTGTGAATGGAGGAGGGTGCTGGGTTAGGACCTAGGACGAAGGTCTCATCCTGCTGTCAGCTGTTCTGAGTTGCTTTAGCATGCTGAGTGTCAGTCACACTCCCCATCTGCACAGTCAGAGGTCAGGTGAGGTTTCTGTCAACACTGAGTGTCTTTGAGTGTCACAGCTGAGGAAGAAGGAAGTAGAACTGGGCTGAGGAGGGAGGGAGAAGAAGAGAGAGGGGAAGGAGGACGCAATGAGGGAAAAAGAGTGAGGAAGAGGGAAGGGGGAGAGAGGGAGAGAGAGAGAGAGAGAGAGAGAGAGAGAGAGAGAGAGAGAGAGAGAGAGAGAGAGAGAGGGAGAGAGAGCAAGAATGAGCCAAAGAATGAAAGAGAAGTTGCTGAATGGTTTTATTGTCAAGTTGATACAAGCTAGAGTATTCTGAGTAACCTCATTTGAGAAAACCACCTCCATTAGAGTGTCCTGTAGGCAAGTCTGTAGTGCATTTACTTGACTGATAACTGATATTTGAGGGCTCGGGTCTCTGTGAGTTAGGTTGTCTTGAGTTGCATAAAAAAGCAAACCGAGAAAACCATGAGGAGTAAACGAGTAAGAAGTGTTCCTGCCATGGCTTCCCTTGGTGGTGCACTAGAAAGCGTAAGCTGAAATAAGCCCTTTCCCTGCCAGGTTGCCCTTTCTCATGGTGTTTATGAGAGCCATAGGAGGCAAACAGAACAAAGAGCAGAAACAGAATAGGAACAAAAACAGAAGTGAGGAAGGAACAGAGAAAAGGGGACAGACACGAATGCCAAAGTTTTCTTGGGGTAGTGCTGGTGTCGGTGTAAGATAAAGGAGGAAAAATAGGAGCCATGCTCCTAGAAGTGATAGTGCTGGTGTTCCAGTCTAAGCTGTGACATCCAGTCCTCCTTGGAATCCCAGTATAAGCTGAGAGAGGAGGTCACAGCGCTTCTGAATCTGTCCAGGGCATGACAAGATGAACCTGGGAAGGGAGGAATTGGCAGACATGTTTTAGTGATATAGTCTACAGACCTTGGTAATGAGTTGACTATGGGAAAGAGAGAGAGAGAGAGTTCAAGGATGGATGGCCTCCGGATTTCTAGCACGTAGGGGTGATGGTGATGTATAGTTCTACTTGATGAGATGACGATGGTTCAAAAGATCACCTTGTGTGATGTCTAATGTTGGTTGTCAACTCGATTGGATCCAGAATTCCCTAAGAGACAAGCGTCCAGAATGCCTGTGGAGGCATGATCTAGCTTAGATTAATTGAGATGGGATGATACGCTATAATTATGGGGGCATTCCATGGGCTAGGGTCTTGGACTGAGTAAAAAGGAGAAAGCAAACTGAGCACTAGCCCTTGGCATTGTCTGCTTCCTGACTGCGGATGCACAGTCTTTAGCTCTCGCTGGATGTGATTATTTCCTCACAATTGGCTGCATCCTAGAACTAGAAGCCCAATAAACCCTTTCTCCTATAAGTTGCTTTTGCCAGCTATTTTGTCACAGAAACAGGAAAGGTAACTAAAGCTCCACGTTTGAGACTTGACTGTGCTGACTCTGAGACACCTATGAACCTTCCAAGTGGCTGCTGGGAAGGAGACTTGCAATATTTGTGTATGGTCTGAAGTCAAGTGGAAAAGCTAGCATAGTACCCCAAAGTATCACGACCCAGTTTCCATACAGGAAAGGCATCGCATCCTGTGCGTTCTCTTCAGCTGAAAGCCAGAGACCATCTATTCCTACGGTCCTCATTATGAAACCACTCTGAGCCTCAGCACCTTTCTTCATTCCAGATAGCTACTGGTAACTGTGAGCCTTGTATGTGATGAGGCTCACATGTTCTTCTCCCACCCTGGTGATTGGCCAGGCCTGCCATTTTTTTTTTTTTTTAATGGTGTTGGCTCTTTCATGAGCCCTGGGACGATGCTAGTGGAGCTATAGAGGGTTTCTAGCTATATGGGTGCCATTGTATGACACGGGTACATAGTGCCTGGAGTGTATGTGGGTGGGCATGTAAGATAAAGAAGTGAGTAGATGAGGCAGTGTCTGCAGTTCTTAGAGGTTTAGGATCTTGCTTAGGGGACTGGTTGAACACAGCTGTGTGAGGAGGGAGGTTCCCTAGAGGTCTTGATGGTCTAACGTCTCTCTGTGGATTAAGTCTGGTACATGGTGAACCTGGACATGTGGTTTCTGGTCCATGAGTAAACCCTTTACACCACTCAGCTCCAGGGTGAGATGCTCTCACCCCATGCTGAGGAGCTTCAGAAGAGCAGTCCCACAATGCCCCTAGTGTTGTTGACTGTGAGGGTGTAGCTGGCAGTGTTCACTGCGTTACACAGCAAGGGGAGGCGTGGCATTAGGTTTTGATCTTTGGGACAGCTAGGCTTCTCTGAGCAATCGTTCTGCTTATGTCTTGTGCTCCCCGTGACCCATGCAACTGATCAGATTTTCTTTATCTATTGACTGCTTGAAAGTCGAGCTCCAAACGTGTGGTTTGGTCATGGAAAATGAGCTGTTTTAGCTTCACCATAGGCTTACAATTTATGTCTTAGCTCTTGGTTGAGCTTTTTCTGTCTGAACCATTTTTCTTTAAAGATATTTTCATTGCTTTTTTTTCTTATTATAAAACATATATAGATTCTCTATAAAAAGTTAAAATACAGAAAAATGTAAGGAAAAAATGAAGTCAATTATAATTCCCCACCTGTTCCTTGTGACAACCTGTTAAATTTCATCCAGCTTGTCTCTCCTATAATAGTGAGTGTTCAACACATGCCCACGGGCTCACACGTGTACACATGAAAATACACATACTCAGAAAAGAACTGAACACATTATACATAGTGGTCAACGACTTTGTCAAATTTAGCAATATACAATATGTATTTTTATCTGTTTACTTAACATAGCTTATAGTATTTTTCATAAACCTTATAAGCCACCTGAAATCTTCTAGAATAGAATGGATTATAAATAAAATGTGAGGTTTAAGGTGGAGGCTTCCAGCCAACACTGGGAGTGCAGATTGAGGCAATTCCTGCAGCAACACTTAGCATAGACACCAAAGCTCTAGAGTGAGGCCATAGAACAGTCCTTGGGATAGCTTCTCTCAGGTCAGTGAAGAGATTTCAAACACTGTCGAAGGTCAAAGGTGCCCACTGATTTTCTCTGGCACGCTGGAAGGGACTTGCCCACTGAGTGCATAGAAGAATGCTTGCGTAACTATAAGGTGGCAGGACTGTCTTCTGAGTCCTCACCACTCTTCCATGCAGAGATTTCAGAAATCAACCAGATGTTGCTGGGTGATGGGGGGGGGGGGCGCTGGAGCTTGAGTGCGCACTCTAAGTGTAATAGGAGGTATCTCAGAGAACCACCCATCTCCTTCTAGCTCTATGCTGGTTTCTTTCCTTGTTCCCCCCACCCACCCACTGGCCATATCACAGGAGATGGCATAAACTGCAGAGTAGGAACAACAGAAACAGGGAATTAGAGATGAGTCTGGATCCCCAAAGAACTTCTATCCCCGAGCTCCAATCTGGTACCAAGCAACCCAAAAGTAGCCCTATAGGATTGTAACATTAGTATGCCCACGTCCCAGATGACAAAATGGAGGATGAAAAGGGTCACATGAGTTATTCAGGCCATATAGCTACTGATGGCTGAAAATTAGGCTCCCAAGACACAGGCTTGCCTATAGATAGCTCCCCAACCTCATGAGGTACCAGGACCCTCATAAGAACATAAATAAGGAAGGTCTTCTGGTTCCTACAGGAAGGCCAAAGACAGGAAGGGAAAGCAAGGGAGGAATGGCTGACTCACGTGGACTGTTTCACAAGAGTGATGCATGAATGACGGTCCAAGGTGCTTACCTTTTTCCAGGGCTCCAACTTTGCTGTCCAAATTTCTGACATTTTGCACATTCATGTGGTAATTTCCCTTCCTCTCGGAGTGTCTGCTTCTCTAGGCTTGCATAGGATCTGTCTTGCATGCTCCCTGCTACCCAGGCACTGGCTAGTCTCTTTATACTTAAAGAAAATGGTTCTCACTTTTGATGTACGCATTCTAGCTGCAACTCACCCTTTAGGACAAGGGGGATGGGATGGGCTTTGAGACGTTGGGCAGGCTGCAAATATGGACACATGGAAAGCACAGGCACAGGGACTAGCCTAGAGTAGACTGTATCAGGGATGAGTGTGGTATAGAGGCAGACACCAAAATCCACCACAGCCCCTCAGCCTGGACCAGACAACCTTCCTTGGGTGGGCCCTTCACCATGTGAGTTAGGATAAGAAAAGAGGACACTACCTCATGTCCTCATCAGCATATGGCCCCGCCTTTCCGGAACCCTCAAGGCTGGTGATAGAGGCAAATGAGCCTAAGTAAATCTGAAAAACACTGCCTGTAACCTGGAAGAAACAAAAGTGCCTTTAAGTCCACGAGTTGTTTCTGTCTGCTGTCAGTAGACTCGGATGAGAAAGAGGTCTGATTTGAGGCCTGCTCTATCGAGTAATGCACCCTCTCACCACACCTAGTCACCCAGCGCTTGAAACACAGTGAATGCACTAAGAGGTGCCAGTGTGAAGTCCTCTGATGATTTAGTATGGAAAAAGAATAAAACAGCCCACCAACTTGATATGGATCACACGCTTAAGCCGTGAGACTTTAGGTGTACTGTGATGAACAAAATACATCATTTAAATTATTTTCACTGAAAAAAAAAATTATGGTCACCGGGCATGGTGGTACACACCTTTAATCTCAGCACTCTGGAGTACTGAAATTCCACCACTGTCTTGGACCTCTCAGATAATGGGAATCCGTGTGCAGCTGATCTGCTAGGATGAGGAACAAGCCCACAGTCCAGCATGGCTGGTATAAATGATGTCGGCAGCTTGTTTTATACATCACCTTTCTGAAGGCCGTTGATGTGTGTCAAATAGTGGGTCTGACCTGGCCTGAAGTGACTTCACAAAGGATAGTGTGCCACAACACTTTCTCGGAAGCTATGACAAACTTTGTGACCCTTCTAGTATTATCAGGTGACTGTCACCTTCGGGATGACCCTGCTCCAGAGACTCATCCTACTGAGATTCTCAGTGTGTTTCTGTTTTCCTGTCTGGTGAAAGTAGATTGTAGTCTCTCTCTGTCTCTGTCTCTCTGTCTCTCTGTCTCTGTCTCTGTCTCTCTGTCTCTGTCTCTCTGTCTCTCTGTCTCTCTCTCTCTCTCTGTGTGTGTGTGTATATGTGTGTGTGTCTGTTTGAGAGCTAGAGGTGGCACGTGGGAGGCTGCCATCACCAAGTAATTAAACTTGGAGAAAGTGTCTGATGTCCAGGTAATTACTGCTGAACATCTGCTAAATATGGCCTTTTATTGATGGCGGATGCTGTTAGGCACGGGAGTGATGGTGTGTTTGCACTCGACATGGCAAGGGATGATTTAAAATCTGTTTCTATCAGCAACCCACAGCAAGGCCCTCAAATAGATGAAAGAGCCTGGAGCAGATGTAGCAGGAACCAAAAGCCCACTTCTAGGAAGAGGCCCAGGAGAGCCTGTCATCTCTGGAATAACAGCATGGAGTGAGAGTCTGGCAAGAGACAGGAGAACCACTCTGATCTACTCACTTGCTGCTGGGGAAACTGAGGCATGACCGAAAAAGGCAGTTGACCATGGAGTGGAGCCAGGGTCAGTGGGGCAGACTCTTAACACCCAGGACAGTCCCGCAGCTGGTTCTCAAGGCTCAGATTGTTTTGTCAGAGTCCTCTTGGAAGTCCCTTCCCCTTGGGTGATGGGACTCCAGTTGATCCTGTCAGTTATGAGAGATCTGCTCAGTGGTCTCACTCCCCACAGGGTGCCTGATGTGATTGATGTGTGAGCTCAAAGAGAGCAATGAAGGGCAAGAGGAATTAGATGTCTTCTCTGGTGTGGAAAGCCTTTTGCTTGTCCTACCATCTTGGAGAAGGTTGAGAAACCCTGGCCTTCTTCTTCCCCATTCCCCCGTGCCCCTCGTCTCATCAGCAGCTCACAGTTGCTCGTAACTAACTGTGTTTGACTTTGACCTGGAGTCCTGTGGTACAATGTCTTCTTATCTTCCTCTTTCTCTGATTGCTCCCTGTTAGGTCTCCATATGTGACAGTCACCAACCAGCAGAGAAGAGTTCCCTAACACAGCCTCAGGGTAGTGCTAACGAGATGGCTTTCGGCGAAGTCACCTTGGGAGGGGACAGCATTTTTCTAGCCTGGTCAAGATTGTGTATCACATCTGGACCCCGACCTCGGTCCAGTGGGTCTAGACTTGGGCTCCCTTGGGGGGTCTGCCCTAGAGTTCAGCTTTATGGAGCCTGGCATTCCCAGGTTCTGGCTAAGACTCCTGAGCCTTCTGTTGGAGCTTGCCATGGCCAGTCATAGGGTGACATAAATAGTATCTTCCCTGGGAGCCTGGAGACCTTGCCTTCTGTCCTGATGAGCCTGCCAGCTAAGGCTTAGAAGTCCTCTTGCCTAAAAGCATTCACCCAATTAGCAAGCATTTATTTTCAAATTCTTCTTTTTAAAATAATGATTTTGGTTATACAAAATCATGTTTTTGTGTGTGTGTGTGTGACTTCCCCGCCATAAATTATATAAATTCCCCTATGCTTATAGCTTTTCAGATCTGACTTCATAATTAGGTATTTTGTTTTGTTTCCTCTTCATCATTTTATTGTTAATATTTTGTTGCTTTACACAATCTTTATAATTTCCATTTTTGATGGCTTTGTAATAGTCCACCAAGTGCCTATATAAAATTTAACCATTCCCCTGTTCTGTGAAACTGAAAATAAGGACATCATCTAGTTAGCTTTTTAAAAAGTGTACTTCATTGTTTTCTTTGGGAAACTCTGAAGAAATGAATATTTTGAGAATACATTTTATAGC
This sequence comes from Acomys russatus, assembly GCF_903995435.1. Lineage (NCBI taxonomy): Eukaryota > Metazoa > Chordata > Mammalia > Rodentia > Muridae > Acomys > Acomys russatus. The sequence continues at coordinate 28,889,650 of NC_067168.1, read as the reverse complement.
TGTTGAAAATAATATTTAAGTGACCAGAATTCTGTACACACACACAGACACACACACACACAGACACACACACACACAGACACACACACACAGACACACACAGACACACACACACACACACACACACACACACACACACACACACACACACAGACACACACACACACACAGACACACACACACACACACACACACACACACACCAGGAATGGGGCCCAGGAACCTGGTAACCCCTCAGTCTTTCTCCCACAACCCCCACCCACATTCTGGGAACCTTTCACCACACCCAGTGTGATCTACTCTAGTGTTAAAGATGCATGCGTGGTTTTGTGTTCTCTGGCACCTCGGCATTCGCCAACTGCTTCACTGGTCCCCAGCCAAAGAACGAGGCCATCTGTTCCTGGGCTGGTCAGACACATGGGAAGATGACATGATGGTCGTCAGCATGCTCTCTTCCTCAGGATTTCAAGGGACATTTTGACTATGAGACTCTTCAGACTTCATTCTGTCAGAAGACAACAACCCGTCTTCACGCTTTCTGAAAAGGTTGCTTGGCTCCGTCATTCTTGCCTGTTATTGTCCCTCCTGGACACCTGGGCTAACCCCCATATTTCATAGGTGGAAGGTGGCATCTCAAGGCTCAGGGTTTAACGTGAGTGTGCTTGCTGTGTGGCTTCCGTGGGCACTTGAATTTCCCTGTGAGGCCTTCGGTAATCACCTGGAAGACCTTTTGAGTGAAGGAGTGCACAGAGATGGAGGGGCATCTGGGTGAAGTGAAGTGCACCAGAATGCCAGAAAGAGGCCAGGCCTGGGTCTCCAGATGCCAGAATCTTACCGCTTAGGGAAGAAAGTGGACTTAAAGGCCTAGAGAGCAGGGGCAAACCCAGGGTCAGGAAAAATGAAATAGTTGACCGGAAAGATGCTAAAATCACTATAGACCTCTTCCGGAGTCAGAGTGTATTGCGTGCAACTGCCCTAGCTAAGACAGCCAAGGAAATCAAGGCAAAATACTAGTGATTCAGACATACCTTGGCCGCGCTGCCTGCAAGTTCCCATTTAGGCCAGGGGTCAGCTAGAAAGACCCAGAGTCTCCAAAATGAGGACCATTTTAGCCAAGGCGTTCAGCACCGCCAGTTAAATCACCCGTAAAGGAGGCAGGTGGATCTCAGAATGAGAGCAACAGAGCTTTTAGAAAGCGAGGCTGACTTGAGGATGGGGTGTATAAAGAAAATGGAAAGAACGGATGGCAGAGGGTAGGGAAATGGGATGGTAGGGTGGGGCACGGCTACCAGAACAGGCGCGCAAAGGAAGTGTTACACCCGCCTTAGAATTCTGCCTTGAGTCTAACCTGGGTGTTCATTTTGAAAGGGGGAACACATGAGTTTAGCAGCCTCCTGGAAGGCCTGGGTCTGCCTTCTGCTTTGCAGGGAGCTCTGTCATAACTTCACCATGCCCCTGGAAATCACCTTTCAGATGCCCCTGCCTCCTGGGGCATAGTGGGGAGCAGGGAACTGTGTGTAAATCACAAAACCATAGAGCCTGACCTGGCCTTTCCTTCTCCTGGAGTGTCTGGCCCAGCACTGAGGGTGGGTGAGGTCTGTGGATAAAACCCTGGGCCTCCAGCACTGGGCAAGGACACAGAGAAGCCCGCACTGGCCTCATGGGAACAGAAGCAATGCTGCAGGGTTGGAGCCCCCTGAAGGGTCCATTTGACTTGTGCTTGAGGAGGTCAGGGGTGCTACAGGCATGTCCTTAGTCTGTCTTTAGGAGACTCTGGATTAGAATGCAGTTTGTTTCAACCATGGTTTTTCTCCACTCCTCTGGGAATTTTGGTCAGTTTGGTCATAGATTAATTTTTGGACAACTTATTATTCTTCCATCTCTTCAAACCTTGCAAGAATCAAACCCCATTCAATTAGAATAAAACTTTAATTAAGTCGAAACACCAATTAGAATATATCATCAATTGAAATAAAGCACTAATTAAAGTGTTCCCAACAAGCTGCAGCCAATATGGCCCAGGGGCTAGAGGCACCAGCCTTGGTCATAGGATGACTTAGAGTGCCAATAGGATCTGCTGCTTTGGTCATGAGGGTTTCATGGTCAAGGCTGGAAGCTGGCTTTCAGCCCTTGGAACAGGGCACCCCTCTTGCCGTGTCTTTTAGCCTCATGACACAGTAGAGGTGCTCAGTGCTGGAATCAAGTCAGCAGGCGGGACAGGTGGGGTACACTGTTATAGATCCCCTTCACAGAGTCCCGTTGACTCAGAGCTACGTGAGTGTTTGTGGGTACTGTTTTTCCTGCCTTTAGCCTGATAGAAATTGGAGCTGTTGTTGGTGATGTGGCTTATTGTTGGACTATTCCAGGTGTGGGTTAGCTCTAGGAGTCCCTGGGCTGGACCCTTAGATCGTCTAGCCTGGCATTCAAAGCGTCATGCCACCTGGGCCATCCATCCATCATCCCTCACCTTCCAGCATTCCTCTGTGTACCCCCCCCCCCACAACCCTGATCTATTGCATCTGCCTTCTGGCTACCTTAAATTGCAGGAAGTATAAAAACATTACCTTTAAGCTGACTCTTGCTGGTCTTCTCTCCAAGGCCCCTTTAGGCCAGTTCTCCGTCTTTTCTCACCAGTCTGTCTGCTGGCTTCAGCTGGCCTGCTTCAAACAAGAATGCATCTGCAGACAACCCCTTCGTAGCTGCCTCGGTTTCTGTCAGCCGAGGAGGATTTCAATTAATAAGCAGGGCCGATCCTCAGCTGTTTCGCTTTGTAAACACCTTGGTTTTCAAGGGTAGCAATTGACTTTTATGGCTTTTTTAAACCGAACCCAAAACAGTTTCAAAACTAACCATCAACTCATCAACTTCATTCCTCTAAGGTTGAGTCTGTCTTGAGAGGCAAAAAGGTCAGCTTGCCTGCGGAAGAGCCCCTGTGGTGGCTGATTTGCACTTCTCCAGGCAGGGAGGCTGAGACCAGGGCTTCCTGCCTACCTGGTTTGAGCTCATTGTGTAAACTTGAGTTCTTAGGAGAAAAATCACTGAGTCTGTGTGCACCTTTGTGTTTTAAACCCTGTGCTCCTGAGAGGCTGCGAGTGTCACTAGGAACAGATGGAAGAAGAAATGAGGTAAAAGGGAAGTCGATCATGGGGTGTTAGAGACCTAACGGTCTGTGTGGTGCCGCAGGTTCTGGGGAGCAGTGAATGTCACTGTTGCTGTTGGCAAGGACCTCTGCAAAGGTGCTTTCTTCTCCCCTCCATCCTCTCTTTCTTTGTCTCCCTTCTTCTCTGCCTCTCTCTTGTTTTTCTCTGCTCTACCTGTCTCTTCTTTCTTCTACCTGTTTCCCTCCTCTCTCTCTCTCTTTCCTAGCTCCATGCCTCTCCCCCTTTCTCATCTTCTCCCTTTCAGTTCATTTCTTTGCTAGCTCACAGACCAAACGTTAAAAAAGGAAAGATCGGTGAACTAGAAGGAAGGATTCTTTTTCTTTCTTTACCACCTTTCCCTGGTTCTCTTGCCAGAAGAACTATAGAATTAGGAGGAAGGGCCAGGCTCCTAGGGCTGCAGGGAGCAGCAGGCAGGTGATAATGTCAGGAGCAAACGCCCCTGATGTCTTTTGAACGCCCCTGATGTCTTTTGAACGTCAACTCTTCGTCAGTTTCTTGGTCAAGAGGACTGGAAACGAGCGCACAGATCTGTCCCCGAGTGGCTCACACCATAGCTGAGCATTCACCTCAACCCAGGGACATATGGATGTATCTCTGGGAGGTCAGAGAACTGGCAGGTAACTGAGCTTTTCTCAGGTTCTCAAAGGGCCTTAAGAGCTAAGACTCTGTCTGGTTCAAAATTCTTTGATCATGACTCTGGGATATAGCTTGCTTTGTAAGTGTAAGTACCTGAGTTCAAGACTCAGAGCCTGCATGAGATGCTGAACATGGCGCATGCTTATAATCCAGACTCGTCAGCCAGCCAGCATAGAGTAATATGTGAAAGTCTCAGTGAGAGACTCTGCTTCAAACATCAAGGAGGACGATTCTGAAGAATGACGCAGTTTGCCTCTTGCCTCTACATGTATACACATCTACATGCAAACACACACACACACACACACACACACACACACATTATTGACTGAGACCCTATAGTAAAGCACACAGAAGCACACAGATGCTCCCTCACTTATACTGGGCTGTGTCTCAGAAGCCAATGATTAGCTTATAAATGCTGATAAAAATGCATTTAACCCCGGGCATGGGCACACCTGTCACCTCAGTGTCCAGGAGTTTGAGACACTGAGGATAAAGAGGATAAGGAATTCTTAGCCTGGGCTCCATAATGAGTTTGAACCCAGCCTAACAAACAATCCAACACACAGAGGCGCCAGGAAACATCTGCCTTCAATACACCTGACACACATCATTATTTAGCCCAACCTGCCTTTGGTGGGCTTGAAACACTTACACTTAGCAGAATCATCTCACTTTAAAGCCATCTTGTAGTAAGTGAATAGTTCATACATTGTCATGAATACTGTACATGTGTATACATGCATGTATGTATGTGCACGTGTGTGTGAGAGAGAGAGACTAAGACTTCTAAAACAAAAGAACTCCAAGTAATACTTCCACTCATATGCATAGCAGTGTGATTTTTTAAATTTTCTGCCTTTATTCTTGTATAAGTTTTCCTACTTCATTAAAAATACTAATTGCAACATACACCTTTGATTTCATGGCCAGCCAAGAGTCATTACTTTGAAAAATGTGGATCTAGAGGTATATGTACAAACCACCATTCTGGGGATTTTCATCTGTCACCAGCAGGAATGTAAATTAGCCCAGTTCTTAATGAAAGCTTTTAGGGAGAGGGGAAAAAAAAACCCACCAAATTTACAAAAACACCTTCCCATTGACCCCTGATGTTCCATTCATAGGGATTTATCTCACAAGTATTCTAATACCTATGCAAAATGACTTCCAAGATCGTTCTTCCAAGCATTGCTTATAATAGCAAAAGATTGGCAAGAGTGCAAATGTCTATCCATATGCTTCTGGCTTAATAGCCAATGGAACATCTTCACAATGGAAGAATACTCCAGGGCTGTTTAAAAAATAAGGACTGCACTCCAGAATCAGAGGTAGGTGGATCTCTGAGTTCGAGACCAACCTGGTCTACAAAGCGAGTCCAGGACAGCCAGGGCTGTTACACAGAGAAACCCTGTCTTGAAAAACAAACCAAACCAACCAACCAAACAAACAAGCAAAACAAAACAAAAAGGATGGTCTCAGTGATCTGCTTTGGAAAGATTGCCAAGATATTGTTAGTCAAACAAGTAAGATGCTCAATAGAGTCTTGACTACATTCCCTTTTGCATACTTAAGTGGAGTAATTAAACTTGGGGCTTGTGTTTTCTTGTTTTGGGTTCAGCCATTAAAGGTCAAAATGGTTGGCTAAGGCAATCCCACTGCTGAGAGTGTAAAGGAAGGCATCTTGCTGCTTGCCTCATTGCTGTGGTGGAATGGCTGACATAATATAAAACCATGTGGTTTAATTTTGGCTCACAGTTTTAGAGGTGTCAGTCCTTCCTGGTGTGGAGGGATGGCGATACAGAGTATCTCACATCATGATGGCCATGAATCAGGAAAATGGAACTATAGGAAGGGACCAAGAAATGACATAGCCTCTCAGGGGCATGCCTGCAGTAACCAATTCCTCCAACAGGGCCCCATGTTTTAGCTTTTCCCACCTCCCTATAATGACACCCGATTATTTTTCCATCCCAGGATTAGTCCATCCATCAAGTCAGAGCCCCTCCAACATAATCCTCTTTGAAAACACCAATACAGCCACACCCAGAGGTGTGTGCTTTAACAATCTCCTGGACATCTTTCAATTAATGAGCTAAGCCAGATTATCCAGAAAAGGCTGAGAAGAGACTTGTCTCTGAGCAGGTGTAGCATATGGGAGAGGAATAGGGTTCATCGCGAGTGAGGACAGACCCAAGGACAGCCTCAGGTCAGCATGCAGGGTGAACAGAGGATGTGTGCTCATGTCCTTATGTCCAAGTTCCAGGGAACCCCAGCCCCAGACAAGGGCTAAAGGTGGAGCGGCAGCTGGAATCTGCCTCTGTCCCCTTTGCCGGCTCTTTTTTCTAGATGCAGCATGATAGCCTGGCAACGACTACTCACTTACCTGCTTTCAGAATTGCTGGATTGCATCTGCAGTTGCTAATGGCAAGCAAAGAAAGCATTGTTGGAGGGGTGCTGACTGTGGTAGCTGCTTTAGGTGGCACTATGTATGTCTCAGGTCTCTTAAGGGAATGTGTGGCTCAGGAAAGCTGCCCATAGCCAAAGCGCTTTTTTTTTTTTTGGTCCAGGACCCACTATTTGCTGCCTGTATATGGTTCCTTGGTTCTAGGTCCTCCAAGAAAATGTTTCAGGGAGTCATGGGGCACCTTGGGGATGAGTCAGGCATAGAGGTGAGGACTGATTGGTCTACACGAATGCACGTGCCTTCGGGTCCTCACAAGATGGCATTTCTGGTCCTCACAGGATGGCAAGTTCAGCTCTTTTGAGGATGCTCCCTGGGGATTGCCCAGGTCTGTGTGTGTGTGTGTGTGTGTGTGTGTGTGTGTGTGTGTGTGTCTTGTGCTGAGAATGACGTGGATAGGACTGGGGTAGGGTGGAGGGGTAAGTGTCTCTAGTTAGTGGTACATCCTGGGAGACTAATATGTATCAGTGTGTGAAGGATAGGCCTATCTGCCCTTCTAGACAGAGGATCACTGGTAGACTCAGCCATATTTGTTCCTATATTAGGACTAGAATGGTCCAAAGCATCAGGCTGCAGCTTCTGTCCTCCAGTCAACCCCATCAGGATGCAAGGGTGGAAGGCCAGCCTCAGAAGGCCTTTAACAAACAGGAATCAGAGCATTGGTGTGAACGTGCCTGAGCCTACCTCTATCCCTAACTCATTCTCAAGTTCCACTCATGGGTGGTCAGTCAGCCTATGACAGTAGTCCCCAGCTCTACTGTGTCACCAGTTTCCCAGACTAAGCCATTCCCTGGAGAATGGTGGATGCTTGTGGAATTACAGACATCGTGGAGAGAGACACAGTCTCTGAGATGCTTCTTGTTCATTAGAGATGGACTTGATCTTCTGTTGAACACATTCCTTTCTTAGCCTTCGAAACAAACAGCCTTTAAGCTAATGACGACAGATCTTAATTCCTTTCCCCCAATACCCCTTGTTGATTAATGTCTGTTGGAGTTATGCCTCTATTTGTTTGAGCAAGAAACTTCAGCTATCTGGCGGGAGGAAGTATGATGGAAGGAATCTCGGGGAACCTGCCTAATGAGATCAAGATGGCTCATTCACATACCTGACTCACTGACCATCATGGTGAGTCTTCCATACCTCCTTCAGACTCCTGTTCCTCCCCCACACAGAAGGTAAACTAAAGCTTGGCTCTGACTCCAAGACTTGGAAATTCAAGACTTAAATTCCATAGATGAAAAATAATGACTCTCTGGCATGAAGGAGCCAATAGGAACGTTCTACAGAGAAGGCCGTGGATGTTGGTGACTCAAATCCAGGTCTCTTGAGAATGCTCCGGGGGAGGGGATTGCCCAGCCGTGTCTGTCTCATGCTGAGAATGACATGGATAAGACAGGGTGGGAGGTGGGGCATGGGGTGGAGGGGCAAATGTCTCCCTGGCTGCTGAGGGTTGGAGCCTCAGAGTAACTTCAGCTTGCTCTGGAAAGGGAAACGGGCAAGAACCAGAGCTGCGGAGGCTGGATTCCCCAGACTCCAAGTACAGCCCTTGCCTCTGAGACAGAACTCCAGGGAATTTGAAGGCAGATTGGGCTGTTGGCAGGACAGGAGACTAGGATTAGATGAGTGGTTGATGAATGACTTAAGGTTTAATGAAAAAGACACCCAATTGTCCTTAAGTTCTTATCTCTCTCTGCCTCTTGTTCTTAAATTATGTATCAGATTTTTGAATGTGGACATGATTAATTCCACTTAGGATCCCAGTCCTGCCTGCTTTAACAACGGGTTATATTTTAACTTAAAAAGCATAACCAAGAGGAGGACTTATCATCTTTCATCAGTTAATTGCCAGTGCGTGGGGCTCAGCTGTTTGGATCCAAAGGCAGAGGTGGACGTGCCCATCAAATAGACATCGCCCTGATTGTCAGTGGAGCAGCTGAGGAAGTAACTGGCCCCTAGTCCTGTAGCCATAATGTACAAGGAAGACTACCAAGGAAAAAGCTGGAGAAAGTGATATGTGAGGAAGAGGTACAGTGTTTATGCTGACGTTGGGAGACCCCTCATTCTCCAGACACCCCAGGGAGAGTCTACAAATTCTGGGAGGTTGAGCATGGTTCTGACTCGCTTTACTCAGCACTGTGTCTCTTTATTGACCATGTACTGTGTGTCAGCTTCTGGGACTATAAATGGGAACAAAACACATTTCCAGTTTTGTGTTATTTTTCTAAATAGCTCCAAACCTAGTCTGGTAAATGCTCGGATGCGACACACTGGTGGCTTATGTAATAGTCAGTGTTTGTACAAGGCACACAAGGGACTTCCTGGTGGGAAGCTAATGATTCCATGGAGTGTGTGTGCCATGCTGTCATGTGGTGCCCACAGGTATCTTGCGCTACTGAGAAGCCTCTCTGTGTACTTGGAACTATGGGTCTGCATGGTGTGATAAATTACCCTGGGGATAAGAAGCTAGGTTCAAATCCTGTCCCTGCCTCTTATAAATTGGGTGGCCTTAAGCAAGCCACTTAATACTTAATACTACCTCCATTCCTGGTTACTGGGTTTTCTCACAGTGGAACTTGCCTCACAGGGTTGATGACATGGATTACATAGTACAGTGTCAGCTATGATGATGATGATGGTGGTGATAATGATGATAAAGGGGGAAGGAAGAGAAGGAGGAGAAGCTCATCATCTGGAAAGCAGGACTAAAAGGGAGCCAGGTGGGTGGTAGAATTCAGATCCAGCCTGACTTAAACAGAATATTTGATGATAGACCAGGAAGACACCACAGTGCCATGGATTCTCTCCCCCTCTGCTGGCTGCAATTTTTGAGCCGATGCCATTCTTCAAAGACAGTCTACATGACTCCCGGGACCACAACGTTCCAGTGATATTCGGCAGAAAATAGCAGCCAGGTTTTTTTTGTTTCTGGGACAACCTTTGGATGGTCCCAGAGAGGTGACACTTAGGCCCAAGCCCATGACACCGCCTGAGGTGAAGTGGATGTGTCACCTTGTTTTTCTGAGGGCTTGGAGAGGCATTAGTCTCGGCATATAATAGAGCAAGACCTTGAAGAATCTAAAGCTGTTTGAGTGAAAAATATGCTGGATTTTAATGACATTTTGTCCCTGCTCTTTTAGCTTTGTCTTACCCTACCCAAAAAGGGATGCTGATTTTGGTTTTTTAGCAACCTTCAAATGTGGCTATCCTTTCAAAGCCTTCGTCTCATTGTAGCAGGAACAATGGCTCTTGCTTTTCTCATGCATACTTCTACAGCTTATTAATATTTAACTAAGCATGTCTAATAAACACAGCTGGCAAACAGGTGTGAGCAGAAACGCAGCACACTCCGGGTGAGCATTCTTCCTAACTGATGGGGCACAAATGCAAGGAATTCTGGGGCCGCGACATAGGTTCTGAACATTTTATAGGTTGCGTTAGAAGAATAAAGCATATCTATCAGCCATGCTCATGTAAGAGATTTTCTGCTGCTTCAGATTGCTTTTAATAGCTGGAAAATTGCAGTGGACGTCGGGAGTGATCTGGGTCTGTATGGGAGAGAAAGGAGTGAACTCTGCCCTCTCTGGGGAGAAACAAGAGTGCAAAGAAGCATAAGAACTTTAGTTCATGGGAGAATAGGTGAGTAGAGGCTGTGGACCACTGGTGTGGGAAAGGAAGATTCTCAGGACAGTCCATGGAGTCAGTATAGAGAGATGGGAAAGCAAGGCTCCTTGCCTGCCCACTCAAAGTGTGATTAGGATATAGGTGTGAGAGGATGTCACTGTCTGGCCCCAGGTGGAGGCAAAGCAAGGAATAATCCACCCCCAGCCTCCACCCCTAGGATTAGCTAAAGAGTATCCTGAAAGGTTTGTGCATCAGAAAGCCCAGAAGGCCACTGACCCTTTTCCTCAGGGATCCAGGAAGACACAACGATGCAACTCCTTCTGGATCTTGCACTGAAGCTGAAGGCTTCATCTGTGGCAATGCACTAGGCCAGTGTAGCCTCTGAAAGCCCTAGGCACAGACTGACCAGGACTCAAAAGGATCTGTCAAACCAGCATGGAGCCTATCCAACACAGTGAAGTTTATAAGGAATAAACAAAGTATAGAGCCCTGAGTTCCTGAGTAAGTCTCTAGCATTGGCACCCTCTTACCCATGTCTTCCTAATGCTCAGCGGCGGAAGTGGTGATTCCCAGGCATGAAACAGTTTGCCTTGTTTATATAGCACAAGAGTGGCAGAGCAGAGACCCCACTACCATACTTCCCCCTTCCTTCCTGACTCCAGTTTGGTCCATTTCACCAGACAGATTTGCTGGCTCCTCTAATAGCTTAGGGACCCTAGGATGGGCAGCCTGTGAGCTCTTCACCAAGGGTTACCACACGGTGAGAAAGGCCTCTGTTTAATAATGTAGCAGAGATTAGGAAAGTGCAGGCCAGAGAGAGGCCATAGAAATACCTAGTTGGTAAAACAGTATCAGATAATGACTTTTTAAGCCAGCTGCAACTCAGGGAAGCTGTGTGGAGCTGGGTAATGATTACAGCTCAGGGCCTAACGAGGAGAGCATCACTTATTTATAAACATTGCTGCCGTCTTTCCTGTATTGCATGTGTGTACTGTGTCTAGGCAGGTGGCTACCTTCCATAAGATGAGCAATAAATGAGTCAATTGAGCTGATTCTTTGGGCTGAAGGAGTTTCTGGGACTAGGGAGTGAGGGATGTGGCCAGGTGTGGTCCCAGAAGCTGGCAATAGAGCTGGGGAAGAGGTAGCAAGCTCTGAGGCTGGCAGAGCCCTTTGCCAGAGTGGATCCGGATCTGAAGGACGGACAGACACATCAAGCCGATGCTGGTTGCTATCGGCCACGTGCCATTATAATGATGCCATATATAACGAAGTCCGTAGTTGTTACTGTTCGTCCTATGACGGCCTTTGTTTCTTGCCCTTTTTAATGTGTGCATGTGTGTCTGTATGAATGTGGGTGCATATGTGTATAGATGCACGTGCATATGCATGTGTTTGTTAATGCCAGAAGCTGGCTGGGTATTGTTTGTCATTATCAACCACTTTATTTATTATGGCAGTGCCTCTTACTGAACTCAGAGCTTGTCAGTTAGAATGAATACCTAGCCAGCTTGCCCCCCGAAGACCTCCTGTCTCCACCTTCTAAGCCCTGGGATTACAAGCAGGCTGCCACTTCGACCTGGATTTTGTGTGATAACTGGCATAGCTCATCCTGTTTAGCCAAAGCATTTGCAAGCTGGATTTGCTGCTTCATCAGCCTTCACACTGCTCTGCCTCGGACGATGACCTACCGCTTGTGCTAGCCCTAAAACACAGGTCATCTTTAACTCAGCCCTTTCTCTCAGGCCCTTGCGTAGTGCACCAATGGACACTATTGACTCTGGGTGCTTCCTGCACCTGTCCACTTCTTACTCAATCCACCTGGTCCCACACCCCAGCATCTTTGGCCAAGGGGGCGAGACTATTAAGTATCCCATCTCCAGGCTTCTTCTTACACAGGTCGGGCTGAAAATCAGATCCTCTCTTTGTTTCTTACTTTTCTAGTACTTTCTCAAGTGTACCAAGAGCAAAGCTCAAACTTGTTCTCAATGCCTTCCGGTCCCATGTGCTCTGATCTTTTCTACCTGTGCATCCCCAGCCACTACATCTCTTGCTCTCAGGACTCCCCAGGCCATGGTGGCTGCTTTACTGTCCTACTGTATTATACGGTGGCAGTCATTACTCCTATGCTTGGAGTTGCTTTTTTCCTTGGGTGTTCCTGGGACATGGGTCCTCATCAGCCAGGCCCTGCTAACACCAGCTGAGCAGAGAGATGTCTCCCATTGTCCCGTGGTTGGGGTGAGAGCTCTTGCTGTTCTCCAGGCTTTTGCTTTGCTTTTACAGGTCACATTTGTGATAAATTCTGTTGCCTGCCTTTGCTTTTCTTACTCATGTCTGTATGCCCTGGGGGATAGCTTCACTGACCTCTGGTCTAATTAGGGCCACGAGTTACACCTGGGACATAGAATGCACCCAACAAATACTGGTCACAGTTACCTCCTTCCTCCCCCAACCCGCCTGCTACGCACCAATAGTAACACAAGTAGAAACCATCTCCCTTTTAGTCAGGGCTGAGGTTTAAGAACCTTAGGGTCTTACCTAAGGTCACCCAAGCTTGCATGTAGCAGAGTTGAAGTTTGCACACACATTTGTCTTGTTCTAGCACTTTTTTTGGTCCTCAATTATGCTGCTTTCTCAAGACAGACCTACTGGGTGCCACCCCCAAAAAGCTGAGCTAGAGGGTCCCTTGGGAAAGCCTAGTTTGTTGGCTCGGGATCATTCTTCCCCAGAGACATTGTGTATAGACCCTGGGGTGTGCAGAATCATAATCATTGCCATATCAGCTGTCGCAGGTGATGGGGAGGAAGTGTATGTGTGTGGTTGGACGTGGGGAGTGGGGTTGTCGGTAACCGAATAAGGTTGGCCTAGAGCCTGGCTTATTTTCACAGAGATACCCTATTGGTGTGACTGTGGTGATGAGCCTCTGACTCACTTGGGGGAGCTAATCTACCAATACTTAATGCATCCAAGCTTGTTAGCCAGAGGCACTGAATGATGTGTTCGCATGTGGTGACACAAGGTGGCCCAAGTTACCTTTCTTGTGCCTCTGTTCTGTGGAGGGGACTTCTTTTTCACATAAAATCTGTGATTTTTCTGGTGTTATCCTACATCTTTAGTTTTGCTTTGCTCCGCTCTGTTCTGAGCCTTCCCTGATGCCTGTGATTGAGAGTTGGCGTGTCACCACAAATCAACAGAGTCAAGGTGGGTTCAGTAAACCAGATCTGCCTATCTATGAGGAAACTAATTGACGCCCCCCAACTCAGGGGTCTCTGGGACACCTCCATAGTAACTTGGAGTGGAATCCCAGACTTGCCTAAGAACCCTTGAAAGTGAATTGCCACGTGAGGGAGAAGCCTTTGACTAACAGTGTCTTAGTCCTTTCTTCCATAGCTGCTTCTATTTCTTATAATTTGGATCTAGTACAATTAATCAGACTGCACACAGAGTCTGGGAACATTAAGCAGAATTTGCCATTTTCATGCAAAGCTGAAAGACATGGCCATTTCACGTGCAGCCATTAGACATTTTTATGGCCAACCTATCACATTACACACCACAGATTCCCAATAAATAAAGCGAAGCTAGACTGGGTGCTGCCAGTCGTGTGACAATCCGAGTAACAATATCATGGCCAGAACAGTGCTTTCTTGACATCTAATTTACTCAATTACATGAGTAATCATGTCACTCTCTGCTTAAGCTCCTTCAACACCTTCCCATAAATTAAAATAAAGAGTGAGTGCTTGATACTCCTCCCACCAGCATGTCCTTCCCACTGGGCACAGTAGAAGAATATTGTTTCTGTACTAGACTAGGCATCCTTTGAGGCCAGGACCACGCCCATTTATCCCTTGTTTAGCACAGGGTCTGGCACCCCAAGAGTATATAGCAGAAATAGAACAAATGACCACATAATTCATTTAAGATACTGTGGAACGAAAGGATGAGCTGGCTACAGAGAGCGCATAAATCTCCCACAGCTCGTGTTTTAACCACACCTCACCAGTGGACATTTCTAGATATTTGAGACACTTTCTGGACCTTTCTTCTCAGCATAGACTCCTGAAATAGAGCCAGTCACTAATTTACAGTTATGCTAGTTTAATTACCTGCGATGTAACACACTGTTCCCAGGGAGATGTGAACAAATGTGTATTCACCCCAGGTAAGGAATTGACAACAGACCAAGGTATGGGTACCACCTAGCTAAGTTAGGACTTTATTGCTGTGAAGAGGCGCCATGACCAGGACAGCTCTTCGAAGGTAAACATTTAACTGGAGCTGGCTTACAGGTTCAGAGGTTTAGTCCATTATCGTCATGTTGAGAAGCATGGTGGGCACACAGGCAGACACAGAGCTGGAGCAGGAGCTATATCTGGGTTGGCAGACAGCAGGAAGAAAGAGAGTCACACTGGGTCTGGCTTGAGCTTCTGAAACATCAAAGCCCACCCCCAGTGGCACACCTCTTCCAACAAGGTCACACCCCCTAATAGTGTGGCTCCCTATAAGCCAGCCCATAGTGGTCTTTTTCATTCAAATCACCACAGCATGAAAGTCCAACTTGGTGAACCCGAGTTTGATCGGGGTTACTTACAGGAATATGGGTGAGTGGTTACTTATAAGAGTAGATGATTCAGAGACTGTAGCATCTCCAGAACCCATGCCAGCATGGGTGACAGCTCATGAGAACTGGACCATGGAGCTTACTGCACAACCTACACGCAATTCAATAGGTTGGAGAGTGTCCCTTCTAGGAAGTTCAGTTGGTCTGAGCCTCTTTTATGCAGCTGGGCTGGTCTCTGCTTCTTTCAGGCAGCTTTGCTGGTCAGCTTGACCCAGAATGTCTCTCAGCATTCCTTACTACTAATGCAAGCTTGTCAAAGGGAAAGCCTAGCACATCTGGTCAGTTTCAGGAACTTCCTGAAGTTGTTGTATTGTTTACTTCCTAGTATTAATAAGCTTCCCTGTAGGGGTGGTTTGGCTTCTCCTTGGAACATCCTGCATCTAAAGGAGCTTTCGTTGATGATGGAATGTTTTGCCTCTGAGGAAATTGATATACAATGCTGTCCATGCTGTGATGGAGAGTGAGAAGATTGAGCACAAGAATGAGGACAGGGGAGAGGAGGAGGAGGAGGAGAAAGGGGAAAGGAGAGGAAGGGGGGAGAGAAAGCATGCTCCACCGTGGAATGGGCACCAAATTCTTTTATTCATTCCTCTGTGGTCCTCCACAACCCTAAGCCCTTTGCTTTCTGAGTGCAATTTAGAATTTGTAATTTAGACAGGCTTAGAAACAAATTTGCATTCTTACCTCAAGTAAGAGAAGGCTCTTTCAGAGTATAATGGACACATTCGAGGTACCCAGAAGGTTTGGAGATTCGTCTTGGATTGATTTGATTTCTAATACCCTGCAACAGTCTTTTAAGGGAGTGTACATCTCAGCAGTAATGGTGTAGGTGTTTATTGAGGAAATACAGCTGTGGGGACTTGATGCATTTTGCTGTTCGTTTATGAACTGCTGCTCTGAGATGTATATTATGTTCCTCAGAGACAACCTTCCCTTTAATTTGATTTATCCCCAAACCACAGTTGCTGTCCTTCTGGAGTGGCCCGACTTGCACAGGGGTGCAATTAACTGGATGGCCCTAGCTACATGTTCTGAGGCAGCAGGAGTGTGTGTCTTGTGTCGGTATGGATTGAAGAGTGAAACTCAATATGAGCAAAGAGATGGGCTCCAGTAATTGGTAGAGTAAGTCTCTCGAGGAGGTCTTGCCAGCCAGGCTAGTTGGTGGAGGCAGAGAGGAACATGCGGAGCTCCCCTCAGCAGCAGCACCTTGATAGGCAAGGCTTCCTTGGCTTGGCCCTTGGGTAGAACTCAGGTACCAGCTTGGTTGCTCAGGCTCCTTTGACCAGGGTGTCTGGGCGTGCCTGCGTCTCCAGAATGACTTTAGGAACCAGCATGGCCAGGACATGCCCATTCTTTAATATGATCTGGAGACTTGCCTGTGCGATAAATAATATATATATAATATATATATATATAATAAATAATCAAAATGTTAGCAATATGTTTTAAAAAGAATTATACACTTCTCACCCCAAGATGGTGGGCAGCATTAGAGTCATGGGTCACTTGGGTTCAGGAGACAGCAGGCTGGTGTGCGTAATCTAAGGGGAGACTTCTGTGTGGCCTGCTTCATGGATGCACTGGGATTTCCCACTATTCATCTGAAGGCGTGGACATTACTTTTATCATTAAAATATGTTCCTCTTCTTTCTTATGTGAGGATTTTTAGAATGAACAATTTTAGGTCCCTTAGGGTGGGGACTAGGTTCATGACAGTAGCTGGCTGATGGCTCATGTATAATACGGGGTCTCATTGTTGAGCTTCTCTCCTTGTCTGTGTAGCAGGTACTTGCATTGATGCCTGTATCCTCCCTCCATGCTGGGGGGAGGGTCCCTTGTATTGTCTGAGGCCAGACTACTCATCTCCTTCTTCATGGTTGTTGACATGGGTAGTCGGGAGGCAAGCCTTTTCACACTTCTGGGGCACTGCCCAGAGCTGGGCTTCTGGCACCCTTAGGAAGTCATCTCCAGTGCATGTAGTGTGTTCTGATCTCTTTCCATTTGAATCGGCCAAGAACAGCTGACCTGCCCGCCTGTCTCTCACCAGGGCTTTGTGTTGGCGAGTAGAGGGAGCAAAAGACCAGCTGGGAGGGAGAGTTCAGGCAGATGGAGGCACTGTTGGCAATGGAGACAGGTGCGTGCGGGCACTGTGGAGAAGATGAAGCCAGGGTCTCCTGCTGAAGGCAGGAACACTTACAGAATTGCAGAGAAAAGGTAGAGAGGGAGGCGGGCAGCTTTTAGGACTCTCGGGGGGCTGGGACAGCAAAGGCACTTCCTCTAGCCTCTGCATTAGTGCTCAGAGTCACAGGCAAGTCACTGAGTGCCTCTAGCTGTAGTCTCCACATCTATAAACTGCAGGTGATAACTGCCTCTCAAGGCAGAGATGAGCTAATGTTTATGGGCGGGCTGGAAACATCGTAGATCTCTTCCTAAGTGAGATGATTATGTTTTATCCATTTTAACTCTACCTCTCAAGCACCTATTTTCCTTCCAGTTTTTGAAAGCCAGCTTCTAAAAGATAGACCAAATGAAAACAGGCCAGGGAAGTAGTTGCTGGGCCTCTGTGGAGCCTCTGGTATCTTGTATGGGACCTCTGCCCCTAAGACAGTTCCCAGCCTCGCTCTGGCACAACCCCACTCTCCAACCATTCTCCACACAGCCTCCAGAGGGCATTCCATAAACTTCACACTTTCCTCATGATCTGGCTTTATAACCTTGACGCTGACTCGGCCTTTGCTGAGGAGATGGACATTCAGCTCTGGGAGAAGACTGAGAAAGTGATGGGGGCACAGTCCTATTCTCAGGCATGTGGCTTTGGCTTCCTTGGGTCCCACAGGTATAGAATTTCTAGCCCCCTGACATGTCCTCCTCTGGTCTTTCATTGCCCTTTCTACCAGCACTGCTCCTCTATGCCGAGTGGCCTTTCGTCTTCCCTCATCTTTCTTTGTTCGCCGACTTAGTATCCAGCGACTATGATCCAGCCTTTGTAAAGTTGTGAATGATTTAAAAGCCAACTCCATAGGACCTCATAGGAAAGAGGAATTGGGCAGGCAAGATGGCTCAGCAAATGAAACAGGCCAGGGAAGTAGTTGCTAGGCCTCCGTGGAGCCACCTGGTCTGGCCACCTGAGCTTGATCCCTGGTACCCACATGGTGGAAAGTGAAAACCAACTTGCCTTTTTGTGTATGTCTACACACACACACACACACACACACACACACACACACACACACGTGTGCATGCATGCACACACATATAAGCATGCATGCACTAGCTTACAGGCATACACATACATGTGTGTATACGCTGGCACACATATAAGCACACATGTACCTGCATACAGGCACACATGTAGATGTGTGCACACACTGGCACACATATAAGCATGCATACACTAGCATACAGGCATACACATGCATGCACACACACATAAATAAATTAAAAGTAGAGAGAGGAAGGGGTGGAATTTATTGGTCCACAGAGCTGAAAGAAGACATGTTTTCTGATACTACTTGCTCTAGAGGCTCAAGCAGCATAGAGTCCTCAGAATTCTTATTTTTCACCTCTGCGTCCTTTTCAGTGAGCTTCCTTCTTAGACATGGTGATGGCAAAGACACGCACTGGGAAGTTCTGGTTTGGCATGTCCTACAATGGGATGGAACAAGGCTCCAGGCGGAGGTTCAGTAGATTGTCGTGGGTTATGGCCAGTGGGTGTAGCTGGAGTTAATAGAGTAGGGTGGGGACAAGTGTTTGGAGCAGCATGGAAAGGATTTGGGTTTCACTGGTTAACATGGGCTCAACGTGGGATGATATTTTATCAGAATAGAGTCAAGGTATTCTTACCAAAGAAAGGGCACATTCCAGAACACCTTCTCAACCTCCCTACCATCTTCCCAAGGAGGTCATGTTCTCCGCATGCCTTGCTATTTATAGTATAATGGAATGAATTTTTTTTTTTCTGAATTCCCACCTCCTGCCCCTGGCATGTGCCTCATAGGGTTCAGACCTATGCACCCAACAAAGCACAAGTCAAGCCTTCGGCTCATAGGCATACGCAGCCCCTCTAAGCAGAGGCTGGAGCCATGTGTGAGACCTAGGGGTTACCGGTCCTGTGACAGGGATGTCCCGTGGCTGAATTCACAAAGTCAGATCTCTTGTGGAACCTGAAGTCTTGCAAGACCTACTATCATCTTGGCCTATTCTTTGTGGCCTGAGAAGGCCATTCTGTAGACAGCACGTCTGAGTGACTGGCGAGTTGTTTAGAGATTACAGCCCTGCAAGCCCACCAATGTAAGGGCCGGTCCTTACCTTGTGGGAGAAAAATCCACTCAGCAGCCAGCCACATGGTCTTTGTGGCATGGTTAGCCCCAAAGCTGTGTTCTTCCCATGTTGAACATCTCTCCCTGTCCTCCTGTGACCCTCAGGCTCCACACTGAGCTGGCACCCCACCACTCTTACCAATCCACTTAGTCTACCAATAACACCAGCTGCCACAGACTGCAGGAACAAGGTCACCATTAGGTGGGAGAGTGATTGCAGGAAGATTGCTAGAATAGAACACAAGGCTGTGGAGAGTTAACTGCTTTGGCAAAAGATAAAGTTTCGAAGTTATTCCTTGCTACAATGTCTCCTTCGGTCACTTATACGTGCTTTTCTCCATGAGAAAGAAGAGGATAGCTCCTGGTGGCAAGCTGAGGGCTGTGTTCTCTCTCTCTCTCTCTCTCTCTCTCTCTCTCTCTCTCTCTCTCTCTCTCTCTCTCTCTCTCTCTCTCCCCCCCCCCCCCCCCGCCAGGGTTTCTCTGTGTAGCCGTGGCTGGCCTAGACTCGCTTTGTAGACCAGGATGGCCTTGAACTCACAGTGATCCACCTGCCTCTGGAGTGCTGAGATTAAAAGTATGCGTTGTTACAAGTAGCTTTTTATGTCGATGGTGCAGCCCTAGTGCCTGGAAAGACTGTGCCAGGCCTGTTTGCATGGCTTACTGAGGAAGGTCAGACAAGACGCACTGTTCTTGATCTTCAGCCATAGGAGTCCCCCTGAGCCTTCAACGGTGCTGTCTGTTTGGCTTCCAGGCGAAATTAAGGGGACTCCTCTGCAGCCCCAGGAGAGGGGCTTAAGAAGCGACAGTGCTCCCTTTTCTGCCTTCCTGGGCTCCCTCTTTGAGACTGTCCTTTGCCTGGAAGTGTCAGGTATGCCATGTGGATGTTCATCCCGGAGGGATCTGATGTCAGTTGTGGGTGGCCAGTCCGGAACTTCCTGGGAGAACTACTAGACCCAGTCTCCGTTGAGCTTTCAGTAAGATATATGTCTATACTGAATCAAGAAGTTTTCTGATTATTAAAAAAAAAAAAAACAGATTTCTTAAGAAAATGGCTCAGATAAGATGAACTAATCTAAATAATCTAATTGCTAGGGTTTTTTTTTTCAACTTAAAATTTCCCCTCCCTTAATAGAGGAGCAAGCTGTGGGGCAGGGTGTACTAAAGCTCTTAAAGAGCAAGATGAGACTGTAAAACCCCAGGAATGAATAATGCCTATTGTTCATTATGCGGGTGGAGAGAACTGGGCACAGAGGCTCTCTGTCTGCCTGTCTGTCTGTCTGTCTGTCTGTCTGTCTGCTTCCCTGCTGGAGGGAGGAAAGCTCAGTGCTGAGCACCGAGTGAGTCTGCCTGCTTCCTCCTGGGAGGAAGTCCTTCTCCTGTGACTTCCTATGGCTTTATGGTATTGTAGGAAGAGTTGGTCTGCATGTGACAGGCAGTTTTCTCAGTCAGGAATCCAGATGCCTAGAGCCAAAGGGGGCCTTCAGGTCATGGGGGCCAGTGTTCTCTCAATTTCTATGGTTTGTATGACAACCACATTGATGGATTTTTGCCATGTGGGTTTACTATCTGTACTAGTGTTTATTCACTTCAGTATTATGAAATGTGTTCCATTGTAGAACCAAGTTTGTCACAGTATAGTATGGAAAACCAGAAACTTATGATAGAGGCAAAAAAATCAGCTGATTTAAAAAAAAAAAAAATATATATATATATATGACATGTTAGTGCAACTTCATATCCAAATGCAATACTCTCTACCTTGAAGTAAAAAGAAAATTCAAAAGGAGTTGAGAGGGGCATGCCTTTCCCTCCAACACTTGGTAAACCATGGTGTGATGTGCAGCTTGCGCATTGGTGTTTGCCTCTCTACCCACCAACCTCCATTTCTGTTTGGTAGAAAACATTACCAAATAGGGCTAGAGCATAGAAAACCATGTGGACTGTCTTCAGTGACGGCTAGGGATGACAGCCTAGGGGCCAGGTCTCAGACCTGCCTAAGGAACTGAAATCAAGGAATCATTGCTCGGCCTGGAAAAACCAACATTCATTTTGAATTGCAGCTAGAATTATTTGCCAAAGATTCTACCAAGAAACCAAAGAACAGAGATCTAGGGGCCCAGCTCCTAGAGAGTTTAGTTTGGCAAAGCTCCTCTAGAAGGCTCTGTAGCGGAAAAATCTAATATGACGTCATCAAAACTGGGCCGTTAAAAAGGGCGTTGGTTAGACCAGTCTTGAAGAAATTTCTAAGTGAGCCAGAGAACTGATGTAAACGAAGCCGGAAAAATAAGCACAGTATGCTGGAGAGGGTGCCGCAGACTTGGACGACTCATAATGCATTCCTCTGGGCATGCGCAGTCTTGTTCCCTCCGCTCTGTGCTGAGTTTCACAGTTTGAGGACCTCTCCACCCCATGCTTCCTTCTTGGCTCTCAGAAACTACCCTTTGTTCAGAGGCTTGGGATGGGGATAGGACTCATCTGCAGTAGTTTGAACTGGACCAAATGCAGCTGACAAGTGGTAATGTGGAGTCAAAGGGTGACAGAAGACTGCTGCTCTCTGGTTGAAGAGCCGACAGAAAAACCGAGGGATCAGGCGTTGACCCGCAGGGGTTACTCTGTTGTGGGGCTTTTGTGGCATGGTGTTCCTCCAGTCCTGATACTTCCAGAACATCTGGGAACTGTGGTAGGATGTCATCAGGACTGGTGTGGCCACTCTGCAGAGGGCACTAGCCAGATGCTGTCCATGGGAGGGACTTTCTTCCTTTCTGCCTGGCCCCTTGTCGCTGGGCTGAGATGTTATTTAGCGCTGGTTGATGGTGGTGGCTTGTGTTCCTCCAACAAAGAGTCCCTTCCTTGAGATGGTTATCATGTCCATAAAGTCCAGAGATGTCCCATCTGTTCTAAAAGGCATGTCACTGAAGCCAGAGACGTGAGGATAGACAGTTGTTTTATTTATTTTTTTAAATCACTACAGAGCCAAGATTCATTTTCAAGGCTTCTCTTGGGGCACAATGGCTGCAGGGAACTGAGCTGAGGGTTGGCTAGACAGCAGCGAGTGCGCCTACACGAAGCTAGGAAGCCTGGAATCGGGCTGGATCCTCCTTTCAAGAGAGAAGGGATGGATGGCTCGCTGTGAGAGGAAGGTGTGGTGTGCGAGGTTCGTGGCCAAGCTTTCTGAGACCTGAATGCGGGTAAGGTGGACAGTATTCCTCCTCAGGGGAAGCAGTGCCACTTCCACACTCATCTATTCTAGTGGGGAGATTCTGGGTAGCCGAGACTACATGGCTGTGGTAAAACTTCTGTAACTAATGACCCCTCAGCCTTGGTGTTGATGTTGCAAAATCGGGAAGTCGCATCCCCCAGCATGACAGTGGATCCAAAGGCTCAGCAGGAGAGGGGGATATGTGTGAATATACTCACTGAGTGTGCAGGGACACATGGAGCAGAATGCTATAGGAGATGTATGCTTGGTGGGATGGGCATGAAGCGTGTATGCAAACAGAGATGGGACTGTGAGGATTTACCCAGAAGCTGAAGCCTTCCCTGGAGAGCTTGATATAATGGTACTGTGATGCTTAATCGTCACTGTCGTGAGGGTGGATTTGGAATCCCTGAGGAGACACACAGTTAGGTGACACCTCCAGGGGGCTTGACAGGGAAGTTTAATTGAACGCAGTGGGTTGTGGACTTGGGCAGAATAAAAAAGTGAAAAAGAAGGCTACGTATATAGTTCAGTTGCTTAATGCAGAGACACAAGGACCTGAGTCAGGTCCCTAATACATGTGAGTATGTATGTACACACACGCACACGCACACACAACTCATTGTGGTGGTATACACTTGTAAGCCCTGTACTGGGGGAAGCAGATGCAGAACAATTCATGGGGCTCACTGGCCAAACACCGTTATAGGCAAATTGGTAAGTCTTAGGTCTTAGTGAGTGATCCATTTCCCAAAGACAAAGTGGATGGCTCCTGAGGAGTGGCATAGGAGCTTGAACTCTGGCCTTTTGTAGACTAATGCACACATGCACCTGTGTGCACACATGCATCTGCTCTTGCACATACACACATACCCAAAGTGGGGGGGGGTGGAGAGAATGCTAATTACATGCTAACATCCCTCCTCTGTGCTTCCTGGTCAGTCCAGTTATGAGCAATACTGCCTCAAGCCACCCCTGTCACTATGCCTTCCCTATCTTGGTAAATTATACCTTCAAACTGTGAGCCCCCCCCCCCCCCCCCCCCCCCCCCCCGCAAAAAAAACCTTTCTCCTTTGAACTGTTTCCATCAGGGATATTTGTCACAACTGTGAGAAAAGTAACCAGTACAGGGGTCTAGGCTGATGCCAGGTGAGCTGAACTTTATTACAGGGAAGCTTTGCTGGCACCCCACCTGCTCTCAGGCTGACTAATGCTTAATTATGTGTTGGGCTGGGTCAGGAAGGGCTCTGTTCTGAGGGGACCTTTTTACATAAAGGGGTAAAGCCTATGATAATAAGAGTCCTAGCCAAGGAGCTCTTGATTGGCTCATGTCCTTCAGCAGAGCTGCCCAACCTGTTTCAGCTGACATCCCCACCAGCATGACAAACAAATGTATTCTTGAAAGGAGGAAATAACCTGCAAACACAGCCAGTGCAACCACAGACCTTACTTTCAGTTCGTTGAGTTCTGACTTGGTAAAGAGAGTTCGACTTGGCAGGCGACAGGAGAGAAATGTGTGAGTGACTGCTGCCACATCAGACAATGGCTTGGCAACATTTCCAACCAGAGATGGCTGAGCAAATGGAAGTAAAGGTTCACGGAGGGTTAATAAAGCTTTATTGCAAAAACCAAACAAAGAATTCATGGAACGAAATGATAACGGGGAGCTGTCCAACAATATTCTTTGGGATGTATCCAAGGCTGTAATCAGCGGCAAGCTAATTCGGTCCTAATTCCAGGAAAAAAAGATGGAGAAAAACGGATAATTAGAAAAGAAAATGGAAACACTAAAGGAATCATACAAACATGAATTAGATCCCAAAGTACTGACACATTTAATCACAGCCAGGGGTGAATCAGACCTCATCCGACCAAGAGTTGAGTGTTTCTTAAAGTACACAAGAGAAGGAGGGGCCCAGCAACAACAGCCAGCCACGACTAATGAATCAAAAGCACTCGTCAGAAATTAACACCCAAAATGTAAGATAGAAATAACATTTTCATTAACCAGTAGGGATGAAAAAATACACTTGGAAAAATGTAACAAACATCACATATGGTTCTCAAAGCGCGATCACCTCCTATTGAAATTACAGCCATAATTTTCAAAACAAAATTTTATATTTTCCTCTCTCAGGACCAGAACGATTCATTGTATATAAAAAAGAAATGAGAACATGGGAAATAATTAAAGCTATTAAAAAAAAAAATCCCAATTATAAAACACCAGAGTTCAGATGGCTATACTACAGATTTGCCCTGGAGGACCAACTTGGGATTGGAGGAATCTACTTTGAAATAACAAGGCGAGACTCAGGTTGTGGGGACCCTCATCTCCCCTTCTGCAACTAGGGCTCTTAGGGCGGGAAGGGACAAAGAAGGTTCCCTGCTTTACTTGTCCCAGTGTGTTGGCACTCCACCTCCGAGGAGAGGAGTGGAGCCACACTCTGCTCTGAGATGCTGAAGAGTGTCCTAGGTGAAGAAATGAAGGCAGGCTGTAGCCATGAGACCTTAGAGCAGTGGTCTCACCCTTCCTAATGCTGTGACCCCTTAATACAGTTCCTCCTATGTGGTGACCACATCCCCCCAATCATAAAGTTATTTGTGTTGCTTGCTTCCAACTGAAATTTTGCTACTTTTATGAATTGTAATGTAAAAATATGATATGCAGGACATCTGATAGGTGACCCCTGTGGAGGGGACATTTGACCCCCAAAGGTTGAGAACTGCTGTCTTAGAGGCAGGCATAATCTTCATAAGAAAGAGAGCTCCCAAGTGCAGGGTGTGTACTGGGTCTCACTTTTGGGATCGGACTGTCTGGAAATGCGACATCCTACAATGGCGGGTAGTGAATGCTCCATTGGAAAGGAGGTCATGTGGTCTCCCAGAAGAAATGTTGAAGATGATTAAAACATTGAAACGTCCTGCTTAATCCTTATATTTTGATAATCCCGGTAAGCCTGAGCAAATTTAATCCTTTCCAGAAAGAATGAAGTCATATATTTAAATTTTTCTGGAGGAGGAGCTAACTTTTAGCAATTGTCTTTCCATGGTGTGCAGCTCATCAGTCAAAATTCAATCAGAGAGAGGAATTGGGGTGTGTGTGTGTGGTGGGGGTGCTGGCCAGGGGTGCCTGTTTTGAGATTGGACTTTCCTCGTGTAGCCTATGGGTACTCTAAAGCCTTTGGAGCAGCTGTCAGAGAAGAGAGAGTTGGAGAGTGAGTGAATGTCGCCCACCTCAGAGGTGAGACACAGAGAAATGGTCAAGGGACGTCCTGCAGGGACACCTCCTCCATGCGGGGCCCAGTACTAAGCGCTGTACGGCAACTCTTTGAATCATGAGCCAGTCTCCTACTTGGGAAGATGCAGAAACGTAGTTACGTTGCTGGAGAGGTGGCAGGGTGAGCGTTATGTGAATGTAGGTCCAGCCGTCCTAGGGCTGGTGACACCGCCTTGGCTACCCCTCCCCCCAATCCCACACTCCATCCTTCAGGTGGGCATGCTAACACCCTGGGACCCAACTCCAGGATGGGCTGTGGCACCTATGGCTTTGCAGTATGCTCAGAGGGCAGCCATGCTATGGAGAGAGGTGGGCATTACCAAGCTCCCCGTTGGGTAACAGCTGGAAGAATTCTGAGTCCATGAAGAATCGCAATTCCATTACTCCATTAAGCCTCCAAGAAGCCTTTTTGTGCGCATATGCTTGTTATACACAAATAAGCTCAAGCTTTCTTTTAACTCTTTGAAAATATCTGCTTGAAGCCAAAGCTGCCTGCCTACCAGTCCCCAGATTGAGGAGTTTATTTGATCAGAAGGTGGTCTGTTCTTGCTGGAGAGTACGCTGGGTTCTAATTAGTCAGGGTTCAAAGACTGCGGAGCATCAGGCCCGGCTCTGTTATTTTAACAAAATATCAAAAAAATCAGTATAAACAAGCAACAGAAGAGGATTTAATAATACCATTTCCTTTCAAAAGACCTTAATGGCCCAGATCACGTCTCCTTGGGCTAATCTTAATGCTTGCATTTTAAAAGGCTAAGGTTCAGGGCACAGTGAAAAAGCTCTTGGAAAACTTCTCTGTTTATTCCATTGCATGGGCCGAGCCTCTCGACTCACTCACATCTTGCACATGTGGGCACCAGAGAGGCACCCCACTATTGAACCAAAATTGAGCAATTTACCTGGTTAGACCCAGTCTGAACACCTATAGTCAGCTAATCAGCAAGCAATTATGGAAGCATTGTGTGAACATGAAGATGATGGAGCCAACGGCAGCCCCCAACAGAAAACACAACGAAGCACACCGTCCCGTGCCTTACTGTGGGCCCAAGAGGATGGCATTGCTTAGATTCTTGGGTAACTAGAACATACATTTTTGGATTCCGGTGGTGTCAAGGGCTGCCTCTGCTTTTCCAGAGGTTGAAGTCTAAACATCTGAAGGAGAGACAGTAGGTCCACAAACAGGACGTCAGCTGAACACCTAGAAATGGGCCTGAGAAACAGCCCAGACAGGACCAAGGCATCAAGACACCAGTGCAAAGCTGATGGAACTTGATTGGTGGCACAGGAATCAGAAAGAACCCCCAAAGAAAACAGAGGTGCCTGTAAGGTTGCAGGAGGAAAGGCATCAGTGAGCTGCAGACACTAAAACTCGCAACAAACACATCTTAATGTGGTTATCAGGAAATTCAAACAGCAGTCGGCATGTTGACATTAAAAAAAAAAAATAATAACAGCAAAGCAGTTATTTTTATATAATAGCAGGAATCCCAGATGAGGACAGTGCAACAGAGGCACTGAGCCCTTTTCTGGGACTGTGGTCACACACATATACACACACATACACCACCTCCCCAACCAGTACCACCTTCTGTGTTTCCTTTTTAGAAAACTTGTAGCCCCTGCTGTGAGAGGCAGCCTCAAACTCAGGCTCAGCTCCCCAGCCACAGGGGAGTGACTCTCAGATAATTTTCTATGATGCTCAACTCCTACCTTGAGTTTTCTCCCTCAGGACCATAACTGATACTGTAAGAAACAAGGGTCCTATGGTTCAGGAAGTCTGGGAAATCTTGGCGACAGGGAACCCAGGTGGGCTCTGTGCATACCTCAGACCTGATTCTGGTGAGGAAAACCCGGGGAGACTACCCAAGAGTGTGCCCCTCCCGACTGCTGCAGGCAAGCCTCTGGGAGCTGTTACCAGATGTTTACTGGTCTGGGTGGTAGAGGGAAAGCCTGGCCAAGGCTGCTGAGCAGGGGGCTGAGGAAGACCCTGACCTGGGTAATGCTGGGAGGGAGGCTGAGTCTGCACAGTGGAGGTGCCTGGGGCTTCAGCATGGTTAAAGACTTAGTTA
The DNA here is from genome assembly GCF_903995435.1 of Acomys russatus. Lineage (NCBI taxonomy): Eukaryota > Metazoa > Chordata > Mammalia > Rodentia > Muridae > Acomys > Acomys russatus. The sequence continues at coordinate 28,862,274 of NC_067168.1, read as the reverse complement.
ATTAAACATAAAGGATCCCTGGGGGAGGAGGTGATGCAGCAGCAGTTAATTCAGGAAAAAGAAAACTGAATCATGAAGAAGAAAGATCTGGCCCTGGGGTTCAGGAGAACCAGGACAGCTTGGGGGTTCGCTCTCGTGAGTACAGAAGGCATCGGGTCAGAGAGCTCCTTGGTTTATGCCGTTCACAGTCCAAGCAGCAGCATCTGGCCCAGAGGATTAGATCCTGCTACTAATATTTATTGAATACTCCGTGTAGCTCTGCATGCTTGAGAGGAATTAACTAGTTTATTTCTTTAAAAAAGTCCTGGAAAATAAGTATACAGTTTTATCTTCACATTTCACATTTCACAGTTGACAAAAGGGAAGCACAGAGAGGTGAAGTCATGTGTCCCAGGCCACACAGCCTCTAAGTGGAAGAAATAAGGGTAAGAATCTATTTTATGCCATGCCCACTTGCCATATTAAAAGTTTAAAAAAAAAAATCTATGGCAAAGCCAAGGGGACCAATTAAAGTAGTAAGCATTTTTCCTTTCTATAAATAATAATGAATAGAGATATTTCTTGAATAAATATTTTACAGTCCAGTTTCTTGAGCATTTTATATATACTGGGAGATATGCAAAACTTTTTCACTTGTTTCTGTGTGTGTGCAGGTGTGTGTGTGTGTGTGTGTGCGCACATGCTCCTGTATGTGCCTCTGTATGTGGGTGAACCTGCAAGCATATATTGTGTACATATGTGGAAGCCAGAAGTCAGTCTCCAATGCTATTCCTCAGATGACAACTTTTCCATTGAGAAGGGGTCTCTTGTTGACCTGGTACCCCTGCTTCTGCAGCTTCTGATCTGGGTTTCTAAGTGCAAGTCACCTCAGGCAGCTTTTATATGGTGATGGGGATTGAACTCTGTTCCTCACTCTTACAGGCAAGCACTCTACTGGCCGAGTCATCTCCCCAGCCCCACATTTTATCACAAGTTTGGGGTGGCGCTGTGATGATCTTTTTTCCTTCAGATGAGCTATGTACCCAAAGTCACTTAGTTAATAGTTGGAAGAGCCCAAGGAGTGACAAAAGCAACTTGAATCAGGAAGGTTTTATCCTTTCCAGGGAGCATAGTGGCTGCCAGCTCCTGCACAGCAAACCTTCCCCCAAATGATAGTTTAAAGCCAGGCATGTTGGTGCAGGGCCTTGACGCCCCAGCATGAGGAAAACAGAGGCAGGAGGATCAATGTGAGTTGTTCCAGGACACCCTGCTCTACATAGTGAGTTCCAGGATACCCGCTCTACATAGTGAGACCTGTCTCAAAAAGAAAGCACAAATCAAATCCAGTTACATTAGTTTGCTGTCTTTATAACTGCAATGGCCAGTTAGCTCCTTTTCTGATTCTGCCTGCGCCTTGTACATGTTGCACTTAGCGGGAGGGTTGGCGGCTCCGCGCTGACCTGCTTCCTATCCGACAGCTGGGCTGGCTGTTGGCTGGGGGTCCTTGGCTCTCCTCCATGTGGCCTCTCATCTCCTAGCAGAGACTTGACTGGGTTTCTTACCAAGAGAGAATTCCCTGAAAGTCAGAATGTAATTCTTCCAGATGGAGACTATGACCTGTCTTTTCTTAAAGGCACGCGAGGCTCTGTTTGGTGAGTGCTCTAATATTGATAGCATTCTCTCCCCTGGAAGAGCTTTAAATACTTCATGGGTTTGGGCTCATTAATCTTCAGCTTTTTATGAACTTACAGAATGCAGAGTTAAAAAACCACAAAAGCTGGAGTTTCCTTTATCACCGCTCCGCAAACAGCTCCTTTCCATTATGCAAATTTGCGACAAGTAGCTTTCCTTTACACACTCTGTTCTCTTCTGTACAGATGGCATTGTCTTTCTGGCTGTCCTTCGACCCAAACACTGTAGTAGATGGCTTTCAGTCTGCCCAGGTGAATCGTGCCTCCTCACATCAGCTCAGAAGTGACACACTGGCTGTCACTGCTTCCCTCAGGACACTTTCTTAAAGTGACACGTGTACAAAGGTCAGGAGTTCAGCCTGCATTCTCCAGTGATGCTCTCTGTGTCTGCCTCCCTCACCACTGGGATTAGAGGCAGGCCTCCACATGCACCCCGCTTTTATGTGGGCTCCGAAGGCCTGACCGCCAGTCCTTCTGTTTACATAGCATGTGCTTTACCCACCGAGCAATCTCCCCAGGCCATAATATGTGGTAAGGCAAGATGTTTCTTTTTCTTTTTCTTTTTCTTCTTCTTCTTCTTCTTCTTCTTCTTCTTCTTCTTCTTCTTCTTCTTCTTCTTCTTCTTCTTCTTCTTCTTCTTTTTTCTTGGTTATATTTGCTTATTTGACTTTTTTCCTGCTAAAATGATTTAACAATATCTTAGACTCTTAAAAATGTAAGTTACAGCATTTGAAAAACAAGATGAAAATTAGTGAGAAACACTGGTCTATTAGCACCCCCTGCCCCCCAAAATATCCTCAGTGTTCTTTACCAATGCAGGGGAGCCCCTGAACTCTACTTCATTCCTGTTCTCCCACAGGGAGAGCCATGAATTTTGTGTTTTGTATTTCCATAGGTTTTATTTCCATCTAAGGCTTTTGCATGTGGATCAAACAAAGCCAAGTGTTTCTAAATGTTCCTGAAAGTGGCATCATATTTTGTGTGTTCTCCTGATTTGTGTTTCCTCCTCTCAGCCCCCCCCCCCCACTCTTCAATATTATGCTTAAGAGACTCATCCACGGTGAGACATGCTTTTCTCGTCCCTTATTGCCACAGCTGTGTGGCATTTGTTGAGTAAAAACATCACCATTTGTTAATTCTCCTGTTAATAAGCATTTTAGCTTGTATCCGATATCCCACTATTACCAACACTTCCACTGACATTCTTATGCGTGCCCCCTCTTTGAGCAGAGCTGTCTGGGGATTCCTCTGGCTCTCTTGGGCTTCTTCCTAGAAACAGAATTGGTAGTCCATAGGGTATGTGCTAATACAGACCCTTGGCTAGAGCCCACCTATGCTGCTGGGTGGGTGTGTCTACTAGCTTTTCTGTTTAATCTTTAGTTTCCTACTTTCAGTGGGTTTCAATCTGTAGAATCACTAAGAAAGAATTATCATGTTTGTGGTGCTCATGGTTCTGAGACTCTGGACTACATCCTTATCTCTCGAAGTATACCTTCAAGTGTTCTGCTTTTGTTATGCTGTTATGAACGGCATTTCCCTCGTTCATACCTTCTAATTGTTTGTCTCTTTTGTAATTATAGAACGCATTGCTTCCTATGTGTTACTTTAATAACCTGTCCTTTCACTGTTTAGAGCAGATTGCCAGTTGATTATCTTGGGCTTGCCAGGTGTATGATTATATTAGCTACTAATGTTGACTGTGTTTGTTTCCTCCTTTCCAACCCATATGCCTAATTTCTGAGGCTAACTGCTTTGCCTGCTGCCCCTCCACAATGTTCAGTAGTGGAGGTGAATGGGACAGTTTAGCCTTTCTCCTAATTTTAATGGGATAAGTTCTAGTGTCTTTCCACTATAAATTTTGGATAGAAAAAGTTGTATTTCACCAAGGCAGAAAGTATGCAACTATTTTTATTTTATTGTAAGTTCTTTCTTGAAAGTGGAATTTTAAACATTAGAATCTTTTTTCAAAAGTGTGTGTGTGCTTGTCAGTACATGTGTGTGCGCTTGTCAGTGCATGTGTGTGCAGACATACATATAAACATGTCAGAGGACAGCTTAGTGGAGTTTCTTCTTTCTCTCCACCTTTATGTAGATTCCAGAGATTGAATTCAGCTCCCGAGGTATTCACAGTAAGTGCCTTCACCTGCTGAGCCATATCACTAGCCCCTTAATTGTCTTCCACTATCTATCCATGTATAGTGGTTTGCATTTTGTAAGTACGGATGATTCTTGCATATTGAACCATCCTTGCCTTAAAACAAACCCCATTTTGTCTTCCAGGGTGGATTCAGTTTTGTTTTTTGTTTTTGTTTTTGCCATTAGTTATTTAGGATTTTTGTATACATGCTCAAAAAACATTGAGCCAGGCCAAATCCAAATCCACCCGGAGTCCTAACAGCTTCAGTGTGGACACCGAGCCAGCCTTCTCCGCAGGCCTATCACAAAGTATTAAGCCATCACTGGTAATCTGTCTGTTCAGGCTCCTTGGAAATGAGTGTGAACACAGCCTCCTGTTACAGCTCATACCGCTTTCTCTTGAGCCAGGCTTTTGGGAGTGCAATGGGTGTGACCTGAAGAGCTATGGTGTGACTTTGGCCTTCTAACCAGGTCCCCGCTCTCTCCCTTTCGCTACTCCTTTTGCTACTCCCCTGGTTCCAAGCGGGTCCCTTTCCAAAGCTGATTGTGTAAAGGAGATATTTGAATCTCCTGATCGTGTTTTTCCAGACAAAGGGGAGCTTCAGTGGTGGCTGAACTATCCCTCGCCATGTCCTTGAAAGCCAAGTGTGGCTTTATGTCCTTATCAGAGCTGTGTGATGTGTCTGTTCTCATCACAGCCGCCCACCAGCTGTCAGAGCTCTTGAGTCCCTTCCCAGAATCCCATCTTGGTTGACCTTGGCTCAGTGAAAGGGCAAGTGGTTCCTGGGATCCTTAGACTGGCTACATATTTGTACAAGGGGTGCCAATAGCAGGTTAACTCTGTATTAAGGAGAGGTCCCAAGTCTATTTGCATGAAAAAGAAAACTGTGACCGTTTGTACAGGGGAAAGTAAACTGCCCGTCAATCTCTCCCCAGGTGACCTCTCTGGAGAACAAAGGGAAGTTGTTTTTTTTTTTGTTTTTTAAGTCCAGGGTTTGTAAGTTCCTGATTTTTGGTACCTGGGATCTCTCTTGGCAGGAGGATTTTCATTTCCCTTTTCTTCCTGATGGGCAAATTAAGCTTTTTTTCCTCTTTCTGGCTCTTGGGCCTTTTGTAAGTCTCTATTCTCTGCTTTTTTTCTGTCCCCTTCTTTTCTCTCCCCTCTCTCTCCCTCCCTCCCTCTGTGCTATCTCTTGGTGTGTAATTTGTTTGCAGTCAGGTTGTCTTTTTGATTTACTGGACCTCTTCTCTGCAGAATTATAATAAATGGATTGCTTTGCCGAGCCCTCGCTAGTTCAACACCATTTGCTCAGACTGGGTCAGGCCCCTTGCAAACAGAAGATGTGAATAGCCCTCACAGAAGCACTTGCTCACGCACATACTATCAGCCGCCTGCATCTTCCAGCCAAATATAATGAAAAATCTCATGTCATCCTCCTGCGAACCAATTAAGTTATAAGAACAACATAGGAAGAGCTGGCCTCAGGACGGACCACCTCCCCATCCCTCAGGCTTGGGGACTGATGGTCTCAGGGGTATAGAGATTGCCTTGATTACAGACTTAATTAGTTGTATATAATTAGCGAGAGTAGACCACTAAAACCTTGTTTTGTGTTTGCATCCAGGATATGCAGACCGGCTGTGTTAACTGCATGGACAAGTCTGGTTTTTTTCTTTTCTTTTCTTTTCTTTTCTTTTTTTTTTGGTCTCTTTCTGCCTTGACACATCTTTACACTGAATAGAAAGTAGGAAAACAGGCCAGTATGCCACCAGTCTAAATGAAGAACAGCCTTAAGTGGCCTAAAAGGCCCTGCATGCTTGGTCTCCTCTCCCTACCCTCATCCTCCTCAAGTCCCTACCCCAAGAGCACCACTCTCGCTGGGAAGTGTCCAGTCCCTGGGGCCATCTGGAGTTTTAGAGCCACGCTTTGATTCTTTCTGCTCAGCCCCCTTTTCCTACCTCAGCCCCTTTCTACTTCTCGCTCTCGTCTCAGCCTTAAAGCTATTCTAGATTGTGTCCTTCCCCGTGTCCAGTGGCACGCCTCGCTACCTCCTTCACCACATACGGATGGAACCCTCTGACGCTCCGCAGTAGGGTGCCTGTCCCTCCAGATCGTAGGATGAGGGTGCTCCAGTGGTGCAATCTGTTAGCGCGTGCATCTTACACAGATCATAGGATGAGTAGGGTGTGATTCTGGATTTAATCTGCAGTCCTCACATAGAACCTCACAGAAACGCACTGTGAACTGTGAGAGAGGGAAGGAATGCAGAAGATGACAGAGTCTTCAGTAAGGCATAAGGAGGAGTGCACTTTACTTTGTTTCTCTCTCTCTCTCTCTCTCTCTTTCTCTGTCTCTGTCTCTCTCTCTGTCTGTGTCTCTCTGCCTCTCTCTCATCTCTGTCTCTTTCTCTGTCTCTCTGTCTCCCCCCCCCCCCCCCCCCGCTCTCACACACACACACACACACACCTTCACTGCACACCTCCCTCATCCCCATATGCAGGGCCTGGTGGTTTCTTCCCACCTGAGCAGGAGGCGTGTTTCTTTCAGGTTGAGATTCTCTAGCACAGTGCACATGGGATGTACTGGACATTCAGTGCACCGAGTGGGGGCCTTCATCCTGAAGTTGCTTGGCATCCGGGAACTCCTGCCTGAGATCCCTGTGTCTGCGCTGAAGTGTTCCGCAAGGCTCGGCTTTGGAAAGTGGAGTTGGACCAGCCCTGAAGCTTTATAACGTTGGGATTTCTAGTCCCCTCTTGGGCCGCCCTTTCCCCATTTGAATCCCCTTCTGATAATATGCTTCGAAGGTGCTGAAACTGAAGAGCAAAGACTGAATCTTCTAGCCTTGAGACCTTTCGGAAGATCATCTCTACCATCCCAGACCCCAGGAGAGGCAGCACTGCTGTGTGCATGTCTCTGGATGCCCATGTTCTTTGCACTACTCTTTCCCTCACTGATGGCTGTTTATAATGCCTGTGTATGGGGTTGGTGCTTTCCCTGGGTTCTGGCAAATGAAAAGAATGTTCTGGGAGAATAATTGAGATCTGTGTTTGGAGCACGGGCTCTGGTGTGGAACACCAGCCGCCGACTGTTCCCAAACTCTCCGCAGTAGGCTTTTCAACCCTCACTCCTTAGTCCAGTGTGTCTTGACTACCACAGTGACAGAGAGTAGGGTTTTCTCTGCATCCCGTCGTGGTCACCTCTGATCTGCAGAGGTACAGTGAAGAGCTGGCTGCTTTTGTTCCTGGAAAATGGCTCCTTTTGATGGCTTTCTCCTCCCAGCTGGCATTTCTCTCTTTAGTTTCTCATCGTCTTTTCTTCCCTGGGAAGGAAGAACGGTGGCTATTACACTCAGACCTCATCTCTTCTTGTCTGAGTTCAGTAAATCTGCAGTGTCTGAAGGTGGATAATAGTCTCCAGCCTTCAGATTCTTCGGGGAAAGGGTTCTTGTCTCTCTGTGCTCAGCCACATCTTTCCCTTTGATAATCATCCCCAATCTCTTCTGGAGGCTTGTAGTCAAGGCTACTGCAGGACAGAGAGGCATTTTCTTAGTGGTATAGCCCATGCTCCTGTAAGCAACAGTAATATTGCTCACTGGGCCATGACAAAGAAAAGGAGGAGCAGGGGGAGGAGCAACGGAAGCAGGAGGAAAATAAGAGAGAGTAGCAGGTAGTGAATATGATAAAAATCCATCATAGACACATCTAAAATTGTCACAGTCAGGCTGGAAAGATGCCTCAGCATGTAAGAACACTTGCTGTGCAAGCATAAGGTTCTGAGTTCAAATCCCGGGAGCCCATATAAAAATCTGGCCAAGACTGTGCGTACCTCTAACCCCGACACTGTAGGGAGCAGAGACAGGAGGATTGTTGGAGTCTGCTGGCTGACAGCCTGGCTCTAGGTTTAGTGGGAAATTGTTATCAAAGGAGTAAGGCAGAGAACGATAACAGTAGGAAGCTGGATGGCCTCCTTGGTCTATGCATGCAACCACAGGTGCACATATGTGCTCATACATGTGTGCATGTAACACACTCACACCCACATGTACACACGTATACAAAGAAAACTAAAAGAAAATTGTTATAATGAAGCCTGTTATGTATAAAAGGTGTTGTTTAAATGAACTTAATGCAAAACTGGTAGTGGTGGTGCATACCTTTAATCTCAGTGCTAGGGAGGCAGAGACAGGTGGATCTCTGTGAGTTTAAGGCTTGACTGATCTTTGTAGCAAGTTCCAGGTCAGCCAGGGCTACACAGTGAAAGCCTGTCTCACAAAAGAAAAAATTGCAAAGGAAGTCTGTCCTGGCAGAAAACAACCCCACCCCCCACCCCCCATGTGCACCCTCCTCCCATACACACAACACACTTGCTTTCTCTTTGCTGCACTGGACATTGTTGGCTGCAGGCTTTTTACTTAATGTATTTGCTCCCTATTTCCTGGCGGCCTGGATGCCCCGTGAGTGGGACATCTTATCCAGGTTCAGAGAATCTTAGGGTCTGGAGGCACATAAGGGTACTCAGTGCAGGAGAGTGCCTATCTGTCCCTCTGACATCATTGGAGAAAGCCTCCTGGCTTGGGGTGAGAACAAACTCCAACTGTTACCAATGCATTTTTTCCACAAAGAAAATGAGAATTCTCCATCTTTGAAATGTAAATTTTCCAGGCTTGGATGGAGCTGAAAGGTAAAACGTGGTGCTAGGACCTTTTGTGTGTAGCTATAAGACCAGGAAACATGCACTTTCTTCATTAAACATGCTCAAAGATCTCTCCAGTGCTTGTGTAAGCAAGAGTGAATCCTCCATTCATATGCTCCAAGAGGAAAAGCCACGAACGTTAAGTGGGGCAGCCCAAAGTTTTACTCAAGTTTAAGTTGCCAGAGAAGGTAGGCTGATAACAGAAAAGCATGCAGGTGCCGGCACTTACAAGAGATGGAGACTTTGGTCCAATTCAAAAGAGCATGAGTCCCATCATAAGACAACCTGCGCTCATAAAATCGTATCCCCAGAGCCAGAGAAAGCTCAGCGGTTAAGAGGACACACTTCTTTTGCAGAGGACCTGAGTTCTGTTCCCAGCACCAATGTTGGGTGGCCCACAACCTCTTGTAACTCCAGCTCCAAGGCATCCAACAACTTCTCTGGCTTCTGTAGGCACATGGGCTCATGTGTGCTCTCGTACCCATACACCCACCTGGACATGCATATGTACACATAATTCTTAAAAGGAATTTTAAGAACACACACACACACACACACACACACACACACACACACACACACCAACATTTACTGCTTTTGTCAATCATCTTTGCAGCTCACAAGATTAGGCTTGGCCCTGAGGTATGGTTTGGGAAGAGTCAAGAAGCAGGGATATTTTCTGACTTCACCAACATTTTTCTGTGTCTGATAGCAGAGAGTTTATCAGGAAATCACTGAGGCAATGAGGAGATACAAGCCTGTCAGTGGAGTAGCAGGCCAGGTTCCTCAGATGCTGAGGACAAGGGGATGTGCTCAGAGGCTCCATTCACATGGCAGCCTCCCCTTGAGCATCTGTCTCTACTGGGGACTAAAACCCTTGGTTGTTCCTTCACTCACTCCAGCTCTGTAGTGTCTAAGTCTAAGGAGAGTTTTGTGGGGGTCCCCAGGACCCGGGCCTGAAGACTACTAAGCATACAGCTGGGCATTCAGATCCATACCTTTCATATCGCCAAACCTGCAGAAGTTTCTAGCAAGTCTGCCAAGGTGGGTTTACTCTCTTCCTTCAGGAACTGGTGAGTTGGGACTAGGAGATGGGGTGGAAGACCTCCAGTTCACGAACAGCCAAGGTGGAGACCTAAAGCTCGGTGGGCTATCAGGAACCATGGCATCATTCCTAAAAAGGACAGGGGACCAGTGACACTCCAGTGGGGCTGGAAATAGCGATAGTCACAGCAACCATATGTCTCCTGTCATGAGATCTACTATTACTGATGGCACCAACTGGCATCAGTGCATTGGGATCCTCAGTGACCCCCAAAGGAAGGTTCTGTGAGCAGTCCTACTTTTCTAGACCACTAAGGGGGAAAGGAGGGAAAGTGAGGAGCCAAGGATGGACCACAAGCTCAGCAGAGATGTGGCCCAGAGTCCAGTCCAACTCCGAGTCCCTGAGCTGACTTGAGCAGGGTGCACAAGGAGCTAAGGACCTGCTACAGCATGAAGATCAGGCAGTGTGTGGTGTCTGTACGGTTACCAGCAGTCCTATGCCAGAGTAGGAAGGAGCCTGAGGTCACCCAGGGCGGTGGAAGAAAGGCATGCATGGGTCCTTCAATGAGACAACTGTACCTTGGGGGAGTTTTCTTGTTTCTTTTGGTTCCTTGAAGCAGAGTCATTTGAGGTGAACTGACTCTCCAGACCTGACATACTTTCTCTGCAGCTCATGCAGCAGTTAGAGTGGCTTTTCCTATGGGCAGCTACCCCTGACCACCCTGCTGTAAGTTAACAAGTCCCCATCAATTCTATTGTGCTGTTGATTGGCGTCTCGAATGAGTGATGGATAGATGTTCACTTCTCCCTTTGGGGCCTCTGTTCCTCACCACAGACCGCCCCCCCATCTTTGCTTGGGAAATCTGGAGTTAGCTACAAAGGGAAGACGAGGGATGAGTTGAGGTACTAGTTCACTAATTCTAATCACCATGTCAGTAGTCCTTCAAGAGGGAGGAACATTTTTCTGTTTGGGCAGCTGGAGCTATACATGCCACAATCAAAGGAGGACCTTCGAAACCCCTCACATGGAAGTTGCTCTTCCCATCATCAGCCAGGACATCATGGACAGGACAAGGTAGCCAACTGGCCACTCTCTGTGTTTCACCACTAATCCCTAACCCCGCCCCCCTTGAGTGTTCATGGCTTTGCGACTCAGATGGATCCTGTAAAGGCAAATTGTCATTTCTCTTCTGCCAGCTGGGATGGACTGAGGTGGCTAAGTGGGTCTAAGAGTGTGAGGAGTGACCAGCCATGGGAGGAATGGTGTTTGTGGTCCTACCTAATCAACCTTGTGTCCAGTATTCTGAGTATCTCATCACTCCAGGGGCTATCCTAGAAATGGGCTTTGTGAACGAGCACAGTTTCAGATGAAAAGAATTGCTTGATCACAAAGGCACCCTGTGCGGATAGCAGGACTGGCCTGGGCTCTATACCTTTCCAGTTGGTTTCCACAGACCCTCCTCCTACTGACTGTGTCATGTAAAATCTGAGTTCCATGTAATGACAAGAGTCAGCTTCTTTCTGTACTTGGTGGGTGGCCAGAATTAAATACCCCGCCGCCCGCCCCCTTCCCTGGCAAGCAACTATAGAGTCTGTCCATGAGCAGGTGATGTGGGCCTCTGCACGATCTGTAGTTTGGAAGCAAGCTTGTGTTTTCTAGGCATCCATCTGTGAGAGGAGAGCAGCGGTATCTGTGCAGGCTCCGTTGCCTAAGGAGGAAAACATGACTGCTCGTGTGGAGATGCCTGCCCTCTTGGATTTGTCAGTTTGTTTTCAGGAGAAATTCGGGGGGCTTCTGAGGACATGAAGCCAACTTTTAGGGGCTCAGAAACACCTTGATGTCCTCCTCCTTTGTTGGGAGGAAGCTGTGTGGGTGCCAGCTGTGCTGTGTGCGAGCATACTGCGCGGGACTAGTGGGCACCGTCCTGGATGCTCCTTGCCCCAGCAACACATGGACAACATGATGTAGGACTGGCTGAGATCTGACTCTGGGATGTCTAGCAGTTAAGGAAGACACTCTCATCTGCCACTCCAGCTTCCCCCACCCCCACCCCCCTGCCTCCGTGTGCTGGTCTATAGGACAGAGAAATGGAAGAGGGCTCAGAACCTCTTCACAGCATCAAAGCGGCTCACAGATCATGTCCTGGCATCGGGAGGAGGAATACACTATCTTAACTTTGCGACGCATGACGTTCCTTGGCTGCAGAGACCCAGGGGTCATGGATCATTTTGACTGTGTATTCCAGGCAATGCGAGGCTAGTCCAGCGGTGGCTACCTTGAGGATGTGATATGATCATCCATCTCTGTCAGTTTTTCCAAAGACCCTCACTGGGCGGCTCGTTCACCAGGTCTCCATGCTTTGAGTCATTTTCTGTGACTGTTTCCTCTTCCTGGAATGCCCTCCCATGTTTCTTTTATTGGCATATGTATAAAACCCCAATTAAGCTACCCCATATCTCCTCTCCTTCCCACAAGGGGGGAATAAATATCCTTTGAAGGATAGCATTTGTTACACCCTAAGGGCGATTTCATTCCCTTTAAAAATTTAATTACATACATTTGTTTATCATATAATTTATGTATGAATGCATGTATGTGGGTGCACATGCCACGATAAACATGGGGAAATCAGAGAACAACCTGCATGAGTCAGTTCTCATTCCGTCTCGTGGGTCCTGAGAATCAAACTCAGCCTGCCAGGCTTAGCAGGAAGCCTCTTTGCTAGCTAAAACATCTCCCTGGCCTCTTTTCTGTTTCTAACCACCCAAGTGACACTCCTGGGTGGGGGGCGGGGCAGGGCGGGGTAGAGCTTTTTGAGGAAGGACTCTCCGTGTTGATGGTAGAAGAGGGATATTTTGGAGTCATGTCTATGCTTGCTGAGTTTCCGTGGTGATGGGAGACAGGATGGACGTGGGCCTGCATTTGTTCTGGGCCAAGAAGGACGTAGGCTGGGCGGGTCATGGAGGCTGCTGATAGTGAAGCTGGGAGAATGAACTTTGCCTGTAGGCAGGACCATGGTTGGAATCAGGGGATGATTGTGATCTATTCTGGTGGGGGCTTTATCTTCTTGGGACTCTTGCTTTCCTTTCTATAGAAAACCTCCCAGGGTGCTGTGGGACTCGCATGAGATAGTGAAGGCAAAGTCTACAGACACACTGCTGCCTTCTTGGAGTGTTCAGGGACTTCAGAGCATGGGTCCGGCTTTGTCCTATGCACAGCTGTTAGACGTGGTGTCTGGAAGGGGTGTCAGCCTGTTTGAGAAGTTGAGGGAGGCAGCGGGAAGCAGGGAGTTATTTTTTCCTGCACATCTCAGGCCTCCCACAGGGTCCAGCCCATTATTGGTGCTTATTAGCTGCTCAGTTCTTATAAAGAATTGAATAGAGATGGTATTTTGGGATGGACACGGGGAAGAGGCAAGAGGAAAGTAGTGGTTAAGGGAAAAGTTCCTGGTGGTGGCATGTGGGTAGGGTGGCATGAGACATAGATGTCCTGCCCATTGTGAATTAGACTCGGAGGCATGGAGAGGTTTGGTGTGGTTCATTTGCCCCACAGGCTCTTACCTGCTAGATTGGCAGCCATGAGTGGCCTATATATATGGCGATCTCTTTGTATTGGTTGTGGCACCTTAGCTAAAGCCATTCAGGAGGAAGAAAGCGGAGGGCAAAGGTGATATCTCAGGTAAAGGGAGCCGTGTTGCAAGGTGAAGCTGGGGTGTGGGAGGTGATGGGTGGGAGCCGAGGACAGCTTGGAGGCACACAACACTACAGTGAGCAAAGGCTGCTCAGAAAGCACAGGGGGAGGCTCAGCGGCATGGTGGCAGCTTCGGCACGGTACTCAGATTCTATCTGTAAAGGGACAAAGCCTCTGCTGCTTCCTCCTAAAGGGAGATGGGGAGAGTGGGCGTGACACATTTAGCAGTAGCATCCCGTACAAGTGGGGCAAGCGATGTTGCTGGTAATGTTGACACAGGTAAAGATGCCGAAGAGAAGGGGAAAGGGGCTCCGCACCCCTCCCACCAGACCAACGGGAAGCTTTCAAAACGCCTTTGTGTGAGAGACAGGTTTGATCAGATTTCCCTCTTAGGAACGCCTGGCATTATTTGTAAGATGGAGAATGGCTCCAGAAGGCTCAAGAATGGGGGCAAGGCAACAGGGGAAGACTGGGGAAAGTATGTGTCAGGAGAGAGTCTGGGGTCTGCTGAGTGGTGATGCCATGAGTGCACAGATAAAAGGAAAGGCTAGGAGAAAAATCACAGAGAAGAGGTGACTAGGAGGCCAATAATGGGGGGCGCCACCTTGAGTCCAGGAGGGCACATAGGTTTTGCAGGGCCAGCATGAGGATGGTGCTACTTACAGTGGCTGGGACAAGTCTCCACCTCCAGGATCCCAAACCAAGCACGGTCTCCAATGCCCACGCGCTCATATATTTAGTGAATATTTGTATGTGCTAACTGCTATAATATATCCTGTGCATTTCCATTTATGTGCGGTAAAACAAAATTAAAAATCAGATAAAGATGAAATAAACAATATTTTTAAATATCTTGCTGTGATTAAAATGGCTTCTTAATTTCATTAGCTGGCATGGCGAGGCAAAATACATGCTTAGGGAGGGGTTCCTCATTAACGACAGTGGATGTATATCCATATTTCAAATAGTCTTCTTGATTATTTGATATCGTTTTTGCCAATTTCCTGTCAGATGTGATTAGGCTCTCTGGCTTTAGCTCCTTGTGCAGCTGATGAAGAGCTATTACCTGGGGCAGGGCAAGTGTCAGCAGCCTCGGGCTTGCGGCTTTTACTTGTGTTTGTGGTGTTCGAGTCATTCAACTTCTGCATCTTTTCTGGGGGGGTATCTGAAAGTTGCTTATTCCGTTAAAAGTGTGTATGTGTGTGTGTGTATGTGTGTGTGTTGTATCTGTCTCTCTGTGTGTCTGTGTGTGTGTTGTATCTGTGTGTGTGTCTGCATATGTGTGTGTCGTGTCTGCATGTGTGTTGTATCTGTCTGTGTGTGTCTGTGTGTATGTGTTGTCTGTGTGTGTATCTGCATGTATATGTTGTATCTGTCTGTGTGTGTGTGTCTCTATGTGTGTGTGTGTTGGGGGGGTTGTTGAAGACTAAAGCCAGATTCTGTGCATGCCAGGCAGGAGCTCTACCCCAGCCCCTTTACTCCATGTTCTAAGAGCTTGCGTGTGCTCTTTACTAGGTATTTGCAGTCTTGACTATGTCATTCTGACCATGAACCTCTTTAGTTCATCCTGTCGCTGTTCAGCAGGTGGCCCTCACCGGCTTCTCTCAGGACACCTTATTCACAACCTGAGGTGAGGGCACAGGTGCCATTTATATATTCAGAACTTTCAGCACTACTAAAGCTTACCTTTTTTATTTTCATATTTTTGAGAAAGTAAGAAGATGTAGGGGAGCTGGAGAGATGGCTCAGTGGCTAAGAGTGCTTGCTGCTCTTGCAGAGGACTGGCATTCAGTTCCCACCATCTACAGAGGGTGGCGCATGGTCATCTGTAACTCCAGCTCTAAGGGACCTGACGCTCTCTCCTGGCCTCTATTGGCACTTGTATGTGCACACACGCATATGTATGCATAAATAAAAATTTAAAAATATAAATCTTTCTAGAAGAAGAAGAAGGAGAAGGAGAAGGAGAAGGAGAAGGAGAAGGAGAAGGAGAAGGAGAAGGAGAAGGAGAAGAAGAAGAAGAAGAAGAAGAAGAAGAAGAAGAAGAAGAAGAAGAAGAATAGGGTTGTAGGCATTCCACAGAGAGTTTTGGCCAGAGCCAAGCTGGAGTTGACAAAATGCATTGTGGTGTGGTGGTGAGGCACTAAGACGGACTACAAAAAGCTGCCCAGCTCATGCACTCTAGATACCGCTGCAATTCAGGGTGTGTGTGTGTGTGTGTGTGTGTGTGTGTGTGTGTGTGTGTGTCTCTCACTGTGTATGTAAGGGTTAGCGATGGGGAAGAGCTGACACTTTACATTCATTCTAGAGGACACTCTGACACTTTCAGATGGAAGCCCCAGCTTGCTCCATTACTTGGGCTGTGATGATGTACACAGTGCATATGGACACATTTGGCTGCTTCCTCTTGTTAAAGAGGAATTAGCACGAGTGATAAGTGATAAGGGGATGGCTCAGTTGGTAAGGCTCCTGTACCTGAGTTCAATGCCTATCACCTATGTTAGAGCTAGATGTGACTGCTGTGTTTGCAATCGCAGGCCTGGGGAGTCAGAAGCCCCGGGGCCTGTTGGCAAGCTAAGACTAGCTGAACTGATAAGCCCAGGTTCAGTGAGAGGCCCTGTGACAAATGTGCATGTATGTATAAAAATGGAATTATGCAAGCTAGGCTGGTAATCCACTACCTCCTCACACAAGGAGCCATAGACATACATGTACCATCGTTATAGTCACGGGAATCCTTCCTTTGAATTTTTCGTCAGGGATTTCAACAGAGCACCAGAATTGTGTAGGTTGCCTCTCCCCACACTCAAAGGTAGGATCCTATTGCTGAAGATACCATACACGTTAGACACGAGACTTGGGGGATGAGCTGAAACAAGCCTGGCCTGGAAGCCGCATTCCTGAGGACTAACTTTTGTAATAACAAAGGTGCTACCCAAGTGGGCAATAGAGAAAAGCAATCAACACTCCTACCCAGCTGTTAAGCCTATGAACCACCACAAAGGCTGGCTTAGCAAGAGGGTCCCCAACGGTGTAATAGTGGCACGTACCTCTTGGGTGTAACTAACAGCTGTCCAATTTGACTTCAGGCCTAGGCACTGTGAGGGAGCTCATGCCATACCACCCGTGGCTGGAGAGGTCATAGACTTGAGAGCGAAGGCTACCATTTTCCTAATTCAATATAGATTCTAACCATATTCCTAACACCTATTCTTATACCCACGGGAGTGTAGCTCTTACTCACTACTATAGAAAACCGCATTGATCCAAATGCAGAGGATAAGTGATTCGGGGGGGGGGGGCGTCCTGCCCTTATTAATACATTTGTAACACAATTCTTGAAACCAAGACCCTGGAAACATCACAGGACAGGTAGAAAGATCCTAAGACTCAGAGGACCAAGATTCCTGTTCCATGATACACTATAGTGCCTTGACAGGGGTGATGCTTCCGTCAAATCTCAACAATATGGCCGCCTAAACGACACCTACATGAGGACCATGCTAGTTTGCATGCCAGCAGAGGTGGAAGAGAGCAATGGGTACTCTTCTAACTGATAAGCTGGGCAGTTTCACGGAGACTTCTCTGTACCAGGCTGTGCCTGGGAGGGAAAGGCCTACAGGTGTAGTGGGCCTAATTGGTTGTTCTAATGGTTTTGACTGAACACATGGAGGCAAGTGTAATCAGCTACCCCTGAACACAGCAGCAGTTTTTTACAAGAGACAATGCCCTGGCCCTTTGCGCCGTCCACCCCTGCAAGGATGCTGGCTTTGGGTGGGCAAGGAGAGAGTGCTCTTGACACATTGGGAGCCCGTTCAGTGCAGCACTTTCCTCCTCTGAGGGATCATTTTCTTTTGGGAACTGGATTCTGCCCTCTGATTATCGCAACTCATGGTCTGTTTGGTTTTTCTCCATTTAACTCCCACACTCATTTTGCGCATGAATGAGTACAATGAAACCAGTTTAATTTGCTGTTAATTCCCTGTTTAAAATATTCTCTTCTGTTTAAGGGACATAGCCTCTTTCATCTCATGGAGGCAGCTTGTGAAAGGAAGCAGCTGCTAGCACAGTGCCAGGATTGGGGGCTGCTGTGGGCAGAGGTCAGCCTGGGCCAGAGCTGCTATGGCTCACAGGATGGGAGGGGCTGGGGCAGGTAAACGCCAGGGCTGGAGGGGCAGGGAGGAGGATGGTCTGCAGTCACTGGGCCTTTGAACTGAGCTAGGGCTGGATGGCTCTGGATGGAGAAAAGTTCATCAGAGAGATATTCTGTGAGGATGCCAGTAAAGGGACTTTGCACATAAACTAAGGATAGCATCTTGTGACTCCAAGTACGTGTGAGTGAGGAAGTGAATTCTGCAGCTGACTACGGAGTTAGGGAAGAAAGTCTGACTGATTTAGGAAAAACAAACTTTTAAGGTTGCTTCAAAGCGTCTAAATAGAGTGTTTATACAATTTGTTCAAGCTCCTCTAGTGAGCAAAGTCTGGGTTTGGCAAATATGTCCTTGTTTGGGTCAGCCTTGCCTCGTTCTCTTTCTTGACCGGGGACCTTTTCCAGGGGGGTGGAGAGGGGCGGGGATATAGTCCTTGCACCAGGTGGCAGAGAGCCAGGTCCTAGGCAGCACTGCATCTTGAGAAGACAAATAAGGAGAATCTGAAAAATAAAAACAGGGTGCTCCAGCTTCATTTACCATAGCCTCTCAGGCTACAGGGAGATAGGAGCTGGGTGGGTGAGCCTGAGCCTGTAGAAGGAAGGGTATGCCTGTCTTCAATGGCTGTATCAGTACCTCCCTCAGTTAGAGTGTAGGGCTTTTTTCTTTCTTTCTGATTTTCTAAGTTGCAGGTGGAGGGATGTTGGCAGTCATCACGGGCATCAGTCATTGCTAACTTTCCTGCCTGAGCTGGGATGATAAGGGAACCCCCGGGGGTCTCCACAAAGCTGACACCTCATGCTCATGAGTGCACAGGTCCCCAACTCCCTGACTGGCCATGGATTCTGCCCACTGCAGCCACTGCTCACCTCACTTCCACACTCGGCCCGCTGGGCGTATTAGAAGATGACTAGATACATCCATCAGTCGGGCGCATCTGTGGAGAAAGCCTGCTGGAGAAAGGTATGAGTGTAGGTATGGAGGTCTGGAAGGCTAATGGAACAGGAGGATCGAAGGCAGCAGGTGCTCCAGTGGCTACATGGGTGACGGAGTAGCTGGAAGACAGACCAAGATTTTCTTTCATAGCCATCTTCTAAGCCACACGGGAGCAGATCAGAATGGTCCAAGGCTGGCTTCTGGGTCCTACCAGCCCACAGCAGCCAGGATATTGCCTGGTGGAAGCTTCTGGAGATTGTTTTTGTTTCCAGAAGCCCCACATCTCCTCCCTCTCTCTCTCTCTCTCTCTCTCTCTCTCTCTCTCTCTCTCTCTCTCTCTCTCTCTCTCTCTCCCCTGAAGAACTGTACATTAAAACACTGGTTTACCTGTGTTAATTAGGTAAACTAATTGTTTTAACTAATTGGACCACACAAATGTAATCCCTTTAAACACATTCTTTTTCCATTTCTGCAGTTCACTGTTTGGGAGCCGTGTCTTCCAGCCTCCCATTTTTCTTCCCCGCCCCCCACCCCCACTCTCCCGCATACAAGTCCTTTGTATAATTTGAGGCATACCTTAGCTTTCTTTCTTTCTTTCTTTTTTTTTTTTTTTTTTTTTTTTGGTTTTTCAAGACAGGGTTTCTCTGTGTAGCCTTGGCCATCCTGGACTCACTTTGTAGACCAGGCTGGCCTCGAACTCACAGCGATCCGCCTGCCTCTGCCTCCCGAGTGCTGGGATTAAAGGCGTGCGCCACCACGCCTGGCTTACCTTAGCTTTCTTGCAAGAAGCCTTTGTGTCCTTCGCAGGCTTTCCCATTCTTCTCTTCTCCACGGGATACGGTGGGATGTTCTAGCCAGCTCCAAAGAGTCCTGTAAAGTCTAAAGTGATGAAGGGTTGTCTCAGGGCACACAGAAACCCTGGGCTTGTGGTTTTCCCAGGACACTGACACCGTCGTCACCTGGACTTAGTTCTCACTGAACTTCCTCAGTGCACAGCCCTGGTACTCCTAACATCAGGACCTGACATGCCAAGCCAGCAAACACCATAGCTGTCTGAACCAGAGGCTTAGACATCTGTTTGCCTGCCCCTGAGTGCATTGCCATACCCAGAAACCACGTCAGCTACCTAGCCATGGAACAAACAGAGAATAATCACGGTTTTCTGGGGAATGCACTGGTTGACGTGTGACCATAGCCAGGGAGTTAATTAATAGTAGTAATAGTAGTAGTAGTAGTAGTAGTAGTAGTAATAATAATAATAATAATAATAATAATAATAATAATAATAATGGGGTTGAGGGCTGGAGTGATGGCTTGGTGGTTAAGAGCACTGGCGGTTTTTCCAAGCTGGGTTCAATTCCTGGCCTCCCCATGGCAGTTCATAACCATCTGTAACTCCAGGCCAAGGGTATCCAATGCCCTCTTTAGTAGTGCACACATATGGTGCACAGACATGTGCAGGCAAAATACCCATACACATAAAAAAGTAGATAATATCTATAAAAAATGTTTTTAAAACAGCAAAAGAGGGGGGAGTTTGCTTTGAGCACTGTTTGAGAGGATAGCCCATCACGGCAGAGAGGACACAGCGGCAGTGCATCTACAATCGGGAAGTAGAGAGCGATCCATCGTGGTGATCAGTTTGCATTCTCCTTTTTATTCAGTCTGGTGTCCCGTGCCATTGATGGTGCTACCCTCATTTAGGGTAGGCCTTTTTTTTTTTTTTTTTTTTCTCCAGTTTAAACCTTTCTGGAAATGCTCTCATGGATACACTCAGAGTTGTGTTTCCATGGTGACTCTAAGTGTAACGAAGTTGACAATGACTACTGATCATTATACCTGTCTTACCTCTGTACCAAAGCTCTCTCTCCGTGTATTGAATATTGGGCCTATCCTGATTCTTAAGATGATCTCCTTAGAGTATTAATTATATATCAAACTGCTACTTCTGTATAAAGTCACTCATTAGTGTGGGAAATGAGGTGTGGGAAGCATTCTTTTGCAGGCACAATTCAGCCCATTTCATTGGCCATTGATCCCCATCATTGAAGATGTAATTACAGTCTCACTCAGAAGTTCTGGCTAACCCCCTTATAGCTGCCTTCAATCTTGTCCACACTTTAGCTGTGTGTGCTGATGACTGAGACTTTCCTCCCCATCCCTGGTTCTTTTCCAGTCACTCTGTATCCACTAATTCCCACCACAGGAGGAGTTTTGAACTTAGCTCCTTTTTACACTGACCACAAGTTTTGATGTAGTCACTTCTCCCTCAGTGACCCTCAGGACTACGCTAGCCAGTCAGAACCTTGCCATTTCCCCGCGACTCTCAGGCATCCTGTCATCTCCTTCCCTTCTGAGGTCTGCTTTGCCCATTTGCTGGTACACTCCTCTGCCATCTGGTTTTGCTATGTTGCATTTTCTCTTCACAGATCTTCTTCATCAGTGCCTCTGATTGGTGGTTCCCATCGCATCAGAGCCCAGGGCTTCTGGTCCTTCTGAGCTCTCCCACAGTGATGCATTTCCATTGATGTGTCGAGTCTACAGACCCCCGGCTGATACCCATGCTAATTACACACATTCCTCTACAAGTTCATTAGTAGCAAATGAGGCTTGTATTTGGCGTGTTTCTCTTGTTGTCCTTTCTACCCGTTAGGAAGGACTCAAACTCCCTTTGAACCTAGCTGAAATCAGTTAGCCCAAGAGGACAACATGATAAGCCAAAATAAGGCCAGTCATCTTCCATGGGCGCACTTTGCACAGAGAGCTTGTGAATATGTAATTTTTTAAATTCTGTTTTTATTCATGGAGTATCTCTAGGGTCCTGGTTGGGGACTTTTTGGAGGTCACAAGGACTTCTGTGGAAGTTTATGGGCACGATGATAGCTGTAAGGGTATTGGATTATTGTACAACAAAATAACGAATTTGTTAATCAAAATTTACAAGAAAAAACTGAAATCTCATGAATCATGTTCTTTCAAGCCAGAGCCATGGGCTGTCCTGTGTACTGGCGGTGACAGCAGTCCCAATTCAGTTAGTTACAAGGGAGATGTTATAATTCACAAAGTTTGTCAGCCACCAGCATAGACACTATAAGCATGTTTCATAGCATCCAGTGGTCCAGGGGTAAAGTGAAGTCACTTGTGTGTGTGAGTGCATGTGTGTGCACGTGTGTGTGTGTATGCGTGTGTGTGTGTGTGTCTATATGTGTATGTGTGTGTGCCTGTGTGTGTATATGTGTATGTGTGTGTGCGTGCCTGTGTGTGTGTGTGTGTGTGTGTGTGTGTGTGTGTGTGTGTGTGTGTGCACGTGCTGGGCTGATGAACTCCTCTAAGACTAGCACTATCTCCCACATAGTCTGGACGACTCCTCATTCAATAGATAACATACTGTCTAGTTCACCTGGTGGGATCTCGAGCAGGACGGCCACTCGTTAGCTTCTAACAGTCATCTGAAGATGTGCTAATGCTTCTTGTACAGACATTATAAACTCTAAGGGCTACACAGGGGCTTTTTTTAAAAAAATTGCAGCTTAATTTTGATTCGACTAAGTAAAGATAATAGATAACATTGGCAGGTACAGGGATGGAATGAAACAGAGGCACCTGCCCCGAAGCATCTCGGTTCCTCTTCACAAAACCTTAGGAAGCACGTATGTCATATCCACGTTACAGATGAGAAGCCTGGGGTCCGGGGAGGTTGTATGGGCAGTCTAGAGTCACAGAGACGACATGAGGGCTTGTGTTTGTTGTATCCAACCCGAGAGCTGCGTCTTAGATGTACCATGGCTGGCTAAGCAGGGGGTGCCTCTAAAAGAGGCAGATGTGTGTGTTCGCTTCTGCTGGTAGACAAAGCGTTTCATCATGGTTTTTTTTTTTTTTTTTTCCTAAAGGAAGGCCAGGCTGGCAGAAGGTGCTTGGTGAAGCATAAAGAAAACCTAAATCAGTTGTTGCTGGCAGTCCTGAGATGCAGCAGCAAGCTTAGTGTGTTGTAGAGTAAAGGTGTGTGTCATTTTGCTGAGGTGTGAACTTAACCCGCAGGCACCTGCCATGGAGTGGGGTAAGGGAACACAGTCACTTTGCTGTTTTCTGCCGTGTCACGATTGCATGACAGTGCATAGGGCAGAGCAACCCTGCAGGTATGAGGAAGGAAAACCCTTTCCTCCCAGGAACGCCCTGCTGGCGTTGCTGACAGAAATTAAGAAAAAGAAAAGAGACCCAGACATCTTACAAGAAAGGGGAGGACTTGTTTGTCTAAATCAATTTAAAAATTCCACAAGAATCCCAGAACATGTCTACTGTAGACATCCCCAGTTGACTGGACCAGGGATGTGAGGTCTAATTGAACAAGTCTTTTCCTCATCCGCACGGTACCTTCCAGCCTGCTAGAATGTGGCCTGTCTTGCTTCTGATGTGTTTCTGCCCTTAAACCCAAGGTCTCTTGGTATACAGCTAGTAGCTAGCCTCTTTCCAGGCACATAGTAGAATGCTGGTAGTTGAGATGCTGTGGCTCTTTTTAACTTCATCTCTTCTGACTCAGTGACCTATAATCAGACTCTTGTCTGGGTCTAGTGCCTGGACTTGGAAAGCCTGCACTACATTGAGCTGCATTTCTCATCCTTCTGTCAACAAACCTGTTCTCTCAGACTCAGCGTGGGGCCTTCTGTATGTGACGTCATGGTTTTGGCCATGATGGCCCCACCATCACCAGTGAGTGAACCGGGTGGGCTTTCCCAAGCTTCTGCTGTGGCACTCTGCATCCCTCAGAGCTCTTGTTGACAGCGAGGTTGCCTCTTTCCGTTGGCTGTCGTGGGCTCAGTGCCCAGGGCTCCAGCCTAGCTGCCTGGAGGCCCTATGTCTCTGTAGGATCCCACGCAGGCAGCCTGACAGGAAGGGGATTTGTTCCCTGTGCCTGTCACTCTGAGCTACTCAGAGGGCAATGGGGCTTTTGTGAGCTCTGAAGTGAACCCACTGGCCCATTGTCTATCCCCAGCTTTCCACAGACCGCCTCCCCCAGTACGGTGAGGATAGGGGTGGGGCTGGGAAAAGGCCGGATGTGTTTCTGGCCAGGCCTGAAAACACTATTCATGCCAGAAGCACCCAGTTGAGCAGCAACAGCAGAATAAAGAGAGAAGAGAGGAAGGAGTGGGAAACAAGGGAGAGAGAGGAAGGAGGAGAGAAAAGGACCAGGGGATGATAGTGGGACAAACAGCATGGAGAGGATGGACATATAGAGACTTCCAGGTCCCATGGACCAGTTCTGGCACTGTATGTTTCACCTGGAGAGAGTGGGGTACCCAGTGTGATTCATAGGGGAACACAGGGAGATAAGGAACACTCACTTCATGAGGATCTCTAGGTAGTTAAAATTGCCTTGGGATTCATCAACAAAAGTAGAATGTGCCCTCCAGGAAAATGACAGCCACCTCCTCCAGCTGCTGAGACCATGAATAGCTCATTGAGCTCCACAGAAGGTTCTGGTCCATCAGAAGACAGCGGTGGGGAACACAAATGTGACGAGTAGCAAGAAGAGGTCTGAAGAGCTACTGACCCCTCTGATCCAAGGGCTGGCATGGAAAGGGTGGGTGTGTGATTCTGAGTGGGCCCTTGCTGGGGTACAAGAACCAAGGAGAAGGAATCCCATCAAACCAGACTTTTGACATTTGGGACCAACTAACCAGGTAGTGTATGCTGCGGAGGGTCATCTTATACAAGCAGATGTGGAAAGGTGAGCTGCTGAAGATGCTGTACAGGGCTTCAAGCTTCAAGTTCAAGATGGACGACCAAGCCAGGTCTCTGGAGGCCTTTAAACTGTGAAGTGTCCTGGAGTAAGTAGGGCCTGAGTTGACAGACAGAAATCAAGCAGAAAAGGCAGACGAGCCTTCTGGGAGACACATAGATCCAGAAGGCACCAAAGTTCATGGGTTTTGTTGTTGTTGTTGTTTGTTTGTTTAGAATGAAGATGCTTGTGAATGTTTTCCTTCCCAAAGCCTGGCCTTTGTGACCAGATGCTTCTCTTGGGTCTGTAGTGTGAAAGAGCCAGAAGCAAGCCTGTGGTGGTCCTGCCCGCCTACTGTTGGGAGTCCATGAGCTGCCTTTCAAGGCGTAAACTGAAGACACCAGTGTAGAAGGACAACCCTACCTGTCATCTCTTGGAGATACTGGATGGAGGGGTGTCTAGCATGGCCAACTGATTTCTCATTCTGTTCCCCTGACAAGCCAAGACGCCAAGAGCTTCCCCTTCCAAATTTCCCTTTAGGCTGCTTGTTCAATGAGAATGATTTCACAAGATATCTAATGTAGTTAAGAGTGCTGTGCTAATGTCCAGGGCATCCTGGTTGTGATACGGGATTTCTTCAGCCCCTAGTTGCGAGTCACTGCAGGAGTATTACAGCTGCTGTCTACCCAGAAGCCTCTGGGCTGGGCCTTCACCCGACCTTCCTTTGCTGTTTCGGGGGCATATCTGGGGGTTCCCAGCTAGACTAGAGCAAGAGGGCAAAGGGGACTCTGTGGCCTGCCTGTGCCCAGCTGTGAAAATCCACAGGACACCCTAAGGCCAGTTAGAGTGTTTTGCCTGGACCTTAAAATTCCCCTGGGGACATTTTTGTATAAAGATGAGCACTGTTAGAGATTTGTGAGGCTCACGGGGAGGACATTTATGACACTGTGACTGTTTGGGAGCTCAGGAAATGCTGGATGCCAGGAGCTGGTCAATGACATCAATCAGGAAACACAAGCAGAAGTCTTCCCAGGCCTTTTTTGCCAGCGATCTTGATGATAATGGAGAGTCTTTGGGAGTGTGATTGACAGGAAGGGCTAGACATGCTTCCCATGACAAGGAGGGGTGGATTGGACAAAGGTTCCTTCCTGAGGATGGAAACACTGCAGACTCAGACAGGACAGTTGTGGGGAACCCTGGGGGAACTGCCCTCATGAGCCCCTAGGATGCACAGCAAGCCAGAACTGTAATCTCATAGCCAAAAGCTGGGCCCCGCTCCATTGATTTCTCTCACAGATCTGCCTCTAGTAGCCCATTAATCCCATCACCACCTTCCCTCAAACTCCTGTACTGATGACAATGGTCATGTGGTACGTACAAAGGACAGGGCTAGAACTTAGAAGTTAGATTATTACAAGCTATCCATTTCTACCCCCATGAACCAAGGAGCTGTGAGCAACAGCAGAGTGATGGACGCTGCACAGCAAGACTACAGAGGATTGGAATAGGATGTCTTAGTGGCTTGAGACACCTGGAGACCTCTTTGAACAATGACAGCCTCTTTACACCCTGGGGCTTTTGAGCCCATGGGTGCGGTTCTTGCATCAGGGATCTCTACTGCCAGTCATTATGGGATGGTACAGGGCTGTGACAGTATAGAGGGTCAGTGATAGGGGGGGCTTACAGACCTTGACATCATTGTCTCCAAGCCTTTCTGAGACCTGAGCAGGAGATCACACAGAGTGTGACACCAGAGCACAGCTGGAGTAGTGTGGGCCACATCTCCAGGGCAGAGAAAGCCGAGGCTGGGTATTCAAGACAGGCTTCTCAGAGGAAGAGAGAGGCAGTGACTGGACTCTAGAGAGATCTGTTGGGTTAGCCTAGAAGTCTGAAGATGGAAACCTGAGGCTTTACAGTATAGGGGGACAGTGAAACAGGTCACAAACACTGTCTTCAAGGAGAGCTGTGCTATGGGGGTAAAAGTGTCGGTGCAGCAGTTCTGATAATGGTAAACACCAAGGGAGAATCAAAGGCCAGTGCCAGCCACCTGGGCAGGAGCAGCCCCAAATGGCCACCTCAACTCGGATGGCCCCTTGGGGTCTCCACTATGGTGTGTGGGGGTGTGTCCAGCCTGGGTTTCCTCTAGCTGGATGGCATTCAGCTAACACATCCACAACACCCCAGTGTAAGGCTCCCACTGCCACTACTGCTGCGCTAGCGTGAACAGGGCCTCTAGAATGCAGCCCTGAGTCAGTACCATCTGTGAGCCACTGAACCACAGATCACTCAGGACTGGGGGCCCTGGAGAGCCTGGCAGGGAGAGGCAGACAGCAGCAGTGTGTTGCTGCAGATTAACGAGCCCAGGCCCCCATCCATCGCTGGCCTTCATTAGGGCCTCAGAGAGTTATTTTGCATGGGCATGTGGACTCTCCTCCCTCTCTTCCCTGAAGTGATGGATGCCCTCTGGGTGACTGCATCCTGTGTAGAGTGGGAGCCCTTCCCTTACTGTGCACAGGAGGGGCAGGGACAGCAAGCTGATTATGCATGGTCTTTCAGCACAAACTTACAGGTCTGTCAGGGTGGCTAGGGTAAACAGATTTCATCTCTCTTAGAACCCATGGGGCCAGAAGACTGGAAATACCAGGCTCCTACGTTTTAATGGATTTTTTTTTTTTTTTTTTTGATACTCCACACAAAAATGTCAGCAGGTAAACAAACAGCAGTGGGCTTTTGGCCAAGTCGGCACAATCAGCTTGCTGGGTATTCATCTGAATGATGTCCCCTGGCCTCGAATCCTTGGGCTTCTGTGTCCTCTATCTACCCATGGTGACTGGATTAGGCAGAGGGGTATAATATCACTGAAATAGCCTGAAAGGGGGGGGGGGGGGGGTCTGGGAAGAAGCTTGGCTGTAGATCTGGTTCAATGCGCCTGATGTCTGGGACCATGTGAGGGTATCCAGGCTTCTGAGGCCTGCCATGCCTGTGCCTATTGACGTGTTATGACCAGTTATTAGATGCTGGAAAGGCCTAAAGACCCACTGTATGGTGCTCTGGCTGTAACATATCTTCAGATATTCGACAGATTTGCCTGACTTTGAGAGGGTGTCTAATCATTTTTGAGAAGAGAATTCAGAGAACAAACTGAGAGGGAGCTGAGACGGAAAGAGAAAAGGACCAGAAGACCACGAACAACCCTTTGGGATGTTTGTGCGTACAAACAGCTGCCTTCCATTTTCTTTTTCTTGAGCTCGCTCTGGCATTCTTTGTAGGAGAGAAGCTATCAAATCTTGCCTTTACAGGACTGTCCCTCCTCCATCCACAAATCCCATGGAGGTGGGAAAGTATGCTATGGGTGAGCAGGCGCCAGGAAGGAGATTCTGGCATCTTCACTGGCGGGGAGCAGACAGGATGAGGTCAGACTCTGCCTGGGCATGGAAGGCTGTATAGAGTGCTGGGTTTCAGCCTTCTAAGAGCACAGTCTTCCGTGAGTAGGCCCTGTCCTTGTGAGAATAGCATTGCCTGCCTCAAGCTGCAGGAGACTGGCAGCTTGTATCTGGGAAGGCACCCCCGGGTGCCAAGCTGCCTTTATTCTGAAACATTGTCCTGATTTTGGCCTCTGCTTCCTCAGCCTCTTCCCAAAGGCCTTGCTTCCACAGTCTTTTATTTCAGTTGCTATTTGGGAACAGCATGGGCACACAGGCCAGTAGGCAAGCGATGAACCTGCTCCCCAGACTCCCTTGCTTCCAAACCGCCGATTCTGCAACCGCATTTCCCAGTATGAAGCATCAGACCGAGGGGAATCATGCTGTGCTTAGCCATGGCTGCTGGCCCTGCTGCTCAGTGGCCAAGACAGGTTATGGGTCCTGCAGAATGTTCAGATCCATTACCTTATACACCCAGGATGTCACTTCACAATAGTCCTAGCCTCTTGCGTGGATGCTCACACTTAGCTAGTTCAGGAACCCTCTACCTTCAGCCCTGGAAAGGGGCTGTGGTCTCTTAGGTCTGGTTCTGGGAGACCACAGACAGCTATAGCTCTTGGAGCTCTCTTCAAAGAAGAGGAAGAGGCAGGGTGCGGAGCCCAGAGCAGTGTTGGAGTTGCTGTGATGGTTGTATCGTCATCCTTCTAGATCCCAGCCAGTGTCTGGAGCCCAAAAGGCCCAGTGCTGTTCTTAAGACTCACTGTACGTCATAGGTTGGGGTACAGACTATATGGCTCTTTGGGCTCCTTCTTGGTGGGCTTCCCTACTGCTTCAGACACAGGTGAAGCCACACAGGGTCACCTTGTTCTTCAGACTGGCCATCAAGGAAGGCTGTTGCTGTGGCTGTAACCACACTCCAGATCCCTGTACCCCGTGCAATGTATGGGAGTGGTGAAGGCTACAGTAAACATCCATGTGTGCGTTAACAGGTGGCTGAGGCTATAAAAGTGTGACTAAACGGCTGAGTGTAGTTTCTCAACCAACCATGGCTACTGAGGTTGGTTTGGAGGCAGGGATGGGTAGAGCTAGCGCCCACCCTTCAGAATGAGCATTGGCATTACAGTCTCAGAAGATGGCCAGACCTCCCTGGTGAACCTAAAGAACTTGGGCCATGGAGAGACTCTGTTCCTCATTCTAAGACATGCAACCTAAAACTGGAATATTGGCGACAGGTACTCTTTGCAAGCCATATCGAACTTTCCAGAGGGTGCAGTAATTGCTTGGTGTCCATTTCACGGACTCCCCTCAATTACCTTGTGAAGCAGATATCGTTATATTGTTATCCTCATTGAGGGAGTGACTGAACATGAACGTTAGAGATCTGAGTACCTTGCTTGAGGTCATACAAATAGACAGTGTTAGAGCTAAGGCTCATACTCAAGTCTGTCTGCTTCAAGTCCAGCGTGGTCAATCAAGATGCTGTTATGTGGCTGCCCTCTTGTGTCGAGACCTGAAGGACTAGATGGAGAGAGGACTCAAGATGTGGGTGCTGCCTAACAGGGGCTACCTATTGAAAACCCAAGTGTCATCAGGGGCTTGGAATACGTGAATGGCACGTGTCATCAGGGGTGGATGAAAGGAGATTAATGATTATGTCGTATAGGTATTTTGCCTCCTAGTTGGGGAAGGAGGTATGGCGACAGCCTTGCAGATTACTAAACTCAGGAACTTGACAAAATTACAACATGGATCAGGCTACTCCCCAGGGTTAGAGAAACAAACATAACTGCTAGGGAGAAGGGATTCTCTCCAGCCAACTGAGCTGACTGGAAGTTGTTCAGGGAGCTCTATGGATACTAATTTCATGAGTTGTCTCCCATGGTGGGGTCTCTTTCTCAGCAATACAGTCACCTTTGGTTCACCTGTGTTTCCATAAGCAACCGTTCACCTAAGCTCCTGTAAGTAACCCCAACAAATTCACTGGTTCATCAAACTAGGCTTGGGTAGAATAATTTCTCTGGTCTATCATTGTTTATGATCTATCTGGCACAAGGGGATATTTGCTCATTTCTTCCCCCTTTAAAGACTCTCAACAGATTTTTATAAGGGTTTGCTCAGTTAAAGACAATAGAGATGCTGTGGTCCTTTGGATGTTAGCAACCATCCTGGCCTTTCAGCATCTGTCGGCTTGGCGAGGAAGATGAGGGAGCTATGTTACCAGACCACAGCTGCTGGAGAGTGTCACCAGGTCACCACCTTCTGTTGTTATGGAAGAGGGGCTGGGAATGTCAACTGGGGATGTCATTGTCAGGATGGGGCTAGTCAGTCCCCACAAATAGAGAGCATCTATCCTCTGCTTTCTAGGATGGAAGGCTTTGAAGGAGATACCTAGTTTCATTTACATCTGCATGGGGCCTGAGTATTGGATGGAAGACATCTAACAAGCATATCTTCAAATGTCTCACCTGTCTTGTTATGAGTTGATTTATGTGTCCTGGGGAAAAAAAAAGATGTCAGAGTCTTGACCTCTGTACCTGGCTGTGTGACCTCAGCTGGGAACAGGTTTATTGCAGATATTAGTTAAGATTGATTCATACCAGAGTTGGGTAGGTCCCTCTATGGCACGACTGGTGTGCTCTTACAAAATGTTCATGTTAAGTGAAAGGAGAGAGACCCAGGCTGAAGGTAGACTGGAACTGTGTAGCTGCGAGCACCAACAACCAAGGTTACCAGCGACCACCAGAGAAGACAAGGAATGCCTCTGCCCTACAGGTTATAGAGGAAGCATGGCCCTCCTGACAGCTTGCTGTGAGAATCCTGGCCTCTGGAACTGGGAGACAATATCACTCTGTTGTTTTAAGTCAGTTGGGTGCTTTATTATAGCACTTCAGCAACTCTCTTCTAGTCAGCTTCATATCATATCAGTGAAGCTCCTGCAGAGTGCAAGTCTATACACTCCCACACCACCATGGGGGCCAATCATACATGGGAATGTGGATGTGGAGGTCACCCTGCGATAGAGGTCCCCTTTAATTGCCTGCTCTGTTTCTTGTATATCAGAACTGGGAGCCATAAGAGACTCTCTGAGCCAGAGAGGAAGCAGATCCTTGTAAGACACACTTGATGTCCAAGGCTGAGCGGGACAGAGAACAGAGCTCGTCTATGGCATTTCAGCGCTTTCTAGTACCTCACCTCTGCCTTGTGCCGGGCACGAGTCTGTGTCTCTAGGAGCTTGGTTTGGACAGACCCTTGGCAGGAGGGACATCAGAACCATGTCAAGGCTTTCCCGCTCATTCCTAAGGTAGACACCTCCTGAGTGAACCAGTGCTAGATCTGGAACCTGTCCCAACTGCTTGAGTCACTGTGCTGTGACCCATGTAAGCCGTGGCTTTTTTTATTTACCATAATTAATTGTACCTTGGGCTGTCAAAGAGACAGAAGGAGAAAGGCGTGGCGGGGAGGACTGTGCAGATCTGTAGGTCCTTTAAAAGAGCAAATTTCACAGTTTGTATTTTCAATCTGAATGCCTGTTCAGACTCATTCAACCAGTCAGTCATTCAACAGATGGGTTGGATTGGCTCATTCAGTTTACTCAAGCTCAGTTTTCTTCCTGGCTGGCCATTGCCACTCATCAATCAATGGAGACATACATAATAATAGCTTCCATTTGCCTAAGATTTACACTTGGCAAAGCTTGTAAATAGGTGTTAGTTAAATGAGTGTACTTGATGCAGAAATTCTTTGAGGGCATGGTCCTATTGGCTGTGTGTGTGTGGGGGGGGAGGTGCTCTGTTAGAGATAAGGTCTTTGACACCCAGCTGGGCTGTGGTTTGCTCACTGCTGGGAATTGAACATGTGTCTTTAGGGTTTATTGAATACTTATGGTGGAGGAAGCAGGCATGTAATGAAGCTCAGAGTGGAAGTCACAGCCCCACCCTCTCTCAAACACAACAGCTCAAAGCAGCCATTGAGGAAGTGAGTCGCTCAGAGCCAGAGCCAGGGCAGGCTTTTAGACCTACTATTTCAGCAGTTTAGGGGGGAAAGAAGAGGCCATTCCAGGAAAGAGGAATGACATGAGCAACAGGGAATGGGACAAGGGTTTGCTTGGGACATCCATTTGGAGGAGTGCTCTCTGGATCAGAGAAGTCTTGGAAGAATAGACATTAGTGACAAGTGTTCAGTCAGCAGAAAGTCTGACAGTCACAAAGTAGTGAGGGAAGGTGTGATGCAAGAGGTGTTTCTGGAGGATAGCATTAAGTCTGTGTCTCTGAATTTTGGTATTGTAAGACATGAGGACACGGGAATCTTAAGGGTAAAGGAGCATGCCTATCCCAGCAGAGTTTGCCTCTTGCTACTCTGTCCTTACATCAGTATTTCTTCCAGTTGAAGTATCACTAGAGTTGTATCTTTGGGGCACACCAGCTGTTTCCTCATCTATGTTTGGGGGCTCAAGTTCTCACGTACACCCTCCCACAACACTGGGCTGGTGCATGCATGAGGACAGGCTATTACCAGAGTCTCAACTTGTAGACAATGCTGTAGTGGACATCTTCATGAAAGAGGGTCTTTCTTCCACTTTTCTTTGGCAGTTATTTCATCTGAATAAACTCTGGAGAGTGACGTCACTCTGTGGCCATAGGGCATGATGTTGGATAAAGGGTTTTTGTTTTGTTTTTATTTTAGTATGTATGTATGTGTATGTATGTATGTATGTATGTATGTATGTATGTATGTATGCATGTATGTATGTATGAATGGTTTAGCTTTATGAATGGCTTAGCTGAATGAATTGGCAGCAGGCAATGAGGATGTCAGTGGCATAGAGAGCAGTTCAGGTGAAGCTTCTGGTAAGACACCACTTAGGAGGTAGGTCCCAGTGTGCAGGGATGGAGCTTGGACTCAGGTTACAGAAAATGGGGGTGGGGGGGGCAGGAAACAGTTGAAGGAAGTAGCAATGGAGGTTGATGAATGATTTGGTAGAAAACTAAGGAAAAGGAGGAAATCAAAAGTAAACACCATTGGCTGGGGAGAGAGTTCAATTAACAACGTGCTTGATGTGCAAGCAGAAGGACCTTAATTAAGATCTTTGGCACCCACATAAAAATCTCCCTTGATTCCTTGCAAATCTCATTGAACCAAGAGCTCAATGAGAGACTCTGCCTCAAAGATGTCAGTCTCTGACCCCTGCATGCACCTGCATACACATGTATGCCACTGCATGCACCTGCATACACATGTATGCCACTGCATGCACCTGCATATGCATACACCCCCCACACAAACATGCACATACATATTTTACACATAAAAATACCTCTGATATTTCAAAAACATGGGTGCTAGGGAAGGGTGCTAGGGAAAGGTACTAAGGAAGGGAGCTAGGACAGTTAGTGTGGAGAAAAATGAGCAGAAACAGGAGAATGAGTGCAGAGAGATTTGATGGAGTGGGCCCATGGTGGAGGTGGGATAAAGAAACCTTTGTGGAGTATGTTCTTACTCTAGGCTTCTGCCCCTGGACTGGGCCCAGGCTCCAGACCAGCCAGAGCATGGTCCCTATTAAGAGCATTGGCGGGTGCCATGTGCTTAGCAGTTGACAGTCAACCAGCCCTATCCCCAAACCCAGAGGTGGCAAAAACCTCCCTCTGGGTTCATTTTGAGACAATCCAGAAAAACAGGGACCAAATCACAGCTGGCCAGTCTATACTATTGTAGGAGGCTTGGGCACACTAGGGAATTAGGCTTGGTCACCTTTGGTTCTGAGACCCTGTTGCAGGAGGAAGGGCCAGGCAGATGCCATTCAGGAGCTCTAACAAGTTTGGCTTGCCCAGTGTGCAAGGATGGGTCTGGGCTTGCATGGAGGATCCTGGGAAAGGCAGAAAGCTTAGCTATGCTCACTCGTGACACTGGAGTTGCAGCTGGGTTTATGGAAAGTCACCTTATACCTGCCAGCATGGGCTAGTCTCAGGACTATGCATGTGTGCATGAGTGTGTATATGCACATGTGCATGCATGCATGTGTGTGTGTGCATGTGTGTTTGTGCTTGTGTGTGTGCATGTGTGTTTGTGCTTGTGTGTATATGTGTTTGTGTGTGTGTGTATATGTGTGTGTGAGTAGTAGTAGTAGTAGTTGTCGTCATCGTCGTCGTCGTCGTCCATGTCCCTATGCTGGGAAACAGAAGGAACAAGTATCAGTTGCCTACCAGGGATTAGGTGTGCTTACCCATGATCCTGCCCTTTAAAAAGCCATTGTTCACAAGTGTCCCTGCATACCACCACTCTGTCACTCACTGACATTGAATTGAAGCTTTACTTGCATGGGTATTGGGTTACTTGCTGTTTCCTGATTGGCTGCAGCCACCCTAAGGGCTGCCTTGTCTGATGGCTCTCACTTTATTTCTGGAGTCTGCTCTGTGCCCCACCCACCCCCACACACTCCTCAAAAGCTTTTGTGCAAGGATACTTGAACCCCCTTTTGCCACCATTTCACAGTCCTCTCCCTCCATTCCTTGCAAAGGAGGGAGTTGTGGCTGCTTAAGCCATGTCTGCCACGGTGCAAGGCTCTCAGCTTCCTGTGTCCAGGTGACAGAAGACACTGTGCTGTGGCTCCCAGGTCCAGGGATCCTGTGGGTTCTAGGGAAAGGACTTCATGGTGGCACTGGTCCGTGGTTGGTGGGCTTGTCTTGTCCAGCACACGTCAGGCATTGTGTCAGAAACAACCAGAAGCCACTGTTCCCTCGTTCTTCTGTGTCTGTGTATATTGTAACAACCATGGAAGGATGCTATAAATCAGCTGAATGTCTAATCTAAGTCTCTCCAAAAAAAAGAATGGCTGGGTTGAACAAAGAGCTTATTTATCCTTCTTTTATCATGATGGGTATCTAATTCCCCCTCAAATATCAATACATCCACAGATGCCAATGAAGACAGACAGAGAAACTGCTCGCAGAGCCAGGCTGCGGCTGCCTCTTCTTCCATAGAGGCAGCCTAGACTTGGCCTCATCACCTAGACTCCCATGGATTGGCCCACTGACTTCTGGGTGGGTGATGAGGTTCCTGTGCTGAAATCTCTTAAGAAAATATGTCCCCCGAGGTAAAGGGTCCGTTCTGCCAGGCTCCTCTGTGCGTCTTCCTTCTTGGCAGTTGGGCTAGCTCTTGCCAGAGACCCCTTCTGTCTCCCAGTTTGGCCTGCTGTTGTTTGAGAAGACACCCACTCAGTTTCCTTCAACCTGCCTTTGCCTCTCCCAGTGTTGATCTGAACGTTGCCCCTCAATTCCCTTCCAAAGGGTGGGATGGAGTGATAGCACGTGGTTACCTAATTTTTCCTTCTCCCAAGCTGTCTTTGCCTAGTCAAGGAGATCAGAACTGCCCACTAAGACAGACACACCGATGCCATCATGCTGAAAAGCCTTGCGCACTGCCTTGAGCAGTCTTGTGGGCAGCGCAGCCAGAACAGGAGAGTGGGTGTAACTTTACATCCTGTTCGTGAGCTCATCCAGGGCACGCATCCATTCTTATCCATCTCTGTATCCTCAACAATGCAAGGAAAAGGGGTGGGGTTTGGGATGTGTCATTGCCTTCCTAGAAATACCTTATGGGCATCAGGGCCACAGACCAGGAACATAAGCTGGGAATGCTCAACTTACTACAGCTGTGGTATCACTCACTTTGCCACCCTTCCCCCATTACCTTACTTATGAGATCCCATTCTTCAGAGAAGAGGAAAGTGATGCGGGGTGGGTGAAAGCTGGGTCCTGGACCAGTCTTCCCAAACCCAATGTTTTTTTCTTTTTCCACCTTATACATGAGCTCCCAGAGGGGTGGAGCCTAGAGGGTGATGGGCATGGGTCCCAGAGCCCTGTCCCCTGCAGGCATCTTTGGATTTGACAGCAACACATGCCCTTCCAGCTGGTCTGGTCCCCGTGCCACTGTTTGAGAGCAGAAGTGACGGTAAATATTTAATTGTGCTTCCACCATAACTTTCTGCCAGAACCCTCAATATGCTTTATAAATGCAAATGAGCGCTCGCTTCCTCTCTCCAGGGAGATGTAAAACTTCCCCAGATCACTTTTACTTGGCCCCCACCAGAGTGGAAAGCTGTAATCAGTGGCTCCCCACTTCAGAAGAGCAGCTAACCTTAATCACACGGAGTGGCTGGTTCCCGTGTCTGTGGTCCTCTGTCTCCACGCTGGACAGGATGTAAGGAGACGGATGCCTCTCGCTGCAACTTCTGTCCAGTAAACTGCATGGGAAATACTATTTATAAGCCGATTCAATTACAGTCTAGAGCAGGTGCCTATGACTATTATGGAGACTGAGGTTATATTTATGGAATTAACAGCACAAAGGAGTCCCTGGAAGGTTTGGAAGTGAGATTTCATTCTTAGTTTTGACTCTGGACTCCATCATTTTTTTCTGCCATGGTGACCCCAAGCCAACTCAGTACCCCTTCATTGAGATTCTGTGGTTGGTACTGATTGCATTCTGGGGGTTTTTGTGGCTTTGTGGCCCAAAGGGAAAGCCCCCTCAGCCCCTTACCATCCCCACCCCCACCCCCCAGCAACTCTTTCCTCAATCCCAGATCTGCAGGAAGCTTCCAGATCTGCTTGATGGGACTTGAGCTGGGATTTGAGGCTTCTCGTGGGTGGGGTGCTGTGTGACTTTTCAGAAAGTAATGCCCCTCTCTGTGCCGTGGTTTCCTGTTTTGTCACATGGGTACTTTTGTTCCCGCTTCAGACCCACCTGGCAGAGATATTTTAATGATCATGGAGATGAGCTTCTACAGGGGCTCCTGAAGTACCTTCTGAGAAGTATATTATGTAAATGCGGTGTCATTATGATCGTTATTAGTGCTGTGAAGTGGAGACGCGGAGCAAAGGGAAGCCCGCTCTTCGCGAGGACCCCAGCTGTCAGCAGTCGGAGGGGAAAACAAACTCAAGATGCCTGGTCTGGTGTTTTTACTTATGATAGCACCAGGCTCAGCTCAAAACTAAGTCCAAAAAGGACAAGACAATGCAACTTTCCCCTCTCCCAGCAAGCTTCCGAACATGCGCCATCAAATCCACTGGGGGCAGAGATGCTAGCTGTACTCCAGGCATGGTGCACACTGTCATGCTGCAGCGAGAGGCTCTCTGTGGTCCTGTGTGTTGGTCCTGGCCCTATCGATATCCACATGGCATGCATGGCATACGGGCTCCTGGTGACTACCTGGTCCTTGCTTCTGCCCCTTGCAGAACCTTCTTTGTGGTCCTTCATTAAACTTGCTCAGACCCTCAGGCTCCTTGAAGCTCCTCTAGTGGCCAGTAACTGGCAAGGCCACTGGCTGTGGTTTCACCTGCTGAGATGATGGATGTCTAGGGCCCTGTGTCTGGAATTGACTTCCATCTTGGCCTCTGGTGTAGACAGCTTCCTGAAGTAGCATGGACCAATGAGTATATCAAGGACGTTGTGTGTGTGTGTGTGTGTGTGTGTGTGTGTGTGTGTGTGTGTGTAGCATGTAGTTGAACATGCACACATGTGTGAAGGCCAGAGGTCCGTGTTAGAGCTCAGCCTGGTGCTATCATAAGTAAAAACACCAGACCAGGCATCTTGAGTTTGTCTTCTACTGCCATTCACCTTACTGAGACAGGGTCTTTTTCTCTTTTTCTTTTTTTTTTTTAAGATTTATTTACTTTATGTCTATGAGTACACTATCTTCATGCACACCAGAAGAGAGCACCAGATCATATTACAGATGGTTGTGAGCCACCATGTGATTGCTGGGAATTGAACTCAGGACCTCTGGAAGAGCAGCCAGTTCTCTTAACCCCTGAGCCATCTCTCCAGCCCAAGGCAGGGTCTTTTACTGAACACAGAGCTCACTAGACAGGCTGGCCAGCGAGTTACCAAGATCCTCCAGTTGATGCCTCCCCGGTGCTGAGATGCTTTGACATGGCTGCTAAGAGGCTGAACTCAGCTCATCATGTGTGCACAGTCAGTGCTTTACTCACTGAAGCGTCTCAATGGTCATCTTCTCTCTTCATTTCATCCCTACACCTCACCTCCACTTTCTTCTTAAGTCGTTAGTTTCTGCCTCGGTTCTTGTTTCCTTTAAGTCTGAAGCTTTGTGACTCTGCTTTCTGCCTTCATATCTCTTCCCCTGAAACAGAGAGTACAGAGCAACTGTTCACATGGAGCAGGGGAGGCAGTGGGAGGCCAGAAGGAAAAAAAGTATCATGTATATCTGCCCACTTCTATGTGTCCAGCATCTCTGCAGCCGGGATGTGCTGTACCCTTCGGTTGATATGTATGTGCACTGGGGAATCAGGATAAGTAAAGACACCTCCACCATCATGGGTGGATTGCCAAAGATATCACTCTGCTGGGGTGCTGGGCCACACACCTGTCAACTCAACTACTCAGGAGGCCGAGGCATGAGGATCACTTGGGCTCAGGAGTTCGGGGCCAGCCTGGGCAACAAAGCAAGAGCTTGTGTCATAGGGGAAAGTTGCCCCTCTGGAACAATCTGACGAGTGTATATAAAAGCACATTGAGTTATGCACCAAAAAAATTAATTAAAATGGATCATAAAGTATTAGGTGAAAAATCTTTGTACCTTCAGGCTGAGCAAAGAATTCTCAGATAGGGTAGTGAACCATGAAAGAAAAACTTGATAAACTGGGCTTTGTCAAAACCAAAAACGTGTGCTCTTGAAACAACACTGTTGAGAAAATAAGAGGTGGGCAACCCAAAAATGAGAGTAAATATTTTACAAAGTATGTATCTGAAAAAGAACCCGATTCCAGACTATACAAAGAGCTCTGAGGAGA
The DNA here is from genome assembly GCF_903995435.1 of Acomys russatus. NCBI lineage: Eukaryota > Metazoa > Chordata > Mammalia > Rodentia > Muridae > Acomys > Acomys russatus. Next base: position 28,824,013 of record NC_067168.1, on the reverse strand, counting down.
CCTCAGTGTGGCTGGATAGAGGTGGACAGAGCTTGCCTCCCCAACCGGGATCCACAGCAAAGTAGATGCTGAGGGGACCGCTGTGGGATTGGTGGAAGCCCTCGGAGACAGGGAGAGCAATAATGGCTGCCCAGAGACAGGCAAAGAACAGCAGGAACCAGGACCCTGGAGCCCTGGATGGGGAGATGGTCGATATAACAGCCCAGACAGAACACCGTTTCCAGGAATAACTGTGGTCTAGCTACAAGGGAGTTTCATAGTCATGGTAGGCTGGACCAAGTGGACTTTGCTGCTTGGAGTTTGCACCACAGTGTTTCTCAGAGATGGAACCTATAGTGTCCTCCTCCTTCTCTTCTCCTCCTCCCCCCCTTGGGTACTAGAATGATGCAAGATGCTCCCTCCTGAGGACAGAGCTACTGGAGGGATCCATAAGCCTTTCCCAATGTGAACATAATAACTTCTGCCCATGCCCATCCCAGGTGCCTTGCAAACATTCTCCCAAACCTGCCCAAAGCATAAAAGCTTCATGAACCCAATGAGATCCATCAGCACAGGTGTGACTCCAGGACCCAAACCCATGTAGTGCCCCTAAACAACAGAGACAGGTGGTTCAGTGCAGCATGTGGTGCCAGCCCTAAGACTTAAGGAAACAGAACCCTTGCCTTCTGGGAGCTGGCTCTGTTCACCTCATGCCTTCCTGCTGTTCTCCGCTGCTACCAGCACTCATCACTACTGCTTCCTGTGTCTCCCCCTCCCCTAGTTCCTTCAGAATACACCACTGAAGGGCCCAAGGACATGCCTCTTATTGGATCTCTGCTTCCAGCAATGCTCACCCACATGGGGTTTAGGGACATATCCCCCATACTGTCCTTGTTCCTAGTGCCACCACTGCTATTATAGAAGACCACCAGTGACAGAGATGCTCTTCCCAGCAGGGCCTAAGAAATCAGCTACTAAATTCTGCATCCCTGGCATCTCTATTCTCACCACCAGAGTGTCTATGTAGTAGTTGCCCTCCCCCACCTGCACTGCTCTATGTGCCAATCACTATACCCACTTGGCCGCTAGAATGTTTTTGCTCCCATACAATCTGAAATCAGATGGGCCCCACTGTCACATGCACTATCTTGAAACCTAGTGATTCTAGACACAGAATCCGTATACAGACTGTATTGTGGCACTAAGCTGGAACTATACTCACCTCAGTGTACCAGATAACTACACCAAGAAACACCTTCAGCTGAAAGATATTCAGATGAACGTTGCCTTTCAATTGGAAGAGACACATAATCTTTGAGATGCGCAAACAATGGTGTGGTAAGGGAGCAGTAAATATGAAGATGCGCAGAGACACAATGCCTCCTAAGCACTACACTGCTCTCTAGCAAAAGACCCTGAAGAAAAGGAAAGCGATAAGATGCCTGATGAGCGATTTGAAGTAATGATCCCAGGGACACTCACTGAGAGACAAGAGAATACAAACAGATGAGTCAGTGAAATTTTAAGAAAACAACTCACACTGTGAATGAGGAGTACAGGGAAGAGACAGAGAGTGTGTGAGGGAAAATCAAAGGCTGGACTTGAAGAACACAGGAAATCAAAGATAAAACAGTCACGAGCCACACCGATAGACTCCATCTATCTAGTAAGAAGAAAGGATTTTTTAACTGTAAGCCAAGTCTTCTGAAACATCCCAGGTCAGAAAAATGGGGGTGGGTGTGTACCTTGAGAGTTAGGACTTTTGGGGCCACCATAGTACAAATTCCTTTGAATTATCAGTGTTCAAGAATGTGAAGGGACGGGGAAAGGCATAGAAAAAGTGTTCAGTGATGGTAGCAAATGTCCCTACCTTTGGTAGAGATATGGACATCCTGGTCCGGGGAGCCCAAAAGACCTCAAAAAGATTTGATGTACAAAGGTCTTCTCCATAGTGCCCAAACTCGAACTATGAAAAATCACAAGACAGAGAACTCTTAAAAACAGTGAGGCCTGCCAGTTTGCATTTAAGATGGCCACCAGCCCCCTGTGGCAGACTAACGGCTGAGTTCTCCTTGCAAGGACCTTATAGACTAAAAGGGAATGGTATGGTACATTCAAAGTTCACAAAGTCTGCCAATCAAGAATATTATACCCAGAAATGTTTGCCTTTGGAAGTGAAGGAAAGGGAAGAGAAAGAAAGAAAGAAAGGAAGAAAGAAAGAAAGAAAGATGTTTCCAGATGAGCAAAACTGATGCAATGCACAGCATCACTAGACTGCTCCTTGTAAAAGCATTATAAAAATCATAGAGTCACATGAAACAGCAAGACAACTCCTGCTTGGAGAGTGGGATAATATAATTCCTCTGTCAAAATGTCCATCTACTCAAAGCAATTCACAACCTCAGTGTAGTTAGTTTTCATCAAAATACCAATGACTTCTTGACAGAGGTAGAAAAGACAATCACAAAATTCATATGGAAAGACACGAGATTCTGGATACCTAAAGTGGTACTGTGCAAAATAACAAAGTGGAAAGCATCATGTTGCATGTAATGAGCATAGTACAAAATGCCTTTTAGATATATAAAAAAAAAAAATGGCTTAGTTGGGATCTCCACTACATCCAAAGCTGCACTTGATAACCAGAACTCAGTGACATTGCTCACTCAAGATAACCAAACACAGTCCTTGAACTTCATGGTGCCCACTGGACAGTCTTATAAGCAGAGACCAAGAGCAACACTCTGCTCTGCACATCTGGAGAGATGGCAGAGGCTGATGCTATAGATCTTCCCTGAGGCTGGAGAGTGTCTCCCAGGATCCTGACCATCGAATTAGAGACTTCTGTTAGAGACTGAACCTCACCATCAGCTAATAAAAAACATCGATAGGTGAGCATCCTTGTGGAGACAGGCTTAAGACCATAGTTAGGAATTCAGAGTGTGAACCTTGTGAGATGACCCTCAGCATAATAAAATAAAACTTTTTTTATACTAACCATGTATATCTACCTTCTTATTCGCAACAACACATGACTTTAAAACATGCCACAAAGCTACAGTAATCAAAACAGCATAGTATAAGACAGATACAGACCAATGGAATAGAAAGGAAAACATTGAAAGAGTAATCCATTTATTACAGCTGGCTAATATATTGGAGCATATATTGGAGAAAGGATAATCTCTTCAATAAATTGGTCTGGCAAAGCTAGATACATGTGTACAGAAAAATGAAACTAGATTCCCATTTCTCAGAGTGTTTGAAAATCAACTGAAGTTAATATAAAAACCTGAAACTATAAAAGTGTGTTGCTGTGAGCAAAGATGCTTTATATATGAAAGCAAACAGATAAAAGCCCAGGAAACAAAAGCCGAGATAGACAAGTGGAACTCTGTCCAACTAAAAAGTTTTCTTGTTTTTTGGTTTTTCAAGACAGGGTTTTTCTGTGCAAAATAGCCCTGGCTGTCCTGGAATTCTCTTAGTAGACCAGGCTGGCCTTGAACTCACAGAGATCTGTCTGCCTCCACCTCTGGAAGGACACAATCAATAGAATGGAGAGAGAGCTTATAGAGTGGGAGAAATACTTACAAATTTTTGTTCTGACAAGGACTTAATATCCAGAATGTCTAAAGAACTCAGATAACTCACCCAAAACAAACAAAACAAAAAGTCTAGCTAATAATGAGCAGAGATTATGAATAGACATCTCTCACGGGAAGATACAAATGTTAACAATGGCGCATGGGAAAGTCCAAGGGCTGGGGAGGTGGCTCGGTGGGTAGGCTTTGCCACACAAGTACGAAGATGCGTTTGAATCCCTAGCCGCCACGTAAATGCTGAATGGGGGTGGCATCCTGCCTCCTCCCCACCCCCACCCCAGTACTTGAGACAAGAGATCCCTGGAGCGAGCTAGCTTGATTAGCAAAATTGGGTAGCTCCAGGTTCAAGTGAGAGACCCTGCCTTGGTGCAAAAGACAGCGAGAGAACAAGGGAGATTCCTGATGCCAAACTCTGACCTCCAGACACACACACACACACACACACACACACACACACACACACACACACACACACAGACAGACAGAGGGTCGGGGGTGGGGAGAGTGGAGTACTATTGAGTCATGAAGAAGACACAGTATGTAATATTGGTGAAGATTTGGAAGGAGTAGAATTCTCCTACTCTCATGCAATAGCCCCGATCTGGAAAAGTGTAAATGTATGAACAAACTGAAGTGCACTCATAAAGTGAGATTCCACTTGGCAAGAAGAAAGAATGAGGTTGAGTGTGGTAATACAAGCTTGTTCTCCCAGCATTCAAGAGCTGGAGCGGGGAGGATTATAAGTTCACGGCCAACTTGGACAACAACAAGACCCTAGCTCTAAAAAGTCCCCTCCCTCAAAATACCAGCAAAACAATAACAAATGAAAACTATAGCATTCTCAAAATAGGAATACATCTTAAAACTATTATCCTGAGGGTAGCCAAATAAAAGCAGTGCACAGTATATAATTCCATTTCTGAAAAAGTAAAGACTATGGCTTTTACTTGATGACAATGGACTAGCCATTGACTAGGGCCAGGGGCACAATGAGTTAGGAGTGAGAGGTTAAGAAGGCCAACAGAGCATAAAGAAGTGTTTATCTGGACTGGTGTTAGAGTTGAAATGTAGTGCATTCCTGTTTTGGACCTGCCTCTTGTCAAATGTCCTAAGCCCCTGTCACTTATTGGGGGAGGGTAGGCAGATATCTGGCTCAGGGGCAAAGAGACTTGTGGGAAGGTCAACACTTAGATGAGCAATTGGTGTGTGAGAACTGACATCTCAGGACACCAACAGGGATACCTTGGAGGAAGCAGGAGGGTTTGTGGGGAGAGAAGTAAGGCTAGAGAAGCCACTAGGTGCAGAGGAGGAGGACACATAGAGGGCCCAATAAGGCTAGAAGAAGGCATGTAGTTTGGCTACTGGGTCAGCATGGCCCGGAGAAAGCTCCTGGGTAGAGTGATGCAATATGGGTAGATGCTGGATATGAGAAATAACGATGTGAGTGCAAAGATGGGTCCTGGCACACAGGCAACTGGGGAGTCTGGGGAGAAGAACTTGAGGTCTGCAGTGGGTCTCTGGCAGACTCTGCCCTCTCACTGTGTCTTGGTTGTCACAAAGAAGCCTGGGTGTGAAGATACCCAAGGCTATTTCTGGCACCAGCTACCATCACACATAGCTTCATACTCCGTTCTCTTTCTGATTTGCAGAAACACTGATGGACACAAGGACAGCCACTGCAGAGCTGGGATGGACAGCCAATCCTGCCTCTGGGGTGAGTATCACACCAGCATCCTTCAGACCTACGGGGGATGGTCCTCAGGCCATAGAGTGGCTGGGATGTGCAGGGCTTTCCTAGAGCCGTACATATGGGGAGCAGTGCACAGAGAGAATGCTGGGTGCACTGTCTACCCAGAGAGCAGCACCACAGGGTCTCAGACCTGAGCTGCTCCCTTGTGTATGGTGTAAAGCATCTCTTGGCTCAGGCCTTCCAGACAGCTAACTCTGAGGCAACACAAGCCATAGATGTATCAGAATGGAGACATTAAGGCTAATGCCATTGTAGCCCATCAGATAGCAGCAGTGCCCCATAATGCTGCAGGGAGGCCAAGGACATGAGGAAGGGGCTGGTGGCTAGAAGGACTGGGGCTGTCTTTCACCTGGATACATGTACCTGGGCAGACCCTGTAGCTGTGATGAACAGCTTTGTGATGCTCATGGTTTCCTGTGAAAACCACTCATGATCATGGATGAGTGCATCTTGCATCTTAGTGTGTTTACTGGAGAGATCAAAGGTCATATGTAATACAGATCTGGCCATGAGGAACCACAGGGGACAAGAAGTCTAAACAAAGAAGGTTCATGTGAGGTGGGGGGTGGGGCGTGGCAGGTATAGCATGGAGGGCTTGGGACAATGGTCTAGGTAGGAGGGTCATGAAAAGGCACAAGGCACAAGTCTATGCGTGGCATGGTCGAGAGTGTCAGGATGAGCTGGGGTCGATTAAAACATGGCTCAGTCAGAAGGAGGTCCTTGGGTTTTTAATCTTCTAGGAGGTGGAGAGATCTGGGCTACAGGGTTAAAGGGCCATACTGCTGACAGGGCTGTGGAGAACTGTTGGGAGAAAGGCGTGGAAGAGGCTCCTTTGCCTATCTTGGGTGTATCAGAAGAACCAGATTAAAGTGCTCTACTGACAGAGCCCTTTGAGAGGAGTGAATGAGGGACCACAGTAGGAGGGAACCATAGAAATGGTGGACCACAGTAGGATGGAGGGGGATCTGGAAGATGCTTACATGTCCTGCACAGTGATTGGCTGGCTCTGGCCTTAATGATAAAGGGAGAGTACAGATGGAGGAGTAGGCTTTTCTTCCCACACAAGGAATGAAGTCAGGTAGAGCAGGGTGGCCCTAGGTTTCTTTGACCCTTGCCCTTGACTTTCTTTGTTTCTGTGTGTGTATCCTACAGGGGATTTTCAGCACGACAGGGCCTCACCTTATCCTAAGAACTCCACATGTGGTAGATCAATGATCCTCTCAGTGTGCACTTCCCAGGGCTCTCACTTCCAGACCCTACCCTTGACTCCTGTGTTTGCAGGAGTATCATGTCTTGGGTGGTGATGAAGCTAGCAGTCACCAGAACAGTAAGTGAGGACCTAGCAAAGGCTTCTCACCCTGGGCAGGTCCAAATGCTGCTACAAATACTGTGGGCAACTAGGAGAAACCAGCCCACTCCATCTGGGACTTCGTGCAAAGCTGACAAGATGACCAATCTAGGTTATCCTAAGATGCCCGAATATCCAAAGTTTGTTCCTTTTTATATATCACGTAATTGTTGGCTGCCTTGCATGTCTTTATAAGGACCATGTGTGATTTGTAGGTTTCCCTTCCTTGATTTCTTGATTTGATTTTCTTTCCTTTTCTTTTTGTACACAACACCTGTCTTCTTGAACATTCTCTCTTTCCCAAGGAAGATGAGGGAAAGTCAAGCGGTGCCCTTTAGAGATGGCAGCCGTCTGGGCTGCTCGCAGACTGTCTCTCCACCCCACCCTGCTAGTTCCTGGTGCGTCACCTTCAGTGCATTTCTTCTAGGGATCCTACAGGCAGGTACATAGTCAACGGATGCTCCAAGAACCTGCTGAGCCTGTCTGGCTTATCGCAGCCAGTGGGATGGTCAGGCTGGTCCTTGGCCTAGGTTGCAAGGGATATCTCAAAGATACCCTGCTTCCACCCTGTGCTCTTTTCTCCCCTCCCTCTGTTGTCAACCTGCATAGAGGCTGCCATTGCTGGTAACTCGCCAGTGGGTCTCGTGTCCAACTTCACATCTTGCTTTGGATGCTCAGGGACTCATCTGTCTCAGTGCAGCCCAAGTAGAACTGCTCCCCTCCCCCAGCCTTCTCCTTTTTTCACCCACATACATAGGCCTACAGCTACCCCAGGACACAGCAAAGGCTTCAGATCAGGAGTGACTCTTGAATCTTTTATCCTTGTCAGTCCTCTGTTTACTTGGCCCACCCTCAGGGGTTCCTCTGCATCCCAGTTCTATTGGACCCTTTCCTGCTCTATCATAGGTCTAGGTATCAGGGAGGTTTTCACAGCAACCCCCAACACCATTTTAGCATTCATATCTCTCTAGGTTACTATTTGATTCCTGCCTAACTCATCACCCTGCTTTCTAGCGAGATCATGACTTCCGGGGTATAGAATCTGGTGTATTTGCCCACCACCAGAAACTGTATCTGCTTCACAAGCTGGTCTAATGTATAGCTGTTGTAAGTTTCTGACTGTACAAGTGTCAGTGGCACCACTCTTCAAGAGAGGAGACACAACAAGAAAGAAAGAGCACAGTGCGTGGGAGGAGGCAGGCTCAGCTATGACAAGCTGCCTTTGAAGTGCTTTTAGGGAGGTGCATTTGGCCTCATAGGGCTCCATTCAAGTGAGGTGGAAGTGCCCGATGTGGCTTCAGTGTTGTCCCCACCACCACCAGGGGGTGGGCAGACGAAGATGGCAGCTAAGTGTTCTGGCTACATACCTACACAGAAGGGTCAGACACTGAAAGATGAGGCCTAAGAAATGGCCTGAGAGGTAGGAGGAAGCCGAGAGGAAGAGGACCTTTTATTGACACTAAGGGGAGAGTGTGTCAAGGAGGAAGCGGAAGTAAGAGAGGCAAAGGCTGCTGGGTACAGAATGTACCACTATGTCTATCTGCTAGGACACTGTTGGTGACCTACATGGATGGTTTTAAAAGGTGCCAGGGTAGGAGGCAGCAAGCAGGGATTAACTAATTCATGTCAGTAGGAGGTAAAGTGAGGGAGACTGGCAATGAAGAGTGGTGAAGAGAGTTTGGGACATGGAGGACATGAAAGACTGGGGACACATTTGCCTTGGAGGGGAGCAGTTTTTATTCTGTTGAAATCCAAGGACAGAGATCAAGGTTTCTAGAAAGATCAATGTTCTCTAGGTTGCTGAAGGAAGCCATGAAATGGAATCTATTCTAACTCCATACCTTCTGTCTGAGGTAGGGATTGAGGTTTTAGACAGTGAAGTTCGAAGCATGAACCTTCAGGAGGTGGATAACAGTTATATCAATGGCTACTGACCCATTGCAGAGAGGCCAGGAAAGCTCAGAAGGAATATGGCTGAAGCTAGGGCCAAGCTCTGAGTGAAGGCCAGCCATGCATTTGTGTTGGGCCTGTCTCCAGGGTCTCCTTCGCCTGCTTGGCTCTCCCTGGAGGAGTTATGACACTGGATGTACTGCCAGCTGCTCTGAACAGGTATAATGGTGGGGTTGGATGGTGGAGGATCTGAGGGCAGCGGGAGGCTGTTGGCATCTTATGGACTAACTGTTGTGACCAGAGGGAGTCCTAATGAGGCCAGGGAGCAGGTATGTGGGCGCATCTGTGACTAGAGTAGGACCGGAATCTGTGGCCTTCTGTCAAGTCTTCTGTCTGATCAGCCCTTCTAGGTAATGAGGTCCAGTTTAGGCCTGGGGAGAAGGAAGACTGCAGACCTAAAGGCACTTAGGCCATTGGAGAAGCTAAAAAGCTGTGGACGGTGGTTTGTATCTACCTGGGACCCAGTGGAAAAGACAGTGGACACAGGCCACTTGAATCATCTCTCTGTAGTCAGTGAGCCATCAGTGAGTGAATCAAGCTGCAGAAGGCAACTGGGTGGGGTCATGATGTAAGGCCAAAGGGAACTATGGGATAGGTTTGTCCTGCCCTAAGGAGGGATCACCCTGTCCTTCCCAAGAGGGGAGGCAGCTGGCCCTGCAATGGATGCTGTCCATAGCACATGGCGGCCCATTGGGCTCCACAGAGAAAGCCTGAGAGACTCTTGGGTTGATGTGGCTCTTGGAGTGCCTCTGCTGTTGTGCTTGAGAGCTACCTGGCTCACCACCCACACCTAGCACACACACCATTTGTACTGTTGTTCTGTTCTTAGGACGCTGACTTGAATGTTGCATGTCAAAGTCAGAACATATTTATGCCCTAATTCTAAATATCGCTTGGTATTTAAGCACTCCACCTTTAATGTAAGGCTCTGTTTAATCAAAATCACATGCTGCCTAGTAAACAGAGGGAAAAGGTAAAAATTACACTATAAATAGACAATGCCAGGGGCTGCTGAATTCCCTCTAAAGGACTGTGGCTATTTGAGGATACCCCCGTGAGATTTTCCAGGACCCCCTTCTTAAGCTGGGAAGACCCTTCCTTTGTCAGCCCCCCCCCCACAGTGTAGAACCCCTGAGCAGTGGTGAGGTGGGTGATCACTACTTTGTAAGTGGTGGCCTTTATGGTGGCCATAGTCAGTCCTGTCTCTAGGTGCTGCCCAGCCCCCTCCATTTTTACCTTTCTCCCTGACCTTGTGCCCTGCGTGTAGCAGCTCCATTCTGTACCCACTGGAACCCTCCTCAGTGTCCCTCCTACTGTAGCTTGGAGATCACAGCACAGGGCTCTTACAGACTGCCATAAGGAAAGAATTTGCCCGTGTTTCAAGGCCCAAAGCATGATTCTGCTTTGACCTGTGTCCCTGGTGCCAGCCTAGCAGGGCACAGGCACCAGGAATGTTTGTCAGCTAGATATGTGATACTTCTTTGCATCTGTAACCCAGGGCTCTGCACTAAGAGATGCCAGGACAGGTTTGCTGTAACATGACAAAGAGTTAGGTATAGGCCTTGCAATAGCCAATTTGTCAACAGAGAGCTAGTTAGCAATGCAAATAATGCTACCTCTGAGGTGAGCCTGATGAAGGGGAACCAGCATCCAGAAGGCACCTTTCTTTTCTAGGCCTGGCTGCAATCAGTTAGAGGCAAATCTGGGTCCCCCTGACAACTGGGCACATTCAATTGCCTTGTTGGAAATCTAAGCCCAAAGTCCCTTTACTCCCGACGAGCTTGGGCAGGCCTCACCTACTATTGCTCCTGTGCCATGGATCGCCTTCTTTGTGTCAGTTCCCATGTCTATGAGATGTGAATCTCTAAGAGTGAATACCTATGTAAGTTTTCCTCTTCAAGGACTTCTCTGTGGGCTTTCAGACTCCACGGGCATCTACGCTGCCTCTCAGAATCACCTTCATAGCCAGTGGCATGTGGAGTTGACTATTTTAATACTATTTAAATATGCATGTATATTCGTATGCATGCATTTGTATATGTGTGTGTATATATGCACCTATATGTCCCTGTGTTTGAGTATATAATTTATATGTATATATGTCCATGTGTATGTATGTATATATATTTGTATATGTGTATGTCTGGGTATGTGTCTATGTGTGTATATCTGTGTATATGTGCATATTTCTACATATATGTAATGCATATTTCTATGTATATGAAATGCATGCCCATTTATCTATCTTTACATTTCTGTATGTGTATCAGTGTATACGTGTATGCATCTGAATGCACATGTATATTTAATTGTTTACATATATGCCTGCATAGATTTACATGCGTGTGTGTACATGTGTCTGTGTATGGACAGATGAAATTAATGAGTTCCACCGAGGCCTCTTTAGGCACTTCTGAAGTGTGCTGGGAAGATTCTTGAACTCACTAAGCTTCTGGAGCCGGTTGCTGAGGAGGGAAAGACTCCCATCTGAAAGTCTACATCCGGCCATTAACTCCCTGCACAAGCTGCAGGCTCATATGGGCCTTTCCCACACTCACTATCTGGCTGTCGAGATGTGGACTGTCGGGGCTACTCAGCAGCTGGGCTACATCCTTCATCCTCAAGGCACTCTTGCCAGCTGCCTCTCACGAGACTGAGGAAAAGAACACCCGGCAGAGAAAGCCACTCCAGTAACTGCTTGTCTCTTTCAAGGCCAAAGAAAATTCTGGGTCAGTGGGTGACAAGCCTGTAGAGCAGCAAGCCGAGGCCCCAGGCCATGGCATCAAATCTCACAGTCCCACTTGGCTAATCCCTGCCTATGTGATCAGGGCCTGCCTTGTAGACTCCCTCACCTCCTCTGCTCTGTTGGGTCACAGCATCACCCAGGATGTAGAGTAAGTAGGTAAAGAAGTTTTCTTTGGCCCTTACTTAGAAAATACTAGCCTATTATCAGGCATCTGGAGGGCTGATTTTTTTTTTTCTCTTCTCTCACTTTGATGACTCACGCCTGCTAATTAGGACGGAAATGCCTGAGCTGAGTTAGGGGTCGGTCCAAGTAAAATTTTGTAAATGGAACTCCTCCTGTTTGACTTTGGAGACATACCAGGAGCAGGAGGGCAGAGGGTGGGGCCGGTTGTGCTTTCTTCTACTGTGTGTTGGTCTGAGGGGGGCATGTGGCCTGGTGGCTGAATCAGACTGGCACCTCCCCTCAACATGCACTTTACCTTAGTCAGGGCTTTTGGTGACAGTGGCAGAAAAACACAAACCAGTCTTGGAGGAAGCAGCCTAGGTCAAGAGCTTGGATGGTCCAGGTGGCATAGGGCTATAGCTTGGAACAGTCTAGATCTTGGGGGTGAGCTGACCCTCCTCAACACCCCGTCCCTCACCTGTTGCTTTTATCCTTTCTTTACGATCTCTTCCCGCCCCTTTCTCTTGCTTGTCTCCCACAGTATTGGGTATTGGCTGGATTCTGCGGCTTCTCTTTGTCACATGTCTACAGCAGCTCCTGTTCTTTATCCTCTTCCAACTGTATGGCAAGAAAGAAGAAACTCCAGCTGATGGCCCTTTAAGCAGAAGCTCTGCCATTTATTCTACTTGGGCCTAACTGGCTTGGCTTGGACTCTACCCACCCTCAGACAGAGTACTTTTTGCTCACATTCAGTGTTGAGATAGGCCCAGGGGAAGTTTGAGGACGGTAGGGAAGGAAGAAGTGGCTCTCGGGGCATCAATTCCAGAAAGGCTATTAGGTAACAAATAAGAGAAATTTAAAAACAAATAAACTTATTTTTAAAACAAATACACAACTCTGTAGAAGAAGCCTGTGTGGTCCAACCACTGGACTTTCCCCCAGCTCCATCTTACTGCTAAGGACATTGAAATGAGGAACAGGTGATGTTTCACATGGCTAAACAGTGGCCTGCTGCCCTTTAGCCTCTGGTAGGCGGATCTTCTGGGGCACAACTAATGAGATGCCTGCTTAGGACAAACGACAGATATGAATCTCGGAAGGCTCAAGCTGAGTAGCCCATGAGGTCGAGTAATTCGAGCTCAGTGTTTGAAAGGCTTTATTTTTCTCACAGTGCGAGCCATGAATGGAATCCTCTCCTTAGCTGTTTGTTACCCAGGAATTAGTGTGGCTTTCTCAGGCAAGAGAGGCCAGCCCACTGCTGGTGGCCTCTGACCCCCTGATCTCTCCCTCCTCCTCCTCTCTCTTCCCCTTCCCTCTTCAGGTAAACCACTGAGCTAAGTCAGGGCTCCCCACCCTGTGTCTCCCACCCATTCTTTATCTTTTTCTCTCTCTACCAAAAGGCCTGTAATTAGGAAACATTAGCAGGCTCAAAACAGCTTTCATACCTGAAACATCCTCCCTAATTGCACTCAGCCGAGCTTTTCCCTGGCTATTAATGTCACTTTTATGAAGCAATGAGGAGCAAAACAGCCGAGGCACTTAAAACATTTTTTTATATAATATGCGTCTTTTAGGAATGGAAATTTAAAATCACCTGCCTGACAGAGACAGTGATAGACAAAGGCATTGGGGAGCGGTGGGGGGGGGGGAACAGAGGGTGGGGGGGGGAGGGGGCTCAAGACTAGAGCCGGGAGGTAGAGCCTCCACCAGGAGATGGAGGGTGATCCAGAAAGTTCAGAATCTGCTTTCTAAGGGAAGAGGCCAAGAGGTCTGGTGAGGTGGAAAAGCTGGTGGGCACCAGGTGGAGCCTTGGGGGAAGAGAGTTGGGCTAAGGACGTGTGTGTGTGCGCGCGCGCACGCACGTGCATGTATGTATGCGCACTCGTGTTGCGTGCATACTAAAGGAGAGGATGAGGGTGTTAAGAGAGCCTTATCTCTAGTTTATTGGACTAAGGAAGGAACTTTGGGAGTTGGGGCTTTCCAGATCTTGAAGTCACACTGATTTCCTTTCCTGCCCTTAGAAATGCCTCAGTGAGCCATTCATCAGCCTATTAGGTCTGTCCCAAAACTCCAGAGCTCACCCAAACCCATCTTTCCCTTTTTTGGAGAAGATGTGGCCCCAGAGAGAAGCAGTTGCTGGAGTGGTTCCAAGGGTCAGGTTTCCGGAGCACCCAGGCAGGTGGGGGTGTAGGTGTCCCTTTCCCAGGCCAGGCCTGGCTGGTTTGCACCCTAATAGGCTTAACTCATGTTGATTGGGACAGATAGGTGCCTTTGGTTTTCTCTCAAGCCCTCTGTGGAAAGGTCCTTCTAGCCCTGAAACTCTTCTGCAAATGGCATGGTAGCCTGAGAACCGATTGCCAGCCAAGGCCACTTAGGACAGTGGAAGAAAACAGGGTGGATCAGCTAGCTCGTCCAGCCTCTAGTCCCAGCGACTCAGATGAGAAGTCAGAGTGAAGGACTATGAAGGTTATGCTGAGTTAGGAATTAAGAGAGGAGTTGGGGAGGAAAGCTCAGTCAGCCAAGTTCCTGACACACAAGCATGAAGGTATGGGATTGGATCTGTAACATCCATGCAAAAAGTTGGACTTGGCATGTCTCTGGAATTCCAGTGATGAGGAGACAGACACAAGAGACACTCAGGCCTTGCTGCCCAACTAGTCCAGCCAAGTCAGCGAGCTCCAGATCCGGAGATGGACCCTGTCTCAGTAGATAAGGCGGAGAACAATTGAGGAAGGCAGGTGGCATCAACCTTTGGCCTGTCCACACATGCAGATGCACATACACTTGTGTACACATATGGGTATATGTACACAAACATGCATATATACGTAAAACACACACACACAGACACACACACACACACACACACACACACACACACACACACACACACACACAGGCCTAGAGAAGATGCACAGGAGCAAACAGACGAAAGTCATCAGAAGAAAGCTGAGGACTCTGTGCGGGACCCCAGGAAAGAGGGCAGCTCCCCCATGAAACTTTACTTTCATTTGCACACATTGTATTTCTAAAGCAGCAAGCCCCAGGATTTGGAAGCTGATGTTCTGGGATCATTTCCATTTCGTGCTAAGGTCTTTTAAACTTCTCTGGACCCACTGTACTCTGCATTTATAACACGAGCGATATAAGCATTTATTTACAGCGTAACAAGGAAGATTAAATTTTGTTTACCTTTTGTTTTTGTAAAGTATAAAGCTCAGGGCACTACTGCTTGCTTTGACTAGTACCGGCGGCAGTACTGACTCCTGTTAGAGGGGCTTAGCTTGTGTGGTAGGAAGGAGATAAACGCTTCAGCATTTCTCTTAGGCTGTTTTTTCTTGCATAAAGGCCAGAGAACACCCCCTGTTATTGATAGCAAGATTTCTGTTAACTCCTACCACTACTGGTCACCGTCAGTTAAACACTGGCATGGTGTAGCAGGTTCCAGGGTGGCCTGTATCACATCCCTGATTCTCACCAGGACCTCGAAGGTAGGTGACAGTTCTTCGTTTTTCAGTGGTGTCCTTAAATCTCAGAGTCATTACTCAAAGTCAGAGCACTGAGACCGACCCCAGGCCTGTCTGACCACAGAGCCCACTCTCGTTCCTGTGTCTCTGGAGGGGTGTGGAGAGGGAGTTGAGGAAGAATCATAAATGCTTGAGGCCAGTGAAACAGGAGATTTGCTACTACAGCCTAAAGAGTGGTTACTTGTTGAGAGTACCAATTGTGTCAGTCTTTTTTCTTTTTTAAGCAAACTTAAAGGGACAGTTGGAGCAAGTGATTTTGGCAGAAAGGTTTAGGGGCAGAGGACAGCAAGTCTAGTTGGAACACAAGGTGGGATCCTGTGAACCCTGGCCAGAAATCCAGAAGGAGATACAGGTGGTGTCTGAAGATGGCAGGACCTAGACAGTGACGGAGGGTCACCTGTGGGCCAGTTCCCATCCTCTAAGCCTTGGTCATCATCACTCAGAAGTGAAGACACTCAAAAAGGGAGGGCTGTGAGGGGGAACTTAGCGAGCTGCTTTGCTATTTGGTGGCCTCTGTGTTGGCAATTGAACTCTCTCTCTCTTCTCTCTCTCATGTGTGTGTGTGTGTGTGTGTGTGTCTTCACCTCCATTCACTTGACCCTGCTTCATCATGATGGATGAGCAAGTCTAAGCCATGTCCCAGTGTCACAAGGGACAGAACAGTCAGTGTGATGTTAAGAGTAAGGATTCAGACTTGTCTTGCTGACTGAGATCTCTGCTTTGGATCCTGCAAGGCCAATGGTGATGGATTGTATTTGGATTTAGGTTCAAACAATTAATCCATTATGCAACAATGAGCCAGTGGTGACACATTGGACAATCTTGGAGGTTATTGGGACCTGTTTTCACATCTGTGCGGGGCTGCAGATGGAGAAAAGACCGGGATGATCTTGGATATTTAGAGTGGTCTAAGTGCAAGCCTTGGATGATGCTGGTGTCCCACCATGCCCTGCGTGGTGCTGGTCTGAGGGTATCTGAAGTTATGGGCTCAAATTGGGGAGCTGAGTTTTCAAAGAGACGCTGGAAAAGGTAGAATGTATTTAGTGGGTACTGATGAGCGATCTTGTCATTCAAGGAATGTTTGTGGACCAAGGCACCTTAGTGTAGAAATAATCCAAAGCCAAGTCTACGAAGCAAAAGAATGAGATAATTTTTCTCAGTGGGCATCAGACGCCTCTGCAAGCACCCTGGCACCGAATCCCAGCAGCCACAGTCTCAGGAAAAATGTACACCCCCAAAGCAGGTTATAGGTGGCTGCATTTCCATCCACTTGGGGGAGGGGGAGAGCAGACTGGAGGAGAACCATCTTTCTTCCCAGGCCAGATTTAGTTCACTTGTACTCTGAGAATGGGAATGAAGCCAAGAGCCCCTCCTTCCTTCCAGGGCTGGCTCTCCTGTCTCCAGGATACTTCCAGGCGGCTGGCTATAGCCAGCATGGCCAATGTGCTATGAGCTCACAGAATGAGAAGCCCATTTTCTCTGCCTGTGACCCAGAGTGATGGACCAGCTTCAGGCTGGCCTCCGCTAGGCATTCTGAGCACCAATCCCTCCAAACCGAAGGGAAATGCCACTAGTCTCTCCAGAGCTAACTCTGCCCTCCATCAGTGACACTAGGGCTTGAGTCAAGCTCTATTAGGCAGCTGGGGCCTGGGGCCTGCAGCTCCCGCCCCTGCCTTGTCGAACAAGGCCGTGTTGGGTAGCAGTGCGAACCACATTCAATAGACAGCTTAAGATAATCACATGTGTGAGGTACTGGGATAATCGTAGCTGAATACCCTGCCACTGTTGCCATAGTGACCAGCCAAGCACTGGCTCCCCCTCGTTCCCCTCCCCCCTTCTTTCTTGTTTTCTGGACCTTCTTGTTATAGGGGTGACTGGTGGGGTGTGGGGGTGAGTTTGGGAAATGGAAAAGAGGAGGAAAGGAGGAGGGTAGACCCTAGAGGGCCAGACCATTATATTCTCTTTAAATCCCCCAGCTGGAGGTATTTTAAATCTCAACAGAGACAGAGAGAAACAGTGTCTTAATCCCCAGCTCCCCGTGAATTATTTAAAAGGATCCTGTCAGAAGGATGAATTTGTCACTGTTGCAGTGTCAACAGCAGCAGCAGCTGTCATAATGGCTAGGGACCCCACTCCAGGCAGGGCCTGGTATGCCACACTGCTACCGGGTGGCTTGGTCCCTTGTTGTGGACCAGATGCTTGCCTGCGGTGTCAGAGCTCTCCCTGATGTGCTGGCAGACCCTGGGGAGTGAAATGTGTCAGGCTACATAAAGATGCCTGTCAGCTGGACCTCAAGCCCTCTCTGGTCATGTGGTGGCTCCCATAGCATGGGGTGGGGATGGGGGGTTGTCCCTGAACTGTGAGGGAAACTCTCCTTTACCCAGAGTAGGGCAAAGTCAATCCTCATTTGCCCTTGGTGAGGGAGGACCATGGCCAGCACGCCCAGCTATACGTAGGTTCACACACATACACACATGTGCACATACACATATGATCCTGATGGAAGTGGATAGACACCAGGATAGACAACCAGGAAGGCAGGAGAGAGCTGCAGATAGTGTCACATTGTTGAGTGAGCACCAAGCCCACCAAGCCTGTCTCAGCAGAGGGCTGGTATCCATACTGAGCAGTTCCCCAAAGGCTGTGACTTGGGTGTTTAGGCGCATCCGGTATAAATTCTGATCTAGTTCCGGGTTGTGCAGAAAGCAGGTCTTCCTTGGTCCTAGCCACCTTCCAGCCTCATTTCCTCCCAGTCTAAGGCTCTTGTAGCCATGCTGGTTATTCTGGTTTTCTGGGTAAGCACCAGGTACCTGCTGTGGGGAAGCTGCTATTGTTCCCTTTTGGGCAGTGACTCTTAGAGCCAAGCGTATTTGTTAAGCACAAATGACCCCCCCTTTCAGCATCAGATGTACTCACTCACTTGGGACTTTCCTCTCTCACCTCTTCATTTGTACACCATTTAGGAGTGGGGTGACACAGATCCCTTTGAGTCACCCACATTCCTGGAACCCCTTCCCCTCCTGTAAGCAACCCAGTCAACTCACTGGTTCCCCAAGATGGACTAGGATAGATCCATGGTTAGTGTCCCATCTGGTGTAAATAGCTGATTCGCTCATATCTCCTCTGGAAAAGTCATATGGCAAAGTCATGCAGCATTAAATGTTATTAGCGAGGGCGTGAGGAGACAGAGGCAGAGGCAGAGGCAGCTGTGAACGGAGGCGGGGCGGCCGCTTCAAATGGATCTTGTTGCTTTTAGAGGCTGCAGCGGGGTATCATTTTGTACACAGTCTCTGTATTCTAATTCTGTCCCCCTCAGTCCTTTGCTCTTATGCACTCCAAAGAGTGTATCCATGCTACGGCTCCAGGGTTCAAAGAGTTCCGTCTTGTGCCACCCAACATCAAGTTCTTTTAAGATGTTGGCCGTAAAGAAACGCTGTTCTGTGAGCCAGCCTCCCTTTCAGCACACTGCGTGGACTATGGTGATGTGTGAGGGGGCCGCTCATATCATTCCCAGCCCAGCACATCTGGGAGGTAAATTAAGCATGTTGGGAGGTGAGCTGGAGCGCTCGGGCCCTCAGGGGAGCCATTGGAGGAATGTTGCCTTGGTTGGTTGGTGTGCTAAGTGATAAGTCCCTCTGGGCATGTAGGACTTGACGCCCCAAGGACCACATTTTACATTTTCATTAGCCCACTAGCTTGTCCAATCTCCTAGCTCTTTCGGGCTTAACCTAGTGTCTACTCTGGAGCTTCTTTCTTGGAGTCCACACTGATTGGTGAGAAGCTGGATGGTGGTGGCTCTGGCCCATACGCTGTCCTAATGGCTCTGTGGGCTCCTCTGTGCTTAATGAAGTTGAATAGTGCTGGAGGCATGTTCAGAGAGACAGCCTTCTCCCCTGATTGGGCAAGGCCATCACATTTCCATTATTGTCCCACCGGGCACAGTGGCAACGAGTTCTAGTGACAAAGCAGCTTTCCCTAGCAGCAGGTGATGCCCAATTACAGGCTGCTTGTGTAGACCCAGAGCCTCTGAGCTGTGTCCGTTTTCGTCTCCTGTGATCCAAGCTGGTGAGGACAGGGACCCACTGAAAGCCTGATTGAAAGAAGATGGCCTGCACTGAAGTAGGCTCAGAGGAAGCCTGGGAAATTGTCAGTGGAGAGATGGGCTGCTGCCTGTCTCCCTGGGTCTGTACAGAGAGGGGGTTGGACCTTTAGTTCTTACATTCTGCTGAGCACAGGGTAGAAAAACTTATCTGGGATCAAGATGGCTTCCACACCTCGTTGACTCAGCTAGAGGCAGGTGTTAAGGTCAACACAGTAATGATGGCCATGGCCCTGCTAACTGTAATTGCTGGTCGTCAGTAAGTGGTAGTTGCTGAAGACTCTACAAGAGTTACTTCCATGACCTCTGAGGCCTCTCCACACCCTTCAAGGAAAACAATATTTTACAGGTGAAGAAACTGAAACTCAGAAAGTTGTTTGTGGTCACAAGATTATATGGCTAAGCATAGGTGAGGAGGCCTCTTGCCCCTGGCCACCTCCTAGCCTCCTTCCGGTCTTCCTGGACTCTGTGTCCTTATAGCCACACTGGTATCCTGGCTTTCCTGCCTTGTACCAGGCTACTCACTCTGGAGATTGGTTCTTGTGTCTGGAATGGACCCCCCCCGGCCCCGCCCCTGGCCCCAGCCTGGCTGGTAGGTATCATTGAAATTTCAGAAGCTCTTCCCAGCTACCTCACTCACCGGCTGCCACTGCTTATCTCTCCACACATTCTTAACAGCACAGAACTCTACGTGACTTTGTTGCATAACTTCCCACAGAAAGATTCAAAAGGAAAAACATTTATTCACCCCAGGTAGGACACCAATAACGGACTCCCAGAACAATTTCACCCAGTCAGTTCCAGCTTGGTGAACTAATAAATTTACTGAGTTTACTTATAAGAAAATGAATACGGAATTACAGGAGAGGGTGTGATTCCATAACAGCTGCATCGTTAAAAGCCCCTGTCGCCATGGGTGATGGTGACTCACCCAAGCTATACCTCTGGAGCGCTATATCGCTCGCAGGCAATGCCACCCAAGAGTCTCCTGTCCCCCAGCAGTTCGCTACTGCTTATGTAACACTGGGAAGGGGCCTTAGGAGTCCTGTAACTTTCCTGAGTTCTCATCTTCCTTAGCATCCTGGGTCTTATGAGCTTCTCCCATCCCTCCAGGGGAAGGGTTTCAATTGAGAGGTAGCGATGCAGCCGCCTTCATCTTTGTCTTATTTGTGTGCTCTCTGGTTCATGGTGTTACAATATAAGGTTCACAGGGGCTGAGAATTTGTCTGTTTTCTGGTGCGTCACCAATACCTCAAACGCTGTTTGGGGAATAGATGGGTTCTTTAGTTTTTTTTTCCATTCTTGATTTAAGAAATGGGAGTTCATTTAGTTGGGCACAGTACAGGTTTGAATAGCTGAGATCTCGTCAAGGCTGACAGAGGCAGAAAAGCTGATTTTTAACAATTGTGCACGTGTGGGCCTATATGAGTAATGTGAATATATGTGTATGCATATAGGTGTTCATGTGTGTGTAGGTGTGTGGAAGCCAGTGGCCAACACGGGCTCTCTCATTGAACCTGGGGACTCATCAGTTCAGCTAGACTGGATGGCCAGTGAGCCCCAGGGATCAGCCTGGCTCTGTTTCCCTAGGTCTGGGTAACAGGTGCATACAGGCATATCTGGCTTTTTAAGTGAGTGCTGGGGATCCAAACTTGGGCTATGCAGCAAGCACTTGGATAACTGAGGCATCTTCACAGCCCAAATTTCAATGGTTTCTGTCCTGGTTTAAGTAAAAGTGTTCAGAGGAGGTGAGCCTCCCCAGCAAGCCTTCTAAACATGGCTTGTGGAGGTTGCTAGGTTGTGGCATCCTGACGGTTGGTAAGGATTCTGGGAGTGAGGGAGGGCATTCTAATACTCTAGGGAAGGGTATCACATCCTTCTAGAGTGCCTCATGCCGGCCTGTCTTCAGAGTCAGAGTGGGAATGGACCACATTTCTTCATTTCATTGGACTCTATCTTTGACCAGTAAATACTACTCCTTAGTCTGGCCATTATTCTTAGCAAAACTGACTACGAATGCCCTTTGCATGCTTCTAACCCAGAGATACCCTTGCAGGATAAAGAATGCGTCAGTGTTGAGAGCCCATTCTAGAAAGAAATGTAGATGAAATGGTGGGAAGAGCTTGTGGCAGTGGTCTTGAAAGGGGAGAGGTTCATATGCATATATGAGTTTTGGTGTCGTTTTGGACATGCCCCCCCCCCCAGAGAGAGAGAGAGAGACAGAGAGAGACGGAGACACAGAGAGAGAGACACACACACACACACAGAGAGAGAGAGAGAGAGAGAGAGAGAGAGAGAGAGAGAGACAGAGAGAGAGACAGAGAGAGAGACAGAGACAGAGACAGAGACAGAGACAGAGACAGAGGAGAGTCTTACAATCAGCTTAACAGCAAACAGTCAATGTTCACTGTTCAAATGTCTGAAGAAACCCGGGAGCCCTTCCAGCTCTGAGTTCCAGTAAGCAGGTGAAGCAAACCCAGAGCTTGCAGGCAACAAAAGGTGTCATTGCCATTCATCAAAGTCATAGTCTGAAAGCCTGAGCAAGTATTTTCTAATGGGTGTCATTGTTTTCTTTATTATGCTTATCTCAAGGACAGATGAGCTATTTGCATCAATAATAGTGCCCTTTGAAAGGATGTTGCTGGCCTGTGTGATATGCAAGGTAGACTAGTTCTCCTTATTTAGCATGGCATGGTAGTACTTCCCAGTGAGGGATCAGTGGTCAGGGAGGCAGATCACACTAGGACTTCATTTGTTGCCTCTGTCTTCCAGCATCTTTTAAAAATGATTTCTTTGTTGTTTGCGATCATAATATGATTACATCATTTCTCCCCTCTGAGCTCTCCTGTGCTCTCTTTCAAATTCATGCCCTCTTTTCTTTGCTGTTGACCTGCTCAGTCCATATAATGCTCCTTGGATGTACATGTGTTTTCAGGACTAACCATTTGGTATTGGATAACCAATTGCTGTGCTCTTCCGTGGAGGAAGACTATTCCTCCTGCCCTGAGCACTCCGTAGTTGACTCTAGTTCTTTGTCTAGGCTTGAGGCTTTATGAGCTTCCCCAGTTCTACATTAGTGTGACTATTGGTGTCTTCCTTGTTCAAATCCTGTTTAGGCAAACATGTTAGTGAGACTTAATGGTGTAATGTCTGACATTTCTCAGGGGCACAGGATCCAAACAAGCTTCCTGTTCTACTGGCTCGTACAGTCTGTCTGCCTCCTCTTCCATGATGATCACTGAGTTTTGGGTGCTGGAGTAATGTTGTAAATATGCCAGTTGGGACCAGGCTCTACAACTCCACATTCTGATTGATTGAGATTTTCTGTAACGGTCTCCCTCTGTTATAAAAAAGGTTTTCTTAATGAGGGGTGGGACTACATTTATCTGTGGGTGTAAAGATAAATATTTAGAGTGTAGTTAGGGCTTATTCTGGTTTTGGAAAGTGGTAGTGGTAGGCTCTCCTCCAAGCTCTATGACTTCATTTGCCCTGGGTAGTTGACTAGGTTTCCAGTGCCAGGAATGATTCTCTCTTGCTGAGCAGGGCCTTAAATTCAATTAGAAAGCTGTTGGTTACTGCCAAGGTATAGATGCTGCTACTGAACCCTGAGGTCTTTTATGCATGCTGGCCGTTGTTGTGATCCATAGGATTTATACCTGTGTAGGATTGTTGACTGCCTCCTTTCTTTGGTAGCTTTCGTGGCACCTTCTGGTACCATGAA
The DNA here is from genome assembly GCF_903995435.1 of Acomys russatus. NCBI lineage: Eukaryota > Metazoa > Chordata > Mammalia > Rodentia > Muridae > Acomys > Acomys russatus. Next base: position 28,801,129 of record NC_067168.1, on the reverse strand, counting down.
CTCTAGTATGTTTTGAGGACTGGGCACTAGGAGTACGGTGAGGGACTCAACACCATTCAAACCCTTTATGGGTATGACCATAGAGGAGATGGATTTATGTTTTGAAAATCCATAGGAGTAGGGAAGTTAAAAGAGTAACTGGGAGAGTCATTGGGAGGGGAGAGAAGAATCAATGGCAGAAAGGTGAAAGGAAGAGAACACTGGATAGAGGCATCACAAAGGAGAGGATAGAGGAAAGATTTGATAGTTAATCCCCTCTGATAAGCAGAAATTACAGCATTGGAGAAAGAAGGGAACAGAGTTCTTCCTAGGCATATAGAATTTGACACCATGTGGACTCGGTGCTACGGAGAACAAGGTGAGTTCCAGGTATCTTCAGGCAATGTCCAGCAGGCAGCCTGCTCACTATACAAGCCTGAGCACTAGGGAGCTGTAAAATTGGTGATGTACTCCATGGCAACTGAATCCTTGCATGAGTAAGGTCATCTAGGATACAAAATGAGGTGAGTATCCTAGAGATTCCTGGATAGAACACCGTTGCATGGCACCAGTGGTGCGAAACTCCATGCATAGAGTGATGTTGTTGCTTTTGGAAGTGAACTAATAAATCAGTCAAAACATACTTCCCTGTCCTCAGGGAGCTCACAGCTCAATAGCAGAAACCAAAGTCACATACGCAAAGCAATTAAAGACGAGTTGGAAAGAGCGTATTACCAAATGTTAAATTGTGTGGGATTAAACTCACCCCCTGCATGAGGCATTCTGAAAACCAATCACCATGCAGGTGTAAGCTGGGGACATCATCATGGAGGAAGGGGGGGGCTGGGACTCCTTGAAGGAGGGACTGTAGAAAAGGCAGTCCTGCCATGCATCTGCCACCTGACTTACGTACAACTGTTACAGAATGTCCTCAGTCTACCCACTTGCTACAGATCTCGGCCCTCTTGAATGGTATCCAGCCAAGTCTGCCATTCTTTGACTTTGTATAGTAGAGGAGATCAGACGGTTGCCAAGAAGGCAGAATAGGTGAAGGCGTTAGGGTCTGTCAGAACTTCATCAACAATACCAAGAAGTGGGCATGGCTTCTGGGCCTGAGTGTGAGAGGAAGTGCTCTTGGATTGGGCCCTTGGCATCTCTTGCCTTATCTGTTGCCATTGTTTTCTGACAAAATAACAACAGTAGTGATGATAACAACAAAACCAAACAGAAACAAGACAGGCCGTGTAAGCACCAGCCCTAGGACAGTAGCTTTGGGAATGCAAGAGAGAGGCCAGATAGGAGCAGTAGCATTCTGTATGAATGGCCGGTTGTGCTTGGACTTTGTGGACATAGTTGGCCTGATGACTCTCTGACTGGTCTCCAGGGTGGGAAAATCTCATTTTAGGATAAGATCCTGAAGCCAAGAGTCTCACCCTGTCTTTGAAATACTTTTAGGTACTCCCCAGGTCTCTAATCCCAGTGACAGGGATGTGTCCTTGGTTACCTGTAGCCTCTCCAGATGCTGCCTTTGCCTCCATTTTAGCATCACTTGTTCACACAGAAACAAGATAGACTGAAGGAATATTTGGTACTTGGTTTAGAATATGGATTCTTAGACTTCTTCTTCTTGCAACACCATTTGGCCCAGAAAAATTTATGCGATCCTGGGTACATAGGACAATAAATTAGGCTTGCAAGCCAAACCAACTGATAGCGAATCACGAGGAAATTTATTTTAAAACAACTCTTTGTCATTTATATATTCTTAGCATTTATTAAAGACAAACAAAAGTTTGCACACTCATGAGATGGGTATACTTGCATATTTTATAAATGAAGAGTTAACTGGTAGTGCAGGACATGTGGCATCTTCAATATTTCAAGGTTATCAATAGTTCACCTTTATGATTCACATCAATGCTGAGAACACTGATTCACTTAAATCCAGAGTACTAAATTGCAGAAGTATGTTTAGGGCCATTTCAGAAGTTACAGGAAATTCTGTCCCAGTCACAAGCACAACTTCACGTAATGATTTTATTTTTAAAAATGAGACTCAAACACTTACCTGGCAGGGGAGATACCATGATCACGAAGGTGGTTTTCTCAGGGCGAGGCTTATCCATTGCATTCCAGATGTGCTGACCCCTGCGATTTCCCCAAATGTGGGAAACTCGGCTGCATAATTTGTGGTAGTGGGGGACTGCATTTGCGCTCTCCCCTGGAAAAAAGAAAAAAAGAAAAAGAAAAAAAAATGAGACTCAAGTCAGCAACTCAAATAGCAGTTTTAACAATTAAACATCCTAACCCAGTAGAACTCAAAGACGTACTGACTTGATGCATGCTGAGGAGCGATGGTAGGAAAATATTAAGTCTTTGTTTTCTGTAATTAAACCATCATAGCTTAATTAATACAGCCCAGAACACCCTCACGTGCAGTAAAAAGCACTACTGTTTAGAGCATATGATTGGCTGAAAGCGGAGCCGAGGTGTTTGAGTTTGCTGGCCTTGCTTGGTGTGACATGTGCAGAATGAAGGGTGCATACTGTGTGTGCGGAGTCAGAGCAGCTGAGAAGCTGTGTGCTACAGTATGTTGAGCACGGCCAGAGACATTTTGGACTCACTACATGTTGATTTTGTGTTAATCTTTGGTCCTTAACTATTGCTAATTTGTGTGTGTCTCTGTGTGTTTGTGTATGTGTGTGTGTGTGTGAGAGAGACAGAGAGACAGAGAGACAGAGACAGAGACAGAAACAGAGAAAGAAAGAGAAATACATGCATATGACCCACTGTTTAAAAAGCTGGAGTACGGAAGGATAAAGGAGTGGGAATTCTGGGTACAGGGTATAGAGCAAATAGAGGCATGGACTGCTGTGGGCATGGGATTTGTCAATGACACAGGCCAAGTCTGCATTGTTGGAGAGTTGAGATATCAATTGCACAAGAGAGTAAAGTTTGTTTTTACTGTAATGATGTATGTAGTCATATGCTATGGATGCACTCATTTTAGGCATATAACTAAATTACTTCAGTAAATTTTCAAAGTTTGTGATCATCATGCTCCCATCCCAGAACATTCCTGTCAACCCAGGAAAGAAGATCCTCAGTGCTCATTCGCAGTCCTCCCCAGCTGACGCCCCAGGCCCAGTCAAAAAATTCTTTTCTGTTTGTTTGTTTGTTTGGCTTTTCTGACTATATCGTGTGCATAGAATCATATAAAATGTGGCCTTCTGAGGCACATATCTTCCTTTATTTGACATAATGTTTTTGAGATTCACTCCTGTTCTAATATGTATCAGCAATTTAGTCCTTTTCTGTTCCAAACAATATTCGATTACATCAGACTTTTTTTTTTATGCATTTTCCACTTAATGGGTGTTAACAAAGGTCTTCAGTCACATTAAAGAATTAAATTGAGAGATCCAAGAAGAGGGGTATGGAGAGGGATGGGTATAGAGAGGTTGGCATGCAGTGAAATAGGAAGCATACTCCACAAGTAGGATTTATAATAATCGTTGGTGAGCAATTCAATCTCAGTGAATGGCTCTTCATTCTGTCATGGCTGTGCAAATCTTCCTGAGCTCCCTGTCAGTAGATCCTGGGATGGCTTACTGAATGTGATCCTCAATGGGATGTCTACCTCTGAAGGTGATAATGGCTTGAGTGAATAACTATGTACATATCTGATTTTATACGTGAAAATCTGCCTGAGGAATGATCCTCCAGGCAGAATTGCAGAGTCCAAGGTGTGAGTGGCTGTGATTTTTTGATAAGTAAAAGCAAGATTTTTGAAATAATACCATTTTGCCCTCCATCCAGAATTTTTTTCCTTAAAAATTTGTTTTTAGTTTATGTGGTTGCCTGCATGTATGTATGCGCACCACATGTATGCCAGTGCACAAGGAGGCCAGAAGAGGGCATCAGATCTTCTAGAACTGGAGTTAAAGATGCTTCATGTGCTGTCCTGTTGGTTCTGGCAATTGAATCCTGATTATCTGCATCATAAATAGTTGTGAGGGTTTTCTTCATCAAGTTTTATCTATTTCTTTTCTCTTTGAATATAATGGCTTCTATCATATCCATTTAAAGAGTGAAGAAAATTGATGAAGTTGAATTTGTCTGGCCTCTTGTTTTGTGTTATTAGTGTAGACAAATTATTCCTGTGGTTTCTTTTGTTATTTTTATAGTTTTGTTCCTAATGTTTAACTCAGATTTATTGGGAATTTGCTCTGGAGTTAATGGGTGGAGGATGGGTGAGCTAGATTTTTCTAGATGGTTACCCAGTTACCCAAAATTTTGAATTACCGTCTTCCCACTGATTTGAGCTGGCTAACATCCTCAGTGTTGAAAGAAGCAATTGCATCAAAAATTTAAAAAGATGTTATCAGCTTCCATTTCCTGGTATCTTCGCAGTCACTTCCTTACCAAGACTTGGCACTGCATCTCTTTAATGTCTTGCCAATCTGGTAAGCCACCCATCGTCCTTTGCTGCTGTTTAGTTGGAGGAGAGAAAAAAAAAAAAAACCAGGAAAAACCACAGTAGGGGCTCAGAAGTGGAGGCTGGGAAGTGGCTGTGAACAGAGAAGTTTTGGAAATCCACCCTTGGGCAGTATAGGTTCATGGTAACAAAACTTAGTCCTGCAAAGGAAATTGAGCATCTCTTCTGGCAGACTATCCAAGGGCCATAGAAACTTCAGGCTTTTTAAAGGGAAGGCAAAGGAAAACCAGCATTTCTAAAGATCTGTGATGCTCAAAAATAGTGTGAAAAGATGTTCATGGGGCACATGGACCCTTGGATCTGGTCTATTCACTGTCAGTGAGAGTCTCCCTCAAAATACCTCTCCCATCTCCACATGTCTCCTCCTCCATCCCATCGTCTTTGTCTTTCATACCTGGAAGTCAGTGATCTCCAATTGTTCCTCCCGTGCACTTAAGCCTCCTGCCAGCCTATTTCCTACTTTGAAATATCTTCTAAGCACTGAGCTTTGGTCACCTGTGTGTTCCCTCTCCAGAATGCATCTGTGTTTTCTCCACTCAGGCTGAGACCCAACACTCTCATCATGTCCTGCCTTCCACCAGCTTTATCCCCACCACTCCCACTATTTCCAGCTTTGTAAGACTTTTTGCCACACGGACTTTATCCCTGAATGACCCCAGCTGGCTTTTTCCTACCTCAGGGCTCTCTCTGTGTGCCTTCAGGGCACAGATGCTCTGCCCATTTCTGCCAGGCCAACTCCTCTCTATCCACCCTACCCACTTGGAGACTCTTTTGAGAGACTTTCCTGTATTTCCCAACACCCCCTTTCTTGGCACCTCATAACCTCCCATTAATTAGCACAATTGTAGTTATTTAGTTATTTTGGTAGTGTACTAATTTCTGTTCCTGTTTCTCAGTCCTAAGCTTCTCATTGAGGTATCCCCGGTGGCTAATGGGATGCCTGGCATAAAGCTGGCGTTTAGAAAACACTTTCCACTGATGAATGAATGAGGTTTTGTAATAAAGCAAGGAGACTGATGCCGCGTATCATCAACAAATAACAATGTTTGTCCCTCCCTGCTGGGAATTCCAGCCCATCCTAGTCTGTCTCATGAACCAAAATCTTCTCCTTCTTTCAGGCCCTCCCCATCGTAATTGCTACTTACCCCGGAATGGAATGCGTTTGTCTTTCCTGTAGCCCTGTCTTCTCTCTTCTTTTCCCCACCCCCACAGCACCAGCTGACAGGAGAAGAATGGAAGCAGGAGAGAAATTAATGCTTGGCTCTGTAGTTGTAGTCTCCTTCCCGCCCCCCACCAAAACCATAGGGAGCTATTTTCCTTTCTCTCCATTTCTTTCTACTCTTTCCTTTTGAATATACAGCTCTAACCCCTCTAATTTGATTTGATCGCTCCCTTAGGAGCTGTCAGGGAATCAATTAGATCTGTAGAATTTTACAACTCGAGGTCACCCAGTATGATTCCTCATTTTACAGATGAGGAAACTGAGGCCCAGAGAGGTTAATGTCTGAAACTATTACCTCTGCTGGGTCTTACCACGCTAATCAGTGTCATTTTCAAAGATGGATGTTCTCCTGTATCCCAGCTTTGTGGAGTGAAATCCTCCTTCTGTTTATGTCAGGAAGGACCATGGGAATGGCCTTGGCTCTCAGGTGACCCAGGCAGAGCTGAATTTGTGTGGGGTGCTGAGAGCAGACCTCTGCCCTGAATGGGGTCACCATGCTTCACCTGGGCATCAACCAAGCGGGCCCTGCCTTTACCCTGAGACTCCTCTAGAACAATGGATCCTGAGACCTGGTGGGTTTAAACAATTGCAGAACACTAAAAGAAAGCCGCCTCTCCTTCCAGACTCATGTCAGAACAGCAGGGATAATGTTCCGGAATGGTGCTGGGAAGGGAAGGAGGCCTGAAAGCCATCTGAAATGCTGTCAGCCACTTTTCCCTCATCTATTTGCTTTCTGGTTTCCAAAACCCAGTCAAGCAGAACAAAACTTCCACAAACACATTTAAATAGAACATAACACAGTCTTTAAGAAGGGGGGTGGGGTGGGGTGGGAGTGGCTCCTCCACATCCAGAGATGGATAAGAAATTAAGCATAACCCAGGTGAGGTCTGACAGCGTGGATTAATACTCCACATGAACTATAGAGCAGAGTGTTTGCTCAGCTGGTGGCCCTGCCACTGCCCATAGGAACAGGCATATCCTCATGTGTACATAATATCTGTTCGGATGCTTTTTCCAGATGCTGAATGGCCCCTATGTGCTGTGGTTCTGTAGGGGCCCACCAACCACTAGTGGAGTGGGATGGAGAAAGGGTTGAGCAAGTGGCAGGATGGGGCCTGCTGCCCAGCCTGGGGAGTGTGAGCTGGAAGCTGGGAGGTGTTTCAGAGTTGAAGTTACTCCAATAAAGACAAAAATGGCAGCCAGGCGTAGTGGCGCATGCCTTTAATCCTAGCACTCGGGAGGCAGAGGCAAGTGGATCGCTGTGAGTTCGAGGCCAGTCTGGTCTACAAAGCAAGTCCAGGACAGCCAAGGCTACACAGAGAAACCCTGTCTCTAAAAACTAAACCAAACCAAACCAAAACAAACCAAAACCAAAACAAACAAATAAAAAAGACAAGAAGAGCATCCTAGGTCAAATGCACAGCATAAGGCTAGAGCTTGGAGGTGGAAGTCACTGGCAACTTTGGCAATGTGGTTGAAATCTTGATATTACAAGTTGTGCAAGAAGAGGTTCTGGGTTGGGGGATAGGACCTGGAGGGGACAGGAACTCCACAAGGAAACCAATGGAGCCAACAAATCTGCATGCAGCAGGTGAGGGGCCAGGGGAAGGGTATGCTGCAGAGACTGATGCACCAACCAAGGACCATTCATGGTGTGGACCTAGACCCTCTGTTCAGATGTAGCAGATAGGCAGCACAGTCTCCTTGTGGGTCCCATAATATGAGGAGTAGGGGCTGCCTCTGACATGGACTCTGGGACCCACTGGTTGATCATTTCCCCTTGATAGGGCGGCCTTGCCAGGTCACAGAGAAAGAGGATGCAGGCAGTCCAGATGAGACTTGATAGGCTGGGGTCAGATGATAGTGGGGAGATCTCCCCCTTTCTGAGGGCTAGGGGAGGGGAGATGAAGGAAGGAGAGTAGGATCAGGAGGAGACAGGGAGGGGGCCTACAATCAGGATATAATGTGAATAAATTAAAATGTAAAAAGTAAACCTGAAAGTTTTAATTATGAAAAAAAGAAGAGGTTCTGGGGACCACAAGAGTGGTTACAAGGAGCTGGGGATGTAGCTCAGTTAGCAGAAAGCTTGCCCAACATGCATAAAGTCCAGAGTTCCGTCTCTACTACCACATAAACAGCTGTGGTAGCAGTTGCCTGTAATGCCTTTGGGGAGGGTAGTTGCAAGAGGGTGACATAGCAAGTTTAAGATCAGCGTATGCCATAAGAAACAGAGGAGGGGGGGGCATAGCCAGAGTGATAGAGAGAGGGGGATGGTACAAATCAAAGAACAGGATAACAGATGGGGTGTTTGTTGCTTTATGGGAAGGCTGAGACTTTATTTAGGCAGAAAATCCAGATAGGCCTTTGGCCTCCAAGGGTTCCTGTAAGGAGCTCACCAGAGATTCTGCCTGGGGCAGGAATTGGTACTCTGACAGGGCTGAGAGAGCCCAACAAGCCTGAATGTATAGGTCAGTGCTCTAGACATCCTCCTATTATCCCCTCTACCCTTGATACTATATGTCTTATTTTGTAGCCTAAGGAGGAAAAGCTCCTTCAGTAATCAACTTCCTTCCTCCCCTTACTTCTTGCAGAAATTACCCTCTAGAAGGTTTTAGGCTTCTCAAAGCGCTATCCTCCCCGCCGCAAACACCTTCTTCTTTTCTCTTATAATCATGGAGGAATTTCATGATGTCTTATTAGCCAAGAACTGGAGATAACTGAACTGAATTATGGGACTCTTAAAGAATGTGATGTAAATGTGCTTTTCCCTACTCTTCCTCTGATACACGAAGAGTGTGAAATATGAATTCTCTTTTACAATACGAATCATGGGTGTCTCTCCCAGAGTTAGCAATGGTCCTTCCTTTCTACGTGCTATCCTCCCACATTGCTCCTCCATCACACCTCAGCTTGATTTAAAAAAAAAAAAAGGTACTATAATTTATTCAGATTATATCCCAAATGTTATCCCCTTATTTGTATCTTCCTGTTCCCACCTCCTCCCTCTTCTCTCCTATTCCTCTCCCGTAGACCTCGGACAGAAGGGGACCCCCCTCTCCTACCATATGACCACAGCCTATCAGGTCTCATCCAGATGGCCAACTTCCCCTTCCTCTGTGTGCCCTCTGGGTCTCCCCACCAAGGGGAAGTGATTAAATCGGGGGCACTAGAATTCATGTCTGAGGCAGTCCTCACTTTCCCCACACTGGTGGAGAATGAGCTGTCCACTGGCTAGATCTGAACAGGGGGTCTAGGTTTACTGCATGCATTGTCCTTGGTTGGTGCAACAGGGCCGAATTTACTCCATTAAGAGTATCTCTTAGCGGCCTCCATACAGTTTTACAGTCTGGCTCTTTCAAAGAGATTGCTGTTCGAAAGCAAAAAGTTCTGAGAATCTAAGTTTATTGAGAAAATAAAAATAAGCAACAGCAACAACAAAATATCTCTTCCCAGGCTTTATAGAGGTATATAAAGGAGGTTTGCCACAATAGAGATATTAGGCTCACAGATGGGGATGTCCACTGTGGAGTCCTCTTATAACTGGATCTCCAATTCGCAGAGCAGAGGCTGTTGGCAGTGAAGTGTGTGATGCCTGCCATCAGTGAGGCACAATAAAGGATGGCCATAGCATGAGATTTCCAAGTTTGATGACAGAATGCTTTCCATAATTAAATCTGTTGTATTTGGTGGATGGTAGTCATGGTTACGACTCCACATTATCAGGAAATCTTTTAATGAATGGGTATGTGAGCCCATTTGTTAAGTGGAGCAGTGGGGCTGGTGAGCTCTTAAAGCCCTTCCAAAGCTCTGAGATTCTCTTCTGCATTGCCTCTTTTTGTCTCATCACTGTCTCCTTTCTGATTTTGCATGTGTGTACCTGTGGCCTCCTCGGAACAGTGGGAAGAGGTCAGTGGCTATGATGAAAACCTGAACACCATCCGTACTTACCAAGTGTGCAACGTCTTCGAGCCCAACCAGAACAACTGGCTGCTCACCACCTTTATCAACAGACGGGGTGCCCATCGCATCTATACAGAGATGCGCTTCACTGTGAGGGACTGCAGCAGCCTCCCAAATGTTCCAGGCTCCTGTAAGGAGACCTTCAATTTGTACTACTATGAGACTGACTCTGTCATTGCCACCAAGAAGTCAGCCTTCTGGTCTGAAGCCCCCTACCTCAAAGTCGACACCATTGCTGCAGATGAGAGCTTCTCCCAGGTGGATTTTGGGGGAAGGTTGATGAAGGTCAACACAGAAGTCAGGAGCTTTGGGCCTCTTACTAGGAATGGCTTTTACCTCGCTTTCCAGGATTATGGAGCCTGTATGTCTCTCCTTTCTGTCCGTGTCTTCTTCAAAAAGTGTCCCAGCATTGTGCAAAATTTTGCAGTGTTCCCAGAGACCATGACAGGAGCAGAGAGCACATCTCTGGTGATTGCTCGGGGCATATGCATCCCTAATGCAGAAGAAGTGGATGTGCCCATAAAACTCTACTGCAACGGAGACGGAGAGTGGATGGTGCCCATTGGACGCTGCACCTGTAAGCCTGGCTATGAGCCGGAGAACAGCGTGGCCTGCAAGGGTAAGCCTGGGGCTCCTCGAGTGTCTGCTTTCCACCCCACTGGGGAAGATCCAAGTTAATAACTTGCCTACTTCTAGTTTTGGGCCACTCAGGAAAAGAAAGAGCCTACTGGCTTATAATAAATCTCAGAAGAACCTCTGTCCCCAATGCTATGCCTTATGATTTTCCAGTTGTGACCAACTGTCTGTATGCATGTGTGGAGGAAGGGATGGGAGAAATTCTGAACAGTGGGAAATTCTTCAATAATCACCTATTTATGTTTAGTTTTGGAATATGATTCTCTTTTTTCCCCTCTCATACACACACACACACACACACACACACACACACACACACACACACACACACACTATGCGTCTTTCGTTAGCCTCAAGCTCTGGAGGGGGCACGGAGTTATGTGGGTTGTCATGAACAGTTCACTCAAGGGTAATTGAGAAGTGACTGAATTTGGAAAATATTTTAGTTCATTTCAGTCCAGCTCCCACAGCATTGAACTTGGTACTGAAGCCATGTAGATGATTAGCTCAAAGCCCCCTGGCTTGGCTGTCTTTCTCCAGAGGCTCAATGCCAGGCCCTGGAAGGAGATGAAGCTACTGGGACAGGGATAGGAAAGTTCCATGCCTGGAGGTACCTCTGCTTCTGAGTGGGACAGACCGATGCAAGCTTTGCAGATGGCAGGTTTTAAGGTTATCACACACTCAACAGTAGATCGCCGAACCCTGCACTGTCTTTGTTTAATATGTGGCAATAAATCTGCTGAACTGGTTTCCGTTTGCTTTGGGAGTGAATGGAAGCCCTATATCTCCTGTCTTGTCTAAGTCACTGGAACTGAATATAGGGTGACTCAGACTGGGGAAATGAAGGTGTGCTCCTTTATTAAGTCTTGCTTGTGACCTTCAGAAGTTTGGATTGTTTTAAAAAATGCCTGGAAACGATCATTTTCACTGTAATGCAACTTAAACGTTGCCCCCTCTCTTTTGAGGTTTGAGAGTAAAATTAGCTCCCTTTCCATCACAGGCCTCCTGAAAGCACCGTCCAGGCTGTCCCTGGCACTGCTTGAACACCAGGGTAGTCCCTGTCTGTTTTTTTTCCTCCTTCCCCAAACACCTGCCTGTGAAAGGCCTGGCAAGGGATTTTGAAAGCCCACCAGCACGCGATCCCATGGATTCAGCTAATTGCCTGGGCTGGGGCCTTCACACAGCCTTTCTGGGGCCTGCTGGGAACACAGAGCTGTGCCTTTGTGTCTTTATTGGATTTCTTGGTTCTGGGACCCATGATGGATGGCATGGAAACAGAGGGGAGAGCACGCCAGATCCAGTGATGAATCAACGCAGACAGTTTTAGGACCAGCCCGGGTCTGGTCCCACAGAGCTCCTCTGTGTCCCACAGGTTGGGGGGCGGGGGTGGGGCATCCCCTTTGGCATTCTTCAGGGTCTGAGTGGGGACCAGGACAGCCGCCTGTCTTAAAGGCGCAGGTGCAGCGGCTACTGGCTGGCTTGCAAACCATGCTGGGGTGCATTTCTCTGCCTTCAAAGGGCTGCCACACCGAAGTTGCTGGCTGGGGCCCCTCTCATTTTTCTCATTATTTCCCGAGCAGAATGGCAAGGATGGGAGCAAGCATTGATTGGTTCTGATTTAATTGGGACTCTGGGAAACAGGCTCTCGTTTCTTTGGACTAATTGGAACGTTACTCTTTTGGGGGGGCTCTGCTGTCCACACTGCTTGTCAGTCACCTCTCATGGTTGTTCTGGGAGGGCCCACGGGGACAGATATGTAAATGCAAGTTGTTTCTTTTCATTTTTCCTGCCTGGCCCAAACCGCCCTTATGGGCTTCCTTGGATGTTACTAATCTCTGACTGTTGTGAACATAGCTAGATTTTACATGTAACCACTTATTGTAAACTCATTGGAGGATGGAAGAAAGTGGGGAGGGGGGAGCAGGGCACCCTCACTGCATAGGCAGCTACATTCTGGTGGTATTTCTGAGAATGTACAGAGACGAGTCAGGTAACAGCATAGTTTCTTTGGCTCCCCAGTCTGGCTAAGCCTCAGAGACCAAAGAGAAACCCTTCATCCACCCCAGGAGCTCAATTGCTGGTATCATAATGCTGATGGCTGAATCAAATCTCTCTGACCAGGATTCAGAGGGATGCCTGGGGATTTGAGGGGGACCCAACCCCTGTGTAGAGGGAGATTTTCAGAAGGATGCTGAACCCTTTGGATAAGAAGTGTGTCTAGAGGCCTGAGGTTGGTCCTTGTGCTATGTTTTCAAGGGGACGCCTCCAGCCATACTATGTGAGCATGTTATGATGCCAGGTAGGCACTGGGGTCCTTCATAACAGTTCTGGGGTAGCCATCTCAAACTCCCAGCACTCATGAGAACAGGATCAGGGAGAATGGTGAATGGCAAAGGTAAAAAGCAATAGATGTTCAACAGCTCCTCTTTCCTGACATAGCTTTGAATCTCACTGAGGGTGGGGGACGGACAGCAGTGTGATTCTGACCATGTGCCAATCCCCCGCCACCTGGGTGTTCACATCTGAGACTTTGCATATGTATAATCTATAGAGTGGCTGTAGAAACAGTAACATTTCTGCTTTCTGGTTACTTTTTTTTTTTTTTTAAGGAGTTAGGATGGGCAAGGAACCATATTCACTTGCTATCACTTTCCATCTGCTAAACTCATGCATGAATCTGTCAAAATCCTGGGTCCTGGTTACTGGGTTGTGCAGAGCTACCTGGAGACCAATTAGGCAGCCCAGTTAGCCAAGAGCAGCCCTGGCCTGGAGCTGTTCCAGGTTGTGGAGAAAGAAGATATGAGAAGAAGGCAGCAGGCAGAGGCAGGGTGGTAGAATTTGTGTGTTAGCTTGTGGCTCACATACTTTCTAGAGCAGTGGCTTTTAGCCTGGGAGCGTCAAACGACCGTTTCACAGGAATTGCCTAAGTCCATTGGAAAAAAATACATATTTACATTGAGATTTATAACAGTTGCAAAAATGCAGTTATGAAGTAACAACAAAAATAATTTTATGCCTAGGGTGGGGTCATCACAACATGAGGGACTATATTAAAGGAACAAGGCATTAGGAAGGTTGAGAACCCCTGTTCTAGAGGGCTCTGTGGCTGCGGGCTTGCCTCTCTTCCTTTCTGTACACACACGCAGGCCAGGCCCATCAGAAGCTCAAGGACATGTTGATGACCAACTCCGACCTCGTCAAGTGTCAGTCAATATGAAATATTACTTATTTGGAAAATGGCTTGTCTATTTCTACTTTGGGTCATATGCTCACAGCTTAGGGGATTAAGAAAGCATAGCTTTCTGTCTTTGTGCCACACTCTTCATGCTAAAGTGGGTGGCACAGTAAGTCTCTGTGTGGACCCCATGTAGCCTGTCTCTTCCTATGCTAGGCAGGCCACGAGCTGCCACTGAGCAAGCCCTTATAATACTATATTGGCTAAGGTTAGCCTGAGGGGAAGATGGTGGGCCATGTCTTAGGGTTCCCGGTGCTGTGATAATAGGCCATGGCCAAAAGCAACTGGGAATGGGGTTGCATGTCAGCTTATAACTTATAGTCCACCAGTGAAGAAAGTCAGGGTAGGAACTCAAACAGGGCAGACACTTGGAGGCAAGAATTGAAGTAGAGGCCATGGAGGAGTGCTGCCTACTGCCTTGCTCCCCGTGACTTGCTCGACTTGCTTTCTTATGCAGCCCAACAGCACCAGGTCAGGGGTGGCACATCCCCCAGTGATCTGAGCCCTCCCATGTTAATCATTAATCAAGAAAATGCCCCTACAGACTTGCCTACAGGCCAATCGGATGGAGGCAGTTCCTCAACAGCGATTCTGCCTTCTCAAGTGAGTCCAGGTTTATGTCAAGTTGACAAAAAGGAGCCAAGCACAGGACTGGGACTGACAAACTTTCTTAAGGGCCTACGAGGAGCAGGCTCCTTACTTTTGTGTCATGGCATCAGGCTGTAAGATACCTTCTGGGTGTCCATGGCTTCCCTTGGTCCAAGCTGAGAGGGCTATGTCCCACACTTGAGTATTCTCTGAAGGGCTGACATCGCAAACACGTCCTAAAGCTTCCAGAAGGATCTGCCTCATGAGCTTCAAGCCTATCATTCCTTTCTGCCCGTGTTCCAGCCTGTCCCAAGTGCCTTGACCTACAGCGGAAGGTAGTAAGCCGTGGTGCCCAGAGGAAGGTTCTAGGCTTAGAAGATGGGGCTACAGGCCAGAGGATAATCTACTTGGTGTTTTAGCTGATCAGAAGCCCCAGAGAAGTTCTGAGTAGGTGAGAAAAGGATGGGAAGCTGATGGCCCAGAAGTTACAGGAAATAAAATAGTCATTCTCAAGGAGGGCAAGCACTAGCCACTTGGAACCGGAACCCCCAAGAGTACTATTTGTGGCAGCAGAGAGGGCCATCCCTCTAGAATGCCTATCTCCTTCTCAGGAGTTGAAAGTAGTATTGAAGGCTGCCGGTACCTGAGACATCTTGTAGCTTTTCCAGGGATCTCTCAGCTCCAGCCATCACCAATCCAGCCATGGATGCTGACAGGGCCTTTGAATATCCTGGAGAACGGAGCACTTCTCTGTTCTGTGCCTCTCTGTCTCCCAGCCTCCCCCTGGAAGCATGTACACAGATAGGCAACCCTATCAGACACTTGCCTGACATCTCCCAAAGGGTCTCCTTTCCTAGGGTGGCTGCGTCTTTACCCCCGCCACACGAACCAGGTGAGGACTTTTTCCCCCCCCCTCTGGTAATTTTCTGCCTACATGTAAATTTCATCACACGTGGAAACCCAAGGGACATTTTGAACCTTTCAACAGTTTCGATGCCTTTGTCAACCTGAACAGCTGAGATGAGGCACTTTACAAGCCTAGGGGAGTTGAGATGAAATATCTGCAGGATTTGAAGGTGGAGAAAAATGTGTCTAATTTAGTTCAAGAGAGGTTTCCAGGGCCTGTTCCCCTTCCCATTACGGTTGTTGGCCTCAGCTTTGGGCTCCCTGCCAGCTCCTGCTGAGGTTCTGCAGGAGGCGGCTGCGGGGGTGGGGGGGGGGAAGCATTTTGTGTTGCCATGTATGTGCACATGAGTCCAGGCCGCTGTGCTGGCAGCCACACTCAAGGGCATTGAGGAGCACTACCGCTCCCTCTGGCCCACCAGCAATCAGGTGGTGAGAGGAAGTCCACAGCCCAGATGGCCTCCTGTCAAGCCTCGCCTTGGGGAGACCAGCTCTTCTCAGGGCCGAGGGAGGCCAAGGTCATTAACACCACAGCCCAGTAAGATGAGCTTCATAATAGGATTTCCCAACAGGCTACTTCATTTAGAAACCACCCGGGGCCTCCTCTGCTTCCTGCAGTGGCCCTGCCCAGTGCCCTCCAGAGAGGAGTCATATGTAATTGGCTGGATGTAATGGACCGTGACGCCATGCACAACAGTGAGTGGAGCTGGAAGGATGCCACTTTGCTGCACAGCCTTCAACGTGTTGGACTCCAAAGGCAGCAAAGGATGCAGATGTCAGGGTCCAAATCCCCTTAGGTTGTGTGCTTCGCCTTCTGTTTCTCTCACCCCACTGCTGTTGACCAAATAGTCATGCCTATCTCAGAGCGGTCCCACACCACTGAATGATACCACCCTTCAGGTGGGAGAGCTGTCTTAGGAGCAAGTCTGTATTTTGCTTTAAGGCTGGTTGTTCATGACTTAGTAACCAGGTATTGTGGTGTGAGTACTAGACATATTTCTGGGCTGGGAGTTCAGCAGGGGCCCGAAGGTTGACTGCACTGCCATCTGCTCATGAAAACCTATGATCTGAAACCGAGTGGCAAGGATGGGCCAAGTCCACAGAGAGGACTAGCCAATTGCTGTCAGTCCTGGGATTCGAACTCAGATCTTGAGATGCTACCGTCTGCCTCTGCTTCCTAGACTAGACTAGGCTGAAGTTAACCATTCTTAAGAACATACGTTTCAGGAATATTGAGCCTCTCAACTGACTTTGATTTTGCTTGTGGTCCTTGGATGTCCTTACGCAATTCTACACCAGGGTTTTTGTTTGGGGAGGTGGGGAGGAATGCCTTCATCTGGTTGTACTCTTCCCCTCACCTCAGACAGTATAAAAACTCTCTGCAAACAATCTAAGTAGTACATGGGTTCTGGAGGGTAACCCATCTTCCTGGTCCAAGGCTTTGTGTCAGAGAAAGGGGGGTGGGGAAAGATGGAGTTCGGATGTGAGTTTCTGGTCCAGCTCAGCCACACTAAGCATCCTAGTCTGCTGGGGCTGCTACTACAGAATGCCACAGCAGATAGGATGCTTTATAATTGGTTGAAACTTACTTCCTACAGTTTTGGAGGTAAGGAAGCCCAAGACTTTAGCAGGTTCAGTTCTACAGTGAGAATTGCATCTTCTGGGGGAATCTGCGTGCCCTGCGTGGCAGAGAGGGCCAGAAGAAGCTGTCCTAATGCTGATAGGACATTTTAAAGAGTACCTTAATCCTATTCACAGGATATGGGGGGGGGCTTATAATTTAATCACCATTTTAAGGGCCTTCCTCTTAATATTATTGCTTTGTAACCTTGTATTTTAGAAGGATATTTTTCAAATAATAGTACCCTTTGCTTCCTGTCCCATTGCTCTCTGGTCCTAGCAAGTCCCACTCTGGGGGTTCAGAGCACAAATTTCCTTGAACATACTGGGAGTCAATGAGAAGAAACTCACTCTGAACCAAGGCTGCCTGTGTCTCTTGGTTCTGGTCCCCAGGGAGCTCAGTTAGTCTATGTTTGGTTTTACTTCCGGTTGCCACTGACAACTGTGTTGACAGAACCCTGATGATACTCCTGGATCTCCCTCAGCGCAGTGGGATGAAGATGACTGAGAAGCCATAATAGGGCTGTGGCAAAGGACACTGTCAAGCCACCCAGGGCAAGGCTTACTTTGCTGTTAGGGCTTTGAAAGGGACATTGAAAGGAGTAACCTCTGACCTTTCTCCAGAGACAGCTCTTGCTCTGTGTGTATTCTCCTGGCTGCTGAAATAAGAGCCGGAGTAGCAGCCAGCTAAAGCAGATGAGTCTCTACTCTAACAGCTGTGTGGGGATATGGGGCAGATAGTTCCTTTTGAGATGTATTTTGATGCAGAATATGGACTGGGTTTGCTTTGGGTTCCAGAGACCACACAGGCAACATCCGCCTCCATGTACCTGCAAGTGGACTAGCCTCAACACTGCATGCGGGGCCAGGGAGGAAATTAGGTCACCTGAAGCAGGCTCTAGCCTGCTCCACCTCAGGAGCTTCTCGGAATGACAGAAGTTCAGGGACTTAGTGCAGTCCCGATGCTTTCATGAGAAAGTGGACAGGGCACCTGGTTTCTGGTTGTTCCTGATCTGTTGAGGTAGCTCACTGACCCGGGGCATCCAGCAGCAGCATGTGCTCCTGGTCAGAGCCGAGCCATACCCTTTTGGGAGTCCAGGCCCAGCTTCTGTCGTCTGCAGGCCTCAGTGTTTCCCTCTTTCCTCTTTCTTTTTGGGGTTTGGGGTGAAATGGGCTGGGTCATCTTCATACGCATATTGTTTTCAGAAACTCGCAGGGCACTGGTGGCAGCTGGGCCCTTCGTGCTTATATTTTCAGAGCTAGCGGGTTTAGTCCCAGAGCCTCAATGGCCAGAGGAAGTTTGGGGGGGGTCACAAGTGGAGTGTCGATCTGGAGAAATATGTGGACAGGAATCCTTCCTGGCTAGATGAGGGCTCCAAATTTAATCCCCCTCATTCCATCTCATTTCCTCCAGGCATAGAAAGAACACTAACAGTCCCGAGGACAGCCCGCTTCATCTTTGAACCTTCTCTCCCGGGGGTAAAACTTTTACAAAGATCTCTTCTCCTCCTATATAGCTGTTTTAGTTATCAGAAAACACCCCCAGATAGCTAAATTTCAGGAGAAGAGACATGTGATTTCTCCATTTCGGGAACAAATAAACCCTTGTCCCACCCACATGGGGACTTGGCAGAGGCTCTTGTACCTGGTCCCCTCAGTTTACTTTCCTACTTCCCAATAGAAGTTAAAAGTGGTTTGTGCTGATTGTTTTTATTTCACGGCATTTTAATTTATTTAACTGGCTCTTCATTTGTATGCATTTAATCTTCCCTCTATATCTCGCTATTTCTGAACAACACTGGGATAGATACCCTTGCGTATTAATCTCTGAACTAATATGTGAGTACATCGGCAAGATAAATTCATTAATTAATTTGCTCAATGAATATTTATGGAGGGCTTTCTTTGTGCCCAGCACTTTTCTAGAAGCTAAGAATGCAGCAAATTCTCTGAAGTAAAAATCGCTGACTCGGTGCATGTGCATTTTTAATTTTGATGGATGTTACCAAACTGTATTCCCTCAAAAAGGCATATTCTACCCAAATCTTTTTTTTTTTTTTTTTTGTGCCCACCAGCACTGTGTTAATTCTTGTTCCCTATACCTCTGCCAAGATAACATCAGCCACTTTTATCTTTGCCAAGCCGGTAGGTAAAAAATGGCATCCCACTCCAGTTTCCATGTGCATGGCTTGTCTCGCTGTGAGGGCTGGTGAACCTTGAGATGTCTGTAAGTTGCTGAGGCTCCGGCTTGCTGCTAGAACACAGCATGGAGCGGTGTGTGCTTGCACAATCCAGTCTGAAGTCTGCTCCTCCTTGCTCTTTGCTGCTTTCCTCTGTCCTCTGTCCAGTCCCTCTTGTTCTGCGTGGCTTCCTGCACGTGCTCTCTGCCTGTTGTCTTCCATGTCCCCTGCATTTGGCACATGCCTTACACATATCAGTTTTTGCATTTCCTAGACAGTGGATGTGTGAAGAAAGGACAGGACAGTAGCTCTCTCTCTGGACCGTGGACTTTCCCTGCCTGTTGTACTTGCACATCAGTCTCTTTCTCCCTTCCCTTCCCTTCCCTTCCCTTCCTTCCCCTTTCCTCCTTTTCCTCCCCTTCCCTTTCCTCCCCTCCCCTCCCTTCTCTTCCCCTCCAATTCTCTCCTTTTCCCTTCCTTTCCCCTCCTCTTCACTCCCTCCCCTCTCTTTCTCCTACCTTCCCCTTCCTTTTCCTTCCCTCTCTTTTCCTTCCCTCTCCTCCCCTCCCCTTCCCTTCTCATCTTTCCCTTCCCTCCCTTTCCCTGCCCTCTCTACCCCTCTCCTCCCTTCCCTCCCTTTCCCTTCCCTTCTCTCCCCTCCTCTCTTTTTCTCCTACCTTCTCCTCCCCTCCCCTTTCCTCCCCTCCCCTCCTTTCCCTGCTTTACCTTTCTTCTCATTTCTATTATCCCTCCCTCCTCCTTTTTTTCCCTCTACACATATTAAAAAAAAAACTAAACATATCCATTGTTTTAAAGTAAACACATTATTGTTATGAAGAAAAACAACAGATAAAAATAATACATTGAAGCTCCAGCGTGGGACCAACAATACCAACACGACTCAGCTGGTACAAACACATTCAGTCCTCTCATCCCATGGTGGAAGGAGAGAAGCAGACTCCAGACAGTTGTCCCCTGACCGTCACACATGCACCATGGCATGCGCACTCTAGCACTCACACACAATAGCAATGACTGAGGTCAGGATGAATGCCTTAATGGCGTATGCTTGAAAAGCCTGCTGACTTATCTAGTTCACTGGCTTTGGAGGGCCGCTATGTGAACTCGCTTCTGTGTTGCCTTCCACTTCATTGCCAGCTCCTGGTGGCTCTGACTGTGGATGTAGCATGCTTTTCTGGGTTGACTTGTCTTGAAAGGCCACCATAGCATGGCTGTGTCGTGGCCCCAGTATGGTGAACAGGTGCTTTGCCGTATTCTCCTTTGGCTTCCTCTATGTAAATCCTTAGTTGCTCTGTGAGATTTGTGTAGTAGGCATCTTCATGTAGCTTTCCCAAGGTCATTAGAGCACAGCTGTCCCTGTTGCTTGTCACCCTCCTAGCTGGGAGAGACCTAAGATTCACTTATCAGAGGGTTTTCAATTTGTTACAGAAGGTGGCATCAGATAGATGCCTCAATTGAGGTGCCCAGTGTCTAAGCTGCACCTGGGGATTTCATGGATAATATTCCATTCCTGTGGGCCAGAAATGGACCAGGAGGTCTACAGAGTGACCACAGTCAGTACTCAGGGTGAACTGTCCTGTACCTATGCCTGCACTTACAGTTTCTCCTCATCCTTGAAGGCTCTAATAGGCAATGGGCATGCTCTGTGCCATCTGTCAAGTGAGAACAAAACCAAACCCGTCCCAATGTGTAAAAGGAGGGGTGCAGGCTGAAGAGAAGGCGAGGCTCTTCATGAAGAGCTTGCTTAAGAAAGTATTTCAGCCTCCGTGAACAGTGGAGACCCTGAGCAAGCAAGAACATGGCCCAAGGCATGAGTTTTTGGAGTGGAAGATGGCAGAACCAGATGGAGACAGTTACCAGCAATGGCAGAGGCCTTGTCTGTCTGTTGTCCAATACAGCGACACGTTGTGCATAAACACGCAGCACAAACCCAACAGAAACGACTGCAAGCCCATCCGTTACGAAACCCTTTTCCTGAGAGCTGGTGATAGCATATCAGCTTGACAGAGGACATAAGGTCAGTGCAACGTGTGTATTTCAAGTGGAAAATGACAATCTGCTCTCTTTGTGCGAGACGGATGGCGCGTCTCATGGACGTGGTACGGAATGCGCGAGACCTCTGCCAAACCGTGCGCTTGGCAAAGTTTGCCTGTTCTGGGAGTTAGGCGATTGAGGGGCTTGCATTTGGTTTCCGGGTCTGTCACACACATGCCTGCACTGCTCCCAGTGTGGAGGCCCCTGTGCCTTGGAGCGCATGCTCTCCTGATTGGCTCTGTTTGCCTTTTCCCTCGCTCTCTTCAGCCAAATTTGTCTGCCCTGTTTTCTTTTCATTTCCTTCATTTGTTCTGTTCTTTCGTCTGTCTTCTTTCTAGATTGATTCCAAAGAGACAAAAGAGAAAGCTTCTCACTGGCAGAGTTTTAATAAACCAATTTCTATCTCTGTTCCTTGTTTTTATTTTCCCCCCACCTCTGGGAAGCTGTTTAGATTTGAATTTCCATTTACAAAATTAATTCCTTACATTGTAAAATATAGGAAATCAATGTCTATCATCGAAATCAATTGCAAATATTACAAGAGTGATTTTGTCATCAAAGTAATTAATATGTAACCATACATGTTCATAATAATATCATTAATTAAATTTCTTTCTTTCTTTCTTTGTTTTTTTTTTTTTTTTTTTTTTTTAACTCTGAAAGCATCCCTCTAGAATTCCCTGGTATTCTGCTCTCATTTACTTTTCTGGCTCCCATGTTTCTTTCAGTTTCTCTAACCCTTATCCTTGATTTGTTTGGATAAGAGTTCTTTTAACTTCTGTCTCCTTCTTTCAAGTTAAGATCCAGTAGCCAAGCTGTTGTTTGTTGTGTGACACCCGTGCTTGGGCGCCACTGATGTGCCTTGTGTGGTTGATGGACGCCATCTTTCTCCCACGGCATTTCTGCCCACCAACCCAGCTTCTCTGCTTATCTAAGAGTTCTCTCTGACGAAAACAATTATTTGGGGGTGTTTTATCTTTGGTAATTGGCCTTCTCAGTTTTCCCCACTTTTTTAAAAAAAAATCAAGATTATACTGATTTCCTCTGATCCTTTTTTCTTCCTTCCTTCCTTCCTTCCTTTCTTTCTTTCTTTCTTTAATCACAAGACAAAGTCTTCCATGTAGCCCAGGGTGGCTTCAAGTTTTCACTCCTCCTGCCTCAGCCTCCTGAGTGCTGGGGAAACTGATGTGAGTGACTTCTCCCACCAGAATTCCCCCCTTTGCCCACCATAATCTACAAGTGCCCAAGCAGAGTGGCACTCCCACTTCTGCCTTGCTATGGCACTGGAGGTGACAGATTTGCCACACAGAGGGTTGATAGCAACTGTTCCCAGGCCAGGGACACTGACTTGTATGTCCCCACACCCATTTCCTCCTGGTCTTGAAGAGGGAGATGGGATGGAGGTGGCTGTCTCCAAGTCCTCTGTTTTTTCCAGTGTCAGGTCTCCTCATGCCTTCCTATGCCCGTCTCCTTTCCTGACTGGAACTGTGCTGTTCCCTCCTTCTAGGCCACAAAAGGCTCTATAGACAGATATTGTGTGCTGTTTGCCAACATGGGTGCCTGGGCACACAGAAGGGCGAGGGAGAAGCTGTCTGCTCTCCCCTTTCACACAGACCTCTGCTTTCCCCCTTTCATTCTCTTGGTCTTTGAACACACACACAAAAATTAAAGAAAAGCACTTGCTAATTAGAGCCAGAGAATGTGAGCTTGGAAGAGAGGCCAGTCCGCCCTCCCAACCCCCAACCCCCCCCCCCGCCCCGCCCCACCAACCCCGTGCAAATCAGTGTTCTTTAGAGCCAGTGTAGAAAGGGGCAGGGGGAGGGCCCCAAAGGACTGGGGAGGGATATTTTGACAAAATAAACAGCAAAGCTTCTTCAGCATAGCAAAGAGGGCTTTGTCTTACTTTCCCCTCATAAGAGGGGAGAAAACCAGAAGTGACAGTTTTTTGTGACCCCCACCCCCTGCCACCCCCACCTACCCCAGATCTTCTCATCTTTTTCAGTCTCCCAGTTAACAATAGTCTCCCTTCGGCAGACATTTAAGTGTATCTTTTTATTGATAACGTTTGTCTGGCTGCTGCAGAGTGAGCAGTCAGAGCCTGGTCTTCCCAGGCAGGGCTGGCTGTTACACCCCTCCCTACCCCTATTCCTCCTATATACACACAGAGAGGCAGCTGGGGTACCAGGAAGACTCAGCTTGGGAAATGGCTCTGGAAAAATCAAGATGTTCTTTTACACACACTCCCTGACTGGCCCTATCTCCTGATTGTTTCTAAGTGAGGCTTTCTATTTGTGCTGTGCCACCAAGTTTACTCAGAGCAATCACACTGCATGGTTGCATGGTGTTGGGGTGCTGGCTACGGGTGTGTGTGTGTGTATGTGTGTGTGTGTGACGTGGACATCAGCAGCCTGTATGAGGACAGGCCTGGTTCTCACCCACTCATCCCAGAGCAAGCATGACTGAATGAATGTTTCCCCAGGGCTTCACCCAGGCTGGGCTAGCACTGCAAGTCTGCAAGACAGGACGATTAACTTTGCGGAGCCCTCTAGAGGGAGGGCAGTGAGGTTGATCCCTGAGGACTCAGACTCTGTAGAGATGCATTTTCTGTGAGAGCTAAGTGAAGAGGGGTGGGCTTTAGGATTTTGTAGTTAAAGTCTCATGCATTGAAGAAGATGAAATAAGGCTGGAAAGTTGGCTCTGTGGGTAAATTTTTTTGCTACCAAGCCCTGATGACCCGAGTTTGATTCTTCAGGACCCACGTTGGTAGAAGGAGAGGACCAAACCTGCAAGTTGTCCTCTCACCTCTTGTGTGCAAGTTGTCACCCCCCCCAACCTAAAATAAAAATTTAAAAACAAATTTTTTTTTTGGTGTTTTTTTAAGACAGGATTTCTCTGTGTAACCTTGGCTGTCCTGGACTCGCTTTGTACACCAGGCTGGCCTCGAACTCACAGATATCCGCCTGTCTCTTCCTCCCCAAGTGAAACACCGTGTCTAGCACAAAACATATTAAGTGAAATAATTTTTGATTTCTTGTGAAATGAAAATGAGGGTTAAGGGAGCCTTACTACACTATAGATTGGAACTAACTAGTCAGGAAGAAAGGAAATAGGCTGTGGGAAAGGAAGAGAATAATTGGTTCATCCCCTTTGTGAGGGCCTTTAAAGCAATGGCTCCATTAGAGAAGAAATCTGCTTGGGAAAACTAATTTAGATAGGAAAGCTCACAGAGGACATTGGCTTATTTATTTATTTTTTATTATTTTTATACAGAGACATGCCACTCTGGGCCCTAGTGCATTCTAGGATACAATGACATGGGTGCATGTACTATGGGATGCAATGAACTATGGGAAATAACTGCTAACGACATAACATAGCCATAGATGCCCAGGGGCCCTGAGCTGTGGTGTGTACCTCGAGCCATGGCCATGTGTGTGTGTGTGTGTGTGTGTGTGTGTGTATGCGCACACGCACACTCGTGCCTGTTTGGGTTTGTGATGCTTGTGTGCAGGGAAGGACTCTGCTTGTTCACTGGTGTATCCTGAATGGCCAGTACATATTTGAAGAGCAAAGACAGGGTTGCCTGGGCCTCGTTGCCACAGAGAAAAGGCCCAGTCACAACCAACAACAACAATCTGAGGCTGGCAGCAGCCTTCGGCTGTGAGCCTGGCCTCCTGCCTCACAAGCTCATCAGGCAAAACAGGTTTGTGGACCCTAAAGGCACCCCCTCCCGGGTCTTTTCTTGCCCACCCGCCCACCATATTGTCAAGGGCTAATAAGAACTTAAGCAATTAAACTATTTTTCCTTTTAGGCTTACAAGCATTTGCTCCTTGAAATTTAAGCTTTATCCCTCTCTCCCTCTCATGCCTCTTGAAAGAAAATGCTGTAATGCCCTGGGAAAACTATCTCAAATTCTAATCAGTCCTCCATCCTGGGTGTTGGAGGAACTTGGAGATGAGGTTGTGGGCAGGGCAGAAGCAAGGCCAAGGGGGACAACTGCTCAGGAGGAGAAGCCTGCCAGAATGGAAGCTTTCAGCTGGCCCGGCATCCTTTGGTGCCAGGAAGAAGGCTTAACTTATCAAGAGGGAGGCCCAGGCAATCTGAGAAGCGAATTAAAGAGAGACAGGGAGAAAAGAGGGATGATTAAGCAAGCTGGAGCAGGGACAGAGTTGCTTCCTGTTCCCTGTTCTGGGGAGACTGGGTAGGGTTAGGGGGTAGAGTGGAGGGGGGTGTCTCTCCACTTCTTTTTCCTCGTAGTGACATTATTCTGCCCAAGGCATTTTCAGTAGCAGGTGAACCGGATGCCTGAAACTGTCACCCTGGGGTCTGCTCTGGAATTTTGGTATGGGGGGAGGGCAGAGGGGGATCAGGAGCCTATGTCTGTTTGCATATGGGAGGATGGAGCTGGCAGGCCATTTTCAGGGTGTGTTTATCCAGCAAGCCAAGTGTTCTTAAAAGGATCAGTTCACCGGGAGGGCAGGAATGGAATGGGAGGCTACTGCACCATCTTGGTGAGGATTCATCAGTTGTTCACATTGAGATTTGCTCCTCTCCCACAACTCTCATCCCAAAGTACTGACTTATAAATCTAATGGGTCCCAACAAATGACCCTTTATTTTGTCTACCTCCAAAGTGCCAAGGCTCCTGGTCTGTTTCTTCCCATAAAAGCAAACTGCATCATATCCCATTTCTGTCTTTTTTTTTTTTAATGATTTTTTTCTTTATTTATTATGTATACAGTGTTTTGCCTGCATGTACGCTTGTATGCCAGAAGAGGCTACCAAATCTCATTATAGATGGTTGTGAGCCACATGTGGTTGCTAGGAATTGAACGCAGGACCTTTGCAAAAGCAGCCAGTTCTCTTAACCACTGACCTATCTCTCCAGGCCCCCTATTTCTGTCATTTTTCCACCATGGGCTGGACCAAGTCAGCTAATTATCTTTTTGACGAATGTGTTTCAGTTGAGTGGGAGGAGCCGCCGAGACACACAGAGATGGGGTGAAATTTAACTCTGGAATATTTCTTAAATTATACTTCCGTGGACTTCCTTCATGAGCACTTGAAGTAATCCCCCTACCCCTACCCCCCCCACCGCAAAAAAAAAAAAAAAAAAAAAAAAAAAAAAAAAAAAAGGAAAGAAAAGAAAGAAAAACAAAAAACAAAAAGAGAAAAGCAAGCCAAGCTATGAAAATATCTTCCTCTATTGGTTGCTGAAAGGTACGGCCTGCTTAAAGAGAGGCCTTTTAAATACAAATCAGAAATAGGAACTTGCAGTCTAAGCATGACCTTACGGTGGTGTGGACCAGACGTGGGAGGCATGCTTGCTCCTGAAGCAGACGGAAATCTGCCTGAGGAAAGCCGCCTCTTCTCCTCTACCTGGCCTTTCCCTTTTCTCATTCTCTTTCAGAGCACCCTGGCTCTGCACAAGAATGTGCATCTCTGGGTCTCCCTTATGCATATGTATTTTGAGGGATGATGTCAAGATGAGGGGGAGGCGGCGTCACGGACATGATGACGTTTGAAAGGTTTGCATTCAGCAAATATATGTGCTTTAGGCGTAATGATCGCAGTAGTCTGTATTGTGTCTCAAGAGCACGCTTGGAAAATTATAACACGTTTTTGCGATCTAGGTGGATGGTGGGACACAGGGGGTGGTGTTGTGGCTCCAGTTCTCATTTTAGTCTGTGAGGGGATTCTCCTGGGTGTGCATTTGAGGTCTTACCTGGAAGGGAGGGGACAAAATGTTCCTTCTTATATCCTCTGTGACAGCCTTGCCTGACCTTTGAGTCTGACTTATGTGGGTCCTGGTGCAGTCATGCTATTGACAAATAATCAATAAATCTGATACTCACCGAGCTGAGTGTTGGCAGTTATTTTTCTTATTTGGGTTGGGGAAAATATCAGAGCCCCAGCCTTAGTAGTCCTGTGATCCAAGGGTGCATGGGGACGTCTGGATAACCAGACACCCAGGTCTGCAGCTCGATTAATGAACAGGTACACTCAGGACAGTTATTTCCCTGCTTCCTTTGCCCTCCTGGGAGTGAGACAGCAGGGGGCGGGCCTTGCTAGTGAGGGGAAAGAGATCTTCTTTTGAGGGGTGAGGGGGTTTCCTTCTTAAAGGCTGGGGTGTGGCTCAGTGGCAGAGCTTCTGCCAAAGCCCTGAGCTCTGTCCCCAGCACTTATTTTCAAAAGGCTCTTTGCTTCTGTGTTATTGAGGAGCCAACTGTAGGTCTGGCAGTGGGAGGACAAAGAGGTAGAAGTGTTCCTTGTCTGGATTCCACACTTTCAAAAGAGCCATCTGAGCAGAATTAAAATGTTCAGGGGTGGCCGGGGCAGCATCAACTGGGGGCTTTCAAAAGGCCTGGATAGAAAAAAAAATATTGAGACACTGTTCAAACCCAGGGGCTAACTGCAGCTCCAGGCTCACTTTAGAGAGACACTGAGAAGTCCTCTGTGACCTGCCACAAGGAAGGGAGTATGTCTTAGAGAGAGATGCCCCAAAGGTCAGAGGAGATAATGACTCTGCTAGAGGGCCAGCCTTCAGAGAGTGCTGTGTGGTGGTTCAGATGGGCTTCTGGTCCCGGGGATATGTGTCATCCTGCTGCCAGTTGCAGTGGCCTCTAGCCAAACCCTTGTCCATCTGTCTCCAGATTTATCTTCCCAAGTCCCAGAATGAGCCAATCATACCCGCACCGTCTCTGTCTAGAGTCGGGCACATTTTGAGACAAGCATTCAAGAGTGTACACACACACACACACACACACACACACACACACACACACACACACACACCTAACAAGGCACCAAACCCATTTTGATTTAGAGTGTGTGAACTCAGGGCCCAGAGCCATATCTTACTAGCTGTAGGAACCCCAGCAGGTAACATCTCCTATCTATACATTGATATCCCCAACTATAAAATGAGTGTAATTGTAGTCTACATACTAGGATGGCTGTGAGCACTGAGTAATGAATGTTTGCAAAGTACTTTGCGCACCGCTGGCCTCCAGAGAGTTCACCGTGCAGCCACTGCTTTGACTGACAGCTGTCTCATGTGGGCCATGCTACCTTTTCATCCTAACCCCCTCCCGTCTCCTGGTAGCAACAAACCCAAATTTTTAAATCTCATCAACCCTTCAAGGTCTACCTTAACCCTTATACATCTTTTATAGTTTTGAAGGCTCCGGTGACAGAAAGATCAGGGGTTCAAGGTCATCCTCTCCTACACTGGCATTTAGAAGCCAGGCTAAGATACCTGAAACTCTGTCATCCCCTCATCCTACAGCTTTGTTTTCAAAAACATGCCTTTTGATTTCTTCCCCCCCAATACCAGCTGGACATAATAATTGAGCTTTGGTTAGCGTCTGTCTCCCAGTATAGTGTCTTCTCTGTCATCCTGTGTGTGTGTGTGCTCTTTGTCCTGTTCCCAAATTCTTAAGGCTGGGAAATGGCTTCCAGAGGGAGCGGGCAGTCCCAAAACTTCATCTGTGGATCCACTCAGCATGTGCCTTTTCTCCAGGGAGGAGCCCTATGATGGTTGCCCGCCTTGTGCTCACCTCTCAACCATTTCCCCTCCTGTCTCTCCTGTTCCCCCTGGCCACCAGAGTGCTCTGCTCTGCTTCTGCTTCCTCCCTGCTCTCCGCCTCTTCCTTTTGATTCCCCCTTGTTTCCTTGACCTCCCCCACCTCTCTCTTAATGAGAACTTTCACACATCATATTGATTCGGAGTTTTAAAAAAGCCGGCATCGATTTTTCTGGGGGACTTTTCATGATCTTATTTTTAAATGTTAGGAAGAAAGCTGTTTCAAAAAAAAAAAAAAAAAAAAAAGCCGTTGGCTTTGTTCTGTTGAGTTAGGGAGTCGATGCTGGAAACTCTTTGCTGGAGACTTGGAGAGCTTGGGGACCTTGGGTGCCACCATCTAATGAGCTGGGGGTCAGGACAGTCCTCCCTCTCGCAGTTCTCAGCCTGGGAGCAGAGTATCATCTTGGGCAGGAGGAGGCCTTGTCCTACAGGCCTGGATTTGAAGATAAGGCTCGTTAGAGCATGCGCAGACAGTGAGCGCGAGCTTCAGAGGAGTGAGCCATTGGCTTAGGTAGGAGAACTAGTGAGGTGTCCCCATGTTCTCCCCTGTAGCACTTATCACCCCAATACCTGCTGTGTATTCCTGATCTTATTTAATTGTCCCAGTAACCCCAGGAGGTTGTCACTGTGGGCATGAGGACACTGGTAAAGGTGAAGTTAGTCAAGGACATTCTTTTTAAAAAGAAGGACTATTGGTAATGAGAAAATACCAGAAAAGCCAGACTGGACGAAGTGAGCAAAATACATTTTTACCTACCGGAAGGTTTGCATGTGTGCCTGCATGCAGCCTGCATTAACTCTTTTGAGTCTGAGTCTGGCTATGCACAAATGATCCAGTAGGATCATGTGCCTGGATGGAGATGTTGGAAGAAGAGGGAAACCAAGGCAGGGAAGTAAGATGACATATGGCAGGAAATACTGATGCCATGGTTAGAGGTGACCTACATGGCCACCTGGCTGTCAGCAAGTCTGACCTGCTCTGAGGTCCCCACCCTTGGCTAGTACAGCCACAAACTGGGAGTAACTCGTTCTTTCCACGAGTTGAAAGATCCAGGGATCAGGCAGGGGAACAGCAACCCCAGGGTTTCTCTGACTCTGGTTCCTGGGCAAGGGCAGAGAGGAAGAGCCGAGAGGACAGATAGATGGGTGAAGAGGCTCCCCTGGACACTGCAGCCGGACAGCCCCAGCTTTGTGGGAGATGATCTTATCTCCTGGACCAATAAAGGCTGCTCTGGGCGGGGCCAGAAAGGTGGTGAGTGTTGCCAGGCAGCTTTGGCCACCTCGCCAACTTTCTAAAACCTGGTTTTGCCGCAGAACAATTACTCTTGCATGGCTTAAACATGTGTGTTATTTTTCACGTAGCTAGTTTCCAATCTGGGGGGTGGGAATCTCAGGATTTGCTTATGTAGATGTCACCCCATCTCTTCTTTTGTGCTTTTGCAGCACACGTCATGGCTCAGACATTTCTAGAAACAGCACACGTTTCCATAAACAGCCCTTTATACAATGCCACTCTAGAACAACAGCACTGCAGGTGGGTGGAGGCAAGGCTTGTCATTCAACACCCATCTGATTTTGTAACCAAAGCCCAAGAGCCATAAGATCCTAATAAAAGAACAGCCTGGATGTAGAAACCTCTTTTTTTTTTTTACTATTTACCTACACTCCAGGTCAGTCTTCTGGCTTTGACTCCTGTGTGTTGCCTTCTCCACAGCAACATGGAGCCAAATGTCCTTTGTCTCTAAGTGGACGTTTATGTTTTCAAAATTCAAAATCTGACCATTAAAAATTGTCTATTGTATATGCTATAGTAAAGCTGGGGCGAGGCATCTGAAGCTTCTGCGCAAGTGTCTCGGTACTGGGAGGGAGGGATGTCCTCACAGCTTCTTCATCTGCATCCCCACGTTTGGTACTTGAAGCTGCTATCCCAGCTACAATTCACACTGGAGGAGGCCCTTGGCGGAATTTCAGCCTGTGCTTCATGCTCGATAAGTCCTGGTGGCTGTTGTTGAAGCAGAGAAAGGTGCTTCAGAAAAATCCCGGCTCCAGCCTAGTTCTTGCTGCAAATGGGTGCTGAAGAGGGAGGGGCCTGTGGACAACACAGCTTCTGCCTTGGCTTGGACTTCACATCCTGCCTCCCTGAACATCCCTTCCTGGCTTTCTCTTCAGCACACTTCCTTGAGTACCCATTCCTTCATTTTTCTTGTTTCACGGACAGGCAAGGCCCAGAACATTGCTTGCAGAGAACCTCCAGGGACAGAGCAAGACACCCTCTTCTGTTCCTTCCCCTCAACTTTGTTTACCCATAGTCCTTCCATCTTGCAGCGTTTTGGTCTTTCTTCCCAGAGTCGTGGGAGGCTCTATCCTAGAGCCCTCAGTTTACTCCCAGAGGAGAAATACCCTGGTTTGGGACTTTATTATTATGTGGTGCCTCTGGGAAAGTCCATTCTCCTCCCTCCGTGCTGCCCCTCTCTGTCTTCTTTCTCTCCTCACCATCAGAAGGATGAGGTCTTCTCTTCCCCTAAGACGCCTATAGAGCTCCCACCTCAGTTGTCCACAGAGATAACAGACGTAGAGGCTAGGGGCTGGGGAGACAGCTCAACTGGTGAAGTGCATGCCTTGTAAGCACAAATATATGTTTCTGAGGCCGGGCGATGGTGGCGTACGCCTTTAATCCCAGCACTTGGGAGGCAGAGGCAGGCGAATCGCTGTGAGTTCAAGGCCAGCCTGGTCTACAAAAGGAGTTCAGGCAGCCAAGGCTACACAGAGAAACCCTGTCTCAAACAAACAAACAAACAAACAAAAATGTGTGTTTGGATCCCAGAACCCATAAAAAAAAAATCATAACAAAACAAATGGACAGCAAGCATGGTGGATGGATCCTAGTAATCCCAACTCTAGGGAGGCAGATCTCTGGTGAGTTCCAGGCCAAGGAAAGATCCTCTTCAAAACAAGATAACAGAGGAGCAACAGAGAGTGCCAGTTGGCCTCTATTGCAGGGAGAACGACACTCTCCCACTGCTGTGGCCCTGCCTCTACCTGTGAAGAGACCCATACCCAGAGCTTCTTGTCTTGCTTTCCCCCCTTGTGTTCAGGAAGATTTGAAGGAGTCAGGTGATGAGGGGGTCCACAATGAAGGTGCCTGCAATTTCCAGCAAAGTCACTCATGAGCTGACTCTCATAGAGGGAGGCAGATACTGTTTGTGAGGTTTCAAAACTAGGGGCTTGAGGCTTTCTTTACTACCTTTAACGAGCCTGGCCCTCTTCACTAATCCATCAATGTAACAAGTCTACGGATTCTACTCTGGAAAGACTCTGGAGCCTTCTACCTCTCTTCTTTGATTACTCCAAGGCTGCTGTGGTGAGGCCTTCTCTGATCTCTTTGGCTCCTGTCCTGGTCCCAGGATGTTTTCTGCAACTATTCCAGAGGTGCTTCTCCCATGTATATCAGGTCCTGTCCAGCTGTGAGATAGTCTTCTTTGGGTCTCCTGTCACTCATGATCATGTCTGAACACCCTACCCTCTTGCCACCCAGTACTCAGGGAATCTCAGAACCAAGTCTGGCATCTCATACCTCCATGTCCCATAGGCACTAACTCCTGCGCTCCCTCCATCTTTCCCTTCAATTGGTACCACTCTAGGTCTGCAGTGTCAGAATGGCCTCAGATGGCTCCTGTGTGAGGTACAGTGGAGGTATTACCAGGCACCCAGAAGAGATGTGATGAATGAATGAATGAATGAGTGACAGAGTGAATGAATGAATGAATGAATGAGGAAGGAAGGGATCAGTATGGGAGAGAAGAAGCCATGGAGGTGCCATCTGGCCTCAAAAGAGTGAAGTAGAACCCGTTTCCATACATGCCCTCCTCTGTGGTGTCCTCACAGAGGGTCGCCCCATGGCTTTGGTCTTTGCATCTAAAAGCCAGCAATTGCTGGCCCCAGGATATGGCTTGCTAGGGTCTCCAAGAAATAAAAATCACTATCTTGGCGTATTTTTCTTTGGGGAAAGATATATCCTGAACTTATATTTAGAATGGTATACAGCGTCTTCTACCCTGTGATTTGACTGACAGGAGAAGTATATTTAAGCTATTTTTAACCTAGAAATCTTAAGAAGAAATCTAGTGATTAGATCTTTGGAAGCTATTGTGTGCAATTTTATAACTTTGGTAAAGGAGTGTGCTTAAAAGGAGAAGGAAAAAAAAAAAAAAAAAAAAAAGCCAACCAGATTGATACGTTTCAGTTCTTACAACTTTAGACTTTTGTTCCAGATGAATTCTTTGTCTTCAGAAAGGGGTAACCGTGTGTGTGTGTGTGTGTGTGTGTGTGTGTGTGTGTGTGTGTGTGTAAAATTCACTCCTTTCTTCATAAATGTTCTTCATGTAAGCATTTTGAAGGAGCTCCTTTCACTGTACATACAGTGTCAATGTGTGTTTGTGCAGGGTATAGCAAGCCACGCCTTCCCATTTTCCCCACAATAATCTTTTGAGGGAATCACTGCTGAGGGGTGGAGGTGGGGGAGGGTTGTGTCCTTGCTTCTTGGAAAGATACAATGGAAACACGTACAGTGACCAACACAAGACCCTTTTGGTAGCAGGTGGCACTTGAACCTTCTGTTATTCATTGACCCCTTGAGGCCCCAGTGAGAGTGGTTTGGGTTGCTGCCATGTTGCCCTGCTGGAGACCTTTACCTGGTGGGACTGTATTTTGGTTATGTGTGCCTGCTGTGGCTGCAAAGCAATGGCCTCGGTGGTTGCATAAGACAGCAGCTGCCTTTCTCATGCATGCAGTTTCTCTGCATCAGGAATTTGGATGGGTGTAACCAGACATTGCCTCTGCCCCATTGTGCTTCAGCTGTGAGGTTAGAATGGCCAGGAGTAGAATCTTCTAGATGTTTCTTATACAGGACAACCAGAAGGCAATACTTAGCAGAACCAATGGTCTGTAATCCTTACCCAGCCCAGGTGGGTTGGGTTTCTGTATAACTAGTGGCTTCCCAGCAACTGAACTTTAAAAAATTTTTTATTATAATTTATTCAGATTACATCCCAATTGTTATGCCTTCATTTGTACCTTCCTGTTCCCACCCTCTCTCCCTTCTCTGCCTTATTCCCTTCCCTTAGACCTCTGGCAGAGGGAGGCCTCCTCCTCCTCCACCACATGACCCCAGCCTATAGGTCTCATCCAGAGAGCTGCTTCCCCCTCCTCTGTGTGCCTGCCAGGCCTCCCCACCAAGGGGAAGTGATCAAATGGGGCACCAGAGTTTATGCCAGAGGCAGTCGCTGCTCCCCCTACAACTGTGGAGAATGAGCCGTCCATTGGATAGATCTGAAGAGGGAAGTCTGGGTTCACTGTATGCATTGCTTTTGGATGGCACAACAGTTTTGTCCTGGTTCCAGATCTTTTGACCTTGATGGTCTCCTTGTGTGGGGCTCCTGAACCCTCTGGGTCCTTCCATCCTAACCCCATTCTTCCATATCACCCTTCGCACTCTGCCCAGAGTCCAGCAGTGAGTCCCAACATCTGTCCTGATCCTCCACTGTGTGGAATCTCTCAGAGGACGTCTATGTTGGGCTAAATCTGCTTATATGTGGATATATTACCCTGCATGTCTTTCCGAATCTGGGTTACCTCAGTCAAAACGCTTTTTTCTAGTTCCATTTATGTTAACTGAACTCTTATGTGGCATGCCGGGATTCTAAGGGAGAACCTTCCAGAGACAAAGGCAGAAGTTTACGTGGCTTTTATTGCTTATGTGGTTTGAGGAATCTCTGCCTGCTGCTTATAAACCATAACACCGTGTCATCTGACATGAGCCTAAAACACTGAGAATCTCTAGAAGATGAGCCACTGAGGCCGATTCTTCGGCTTCAACCCACTTCAGGATTCAAGAGTTCATGTACTGGCTGGTTTTTATGACAACTTGACACGAGTGAGTCATCAGAGAGGAAGGAGCCTCAGTTGAGGAAATGCCTCCATGAGATCCAGCTGTAAGGCATTTTCTCTATTAGTGATCAGTGGGAGAGAGCCCATTGTGGGTGAGGTTGTCCCTGGGATAGTGGTCCTGGGTTCTATGAGAAAGCAGGCTGAGCAAGCCAGGGAAAGCAAACCAGTAAGGAGCACCACTTTATGGCCTCTGCCTCAGTTTCTACTTCCAGGTTCCTTCCCTGTTTGAGTTCCTGTAGACTTTCTTTGGTGATAAACGGCACTGTGGAAGTGTAAGCCAAATAAACCCTTTTCTCCTCAACTTGCTTTGTGGCCATGGTATTTCCTTGCAGCAATAGAAACCCTAACTAAGACAGTTCCCCTCCTTACAGGCTAGGCCAGGAAGATGAGTAGAGGCCAAGCAGTACATCAGACTGTGCAGCTCTTCCTTGCTGTATCATGCTATCGCTAATGAGCTGGGATCTTTTGAAACATACGCTGACAGTGGCTTTCTCCTTAACAATCAAGTGATTCCACTAACTGGCCTTTCTTACTTTATTTCCTATATAGTGCTTCTCTTGGCACAACTCCAGCCCATGTTTATATTAGCTTTTACCAAGCCATTTTACTTGTATCAGTCAGCATAGGTGAGGATTTGCTGCAGTAACAAACATTCTTTCAAGTTGTAGTGACTTAAACCACAGTAGGTTTGTTTACCCATCTGGCATCTTCAGAACCAGTTCCCTGTTGTTGATAGTCCTGTGACAGAGGGAGAGGGAGCCTCTGGTGGGTGTTGGATTCACAATTGCACACACTTGTTTTAAGTGCTGCACGCTTACCTTTGTTATGTGTGCATAGGTCGATCTTTGGTGGCCGTGACAAAACCCCCAAGAGAGCTTATGAAAAGGAAAAGTTTATTCTAGCTCATAGTTTCTAGGTCATGGACTTGACAAGTTTCAAGTCAAGCCCATGACTGGTTAGTAAACATGCTCCTGTGCTGGCAGCGGTACATCACAGTGGGAGTATATGGTGGAACAAAGCTGTTTATTTTAGCGGGAAAGCAACAAGAGAGAGGGGATGAGAACATGGTTTTAATATCCCCTTCAAGGGCAGGAGGCCCTTAACAACCTAGACTTCTTCAATTAAGTCCCATCTCTTAAAGGTTTGACCACCCCTCCCCCCCTCCAGTGCCACAGCCTAGCGACCAAGCCTTTGGCATGGGGACATTTAAAATCCCAAATTATAGGGATTGAGTCTATCTATAGCTTGGCTGGTAAAGTGTTTGCCCTGCTAGCATGAAAACATAAATCTCATCCCTCAAACCCACATTAGAAGATAAAAAGTGAGGCCTGGTGGTGCAATCCAGCACTGGGGAAACAGGTGCTCACAGGCTACCTGGAGAGTTTCAGGTCAGTGAATGACCCTGCCTCAAAAAAAAAGTGCTGGCCAACGCCAGAGGAATGGTACTGGAAGCTGCCCTTTGACTTCCCCAGGGACATGCGCATAGTCGTGCACTCGCACATACATAAACGTGACAATACACAAATAAACACTAACTCATTAAATAAATAAACCCAAACCATAGCAACATTCCATTGTCTAGAACTGTACGGCCACATCCAGTTCTTCTGCTGAGTCCATATCACTGGTTTTTTCCCCCCGTTGTCTCCAGTCTGCCCAAGGGTCAAGTTCCTTGTCCAAGGTTCACACAGCTACCAAGTGGCTGGGTGAAAACCTAACTTTGTGAAAGTCTAAGTCCTCACCTCTTAAAGGCACAGTGGTGCTGTGGTTTGCTTATTTTGTTTCTAGACAAGCTTCTCGATATGCAGCCAAGGCTGGCCTCAAACTTATGTCCTGCCTCTGATTCCTCAGGACTAGGATCATATGTATGAGCCTCAGGGGCTACCATTTTCACATACCACACAGACCCAGAAACAATAAACAGACAAAGATGGCATCTCTGTACTTCACCAAGTGCTTAGCAAATGAGCAAAAAAGAATTTTCTCAGCATATGATTCTTTTTAATGAGTGAAAGGTGAGGGATGGAGAAGGAGGGAACAAAGGAAGGGTGGAAAGAGGAAAGCAAAGAGCAAGGAAAGGCAAGAAAGGAATGAGTGGGGAGGGGGGAGGAGGGGTCTCTTTCCTCAGAAGGGAGGTGTCACAGCTTGCAGGTATGGTTCTTGGGAGAAGGCAGGCAAAGGCCCACCTCCTAAGTAGGGTGTCTTGCCCAGCCCTGGATGGCTCTAACTACTCATCAGTCCTGCCTCCGTCTACCAGTGTGTGCGTCAACAGGTCTCATGACAGCCAAAGAGGCTCTTCAGTCCAGCACATCGGGAGCGACTACAATTACCCACGCCAATGCATTCCTCCTCAGTTGGGTGCGGCGAAGGAAATATTTTTGAAGACCATGACAACTCAGGATCACAGCTCCAAGAAGCTGGAGGAGGGAAGAGGGGCCTACCAAAGAGGAGCTGAGGAGAATTCTTAAAGGTCACTCTCTGATTTTGTGTGTGACTTTCCAAAGCGATGTCTTGAGATTAAAAAAAAAATAAGCTGTGAATATAACAATTACGGTGAGCCTCTGTCCTGTGCAGCTGAATAACAGTTTACAACAGGATCAACAACAGGCGACAGGGTCTGAAAGCGCAGGCCTTTTCTGCAGCCTGGCCTTGCGTGCCCAGGGCCAATTTGCTTTTCACTGTTGCTCAGTCTTTATCAAAGGGACAATCTGCAATCTTGTGCTGCGCTTATCTGTGCCGGAGCCTCAGATGTTGTCCTATATATTGACATAAAGCTTGGTGTAGACTAGATTTTTCTAATACTCCTTCTCAGTTTTAACAAGGCGGTCCCCTACTGCCTCTATAACCCTCAGGGGCTGGGGGGAGGGGGAGGGGGTTGATAGCTTTGTTGTGCATTTGCTGCTTCATCGGTGAGTGTGAGCATGTTCTCTGGACCTGTGTGTGAATGCACGTGTGCGTGACCATGCGTTCCCTGGTGACTCCTGGCCTGACAACTTTGGTCCTGGAGATCATGTGTAAGTGCCTAATTGCATTTGCTATTTAGTAATTAACCACTTGCAGGTGCAACCGGTTGTGAGCGCAGCTCTGCATGTGAGACAAATTGCAGGTGTAAAGTAGTCACCTCTTGAATTCCCTTTATGGTGGGGTGGGGCTGGATGCTTGTTTTCCTGCGGCATCTGTGGTTAGGCTCATTGGCTGCCCAGAGTGGCTTCTCAGGAGAGCATCCATGAGGTGAGGGGCGGGGCGCAGTGGTAGAGATAAACTTTTTCAGAGAAAAAGGGGAAACAGAGGTGAAGGGGAGCTTTGTTCCAGGAAGACTCTGCAGGACAGGCTCTTAGCTGGAAAGGTTCTTACCCACCAGGCTGCCATGCGTGACAGAGCACTAGCTGGGTCTTCGAGCTAGTTCAACCTCCCATCTGGGCCTGTCATCTCATGTGAAGCCTCTAATGGGGCCCTCGCCTGGAAAATAAGCCTCTGCCCTAGGACTATTTCAGTAGTGACCCCCAAATCTCATAGACAAAGCCTCTTGATGGAAACCTGGGAACGTATTCAGAAAGTGTGGATTCTCTCTGTGGCATTGTCATCATCACACAGGTGGGACAATCACAGCAAGCATGCAAGCGCTATACCTTTGATTTGAGAAATTTATCTGCAAAGTGTGTGTGTGTGTGTGTGTGTGTGTGTGTGTGTGTGTGTGTGTGTGAACACCCTCCCCATATCCATCATGAGACTCCTTGGTTCCCTAAGGGCTAGATGGATGTTAGATGTGACTTCAGTTGGGGACTTGCCTGGAGAAGATCGAATGTCATGCCCTGCAACTGAGCAGAATGGCACTTGTCTTACTCTCAGCATAGAAATTACTAAAGAAACCCAAAGCTGGAAAACGACCAAGGGAGCAGCTCTTGACTCCGACCTTTACTTCTCACATGTGAGCCCTTTTTTTGCCCATATTAGTGTAAGGTGAAAGCCTGTGAGCATCTTGGGGTGACCCTCTGCATGTGAATATCCTTTTAGGGGGGCAGTGCTCCCCCACCCCACCCTCACCCCCACTCCTGCCACCCAGAGGTGATCTCCCTTTTAGTCTGATTCTCCTTTCCTCCTACCAACCCACAATGTCCAGGCAAACCATGTGCACAATGACGCTGACGGGAGCTTTCTTGGAGACTTATTCACAGTGGGAGATGTAATGGGATGGGCCTCAGGGAAGGGAGGACTAGGGAGGACTAGAATCGGGTAGGATCCAAAGGAAGAACAAAGGCCAGTATACATGGTTGGGGCGGTATACGGTGGTGAACAGCCATGGAGTAGAATCATATACCTTCCAAGAAGCTTCTCTGGAACAGTTAAGGAACTCAGTACTTCCGGGTCCCAGAGAGGGAAGTGACCTCACCCACCACAGCACTCCCAGCTCCCAGCTTGCCATGGACCACACTTGACACATTAATGATGAGTGTTGATCCAAGCATGCACTTCTAAGAAATGGAGGATGGAAGAGAAGTAGAGTGGGGAGAAAAACTTCAAAAGAGGCAGAGTCACGTACTGAGAAGGAGGGGCAGGAGCAAGGAGAAAGATGCTGCAGCTGAGCAGAGAGGAAATGTAGGCATGGGGCCTTGGAGGTGAAGAGAGTGGTGATGTAACAGAGCTAGGTTCGGTCACACTTGATCTCATGGCTAGAGTTAGTGTGTGTCCTTAGTATGAGCTTAGGGCCCCTCAACAGCGAACGCTGGATAGGCAGAAGATTGCCCAATGGGAGCAACCACACTGGTGAAATATTTTTGGTCAGTTCATTCTTATTACAGCATGGAACCGGGACTCCACGGCTTTTTAACTCTTGAGCTCCTCTCTGGGCCCTTTTTGGTAGCCCATCTTTCAATATTTGGCTTGTTCCCTAGGCTCTTGGTCTGTCCCTTGAAGTTTTGTTGTTGCATCAAAGTGAACTGGCCTTCAGGCCTCATTTCACTGTGGAGTCACCACAGATTTCACCGTAGATTCAAAATGCCTTGCAAACAGGAGGAGGCTGTTCCTGTATCAGTTCCATTTCTTGCCTCAGATTTTTTTTACCCATAATCCCATTTCATAAACTTTAACAAGGACATATATGAGTGAAACCTCTCATATACGAATAAAACCTTTCTCTGAGACAGAGAGAACTCTCACTACATATTTACTTGAGTGACTCATTATATTATTATATAAAATGCATAATTATTTATTTTATGTAATATATACACATACACATACACATGCATATATACACAAATGCATATATATGTATACACACATGTATATATATGTATATACAAACACACTACATATGTATGTGTATATATGTACATATACATACACAGAGCATATATACATATATAGGCATATATAGACATATACATAGGCATATATGTATATATTTTATGAATAAAAGATCTTTCTGTGGCCCAGGTTGGTCTAGAATCTACTCTCAGTTTCCCAAGTGTGATTGTAGGCATACCCCACCATGTCTGACTTTGCACTTTTTTTCCTTATTTTAATTGTTAGTGAAATATGTTTCTCCAACAAGCACCCATCTCTTACCCTGACTTGGCCAGTGTTCGGTGTTCCTTGTAGGGCTTGTGTACAAAGATGCCGTAACACTAAGGTGAATGCAGTGCAAGCTGGACCATCAGCTTGTTCACGACAGCAAAAGGCTTTGAGGCCTAGGAAAGCCCTAGAAAGGAGGCAGACATGCCAGCCTAGCTGAGAGCATGGTAGAGAATGACCATCAGACACATATTTCACACCTAACAACTTAGGGACAACTACATGTGGCCTGCGTGTTATCCACTGTCTTATGGTACAGACTCACGGGAAGCAAAGCCGGTCAGGGTGTGATTATCCAGGTGCCAACCCATCAGCCTCACTTTGCAATCTCAAGGATTATAAGCCCTCCAGACTCTTAGGGAATTTGAGTGCTGGGAGGATCTCCCATGATTATCCCATGACACCATTCTTTTGACTTGGAAGCATAAAAGTGTGTTCAGTAGATTTACCAACACTGGGCCAGTTCTGTGTTTTATCTCTTATTAGATGGTATCTCTTAAGTCATCCTTGTCACATGGAATGCAGCCTGAGGCCTTCTTAATTGCTCATCCTCTCCAGCAAGCATATGCATCAATATATTTGTCCTCTCTCTCCCCACTCTCCCCTCTCTGTGTGTGCACACGCACAGAAAGAACAGTGAGTGTGAGAATAGAAGTCAACACAATTGCTAACATTTTTTGGACATGCAATGGTCAGACACCGTCTTAAGGACACCGTATGCATCAAATTATCTAACCATGACAAGTGTCATCAGCTGGCTTATGCTCCCACAAAAGTCCATTGTTGAGCCTCTAACCCCCAATATGATGATATTTGAAACTAGGCCCTTAAAGAGATAAAGCTTAAACTAGGTCAAAAGAGTCAGACCCTCAGCTGATGGGTTGGTGTCTTCTTACAAGGAAGAGACACCAGAGCTTGCACTCTGAATTCACGTAGACAAAAAGCAAAGCAAAACAAAACAAAAAGATGTGAGGTCAAAGTAAGAAGAAGTCATTGGTAAGCCATGAAACTGGCCTCCCCAGAAACCAACCCTGTTGTTACCTTGACCTAGGATTATATCCTCCATCACTGTGAAAGACTATGTTTCTGTTGGTTCATCTACTCACGTGTGGTTCTTTTGTTAAAGCAGCCTGAGCAAACTAATACAACTTAGCAGAGCATGTGCGTTCAGCAGCTCTGTTTGGCCAGGAGGACTGTGAATCAGAGTTGTAATTAGCTTGTCTAAGGTTGCAAGGAAATCACAGAGCTTAGCTGTGCCCCAGGATCTCAGTCAGTGCTCCTTGACACTAAGAAGAAAGGGACATCCATGTCCTTGCCCTTCAGTTGGAGCTAGTAGCTCCATTTCTCTGAGCCACTGTACATGACTGTGTCTTATGGGATCCCTACCAGTCCACTGGGGCCATAGGATGGACAGTGAATACAGTGTCTTGGACTGAAAGCTGGGCATGGGCCAGAAAGGAGCTGGAGTGCTGCAAATGAAATCAACTGAACAAAGTAATGTGTAGTATTGGCCTTGGCATAATTTTTTTTTTTTTAAGCCATCATCTGTAGTCGTGGTACACTCTAACATTTTTTTTTCAAACAAGGGCATGAAGACTAATCAACTGAGTAGTAAACATGGGCAGGACTAATCTTTGCTATGCTCTATAAATTGTATCTTGAAGTGTTAACCACCCTAATAAGAGCATTCACTGTAAACGATGTGCCATTAGATTGAAGCAGGGCCACCAGAACCAGAAGATGCCCATTCTTCTCCTTCCTTGTTTATTATAGCTGGGGTAGCCATGGTGATACATGGTGCAACTCTTTGGGTACTATATCAATGTGGCTTTTACTTACATCACTCTCGCTGATCTGTGGTATGGTAATCCCTCCCCACCACAGAGTCTCTTTTTATGAAATTCTCATATCCTTGGATTTCTTTCTATATGCTTAGGGAATTTCTGTTTCAAGACATTCAGGTTTGGAGTCACTGCTTTGAGATATAATTTAGAAATAGAAAAACTGATGGTTAGTAGGAGCAAGAAAAGGCAGATGTTTTATAAGCAGACTTGGAGGAAGACCTGGGGTGCCTTATGCTATCCTTGCCTGGTGTAGAAAGGAGCCTGGGTTGTGTGTGGTCTGCCATCACAGTCCAAGAACAGACTCTGTTGTGGTTTAAGGGGGATGATGGCTTAGACACTAGCATTACTCTTCTATGATATGTCAATGATCCTTGCAAGTGTATCGATGCTCCCAATTATGGTGTGTTCCTGGCATCTTGGTAGAGGGAAGCAGAGAGGCATGGTCCAGTGTGGGTAATGTCAGAAAGGCTATAAAGGTTTGATTGGAGGACAAGATGAATGCATGTGACCATTGAATGCACCAGAGGAAGAAAATTATAAATGTCTGCTGGACTCATTGGGAGGGAGATTCTGAAAACGAGTTAGCAAAGAGAGACTAGCAGGTGGAAATTACTAGCACGGAAATAATAATTATAATATTAACATATTCAAAAGGCTATTGATACTCCTCATATGTGTGACATTCCTATTTCAGAATGACTTTTTTTTTATTATTAAAATTAGACACTTCTATCAACATTTCAGAATTGGAAGTATGTGTGTACATAATATGTGTAAAATGGGAAAGTTTAAAA
Source organism: Acomys russatus (assembly GCF_903995435.1). NCBI lineage: Eukaryota > Metazoa > Chordata > Mammalia > Rodentia > Muridae > Acomys > Acomys russatus. The sequence goes on along the minus strand of NC_067168.1, from coordinate 28,758,509 downwards.
AATGATACAAGATAATACAGAAATTGCCAATGTTAAATTTAAGTGAACATCAATTTTTATACTTATTATATAGATAATATATAATATATCACAGATATTATGTTATATATACTCAATATTATATATCATATATATAGATAGAATATTTATATTCTATCAGTCCTTATTATAGTTAGACAAATAGAGTCATAAAGAATTTTAGAATGTTATAGTTCCTTCTGTATGTGTGTGTATACATGTGTATACATGTTTGTGTGCACACGCACACTGTGGTGATTTTTTTATTTTGCAATGGCATCATCCCACGTAGCCCAGATTATCAAGCTCGTAATTCTCCTGTCTTCCTGTGTCTACTGCCTAAATGTAGTAGCTTCCCTCCCTCTGTCCCCTTTCCTCCCTCCCTCCCACACTCCTCTCTCCTCCATCCCTTTCTTCCTTCCTCCTTTTGTCCTTTTCTCCCTGCCTCCCCCAAGGTCTTTCTAAGTAGCTTAAGCTGGCTTTGAACTTCATCTCATCCTCTCTCCATCTTCAGAGAGCTGGGCTTACATTCCTGTATCACCATGCTTGACCTAAGCTTCATACTTCAGTGATACCAATTAAATTCTAGCTACACACACACACACACACACACACACACACACACAGACACACACCCTTTCTACCAACTTTGATGTATTTAGTTTTATTCCTGTATTTAAAATAATGGCATTACTTTCTGTAGCTTTACCATACTTTCTTTATAGGAGATTCATTACTTTGATTTTTTTCTTAGTTGGCTGAATTTCATCCCTAAATAATTCCCTTCATCCACACCTCAAATACGTAAAAGCAAACAAACAAAACCCCCAAAACCCAAACGCTTGGTTATCTGAGGTCCTACATACATTCCCTCACAGGAGGACCTCCCTGGGAACATGGCTAAAGGGAGATGAAGGCTAGCCTGTGTGTTTCCCAAAAGGTGACTTTTGTCCTCTTTACTGGCTGAATAATTCATCATAATTAAAACTCTATTGGTGATCAGGCTTTGCCTTGGACCCTGACTCTTCCATATTTATTTTTCATTTCATTTCATATATTTATTTACTAACTTATTGACTTATCCATTTATCCATGTATGTATGTATGTATGCGTGCATATATGTATGTATGTATTGTGGTATGTGTGCATGTATGCATGTATTGTGGTGTGTGGGTGTGTGTGTGTGTGAGAGAGAGAGAGAGAGAGAGAGAGAGAGAGAGAGAGAGAGAGAGAGAGAGAGATTGACAGAGACATCAGACATCCTTCTAAATTGCTCTTCTCCTTATTTTTGGAACTGGAATGCCTTGCTGAACCTGGCACCGCCCCCATAATTTGTGCATCAAGTCTTGAAGGATCTTCTTGTCTCTTCCTTCTCAGTGCTGGGATTACAGAAGCATGTCACTTGTGTCCCCATATCTGGTTTTCTGCATGGGTGCTGGTGATCTGACTCACACGTGTATGGAAGGCACTTTACCAATGGAGCCTCTATCCACCCTCTTTTCCTTTAGCTTGCTCTGGATGGGCCTCTCTAGGGACCGCAGTTGGCCTCCACACATGATCTCCTTTAACAGTGACTCATTTTTCACCTATTTCCTTTATGACAATAGTTCAAGTCTATAGTCATTTCTACTTTATTAGCTTTATAATATTGCCAGTTTGGTGTATAATTTGTTTCTGTAACGCTGAAATTTCTCTTTTAAATTTCATTCTGTTGTTTTATTGTCTAGTTTTTGAGCTTTTGTATTATATTACATTTTGATAGACCTTATGGATATGTATTTTTTTTTCTATTTTGGGTGCTGTATTTTTTTTATAGCCTGTGGTCTTTCTCTGTCTCTTTCATGCTACATTTTCATATTTCTCTCTTACTTTTACTCACCTGACAGTGAGCTTGCCTCATTGCTCTGCCGTTTATTATCCTACTGTGCACATTTAGCAATGCCAGTACTGTGCAGACTCCTGTGGGCTCTGCTATGGAGCTGGTCCCTTCTCTTCAGCTGTCTGCCTGTGTTACCCAGGGCCCAAGTGTCTTCACACATCAGCCACAACCTGATTATCCAGGCACCAACCTTTCTCCACCTGGGCAAGGGTCCAGGAGGCAAAGCTGGTGTGCACAGTCTTTGATGCTGATGGGCTCTCCCCCCACCGTGTATGTGTGTGTGTGTGTGTGTGTGTGTGTGTGTGTGTGTGTGTGGTGTGTCTGTCTGTCTTTCTTTTTGCCTTCCTGCCTATCTTTGTCTCTTGGAGGTTTTAAAATGTTCTCTACCAAAGCTGCACTTTCTCCAGTTTGGGATGGTTTGGGATACAGCCTTTTTATTCAAATGGTTTTGCTAAGGCCAGCTGGAGGTCTACAGTTTATATTTCCTCCAACCTGCAGATGAGAAGGTCCTCAGGGAGCTCTCAGGATCCCCAACTCACCTTTTCTGCTAGTGGCCCTTAGGTCTGAATGGTGCCCACCCCCACTTTCTTCCTCCTGCTGGGCTCCCCATGCCCAGCCACTTTGTGACCCTGGCCTACCTTACTCCTTCCTTCAACTTGAGGCCTTTATAGTATCAGTCTCTCTCTCTGCCTAGATCCCTCTTTCTTTCCTTCTTTCCCTAAGGCAGATCAAAGCTCAAATGCCAAGTCCTAGGGGAGCATCACTGAGCCATCATGGACTACAGACCCTCTGTTTGCTATTTGCTGTGCACTGCTCTGCTCCCCACACAGCCCTTTCTCGCCTAACCTTTCAGGACTTGCCAAGGGTAGTGGCTAAGTTAATGACAAGCCTCCTTCCCAGGGGTACTTGTTTCAGCGGTATTCCCTCTCTGACTCAGCCTCCACCTTCTCCAGCTGCATTTTAGAAACTTTAATCTCAGGTCACCTGTGAGGACAAACTGGATTTCCTATTTTACTTCTTTAAAGGTCACTCTGTAAATGAGTTCGATGTTGAAATCGGAAAAGTGCCACAGGACCATAGAAGTGATGCTCTATGGCCCCAGGGACATTGTTCGAACACGAGAAGAGGGTGCTGGGGCTGCTGTGGGTGAACATGTGGCTGGAATCTGTTTTTAGGGCCTGCTTCTTCCACGATGTCACACATGAAGCTGCAAACTGTGGAAACCTGGCCTTGCCTCTGCGCGCCAGCCGTGCTAGTCCTCTATGGGCAGAGGAGGGATGGTGAGCTGCCCCCCCGCCCCATCCCCACAACAGGAATGTTCCAAGCCTCCAATGAGGGTGGAGAATCCCAGGGCTCTGCACTCAAGTTCTCTAGGGCTGTTGCTATGGCAGTAGCTTTCTGAGGGAAACTGAGTCACAGGATGGTACCAAAGGGCAACAGTGTGACCTGGCTTTATCCCTTCACACTCATCTCTCAATCAGTGAGGCAATATGGGGACACAACTCCTATGTCTGTTTTCAAATCTGTTCCCCAACAATGCTTTAAAGTCTTCTCATGACACAGGCCACACTGGTCCTGCCATGGTGGCCCCAGGCCTGTGACGAAGGGAGAGTGGTAGACTCCCTCCTCCTCATGTCCCTGGGTGATTTGGGGTGGGAGAGCTGCCTGTGATGGGACTGTCCCTCATTTCCTGCCAGGTTGAAGAGATTCTGTCTCGCCTTCCTGCTGCTGCAGCACAGCTCTGGAAACCTTCAGCCTCATCCTGATGCCTAGGCATTGAGATCTAGGAGACAGATCTCTGGTACCTCAGAGGGGACAGCTAAATCGTCAGGCAGCACACTAACGGGGGGGGGGGAGGGTGGCTGCTGGCTGCCCAGGTGTCTGTGTGTTATAAATGCCTGGCAGCAGAGAACCTCTTAAGTCACACAGAAGGAAACATTATAGTCCAGAAAATAAAGAACTGCAACCAGATCAGCTTGAGATGGGCAGCAATTGATCGGGCATAGGCAAGAGTTTTGCCCAGGAGCTCAGAACTCCATAAACCATCGCAGCTCTGTACTCTCCTGAGGACTGGTCCCTGCTGAAGCCCAGGAAACTTAAGGGTTTGGGGCTCTTAACTTAAGGGTAGCCTTGACCTAGAGTACAGTGGAGTAGGACTTCCCTGATTCTCCCCGGTTCATGGCCCTCACTACTCTCATTATGATTTGCCTATAGTGGATTTTGATGTCATCTTCTCCTGCAGAGTGGCTTTGGTGGCTCAGCTGTTAGGTACCTCTCAGAGTTGCCTAGTTTTCTTAGCATGATGCTGAGGGCTTGTGGGATCCTAGGTTCGATTGCCATTCTAGTCACTCACAGCTCACTCATTTTCTGACTATATTTCAGCCATGTTAAAGTCCTGGGATTCTGGGGCCACGATGTCATTCTTGCCTCTGGCTTCTTTGTAAGCTCTCGATTCCTCATGCGTTGAAGCCTCTTCCCGGTTGGAGCAGGAAGACTCGCCTTCTATCTTGTTATCCCGAGGGCTGTGCTGCAGCCAACATCAGTGCAATGTGAGAGTAAATGGATAAATAAACGGCATGATAAATAAAAGACACGGTGAGGGGGTGGCGGGGTGGGGTGAGGAGTCACACCTTCCCACTGTAAGCACTTTTCACCCTGTTTCTGGGGCTCCAGAACTCCCATCTCAGGGTCTCAGATTGCACCCCAAATCTCCTGTCCTTATGTACCTGTTTTTCAAGAAGGAAGCCCTATCCAATCTCTGGAGAAGCAAAAATGCTGACCACATGTACTCTGTCCTCAAATGTGCTGAGAGTCATATCTCAGCATTTCCCTTGGTAATTGTTTGCTGTATTTTTTATGTCCTCTCGCATTTTAAAACTTTATTCTGAATAACTGTAGTCTTCTGAAGCTGCTGGAGAGGTGGCTCAGGGGTTAAGAAGGTTCTTCCAGAGGACTTGAGTTCTGTTCCCAGAACTCACCCAGCACAGCTCAGAACTGCCTGCAACTCCAGTGATTCTGTGCACATGCCTCGCCACGCCTACTTGCAAAATTAAAATAAGATAAAAATTATTTTTGTAAAGAAACAATACAGAGTCACACACCCATGCACTCCTTCATCTGGTTTGTGCCAGTGGTAACATCTTGTGTAATCTGGGCATAATTTTACACCTGGTAAATTATACTGATATAATTGTCATCATATACCACCAGCTTTTGGTGTGTGTGTGTGTGTGTGTGTTTCGATCACTTCCTTGTGTGTAGCTGTATGTTCATATACATACATGTGTGCGTGGCTGTGGAGATCAGAGATTCACCTTAGGTCTTGCTCATCTGCCACTGTTCATCCTCCCTTAGGGGATGGGGGTCTCCCACTGGGGTGGGGATCAAAGATTAGGCTACTCTGGCTGGCCAGTGAGCCAGAAGGACCAGCCTTTACCTACCTCTGCAGTGCTGGGATTACAAGTATGGGCCGCCACACCTGCCCCTCTTCTTTCCTTCCTTCCTCCCTCCCTCCCTCCCTGACCCCTCTTTTCCTTCCGCCCTCCCTCCCTTCCTTTCTCTCTTTCTCTTTCTTTCTTTCAGTGTGGATTCTGGGAACTGGCTTATCACGTTTGTGCAATGAGTGCTTTACGTAGACTAAGCCATGTCCCCTGCCATGGATTCGTCTGCTCAGACCAGAACCTCAAGCATCCCCACCAATGCTCTTTTATATAGCCATACCATAATCTAGTCTTCTTCCCCTTCAACCCAGTACCCAGTTAGTTGCTCATCTCTAGAACTGTGTCATTTCAAGGTGCTACATGAATGGAATCACACAGAATCTAGCTTTGAAGGATTGACTTCTTCCTTGTGTTTCGCTCAACATAATTCCCTGATGATATATGTAAAGGCATGGGTGGATATGCTGTGTGCATTAATAGTTTATTTCTTTTTATTGCTCAGTAGTATCCTATTATATGGATTACTAAAGTTCGTTTAACCATTCATTTACCTTTTAAGGATGTCTTAAGGGCATTTGACTTATTTATAGTTTGGGAGAAGTTGTAAATAAAGTACTGTGGACATTTATGTGCACATTTTTTATGAATGTTTTCGCTTTTGATATATAACCAATAAGCATGAAGAAAGATGTCTGAAATCATTGGTCACTAGGAAAATGCAGATTAAGAGCAAACTGAGGGATCGGTGCCCGCTGTTGATGATGGGTGTGATCCTTGGGATCCATAGGATGGACAGGAAGAACTGACTCCCAAGAGCTGTCAACACATGTGCGCGCGTGCGCGCGCGCACACACACACACACACACACACACACACACACACACAGAGTGAGCTTATGCCTTAACTGGCACATGTGTCTCTTTATCAAAAACAGTACCATATGCTTGGCACATTTCTAAGCAACCTACTACCTCTCCCCCACACATTGCTGATTGGTGCCAACCAATCCTGCAGATCATTTCAAATTTGCATGTGTTGTCATTATAAATCATGCCTAGTGAGGTCTCTGCTCATGGCTTTTTTTTTTTTTTTTTAAGCAACAATTTAGTACATGGTCTTCTCAAGATAAATTCAAGAGGTTTGATTTGAGGTTTAAAGTTTCCTCCACTTTTAAGGCTTTTGATTAAAAATGATGACATGCCATTCAGAAGTGGTGTGTTCTTATTTCTCTACATCCCAGATACCTATGAGAACGGCAGCCTGTTGTTCCCCACTGTTCCCAACTCTGGTCACTGTAGTTCCAGTTATTTCTCAATCTAGTAGTTGAGAACGCTAAATCATTGTATTAACTTTGCATGCTATGAATATATCAGTATGTGTGTTTGCATACCCGTGTCGATGTGTGTGCATCTGTGTGGAGGCCAGAGGTCAACCTTAGGTGTCCTTCCTCGGGTGTTGTCTATCTCGGTTTTTGATACAGGCCCTGTCCATCAGAAACTTACCAGATCATATAAGCTGCCTGGCTTGCAAGCTCCAGGGATGCACCTATCTCTGCCTCCTGAGTGCTGCTATTTCAAGAGTGTGTTCTCCACACCCAACTTATGTTTCTTTGTTTGTTTTGTTTTTGCTTTTCAAGACAGGGCTTCTCAGTGTAGCCTTGGCTGGCCTTGAACTCACAGCGATCTGCCTCCCTCTGACTCCCTGAATGCTGGGATTAAAGGCATGCATCACTGTGCCTGGCTCCACACCCAACTTTTAAAACCAGATCCTGGGGACTCATCCTTGCAGGACACGTGTTTACTAACCAAGTTATCTCCTTATTCCCCAGTCACTGTTATTTAAAAATTCTAAACTTTTATTATATATTTTATTTTCTGTGTGTGCATGTGTACATATGGTAAGGTGGAGTATGTGTTTTCATTGCAGACTGTGGAGGGCAGAGGATAACTTATAGGAGTCTGTATTTTTTTTTTTCTTTTACCATATGGGTCCCAGGGGTCAACCTCAGGTCCTTTAGCTTGTTGCCAAGCACTTGTAGGCACTAAGCCATCTCACTCACCCTAAAACTTAGGAAAGTTGGACTAAAAAAGTTTTCCTGTGTTTCTTCTATTGGGAATGCCTGTTTATATTTATTACAATTCCTACATGAATAACTTACATATTTTGCTATTGATTTCAATGTTTTATACTACTGCTGTATTGATTTAAATTTTTCTAATTTGAAACACTTAGAGTAACATTTAACATGGCTGTGTGTTCTAGTCCTCCAGTCTATTTCAGTTTGTGTGCTTTTTACTTTAGGTCCCATCTTTCAAGGCGTCTTACTTTCTGAAGTTACATAAACACTCAGTGACATCTGTCATCTGTGGCATAGTCTTTCACAGCAGAGACCTCACTTGGACATTTGGTACAAGAATAAGGCTTCCTCTGACTCTTCAGAGATAAGTTGTGTCTCTGCTTCTTTCCCGAGCAGTGCTCTCTCCCACCTTCCCTGGGGAGGTCCTACCTTCATTACTGACATTGTGTCATCGGCCCTCAGATGACTTTGTCACAGAAACATGTGAAGCTACCTTTTCTCATATCCAGATATATCCCTATCCACCATCACCCCCTCTGTCTTGCTTTCTCACTCACTTACTTGCTCTCTCTCGCTCTTGTTCTCTCTCTCTCTCTCTCTCTCTCTCTCTCTCTCTCTCCCTCTCTCTCTGTGTCTGTCTTCCTCTCTCCAACCCTCCCTCCCTTCCTCCCTCCCTCCCTCCACTGTCTCCCCCTCTTTCTGACATTATTGTTCTTATTTTCCAGTGTATGGCTTGTCTTGGGTCTCCTTTGCATGGCTGCCTGGTGAGTCCATCTGTCTGCGCACCGATTCTCTATCTTCAGCTCTGTAGCATTTTATTACACTCTCTCTTCCATTTCTCTTCGGCTCCATTTGTGGCTGATATTTTAGAAACTCATTCCCTCCATGTGGCTTTACACCCTATTGTTTCCGGATCTCCTGCCTTCCACACCACAGCCTCCACTTCCACGTTTGCTTCCGACATTGCTGACTTGCTTGTCTGAACTCCGGGTTGGCTCTTTCCTCGACCATGAAGCGGCTCTGTTTCTGTGTTTACTATCAGTTTCCTTGCGATCCATTCATTTTGAATCTGTCTTCCCTCATGTCTCAGCCTGTTGATCTCCCTTACTTGTTACTTCTTTGCTCCTCAGATTCAGAGGGCATGGTGGTTCAGTACACATCTAAAATAGTAAATAGCTTTTTGGTTTTTCTCCTTCTCCTTCTTCTTCTTCTTCTTCTTCTTCTTCTTCTTCTTCTTCTTCTTCTTCTTCTTCTTCTTCTTTTCTTCTTCTTCTTCTTCTTCTTCTTCTTCTTCTTCTTCTTCTTCTTCTTCTTCTTCTTCTTCTTCTTCTTCTTCTTCTTCTTCTCCTCAATTCTACAGTATCTCATTTTTAGGGATAACCCCATTCCTGTTACAGGTGACATCTTCCCCTTTGCTCTGAGCAGGATGGGCTTTGCTGAGACTCACTAGGGTGAGCAAGCTTGCCCTAGGACTCCATTGCTGCCCACTCCTATGACACTTTAATTCCTTCACTGTTTTTCCTCCCACCTGCTCAGGAGATGGATGTGTTCAGGTGCCAGGCAGATTTCTCATATCGGGATGGGTTGTCACTTGATGTCTCTCTGCTCTGCTCAGGTCACATATTCCTTTGACCTACAGCGTCTGCTTCTTCAGCTTTCCCAGCTCAGTGCAAGGCGTGAAAAACACAGCTCCCGGCATAAGGCACTTCCTTGGTGCTGTTCTCTTTATCCCCACAGGGATGGTCCCTTGAGACTAAAGGCTCTCAGAACACACCCCTCCCCTCCCCGCCGTGTGGCACCTGTGCTTGGTCTGGTCCATTTCTGGAAAAGCAAGTGAGGATAAGAGTGGGGGGTGGCAAGGATGCTTTCTGAAGTCACCGCATGGCCAAGTTTCCCCTCAGTAGGAGCCCTGGGTCTCTGGAGCAGGGGCATGCTAACAGTGCATGGATATGTGCTGTCCTTCTCTGCTCCTTTTCAGTCCGTTTCTGTCACTGGCATAGAGTCATGGCAGTGCCTTGTCTTACCACCTCTCTATGTCTCAGTTCATCTCTGATGTGACCATCCTCTTACCCCATCCTGTCACTGGGTAAGTTGTCAGTATTGGCTTAAGAGGAGGTAGCTGTAAAGCTTTGACATTTTTCTGATACTATATTTTCACTGGAAAATTGTGAGTACTTTGGGCCTTTTGAATTGTCTCCATATATTGTGTTAAATCCTCCATCCATTTCTCTCCTTCCACATTTATCTTTGAGCTTCTGGAAAGAACTATTACTAAGCACTGCACTGACATCAAAGTCATGGTGATTAACAGACCTTTTTTTTTTTTTTTAAGTGAATTGGAATGTTACTGTGAAGAGGGAGGGAGCAAGAGAGGGGAGGGCTGAGAGGGAGAGGGAGTGAATGAGAGGAAAGAGCCTCCTGGGCTCTGAGGGACATGGCAACAACAGAAGGAGGAAGGTGAGCCAGTGAGGGTTATGAAGGGCAGGAGACCAGAGCAGGAAGTTGGTGGATGAAGAAGCCTGGTCTGACAGTGTGAGCTGTAGCCAAGAAGGCTAAAGGGTCAAGTGAAACTGATGCCAGGTTCATCTCTGGTGACCCTTGGTTTTAGAAGCACAGCTAAGAAAAATCCCTTCTTGAGTTAGCAGGCTGAGCGGGGCGAAGAAGGGCAAATACGTAGCTGTGGATTCAAGAAGGAAGGAAGAGAGGTGGATGGGAGTCATTCAGGTGCTGGAAGAGGGGGGGGCATGCTGAGGAGGGGCGAAAGGGGCTGCGTGCTGGAGTGGAATCAGAGTTCCTGAGAGGAAGCTGCTGAAAGCAGCGTGCTGGTGGGGGACGACATGTTGGGGGCACGAGACTGATTTTTGTTTGTTTGTTTGTTTGTTTGTTTCTCTGTTGCTAGTGTTAGAAGGGGAAGGTTGGATCAGCTCTGGGCTCCAAGGGAGGGAGAGTGCAACTAGAAGAAGCACTGGTCAGAGCGAGGGAAGGTCTATCCGCAATGGAGGGTGGGTCTGACCAGCACAGGCTGAGGTCAGTTGTGCTGCGACAAACGGCCGTCTAAGAATTTCTCCAGGCCGCAGGCCACCTCTGATTGCGACCAGCCATGTTGCTGGGCAAAGAAAACACAGGGCCTTTTGGGTTGAGGGAAAAATGACTTGTAGAGCTGTATCTAGAGATGTAGGGACGCATTACTCTCTGGGCTCCTGGAGCTCAGTTGAAGTGGAGGAGTTGGACGCAGGTGAAGGAATGGCAAAACATGGTCCAGGTCTGAAGAAGGGAAGGATAAAGGGAGGACCATGGCACCCTTCAACCTAGCCTAGGGAATAAGAAGTGTATCCACATGGCATTGGGCGGTTCCGCCAATGCACTTTTGCTTCAGGTGGCCCTAAGCCTATTCTGATAGTGAGTGCCTTTCGAGGACTAGGGCGAAAGTGGCCTTGGGCTCTCAGCAGCTGAGAGCTTATCGTACAAACATAAAGGTCCGGATCTAAGTGCCAAGAACACATGTAAAAAAGCCAAACATGGTCAAATACATGTATGATATAATTGCTGGGGGAGAAAGGGGAGTGGAGACAGGAGGACCACTACTGCTTGCTGGCTACCAACCTTGTTTCAGGTTCAATAAGAGACCCTGTCTCAAGGGAACAAGAAGGTGAGGGATACAACAGGACAGGTGATGTTCTTCTGTGGCCTCAGGGCATGTGTGGATATGGGTACCTGCGCACTCATGCACACACACACAATAATAAACAAACAAATAAATAAACTTTAGAAAAAGTGGCCTTGATGAAGCCCAGAGTGAGTGTCTCCCACAGCCCACAGCTTACTCGCTTTTCCCTAGCCTTTCTGGTCAAGGATTGTTCCATCCTTGACATTCCAGATGTCAAGTATCCAGGATTCTGTGGCACATACAGTAAACTGTGAAAACAGCCCTTGTCCTGGACCCCTAATCCCCAGAAGGGTGCTCTCCAGGAATTGCCCTGTGGTTTCCTCCCTACCTTTCACTGGAATTTGGGGATCAACTTGAACTGGGAATTGGATGAGAGAGCTGAGTGGGAAGACACTAGCTCCGAGCTTCTGCTCATGATGTGCACCTCACGTTCAAGAACGAGGCCTTGCTTAATTAACAAATTCATCAATGAATCGATATACCTTTCGCCAGTCACTGGGGTTTCAGACATTGAGACTGTCAGGGTGATGGGATCATCCTGGCTGATGAGAAATGTATGTGTTGATCGATGAGGGAGCGCACACAAACTCCTTTAAGGAAGAAAAGTTATTCAAGGGGTGGCCAGTCCATTAAAATGAGAGGCAGAGAGATAGATTAAGTGGCTACTGGAACCCTGTCCTGGGCAAGTACTTTCGTTGGAAAGCAAGGCCTGCACATTGCCTTTTCTTTTCGTTATTCTTCATCGCCTTTGCACACAAATAACAAACCATGCAAAATTAGTGCAGCATATTCTAGAATTCAATCCCCGCTACTACTCTCTAGAGCACTTGAACTGAGCCCTGGGGTTGGCACTGTTACAAGAAGCTTTTGATGAGAATAACGCGGGATACTGTGCCATTGAGTGAGCTTGCCCTCCTTGCATGGCTCTGTGCATGCACACCAATTATCCACATTTGGTATAATTTGTCTCTTTAAAATCACACCTTCTATTTCACCCCAAGAAGATAAATGGATCCTGCCTTGGTCCCAGTTCCATTGATTTTTTTTTTTTTTTTTTTTTTTTGTGCTCCTATGGTGAAGCTATTATCAACACTAATCTCCAACCCTGCTAGGAGCCAAGAAGGCCTTGGAGTATAGAGAGACCATTTCAGCCCCTCACACCTTCCTTCTCGTCCCTCTGGCTTTTATTGTGTCTCCCCTCGTCAGCTCATTTCCACATATGATTAGATTATCATCCCTCCGTGATGTTCTTCCACTTGGCTCCCGGCAGACACCTTTTGGGCATATCCAGCTTGGAGGAGAACAGTAGAGTGTTGTAGAGTGTTGATCTCCATCAAGCCAGAGCACCTCGGTAGCTTTGAAGCCCCACTCAGCAGCTTTCCTCTCCAGCAGGCTAGGCACAAACAGGCCTAGTTCCCACATACTTACCTGTCAGCTTGCCATATGACCTTTCCAGTTAACAGAGGAAGAAGAGAAGAAGTGGAGACTGAGGTAGCAAAACTTGGCAGCATTCAGGAGCCTGTTGACAGTGAGCTGTGCTTGAAGATGCCGCTGGCGGGAGGTACATTTTAGAGCTTGTGGTGACAGGCATCTTCTGTCTCCACTTCCCAAGGCTGCTGTCACCTTCACCTTTTTTCTGAACTCATGAGGCACTAGCAATCTTTTTGCATGTACATGTGTTTGTGTGTGTGCTTTCACATGCAGGTACATGTGTTGTACATGTGAGAGTAGAGGCTAGAGGTCAACCTCTGGTATTAATTCCTAGGGTCTGCGCACTTTGTATTCATTTGTTGGCTTACTTATTGAGACAGGGTTTCTCAGGAGTACCTTCCATCCTTGGGATTAAGCATACACTAGTATACAAAGTTTTTTTTTTAACATGGGTGCTGGGGGTTGAACTAAGGTCTTTATGCTTGTGTGATTAGCATTTCACCAACGTTGATATTTCTCCAGTCTCCACAATCAGGATCTTGAGAGGTCACGTGCCAGTGTAAAGTGTTAATTTTAAAGGGGCAAAGCCTTCAATTTCATTTGACTATTTCCTTCAGTACAAAAGGCATATAGCAAAGCATCCATCACTTTTGAACCATATCCAGTGACCTCCAGGGTACCACACCCACTGGATCTTGTGGAGCCTTCCACAGACATCATGTGCATCACACATGCACTCACTCCTTCCCCAGGCTGCAACTGCCACTGCTTCTCCACTCCTTACTCCTTTCATGATACTATGACTTATAAATGACCCCATACCAAGACTTCTAAAAGCAGCTCAATCCAAAGGGAGACACACTCTTCTAACATGTGAATATGGCGACTTATTTAACTAGTCACCTGCCAATGGCTAGTGTAGTTGTTACTAATCTTTTTACCAACAAAGGAATTCTGCATACAGGAATTGACAACAGAGAGTCAGATTTTGGTATTAGTGCTCAAAGCAGCACTACTCACAGTAGCCAACAGGGCCCTGCCATGCATCCATCGAGAGAGGAGCACATAAACAAAATGTGATATGTAAATCCAAGGAAACATTATCCAGCCATAAGAAGAAATGAGCTATTGCTGTATTCTGCTACAGAGGTCGCCCTGGAAACAATGCTACGTGAAAGAAGCCAGGCATGGAAGGGAAATACTGTATGATCCGACGTTCATGAGGTACCTAAAACAAGCAAATTCAGTGTGTGGTGGCAGAATACATGCTACCAGTGACAGAGGGGAGAGAGACACGAGGAGTTACCGTTTATAGGTATAGATTCTCATTGGGGACGATGAAAATATTCGGGTATATAGATAATGGTGATAACTGTGCCATGGTGTGAATAGATTTTTATGCTCCTAAATTACACACAAGTAGTTAAAATGAGAAATGTTGTGTTATGTACATTTTACTGTCACAAAATGACAATAAAAGACAGGAATATACTGCAGAAACACAAAGTAAAATGTATGGTGCAGTTCAATAAAACATCCTGCCCTAATGCAAATATATCTGGATAAGGCATTTTCAGAAAGGGGGGTGTGGTGTGGGAGCGGGTGTCCTCTGTGTCTTTTGATATAGCCTCTCTTAATTTCCCCCCCAAAAGCTTGTGCTATGTAATGCTCTGATCCACGAGAATCAAAAGCTATTGGTATTGTGTGTGTGTGTGTGTGTGTGTGTGTGTGTGTGTGTGTGTGTGTGTGTGTGTGTACATGTTCATGTGGGGTGTGTATGTGCACATGTGGATTTGCAGATCCTGGGAGTCCTGGGAGCTATTGGTGTCTTCCTCAGTAGCTTCTCCACCTTGTTATTAGAGCTATGGTTTCTCATTGACCCTGGGCAGTTTTATTAGGCTGGCCACGAGCTTCAGAGATCTGCTGTGTCTGCCTTCTCTTATCCACAGCTCTGAGGTTACAAATGGGCCACAGTGTGTCCAGATTTCTGGGGTCGGGGAGGTGTCTGGGGAACCTAAATATAGGTTTTCATGTTTGTACAGCAGACACTTTACCAATCGGGCCATCTTCCCAGACCCCAAACTTTATGTTTACCATCTTGAAAACTAAAAGATGATGTGCCTGTAGGGTCACTTTACAATTCTTTATGTGCTTATCCTGTGTGCGTTCAGGCTGAGATGCTTCAGACCAGATTTACTTTGGTCCCAAGTCAAGATAGGAAGAAGTAAGAACCAGTCTACAGGCAAAAGGGAGGCTGGCAGGGCTTGAAAGAATCTCTGACTCAGTCTACCTGCTCCCTTCCTCCATCTCCCTGCCACTCCAACGCATCATGGATATCGTAGAATGCCGCTTGAAAGAGGCCTTCCGAGGTCTAGCTGCAGAGTACCACAGCAGTGTCTTATACACATTTCAGCCTGGGCTAGTGATGGGAGCCCCCTCCTTCCTGCTTCCTGAAAAGGGTGCACTCTGTTAATTTACCCTCCCCTGGTGTATTCTAATCCCTCATTTTAAACAATAGGAAGAACCAGAGGAAATGTAGTCCTTCTCTCAGCAGATCTTAGGCCAGTGACTTGCAAAGATAATACTTGAAATAAATGGTAAGTGGGTCCATGAACCGTAGAAAGAGCTCAAGACCCGTGGATGCTAATCCCTGACATTCTTACTCCCCAGAAGAGCATCTTTTGGAAGCTTAAGAGCTAGGAGATAGAGACGTGCTCAGAAATGTCTTCTAGGGAGGGAGTGACCTTTGCACTCATGAACTCAAAGCAGCTTGGCTACCTGTGGAAGATGGGGGCCTTCAACATTGCATCGTGGGTAGGGAAGGACTCAGGAGGCCACATGTCCTTCAGGGGCTTTTGGCATTTACTGTGTCCTGGGGCTGGGGGAGAGTCTTCTTCTTAAGCAATGTAGCCACTGGTAAGCTGTCCCTGGTCCTGTAAGTAAATTCTCATACATTGTTAAGTCTCAGATCCAATACAAAGGGCTAGTGGAGGAGCCTATTTAACACACCAAAGTGGACCTGGTCTCCAGATTCTCCCAGCATCCCTCAGTCCCTACCTGTTACACGGTATAGCTGGCATACCCCATCCCCTGCCCTAAACTTCTCCAGCCCTTCCCTATATAATCCAGCCATTTGGGGTTCACGTCTCCTTTTGTCTACCCTTTATTCTCCTGCTTTCCCGGCTCTCCCCTCCACCCTCTCCTCACGTAGCCCAGCTCAAGGTCACGTTCACTCTGGACTCTCCCAGATATCTTTGCCTCTGGCTATGCTCTCCCTTTTATCTACAATAAACCCCCTCCTCCATACCTAGGAGCAGTCATGTCCTGCCTTTTTATTTCCTTTTTTTCCATTCATACACTCATGCAAACAACCCTAATTAAACTCAGTGGCTAACATAGAAAAATCAGAGCCTGTTGGGAAGAGAGGGTTCTGCAGGAGTTGGGGGGGTGATAAGGGGGCAAAAATGACCAAAATACATGCATTTATGAAATTGTCAAATAACAATAATACCCTTTAAAAAAAAAAAAAAAAAAAAAAAAAAAAAAAAGGAAAGAACCCAAATTCTTTAGAAGGGATTCCTTCTAAATTCAGAGGACAGTGGGTGGGTCCTTCTGGGATGCAATGTTCCTCCACATGGATTAGTTGAAAAAGCTTCGGGTCACCTTCATGCCTCACTCCCCTCCCCATAGTGGGCTGCAAAGCCAGCTCTGCCCTCCCACATTGGAAATTTATGCCTGTTCTGTGTAAAGTACACCTTCCCTTGGCCTCAGTCCAGAATTTCAGTCCCTGGAGATCAGTCTGAGCCTGAACTCACTCCCTGGCATTTTGGTCATTTCTTCCAGCTTTCTGTCACATCCCCATTTGATATACATCCCATTAAGTATTTCACCTCCATTTTATGGATTAAAAAGTTGATTGGGTCAGGACTAAGGGCAGTGCCAGGTGATGCCATCCCATTTCTCAAGACGACAGGATAGTTATTTAACAGAATTATTACTAATGGGATGGCTGGGGCTTCGGCCAGCCCTCATATCCATGACAAAAATCATCAGGGATTCAGAGGTTCTGTTGAGAGTGGGGTGATGGGGACTGTGGGGGTGAGCTGGAGGACGAAACAAGGCAGCAGAGGTTAGTGTCTGAGTGCAGCTGCAGGAAGAACCAAGTGGCAGACTGGCAATAGAGAATATATAGGACAAAGTGTGGTCTTAGGGTCTGGAGCTTTAAAGGAGAGAGGCTACATACATTTGAACAGGTTCTAGAACTTGAGAGTATTATCATGCATGTCCGCTAGAGTGTTAGAAATTGCCTATTGCCTTCTACACACCTGTAGTATAAGTTCATGTAGATCTCATGCATCATTGTGAGGGAGCCATGATGCTTGCCCCGAGATGAGGTGAGAGAAAGGGGACATAATTTTCTTGGAGTTGTACCACTTGAGCTTAGGCCCAGGCTGGCTGCCTCCAGATTGGATGCTTTTCCCCCATACTTCCCCAGGTCAGGGATCCCAGCCAGGACATTGCAACTGGTAGGCAAACACTCCATCACTGAGCTACATCCCCAGCCTGGAGTGTGAGCTCTTGACCCCTCCACTCCCTGGCTTTGGAGAGCTCGCCTCAGCATCCATCATACTGGTAAGCAGTTTCCGAAGACTGCTGCGATACACAGCTGGAAGATGCTCCTGAAATGGACCTGGAAAATGCCAGGGATCGGAGATAACTACAGAAGTCTCTTCAGGCCCAATAACCCTTGAGTAATTTCCTCTCAGCAGAGTGAGGGAGGGGCGACTTCCACTATGAGCCGTTGTTGAAGAATTCACCTGGGAATGTGTCTTGTGCCAGTCTAAGTGTCTGTATGGCATTGCCTATAAATGTGAGAATGGCATGGGGGGCATCAGAGGGAGACCTGAGTGATCTAGGGAGGTACAAGTTGCTAGCTCGCTAGTGTTTCTCAGTTATTTTATCCATGAAAGTACAAGGTTGGTTCAAAAGCAGCTTGAATGAAGCTATTTTCTGGAGAAGTTCACTGTCCCTTGAGATGGATGTGTCTGGGGTGTCAGATGGCAAATGCAGCCCGTACTGGTGGGTCATTTGCTGGAGAGGTGGTGTCACTTGGCTGTGGCTTGTCTCTCCCACTTTATTCTGTTGCAGAGTCACAGGGTGTGGTTTGCCTTCAGGGAGAGGGATAACATAACCACACTCTTCCTTGGCTGAGGAGCTTGGACCCAGAAGCAGGTAGGAGAGAAGGAGCCTGTGGCCTTGTAGCTGCAATTAGTGTCACCTGGTCCTCTGACGTTTGATTCAAGTCCAGAGTCAGTTCCCTTAGAATCAACTAAGATCTGCTAGTACAAAGCCCAGAGCCTCGAAGGAGCCCAGATCCTGGACTCATATCTTACCAACCTCCAGGGGTTAAGTCTGGGACCCAGCAGTTTGAACAAGTGCGGAGGTGTGGAGTGTGGCTCTGAGAGTCCTTTATTAAAGAGCCTGGGTGCTTTGCTGTGCAGTGAGGGTAATGAAAATTGAGGGCTTTTCTGCACGGCCTGTTTGAGGTGATGAGAGCTGCATAGGCAGGCCTTCTTGGCTGTGGGAAACACTAAGGATCGCCACAGCTAGGGCCACAGGCAGTGAGCTTGGCGACCTCTGCTCTGCAGACATATGCAAATGTTTGCAACTGAAAAGAAACTTTTGATTTCATCTTCAGTGTGTGTGCGCGCATGCGTGTGTGAGTGTGTATGTGTACACGTGTGTGTTTGTGTACCTCACATTCCTATATGTATACACATGGGTTGCGTTGGCCTGATGCTCACTATTTGGGCCACAGTGGCTTGCCAGCAAGCCCCAGCGATCTGCCCATCTCAGCCTCCCAAGTACAGGGATTGGAAATGCAAGCCACCATGCTCAGCATTACTACATGGTTCTGAGGCTTGGAGTCGGGTCATCATGTTTGCATAGCCCTGAGACACCCCTTAAGCCCCGGAGAAGGTCCTAATGGGAAGCTGAGAAGTTGCTAGACCCTCCTCACACCCCGATCGGAAAAGTGTTCCAAGATGAGCATGATTACATTTTTGTTTCCAATTTATCACTTAATTTGGTTTCTTAGAATTTTGTTTAAATAGGTTTTGCTTTTTCAGATTTACAGCTATAAGTGCTATTTAGAACATTATTTAAATCTGTTACTAGAAATGGACCTTTCTGATTATGCATTTAAGGATTTTTGTGAAAATAATATATGTTGTTTGTTTTTTTTCTTTAATTAAGTACTAGACAAAAGAACACACACACACACACACACACACACACACACACACACACACACACACACACGACAAAATTGCTTCCCACTTTCCAAAAGACATAATTAACACTTGGTCCATAGCTCTCTGATAGAATGATAGCTAATTAGATCAATTCAAACAGTCTTGCAAAAATGGAATCATACTGTATACATTTTAACTTAGTATGTTGAGTTCAATTAGAATTTAATAGACAAGAATTAAAACAATACTGCAAAAATTGCTGAATTTCAGAAATGTCTTCCTTGATTACAAGCCCCCTTCCCCCAAATGGAAAACCTTGCAAAATTTTTTTCTGAGTGTGACAGACAGTCAACCTCACTCCTAGTTTTTAAATTTGGCAGCTTCTTGAGCCTCAGCTGCCCCCCACAAACCCTACATCTGCTGTTCCTGTTTGGATTTAACAAGGTTGGTCCCTGTTACCCTTCGTTTGCTGCCTCAATGTCCAATAGCTATTGCTCTTGGGCACTCGGTGACCACTGGCTGTCCTTCCTCGACGCTTTATCTATTCTGGAGAGTGCTTCTGTTCAGAGTTTAAAGTGTGTGTGTGTGTGTGTGTGTGTGTGTGTGTGTGTGTGTGTGTGAGAGAGAGAGAGAGAGAGAGAGAGAGAGAGAGAGAGAGAGAGAGAGAGAGAGAGAGAGAGAGAGAGAGACCTGGGTATTTCCTTGAGGTGAGGATTCTGGTACATTGATTGGGTCTGAAGTGGAGCCCAAGAGTCCAAGGTTCTAGAAAGTTCCCTATGATGTCAGTGCCCCTGCTCTTGGATGGAGAACTGCTAACAGGTATGTCATAGTAGTGGTTAGGGTTTTTTAGGTTGTTGTTTTTTTGTTTTTGTTTATTTCTTTTTTGTCAGCTTGACACATGCTAATGTCATTTGGGAGGAGGAATCTCAGTTGCGCAAATGCCTGGAAGTAAGTTCGTAGGGCCACTTTCTTGGTCCCACCCAACTGGGGCTAATTTCACCTCTGTGCCAGCGGTCCTGAGTGGTATAAGAAAATGAGCTGAGCAGGCTGTGGAGAGCAAGCCAGGAAGCCACTCTCCTTCATGGCCTCTGCTTCAGTTCCTGCCTCCATGTCTCTGACTCCAGTTTCTATTCTGATGTCTCTGGATGACAGACTATAAACTCTAAATGGAAATAAACCCTGGCTCTCCAAGCTGGGTTTGGTTATAGTGTTTATCACAGCAATAGGAAGCAAAGTAGGCCAGTCACTCTCTGTTCTCTCCTCTTTGCCTTCCTACAGCTCACTAAACTCGAGTCTTTGGCATTTCAGTTCTTAGATCTCTTTTCCTATTTGGGCATGTAGTGAGGTGAAAGCCTGCCTGAATTTAGCGCGCACGCACGCGCGCGCACACACACACACACACCACATCACATCACACTGGTGCCTTTGCTCTGAACCTGTGGACTCGGCTTTGGTGTCTCTGCAGGGCACCGGGCATAGGCCATGGAATGTTGCTGTGTGTGGTCTGGAGAAAGCTTTGCTTTTACTCTTTTAACTCATTTGCCTTTTTTCCATCTGGCTGTCCCAGGGACGCCTTCTTTTCCCCCGATGTTTACTAGTTTCTCCAGACTGTGTCTGGAAATGTAGTTTGACTTTTCTGTGGGCACATTTTCAAGCCCTGACATCAGGAAACCCTTCTTCCGTTTGTCTCTGAAGGCTCTCACGTGTTTTGGGTGGTCTCATCTGCACTGAGGCTATTTCTCCGCCTCCTTCACAGCTCTTCTTCAATCTTCATTCAGTTATGAGGGAGTTAGGGACAGACCCAGAGCCGAGAGTTCCCTCTGACTGTCCCACAGATTGTGTCCTTTCCTCTAGGCTCTCAGCAGGCTACATTCATCTCCACAGAAACCCAGGCTCGTCCAGGGTCTGAGGAGGTTTGTAAAACAGTCAGTACTCTTCCATATCCCAGTGCATTTTCTGCTAGATGATTTATGATGGTTCATCTCAGTTGTCACCTTGATGAGATCTAGAGTCACCTGGGACATGGGCCTGTGACTGTTGGTCGTAGGGGGTGGGGTTAATCTTCATTATGTTAATTGATGTGTGAAGAGTTGTTTTGACAGCAGGTGGGACCAAACCCTGGCATAGGAGATCCTGGGATGTATAAATAGAAAAAAGTGAGGCGAGCCCAAGCATGTGTATATTCACAATTGCCTTTCTGACTGTGGAGTCGGTGTGAACAGCGGCTTCAGGCTCCTGCCATCTTGGCTTCCCAGCCATGATGGGTTATACCCCTGAGCTGTGAGCGGAAGCAAAACCTTTCTGCCTCACGTTGCATTTGTCAGTGTATTTTACCGCAACATTAGGAAAAGATATGATGGCAAGTACTGTTGGCTGGAAATATTGCCAAGGGCCTAAACCCTCCCTTCTCAAATACAGTTGCCAGCCACGATGTCGAAATAGATGTGGCACCTGCTCACTTGAGAATAGAAGATTTTCCTCAGCAGGTCCTCCCAAATAGTCCTCATTTTTGTATTCAGGCCAAACACTGTATGTGTTTAAGGAGTTGTCTTTGTTTGTACGCTGACTGCGTGAGGCGCTATCATTGTCCACTCTCCTTGACTTCCAAACAAGAATGACTGCTTCTGTGATTTCAGTGATTTATGGAGTGTCAAAAGCTTGTGCACAGGACAGAGGGTAGAGTCAGTGTGCAGCCTATGGCGACAGCACTTTCCTTATGATGATGATGATGATGATGATGTTCACATGTTTATTGGGACAGTGTGGAATCAGAGTGCCCACTGGAGGATGGACTGTGATCAGCCTGTGATAGCCCAGCCACTGTGTCTCTACTGCATGCCCAAGAGTTCTACATCACAGGATGTACCTGGGAGAGCCGGGAGATTTAGAAAGACATTCTAATAAGAGAGTATAAGGAATAGGAACAGTAGTCAAACCCTGGAGTGGGAATCCTAGGGCCAAGCTTTGTTAGGAAAAAGAGACCCTCTCTGTGTGGCCCTCACCCTCTGCCTCTATGGCCACCACCCTCCTGCACACTCAGCCGCATGGCTCAGATTCACCTAGCTTTGGAAGGGTGCTTTTTCTTATTTCAAAACATCTTCCTCTCCCTAGAAACAGCTCCCAGCTTCCCTGGTAACCAGGAGCTAAACTTATGTTGGCAGCAGCATTTCTTCTTGGGTGTGGATTTAGCACATTGTAAACACTAGAAGTTAACATTGACTCAACAGCCTGTTAGGCAGGAGAGCTTATTTCTTTCTG
This sequence comes from Acomys russatus, assembly GCF_903995435.1. Taxonomy (NCBI): domain Eukaryota; kingdom Metazoa; phylum Chordata; class Mammalia; order Rodentia; family Muridae; genus Acomys; species Acomys russatus. The sequence continues at coordinate 28,736,484 of NC_067168.1, read as the reverse complement.
CCACCAGCCGTGTGTGTGTGTGTGTGTGTGTGTGTGTGTGTGTGTGTGTGTGTGTGTGTGTATGTGTGTGTGTCTATGAATGTGCACAAAGTCAGAGGAGGACTTTGGGTGTCCTGTTCTGTCACTTTGCAACCTTGTTAGGCTTACTCCTTTGAAACACGGTCTCTCCCTGAACCTGGAACAAGGCTGGTGGCCAGCAAGATCCAGTGATCCTCTCATATCCACCCTTCACAGTGGTAGGATTACAGGCACACATATGGCCACACTTGGATTTTTTTTTTTTTTAACACAATGCTGGGGATTTGAACTCAGGTCCTCATGTTTGCACAGCAAGTACTTTACCCACTGAGCTCTCTCCCCAGCTATAAATTCTGCTACTTCCTAGTGGTCTGGTGAATAAAAAACATTCTGGAAGTTGAGGGTGGGATGTTATATTTTTGGGACAAATATCCAGTGGGTAGGAGAGAGTTTACCCAGAACCTGGGTACCCCTTTCTGCTTGAGGATGGAAGTCAGAGAAGGAGATGGAGGTAGGGTAAAAGAGTGGAGCCCTACCATAGAGGAGAGTTGGGAAGGTCTTCCTCTATCTCTTCTGCAGGCATAGGGCCTGACCTCTGACCTCAGAGCCATACCTGGAAGAACCTGCTTAACCCTCGAATGAGTGGTCAGTAGGTATGGAGAGGGGTGGGACACTGCGGCAGTGTGAGCCCAATAGATGTTTCTGTGTCCAGTGATTATAAAGGGGTGACTGCAAGGGAGCCACTAGGGATGGGTAGCATGATTCACATGGCCTTAGATCATGGCCTAGGATCTGCAGCTCAGCCTGCCTTGATCTGGAGAGCTATGAGGCTTCCTGTTCTGTCTTTACTAGAACCAGGACTGAGTTTCTTCTGAGGGAAAAGCTGTTTCTGGCAAGAAGGCTTCGCACCCTGGCTGGATTGAGACACGCCCGCTCTGACTTTAGATCACAGACTATTGGTAGCAGGCACTGGGAGAGCAGACCTGCCTGACCAGCTTCTGGCTCTTCTGATGTCCCACATCCTGAAACCTCCCTGCCTAGTGGGGGTGTGGATCGTTCACGAAGCAGGTGCCTGCAGGACGTTGTGGGGTGTCACTTGAAGCAACGCCCTGGCACACTCCACAGCGACGGCCCATCTAAGGCCCAGGTTTCACATATGTATAAATCACCTACTCTTTGACGGGTTGTTATAGCTATTTCTTCCAGGTTTTGCTTTCTGGTTTTATTTTCCTTTCTTTTTATTTAATAGACCTCAGGAGGGTGAGAATTACTGGTCACAGTCAATCACAGACTCACACCTCTGTCTTCAGGGACCAAAGGACCTGGGCTGCTGCCGGTGTACATGGGATTGTGTATGGAGTGTGTCAGGAGTCCCCACTACCAACCCTGTTTCTTTTATGCTTAGTCATCCATGCCTGCCCCTTGCGTTTTGCTTATAGAGCCCAGTAGTGTCCTTTCGTGGGTAGACAGTAGCTTTGGCTTCCAGTTTCCATGCTAAGCTTGGATTGGTTGGCTACCTGTATCGTCATTCTTCAAAGCATTGAGCATCTTGGTCACTGGGAGCCCAAACACACCCTGGAGCTTGCTGCTGACCCAGTGGCTTTTGACATACACCTCACAAGGCAGGCAGCGGTTATGGCAAAGTGGCACATATTTCCAAAGTTGTGATCGTTCGGCTTGAATGAACTTGAAAGTAGCTTGGAGCTTTTATATTTTATTATCATATATTGATTTTTTTCCCTAAGAGTCTGGCTCCATAATAACATTTTTATACAAGTACATCATATACTTTGACCATAATCATGCCCCCCACCTTTGCCTTTTCATCCCTACCCCTTTCCTCATAAAGAATGACAGCAAAGACACTACTGTGGACTAGAAGTGTTTGAGATAATGATCAAGGAAAAACTTTCTGAAGAGGTAATACCTGACCTGGTCATTTTGAAATGCTCTTGGCTGAGAGTTCATTTTCAATAACACACAGATACACAGAATAAAAGCACGAACTCAAGGTCGCGTAGTGGATGTGCCAGGCCCAGACTCTCTCCTGGATGATATCTTACAATTAAACAGACTTTGATGAAAACCCAGCTAAGGCTGAGGTGACTCATGGATCAGGGCATCAGTGGCTTAAGTGAAGTAACGGCACATATGATAACAACCCACCACTGCTCTGACCAGTATGTACTAAGCACAAACTACAATGGATTCAGCTGGCAGGGGGTCACAGCCGGGAAAGCCACCATCTCTCTTGTGGTACCCAGGGTCAGTGAGAAGCAGGGCCAAGCCAGCAGCAGGTTGCCTTACCCATCCAAGCCAGCCCAGTCAGACAGATGCACTGTCATAGCTACTGAGGCCCAGGCCCCATAGCCTCCCACTTCTCAAGAAGATTGCATTGCTCATTCTTCAAGATCAAAATATGACTTTCACTGCCCCTCAGCAATGCCTCCATTCACCGGTTGGACACGTCCCTTAAAGATGCCTAACAGACTCATTCCTTAGAATTCTGGCCAGGAGGATTCTCTTCCTCCAGAGATTTCCGTACTGCCTTCCCACTGGCCTTTGCTTCCCACCCTCACTCCCACAAGCAGCATCCTTTCTGTCAGCAAGCATCATCTGGGAATTAACAGGAGAGAGGGAGGAGGGAGGCAGAGTTGGCAGTCTTGTTCCTCAGGCAGAATGGGAAAGATTGTTTAAATTTAGGCCTCACCCTCCCAGAATGAAAACAAGTTATTTTTATGTGAGTCAGTATTTGTTATTGAATTAAATATAAGTACAGGGCACTTCTCCTAATTTATAACACAGTGTGGGTGCCCAGGGCCTGCGTCATCCCGCCCGCCCCCCTGCCTGCGCTGGCCAGGCAGCTTTGCTACTTCTTCCCCTCGGTGTTCATCTGTCTTGATTGTCTCTTCCAACGTTGTCAAATATAGCATGAAAGAAAGGGAAATTAAAAGAAAACAAAAGAGAGATTTTTTTTTCCAAGACGCAAAATCAGATTTATCCTAAGGTAATTAAATGTGTAAGAAAGCAAGAACAAAAGATTGCAAATAGTGTGATGTGTGTGTGTGTGTGTGTGTGTGTGTGTGTGTGTGTGTGTACACATGTCGGTGCGTGCACATGGGAATGTGTATGTATGTAGTGAAAGATAATAAATCATTATTTCCCAGGCAGCCAGAGCCCTCTGATGAATCTTAAGTTCAGGTGCTGAGGAGACAGAGAAAGCTGGGGAACCAAAGGGAGCTTTGTTTGCCTGGGCTCGCTGCTTTTCCTGCTCCCGCTTAGCACCTGTTTTGAAAGCTCTGTCACTTGACTGCTGGGGATAGGGGTCCAGGGAAGAGGCCACAACCAGATATGACTGGTAGAATTCCATGTCCTTCTCTGTCTATTCTCTCCTTCCTGCAGAACCCCTAACCCTAGCCCACATGGTCTCAGGGACCTTGGCAAGCCTCTGCCACCTGCGCACTAGTCTTTTTTTTTTTCCTTTTCTGTCCCATTGATTGGAAGCTGAACACGTTGGGGTCAAGGAACAGCATCTTCATTGTGATGTTTTCAGATGTTTGCCACAGAACCTTCTTCATCTCTCATGTCATTTAATCAGTGTTTATTAGACAAAATAATAGATGGGATAAAAAAGAGAGATGGGGGGCTGGAGAGAAGGCTCAGTAGTTAAGAGCACTGCCTGCTCTTCCAAAGGACCCGGGTTCAATTCCCAACACCCATATGGCAGCTCACAACTGTCTGTAACTCCAAGATCTGACACCCTCACACCAACACACATAAATTTAAAAAAAAAAAAAAAAAAAAAAAAGGAGAGCTGGGGGGAGGGGCCAGTAGGGACCTTTATACACTCATATGCATTAAGGTCTTTTTACTGGGTGCTGTCACTGCCGTTGGTGTTAAGGTCAAGGACACAGGTCCGTGTCCTTGTGGACCTAGGTCCTAGGCTTTAAGGTGGATGCCTTGACAGCCCCAGAGAGGATGAGAGAGCTTGAGAAGCAGTGATGTAAGAGACGCTGCTCAGCCTGAGCCATGAACATGGCCAGTTCTTTGGTGTAAGGGAGAATGCCCACCTCTCATTCAAGTTCCCAGGGGCTTAGAGTCCAAGGGGAGCTGGCTCTCACCCCATCCTTCTACTTCGTGGAGTGCCCAGTGAGGTGTCTTGGCTACTGTGGTGGGGCTATTGAGCAAGGGGTAGCCTCTGCTTGAGGCTCTGCCTGCTCTGAGACCTTGCTGATGCCCGTGGCTTTATTTGGTTTTGGCCGTTCCCTCATCTCTGCCCTCCCTCTCAAGGATAAACTGTCATGTTACCTTTCTCCTCTTCTGGGACCACAACCTCGGCCTCACTTCTTTGTCTATTTGTTTGTTATGTTTTGTGACAGGGTCTCCCTCCATTTCCTTAGCTGACCAGAAACTTACCATATCAACTAGGCTAACCTTGAAAGGGCGACACTTCTGCCTCAGTCACCTGAATGCTGGGATTACAAAGCAACCTTGAAGGACACCTGACTTCCATGACATCTTTCTAGCTTCACAAAACCTCAGACTCCTCTGAACGTATTCAGCAGACTCTGACCTCTGTTTACACCTGTGGCCATGACCTCAAGCTGAGGTCCTTCTTCATATAGCTTTTCCAATCTACAAATACCATGGGGGGGGGCATGCCCAGCATCCTGTTCTCTTGGTGACACAGGGGCCACCTTTGTAGCTGTTGAATGAATACAGGGACTGTTTCCTCAGCATACCAGTTCACTGACCTTCCTTGCAACATGGCTGACCAAAACCTGTCTGTGGTGGTCTCATTTGCTCCTCATGCCTGGGTAGGAATAGGTCCTACCAGGTAATGGGGATACAGGGATAGGAAATGCATGCTGAAGAGAGGCAGGCCACAGGAAAACTGAATAGAGGAATGAAAACAAAGTGGGAGGTCTGTATGCAGGCAGTATGCATTCCCAGTGACCTCCCCTGCCAGCGGCTTCACCATCACAGGCATTAAGTGGGCTCTGTGTGTCACTGTCCTCCAGCACAAGAGGTGTCCCAGGTAGCAGGCAGGTAGGCTGGCTGGCTATGGCCTTTGGAGACATGAAGTCACACCTAGCATTCCTCCCCCTCCCCACTTCATTGGATTCAAGGCAGCTTATAGAAGAAAGACTTGGTTTCAGAGGGAGAGTCTATGACTATCATGGCAAGGAACATGGCAGCAGGCAGACCATCTTCAGTCTTCCAGGTGTCCCTGGTGAATAGAATCACCACAGCACGCTCGCTGTACAAATGGCCTTTAGCTCATCTTTGTCATCCGCCTCAGCAGGTTTTCTAGGCATGAGAAGCCCCAACTAAGCTGGAACATTTAGCCAGCTGTGGATGGTTGAGTGAGAGCATGGCAGCTATAGGCTCATATGTTTGAATATTTGGTCCCCAGGGAGAAACTTTTGGGGGAAGAATGAGGAGGAACGGCCTCATTGGAGGAGGCATGTCACTTTGAGTTTCAAAAGCCCATGCTGGTTCCAGTATGGCTCCGTTTCTGTGTCTCTGTCTCTGTCTCTTTTAGTCAGTTGTCTCCACATGTAAACTCTCAGCTACTGCTCCAGCACCGAAGATATCCACCTGCTAATACTCTCCATACCATGATAGCCATGGACTCAGCCTCTGAAACTGTGAGCCCAGAAACTCCTCTTCTGTATGCTGCCTTGATCACAGATGGAGTCTTAGCATAACATTAGAAAAAGCACTACAGAAGTCCTTGGTAGGGCTTGTAACTAGTGAGAGGTTCCCACAAGCACCGGGGAACTTTGAAAATGCCCCCACACCAGGACACAGAGGCAAGGCCGACACCAAACTTTCAAGGAACTGCACTGTAGTTATCACCATTTCTAGCCAAATATCCATCTTCTCTGCAGATGAATATTTCAAGAAAATACTATTTTTTCTAATATAGAAATAAAGCAAGCCTGTTGTAAGAAACATGGAAGGCATGGGAAATATAAAGAATGAAAACTACCCAGAAGTGCCACCATCTGAATAATGTATGCCAGCCCTTTGGTATGTTTCATTTCAGCACTGTGTGTGCGTGGGATCATATTGTAAGCAATTTCACATCCCTCATTCAGTGAACATTACATTGTGATCATTTTCCCTGTCATTAAATTTATTTGAAAACATCATTTTTAATGGATGCATAATATTCAATCTTGTGGCTGATCCATAATTTATTTAGTCATTTCTCCCCTTTTGAGCATTTCATTTCTCTCTAATTTGTGGGTATCACAAATACCTGCAAATAATGATGCTATGAACATCCTCATAGGTCTATGGGCACTTTTGCTCTCACACTATGGGACTGATTCCTAGAAGTGAACTGGAGGCAAAGTACTTGAGATGAAGCTTTAATGCCCACTGCCAAGTTGATTTACAGGATGCACAAATGAAAGGCTTTGTCTCTACAAGAGATAAGGCTGTCCCTGTCCCCATGCCTATATTGAGAATATTATGCTGTAAGTCTCTCCTAACTCAATGGAATGAACCTTGCAAGCCAGCTTCTTTGTCGTTTATTGTCTATTCATTGATTTTTGCCTAAATGTCCAATGAAGTGTCAGTATTTCTCCCAGTTGGTCATTTGCCATTAAATTTTTTATAACAACTTTATTGAGAAATAATTCATATAACATATAATTCATCTATCAAAGTGTACAATTCAATGCTGTTTAATATATGCATGGGGCCATACAACCATCATTACATTCTACTTTAAAGCCGTTCCATCCTACCCAGAATGAACCCATACCCATTAATAGTCACCCCCCATTCTGATTTACCTCTCCCCTCCCCGCTCCCCCTCCCCTTCCCTAAGCAGCTGCCAGTCTTCTTTATGCTTGTATGGATATGCCTACTCTGGGAATTTCACGTATGTGGAATCAGGTAATTTAGGGACTTACTAACTGGCTTCTTTTATTTATTGGGCATTTTCAAACTATCCCATACCTCAGAACATTAACATTTTCTGCGGTGCATGCACATGTATGTGTGCTGTGGCTAAGTGTATGCCATCATGTGCCTCTGGAAATCAGAAGATAACTTGGGAGTATTGGACATCAGTTCTTGCTTTCTATCTTCTTTGAGACGGGATCTCTGCTGTTGTTGTTGCTGCTGCTGCTGCTGCTGCTACATACACCATGCCACCAGGCCCAGAAGCTTCCAGAGATTCTCCTGACTCCTCCTCCCATCTCTCCCATAGGAATGCTCAGACTACACGTGCATGCCCTGCTTCATCCAGCTTTTGAGTGCGTTCTAGAGATTCAAACTTAGGACGTCAGGCTTGCAAGACAAGCCCTTTACCCACCAAGCCACCTCACGTCCCTCCTGTGATTGTTAACAGCAGGAGCCTTGACTTTTCCGGTCCTGGATGTTTTGAGCACGACTCCTTTTATAATCTACCCCTTCTTCATCCTCGGGGTTTTAATGTTTAGTATGTCCTTCGGTTAAATTTACAGCTCTATTTTCTGCTGGGCTATAAAAGAAAAACCTAATGCTTTGTTAAAAAAACATTAGAGTAATTAAATCACAAAGTCACGCCTGGATACAGTCCTATTTCAAGTGGCTTTAGCTTTTGTGCTAACTCTTCTGTCCAACCTGGCGTGTGTTTTAGTAAACAGTCGTAGGGCGAGGACCTAAATCTATTTATTCCCCAGAGCCAATTGTCCTAGTGCATCTGCTTCTACTGACTTCTTTGTAATTTAGTAAGTTCTTAAATGTGCCTGAGTTCCTTTGGAGACTTGCGTTCCAGCGCTGTGTTATCAGCGATCCACACAGGGCCAGGCTTTGAACTGTAGCAGCTGTAAAGCAGGAAAGCAGAGCGGTCACTGAGAAGAGTCTCCCCACCCTCTTCTTCTATTTCAGTCCTTTTATTTCACTGGACCATTCTTTTTGCCTGGTCTTAGGGTTCTTCTGCCTAGTCTCCTTTTTTGCTTTTTTTTTTTTTTTTAAACACCTTTCCTGTAGTACCAAGTAGCTGATAGTAATTTCACTGCGTGCTTTAAAATTGTATGTTCATTTGAGAGTTGATTTCATCCGGTCTTCCAGTAAACATGTGTCTCATTTTTGCCAGACCTCATTTTCCCTGTTTATTACATTCTCAACTTTTTCTTTTTTTTCATTTCTGCACCCCAGCGTCAGGCAACGCTGATGTCTTTGATAGCTCCTGACGTCTTTTATTGCTATTGTTAGTGGGTTCTTAAAACTGGTTATGCCTGGTCTTCTAGAAAGTCCCCTCTCCCCTCTAACGGCTCACTTTTCTGAACTCTGTTTTCTAATTATAAGGTATTTTCAGGCTGCCTCCTCGCAGTGTCTGTGTCTCTAATCAGACCATCTGAAGCAACGATCATCCCTTACTCCTTTTCTAAGATTTCTGTCTCTTATTTCTGTTTCAGTGTGGATCGCCTCGGCCTGGTCTTCCCAAGGAGGGAACGGCATCAGTGCATGGGAAAGAGCTTGTTTTCTCCCTGATTTTAATGAAACTGCCTTTCACCATCTCTCCATTAATAATCTTTTCTTTTTTTGAGACAGGGTCTCTCTGTATTAGCCTTGGCTGTCCTGGACTCGCTTTGTAGACCAGGCTGGCCTCGAAGTCACAGCAATCCGCCTGCCTCTGTCTCCTGAGTGCTGTGATTAAGGGTATGCGCCACCACGCCCAGCTTCCATTAATTATCTTAAACATTTAAAACAGAAAGCTGGGGGAAATATATATATATATATATATATATATATATATATATATATATATGTATTACTTGAACAAATAGCGAAGAAGAGCGTATTCAGTATGTTTTAGGGTAAATGCATTGTTGCTTTCTTGTTAGCCAATTGACATGAGTACAGGTATTTCTACTTGTGGAACTATAACTTCAAGTTTAGAGCCGCCCTTAGCTCATTAGAGTCCATCATTCTGTGCCCTGTGCATTGTTCCCACTGCACTGCGGTTGTATATAGATGCACACATATATACTCATGTGTAAACATTTCTCCTCCCTTAGTCATGTTGACACGTGTTGGTACCAGATTATGTGTTAACTACAAGAGGAATTAGAGGAAATTTATATTCTTCAATGTAGCCAATAGTTCATATAACATGGGGTTATCTGTTTCTTAAATGTTAGAAAAATCTTACTTGTAAAGCCAGTCAGCCTTTGGCTAGTTCTCTGATATATATGGCTTGTAAGTCTTGTGCTGCCCTTGTAAATGACCTCTTAAGGTTTTTATTTTTCCTGTGTCACACGTCAACAGTTTTCATTTATCCAGAAAACTGGATATGTAGAGATGTCCTTAAACCCCAAAGGAGAAATACTGTATTTCTGGCTGCCTACCCTTTTTTGTTAAGTGCTCATTTCACCTCATTGTTTACAGTAATAATGTAAAGAACGTTATGTTTATGTGGGTGTTACCACTCACCTGCACCTGTCTTCATGCCGATCCATCACGGCATGGGGTAGAGTGTGCCTCCCAGTTCTGCCTGCTCTAGTGTCAGAGTTTATGCATCTCTTGAAATGTCTCTGCTGATCCACATTTGGAAGCGTGTAGATTGAGTATAAATGTTTGGGTACCATTCTTCTGCAAACCCAGTAGACACCGTCTGGACTCATCTCTTCTCACCTTTGTGTTGCATCCATGATGTGAATAAAGGTGGTCTGTTCCCCCTCTCCACTCAAGTCGAAACAAAGTATGAAAATCAAAAACAATTTAAAGAAGACAAACAAAGCAAAACAGATCAAAAAAATTTCTGAGCCAAGGTCTCTCTTTGAACCTGGAGTTCACTGACTTGACTAGAGCCTAGGCAAGCCTGCAGCCCCTGGGGGAATCCTGTCTCTACCTCCCAATCACCAATGACAGATGTGCATATCTAGGTTCGAACACTGGTACTGGGGATCTGAACCCAGGTTCTTAGGCCCCTATGATAAGCACTTTACCTGCTGAGCCATTTTTCCAGCTTCTCATTTTACTCTTTCCTCTTATCTAGATACTCACTGATTTTAAGTCTGTAAATTAAAACAATATAACAGTGTTCAAACTCGGTGTGTTACATTTTCTTTCTCTCTCTTTCTTCTTCTCCCCTTCCACTCCCCCCTTATGTGTGTCTGTGTGTGTGTGTGTGTGTGTGTGTGAGAGAGAGAGAGAGAGAGAGAGAGAGAGAGAGAGAGAGAGAGAGAGAGAGAGAGGTTGGGTGGGGGGGGGTGGGGTGGGGCAGAGAGACAGTATATTTGATTATGCAATTTGATGGAGAAAGACATTCTTATAGTCTAAAATAGAAACTAGGTCCTGTACAGTTGAGTGGTTTTTTTCATCCTCAGCACCCCTGGGTTTGGGTCTGGAGAAGTCTGTTGTACATACTGCCCTGCATATCCTAGGGTGTTTGACAGTGTGAAACAGTGCTCTCAGGTGAAAGCAAAAACATCCTCCAGACACTCATCATCAAGTGTTTCCAGGGTGGGGTTGGAGAAGTTAGCCCCACATCATCCTTTTTGAAACCCAACGATGGGAATAAAGTCTGAGCGAGCCTTTTATATATACATCTGAGACAGCCACTGAAATTTCCCCCTGTTTTGGTTTATGTCTGAGGACAAGGAAAAAAGAAAGAGAGAAAATAGAAGAGCAGGAGAAGGAGGAATCTATGAAAACACTTGTGTGCCTCCCTGTGTTTTGGAATTCTACTCTTGAGGCTTAATACTGGCAAAATCCCTCAAGGTTTCAACACGTGTCAAGCTAGAGTCTTTGTAGTAGGTTTTGAGTTTTTATTTCCAGTTTTTACTGATGTCTTAGTGGGTATCTGGGAGACAAGGCATCGCACTACTGTATGGCCACCATTTGCTCCCATTCTCCTTTGCTGTGAACTTGCTCACCCTGTGCACTTGTGTACTCAGTCTTTAAGTGACGGTTCCTGATTTTCTGGGGAACTGTTTTTTAACGTATCTGTTAGTGTTTCTGGTGATTCTCACAGGCACAGGCCATAACTCAGAATGCCTGATGAAATGGGTTATTGCGGGCTGCCCTGTAAAAGGGTCTCTCTGCTGCATTAAGTTCACGCGGTCAGCCCTTCTGGTTGCCAGGCTATTTTAGACACGTGCCGTCAGCACCCAGGAAGGTGAACTGAGCTCTCAGGCTCTAGTCTGCACCTAGCCCATTCCAGAACCTCACTGGAGATGCAAAATGTGAAATAGATTCCGTCGGGCGGCACAGTAGGAAGGCCCTGTGGCTGCAATGACCACTTTGTCCAAATTGATCTGTGAGACTTGGGGGAAAATACCAAAAATGGCTTCTTTCCACGGGTGTGTATTTTTTTTTAATAAACAGGGCCCTAATGTGGCTGTGATTGTACCAACTTTTACTTCTGTTTTAACCCCTAACAAGGGTTTTCTAACTAATTCACTAAGTCTGCATCTTTGAGCTATCTGGCGCTTTCTCAGAAAAATGGGAATAGGGCTTCCTCAAGACCCAGCCATCCCACTCCTTGGAATATACCCAGAAGATGTCCTACCACACAACAGGGACATATGCTCAACCATGTTCATAGCTGCTTTACAACTCCATTCTTTAGAAAAGGAAACAGACAGCTGTCCCTCCTGTGCAGGGCAGATGTTGGTGCCCAGCTAGGGCGAAGCAGGTGTCTGGGCCCTTTGACCCCTCCTTACCCCATGACAAGGGGCTTGTCTAACACTCTCCTCTTTCCTGTTGCAATGGGCCTTCTTATAGGAATAGGTGCCTTTTCTTTATTAAATTGATTTCTATTTTTGTCCAAGTAATAGATTAAAAGAATTCAGTGAGCTTTTTTAAGAAAACAAAACAAAACACAAAAAAACAACAACAATAACAAAAACAGGTTTTTTTTTTTTTGCAGTCTTCCACGTCCCATTCTGTTCCTTAATCCTTTAAATCTGCTCCTTCTGTGTGTCAACTTTTTTTTCTCTTTCCTGTGTGTCAACTTTTAAACTATGTGAATATAAAGACATCAGTTTAAACACTGCTGGCTTTTCACTTCACTTGGTGGCTCCTGAGGAGGGTTTGAGTAACTTATTTCTGTCCCCTCCACGTGCTTTCTCTTCTCCTACATCTGTACCTGTATCTATTATTTTTATCTGTTCTGTTATTTGTATTCAATATTTTGATTTTTTACATATGAATTTTTGACACCTATACACGAGTATACCGAATGTATATTTATTTTGTTTGTCGAATGTATATTTTAGATGTATGTAATTAACTTTGTGATTAAATCCATGATTATCTTTGGATTATAATAGTCTTGCAACTGTGGCATTACTGAGCGCCATGTAGAGTTACCTGGATATGTGCCTTCATATATACTTCCATACAAATCAGGTTGATTATTTCCTCTTTTTTTTTATTCATTTAATTTTCAACCTCTTATAATGTTTTGTTTTGTTTATTTGTTTGTTTGTTTGTTTTTACAAACTCAACCAAATCTGTTCAGAAATAATCAGCATCACATCCCAGGTACCTGGGTGATTCAGCAGAGCCATCTCAGGTGACTCACCCACACCCATGTCAATGCGGCTGCTCAGATCTCCTTTCCTGTCTTGCTGAATGTTATAATGGAGGTTAAGGTCTGGAGGGCATCCACTATCATATCTGCCTTCTCTTTCCTCCTGAGTCTGTGTCTCCATCTTCACTGACTCACTCCTCCTTTAACTTGAGTGCATCCTTCAGAGATGCTTTGTTTTTAAGTGTTCTTGGAAGGGACAGTCTGGATGTTCACCCCCCCTGAAGAGGCCATTATTTGGATCTTGCTCTTCAAATGTCTGGGAATGAATTATAAGCTAACAAACCATTCCTCTGAAATTTGGAGGCGCCACTATGGCCTCGTCCACCTCTCGGTGCTGCCGTTGGGGTGCCCAGCAAGAGTCGGAGTCTCCTGATTTAGCTTCAGCTTGGCTTGCCTTGCTTCCTTGAAACTTTTAGTTCTCTTTTATCTATAAAAATTTATGCTTAAAAAATTGTGCCTGGGTGCTGTGTGGGTATTTTAGTCTGGTGTCTAATGTCCTTCATTGTGACATAATTTGTTGTAGCATTTTGCGGAAATTTTTGATTCATTTTATCAGTTCTTTATTTTGTTTCTTAAGCAGAAAAGACTTGGATAATGATTTTTAAAGCCTCTCTGATTTTTTTCAGTTTATTTTATTATTATTGTTATCATCATCATCATCATCATTATTATTATTTTTATTATTATTATTATTATTATTATTATTATTATTATTATTATTATTATTATTATTATTATTACTATTAGGCTTTGGACTCTGTAGCCAGCAGAGGGTTACTCTGAACTCCTCATTCTCTTGCCCTTATCTCAGAGAGCACAGGTATCCACCATGACACGCAACACTGTTGTGATTTATAGGTACTTTGCCCATGTTCGGCTCCACATACTGCCATGGCACTGCTATGTTTTGTACTGGCTTATATCTATCTGTCTGTGTCTCTTTTCATAGTAGAACTCTGTTCTTTTTGTTTTGTTTTGTTTTATGAGGGTAATATCTCCCTACCTTCCATAGGCGATAGTTACCTTAATTTTAGGTATTTCCTCCAGGGATCTGCTTTGATATTTTCCATCTAGATCTCCATTTCACTTGCGGAGTCACCTGTGTCTGACAACAGGCTTCAGCTGGTTTACCTGAACCCTAGGCTGCTGATTGCAGCATGAGGCACAGCAAGGTGATCAAGGATCTGTGTGAGTGCCTGGGGCCTGTTGACGGATGATGCCACTGCCGCTACCGGGTGGTGTGGTGGCAAGGTGACCCATGACCCATTCGTTGGGTCAGTTAGAAAATCTAGAAATCTTCCCTCACATGTTTTTAACTTCTCCAGTTTCTCCTACCACCTGACGTGTGTGTGTGTGTGTGTGTGTGTGTGTATGTCACTGCAAGGGCTGAGTGTCTCAAGCTCCCCTGAAGCACAGGGCCCTGTGACCACTCTTCAAAGTCACCGTCTGCCCTACTCTTCCATGTGCAGAGTCTCCTATGCCTCTTTTCGCCCAGGAAGGGTGTAATTCCTCCCACTGCCAGTTTAGTGAGGGTCCAGCAACAAGCAGTGCGTTTGAATCAGAGATTCGAACGTAGATAGCCCTAATGGCAAACTCTCATCTTCTTCAAGATGGAGGCTCCCACAGTGCGGCAGGGAAGGCAACCTTTCCTAAGCCACACAGAAGGAAAGAGAGCTGACCAGCTTAGGATACGGTGTCTTTCTGTTAATGTGACAGTCAGGGATCATTTATTCTGAGTTTGACTCAAAGGCAGAGGGATAGACTGAGAACTCAAAGCCAGGGTGACCTTGAAGACAGGATAGCATATGCCCTTGAGAAAAGGTCACCTTTCCTTGACAGCCTGTGTCTTCCATCACAGCCACTGGAGCCCCAGATTTCCTGTCAGCAATGCCTTGAAAGAGTCATTCTAGGCAGCTGCTCACCTACTAGTTTCCACCCTCCTGACTTTATAGACAAGGTTTTCAGCCTCCTGAGAATTATATGGTTGTGAAAACAACAAACGGGAGCTGTGGGAGGCTCTGGGAAAGGAATCACCATTGCCTGCGAACCTACTGTGCGTTAAGCACAGCATTAGGCACGCCAGCCAAGTCTATCCTTCACTGTGGGTTTTTAATATCCTCCCAGGAAGATGGAGGCGGTGAGCTATCCTTGAGCATGCATATCTAGGGAAATATACTTAAAAAAAAAAATGAGAAATTGTAGCTTCTGAATACATTGTTTGCAAATGCGTTGAGAGGAGGAATCAGGAAATGAAGACCAATAAATCAGCCATTTCCTGTGGCATCGAGACGACTCCATCCAAGTCCGGTGCTTGTCTGCTTTAGCTCCCCAAGCCATAATGCGTCACGGATTCAGGGAATGTTGTTGCCAGAAGGGGCCCAAGAGGTCCTAGCCCCCACCCCGCCCCTCCCCACATCCCTCTGCAGAGGCGCTACTGCGCCGAACACACTCCCTCACACCATTAGTGTCAAACCTTCGTCAATATTTAAACATTCATTATTCAGAACTTCATTTTTCTTCTCTCTCTCTCTCCTTTAACCCAGAGAAAGAAAAACAGGGTTAGCAACTGTATTCCATATTCCTGGATTTCTGCCAGAAAGAAATGCATCACTTCAAAGCTAGGCTGATTTACTGGATAAATATATATATTTAGGCATTTGGGGGACTTTAAGTGTATATGATTTACTAGAGAAATAGGGGAGCATCTTTTGGAGTCTACTAAACAGAGAAATACTGACATAATTTCAGCTAAGTATTTTTATCTCTGATAAGTCAGCCTGCCTCCTTCAGACCTTTGTGATTCACTGGGTGTAAAATATGCACGCACCTCCCTCCATCTGGGGAGGGCAAGGGGCAGCAGGCTTAAAAGTCTAGCCAGGCCTTCCAAGAGACTCTCAGAAGGGAGGCTCCCATGCGCCACTGAGGCTGGATCAGGCTGCTGTCCGAGGCTGTAGCCTCTGGACTCTGTATCCATATAAACAGTTTCTGAATGCTGTGAGGGATGTGTGCTGTCAGCTAGGGGCAAGGGTGAGGTGGAGAGAGAGGAGCCTGGAGGCTGAAAACCCATGCAGGAACCTGGACAGATGGGTCCCAAGGGAACCGATAGTCAAGTCATCTCGTGCTTAACTGACTTGACAGGATCTCAAGTTGCAGTAGCCACAGAGACTGCCAAGGCAGCTGTTGAGACTCCTCCTGGCAGCAGCAGGTGCTTTCCAAAGTCCCAAGATGGGAGTTGTAAATATGGGAGCAGATTGGGAGGGGCAGCCTCTGTAGTGACTAGCTGGTGTGACATCCTGTCACCTGGGAACTTTGTGGAATCTCTCTCTCTCCCTAGGCTCCTGTCTGTAGGCCTTGAGTAGAATTAGAATGGTGGAGGGTAGCTGACAGAGGGGTTGCTGAGCACAGCAGAAGGGTGCAGTTTCCCTGTGACATCCCAGGTTGAGGACAGGCTCAGCGCTCAGCAATGACTAGGGCTGGAGTGACTCCCCTCTGGTGTACTCAGTTCTTGCTGCTGGTACCTTGTTCCTTCCCAGAACCAGCTCTGGACTCACATTCTCCACTTCTGTATTCCTACCTCATTCTTCTCACCCCAGCACAGCTTTGAGTCATGTGGCTTTACCTTGGGAGGTCTACAACCCACCTGGGAACAAGAACAGGTTGTTCCAAAAAATAAAATAAAATAAAATAAAATCCCCCTGCCTCCTCCATTTTTCTTTCACCAGAGAAGCTGTGTGGCAACCCGCCATCATCCCTGCTTTGGGCTCTGGGGTGTCCTTTGTCCACAGGTCTTTGTCTGCTGTCCCTTTCTCCTAAGAGGAACTGGCTTTTCACCTGCGGAGCCAGGAGTTCAGTGCCTAGTGCCATAGAAAGGGAAGCCAGGCTTACAGAGGAAAATAAGAAAATGCTCCTTACTCTAAGCCAGTATTTACAATAATTACATATGATGGTAAATGGAATTGGGAAAAGTGAATTACCTTTAATCAGAGGGTCCTTTATTCTTAAAGTACACCCTAGGGAGTGCGTCCTTGGCCAATTAGAGAAGGAAGCTGAATCCAGTGATGCTGTGTGCTTAGGCCTGGGACCCCACTAGGATCCTGCTCACCAGTGCAGCCCCTCTCGTGACCACTCTGAAAGGATCTGGATCCTCCCGCTGGGAAAGGCCTGCTGTCCACTGGCTTGTCTTTTCTGCAACAATAGATGCCCTTACACAATGGCTGATCATCTGTCACCCCAAAGCCACCAAGCCTATGCAGGGGCCAAGCAACCAGACAGTGGGGTCTATGTATATAAGAGACCAACCCTCTGCTTGGCCACCAACCGGAGAAAGGTGGCAGCGGAGGAAGTCGGTTCATGTGACCTGCCAAAGATGGACACCTCTGAGGGGAAAAGTGTATCTGAATATACACATGTTTTGTTCACTGAAAGTACATTCACAGTATCTCCATCACAATCCTCACTCCTTCCATCCCTCTTCCTCTCCCTTCCTTCCATCTTTCCATGTAGTCACTGATCCCATAGACATCTCCCAAGTACTTCCTAATGGCTCCCTGAATTTGGACGAACTGTTGAAGACAGAGCCGAGAAGCTCCTTTTGACCCCAAGGAGAACATCCTTGGAGGAAGAAGGTGGCAGAGGTCATTGGCACGGTGGCCCAGTGAAGCTGCTGGACACTCTCTCTCTTAGGAGGACTGGCGCTTCCCGTTCATACAGTGGCGAATGGGTAGTGGGTGATGTCAGGGGAGCAGGCCAGTGCCACCAAGATGCCAAGAGGAGCTGGAGAAGGATACAGAGAATCCCTGCAACACTGTAGGCTGAGCAGCACTCCCAGGGCATGGTCGAACGTGACATAGGGATACCAGATCAAGGAAGCAGAGAAACTGGTACATGCTTGTCCAAACTGGTCAGGATCGAGGGGGGCAGTTCCTGCCGGCCTGTGTGGCCATGTTGGCTCTTTAGCACCATCTTTCACCATTTGTGAATATTCTGCAGTTTGCAGGTTACTCATGCTCTGGGACGGCACTAGATAGATGGGTATCATCAGGATGACGTAACTCAAGTGCTACTGTCTCAGACATTAAGTTTGGCCATCACATGTGTAGGAGGGTCTCCTCACTCAGCTCATGCACTGCTTGACATCCTGGCTCCTCATTTCCTGGGAATTGCTGCTTGGACTTGGGCTAGGTCCTGAGCCATAGATTTCTGTGCTTACTTAGAAAACCTATAGGACTGTCGACTGTGCTGACATCATTCAGCCAGATTTAGATGCCCAACTGTGAAGCCACAGGTATGATGTGGACAATACAGGCTTGCAAAGGTGCCCAGTGGGGCTTGAATGTGCAGTCACGGTATGGCCATTAGGGTAGCTTTCTGTTTCCCAGACTGACCCATTCAGACAGAGGAATGGAGGCCAAGTGGACAGAAACAGAGCTGAGGGGATGGTAACTAGACATGAATCAAGAGGATGGATTGGTACTCTGTAATCAGACCTCCTCAAGATGGGGAAGAGCAAGGGGGGTATCCTGTCATGGGGTGCAGCCCCCCTCAGGCCAGGCTCAGCAATTTAAAAAAAAAAAGCCTAGTACATGCAGGGGAGCTGGAGCAAGAGCCCAGGCCTGGAAGCAAAACAGAGGTTTTCAGTACAGCAAATTGCTCTGAGACTCAATCTCCTTACTCCAGATGCACGGGGGAAATGAGACATCCATCCCATGTTTCAAATCTCCGGGAAGCCGGAGGGATGCTGGGATCAGACTCTGGCCTCGGGGGAGGATTTGATAGAATTCTCCATGGTCTTGGCCTCAAAACTTGAGAAAGGTTCCAACCATCAAGGAACTGTCCCTTGAGGACAGACTTTTTTTTGGGGGGGGGTGAAGCTAGTCAGGTATATAAGGGAGAAAATGACAGCTTCTGCATGACTTTGGCTCTTACGGGCCATTGATGTTGCTTTCCAACATAGAAATGTTGAAAGAGATAGAAATCATGTGTTTCTATTTGCTAATGGGGGAACTGAGGTTCAGACAGAACAGATGCTCAGTTCTCCTCCATTTCTCCGCCGTCTAGATTTTTTCCCCCCGTTTACTGGGTGTTCTGCAAACTTGGTAGAGAAGGAATTGTTGAACAAGTCTTGTGTCTATGGTACACTTGGGCTGTGTCATTACTGAACAAGCCATGAGGCACACAGGTAAAATATGGATTTCATGCTTCCTGGGGCTTAACATGATGAGTGTGTGTGTGTGTGTGTGTGTGTGTGTGTGTCTGTGTGTGTCTGTGTGTGTCTGTGTGTGCGTGTGCATGTGTGTGTCTACATGAATGTATGTGCTCCTGTATGGAGGCCAGAGGTCAACATCTAGTGTCTTTCTTAGTCATTCTTCACTTTTTTCTTGAGACAAGGCTTCTTTCTCACCGAACTTTGAGCTCACTCATTCAACCTGTAGGAATCCTTTTGTCTCTGTACCCGCAGTTCTCGGACGATAGAAATAGCAAACATTTGACTGACTGATCCACCTCCCTAGCTCCAAGTTTAAGGAATTCTGAGGTTAAGGTTAGAATAATTTGTTGATGTTCTCCTAGTCAGAGTCCACCCCCTTTTTAGGTCATGGTCTTTGTGTAGGCTTGTCACAGACTTTTGATATGTCCTCTTCTACAGTCCTGTTCCTCTTGTGATCCTCCCTGAAATAAGGTGCGAGGGCCGACCGAGTTACTTATTTGCAAATTTAGTCCTCACTTTGGTGTCATAGAGAATAATGTCACTGGCCTAGCAGGTCACCTCTCTGCCCATCCCCAGAGATAATGCATAGGAGGGCTCTTCTAAGCCATGAGGCACTCTGTATTCCAAAGGCATTCTTCTTAGTAGCGTGACCAGGAGAAATCCGCCTGAACCTTCATGATAACAATTTTACATCTATAATTCCTTCCTCTTCCTACAGCATTGGAATTTGATGGGGATTAGCAGTGGCCAGCCGCAGAATGCCCAGAGCCCCTTAGGAAAGGCTCAGCCCGGACTTTACTTAATGAACACCTTCAGAGGGGATTTTCTTTTGTGACCAAAAAAAAAAAAAAATGCTGCTAAGAGATGGGTACCACTGCCTGAAGGCCCTTCCTGGGGCTTCTGGCAACTAAGGGGACAGGGTGAAGTCCCTTCTTAGAGCACAGCGCTGGGTATGTTTTGTGTGGTCTGTGGAGAAATGGGTTGTGGTGCCAGGGGTTCCTGGCCTTCACTGAAGCTACTTCTTCAGATGCAGATATCCCTCCTGACCCTTACCAAAAACAAAAAACTCAGCATGGTGTTACCTTCCCCTGCTATCCCTGACAGGCTATCCTCTATGAAGAGGTCAAGAAGGGCCCAGACTGTCAAGTTCTGCAGGCAAGAAGCCAAAGATTTAAAGCACCAGATTTTAGATGCCTAGGAGAGGTTTTCAGACCAAATCCAGGATGTCTAGTTACAGTGTCTCTTCCTGTCTGCTTCGTGCTGCCCTAACAGAGGAGCAGAGACTGGACCAGCTGTAATGCATAAAAATGTATTGGCTCAGAAATCTAGAAGCTGGGACATCTTGGATAGAGGGGCTGGTGACATCTGGCCAAAGACTTCTTGATGTGCTTAGTGACTTACGTGGTGTGGGGAGGGGTGATGTCAATGGTTTTTTTTTTTTTTTTTTTTTACGGAATCCACCTCCCACAATAGCACCGTAAAACTGCTTCCCAGAACAGAGCCCCTCACGGCTGAACCTCCTCTTCCTCTCAGGAATTGGGGGTACAGTCAAACCATGTAAGTGCCAAGTGGTTTTCTCACAAGGAGTACATTTTTTAGTATATCTCCCATGCAATATTTGGAGCATGCATACTAAAAAAAAAAAAGGCTCTCTACAGAGTGTCTGGAATTCCCATTAGGCTAGATGTCCTGTACTTCTACTCAGTAAATCCTGCATCCCTGCTGAGGGCTTCCCACCTGCGGGGCTGGGCAGGGTCTTACTGAGCAGAGCTTACTGAGGCTGCAAGGCAGCCTTCCCTGGGGGAGATTATTATTTTTTTTTTTACACATGTGCAATTCAGTTGCACCTGGACAGGCAAGGTGGCCCCTCTCATCCCCTGGTTCACCCAAATAGCAAGTGCATCCTCCAAACAATGGAGAGAAGCCTCGTGACCCATCTCCCAAAGTTTCCTCTTCAATCTTCTGCGCAGCTTCCCACAGCAAGCAAATGCTAGGCTTCTGCGTTATGTTTGTAAAAAGCCGATGGTCCACTTGCAGGATTTTATCCTCTTGCTTCCTTCCTATGGTTATCCCAAAAGAAGCACAGGATGTTCGAGCCCCTAGTTAGAGCTTGGTGATTTTCCTCTCTTGTTCTTTGAAAGTTAGTGAATAAGAGTAAGCTGAGGCTAGAATGAGACTCTCCATCACGCCAGGGGATTGTTCGCATTCATGCTGTCTGAGTGAGAGGTTTCCCCTTCAGGTACACAGTGCCTCCTGAGGCTGAAGCGTGACTGAAGACACACCATTGTCAACTCTTCTTCCTCTATAGGCTCTCACATACAATCTCCTCATTTTCCCCTCCGGTAGAGGTCCTCCCTCCTCGATCACCCTGTCTGGGAAGGCACCTCTCTCTCTCTGTCTGGACTGTGGATGGCCCGATGACTCTCTGTTCTGACTGCCCCTTCCTTCTCCTGTAGAAGGTCCTGTTCCAGCTTCGTGCTGCACAGGCATCCTCTGCGTGGCCTCTTTTGATGTCATCATAGAACTTTATCTTCCTGTGGCTGGATAAGGCCCTCATGCTGGCTAGACAATCACTCGTCAGACTGATGGACAAGTTCTTTCTTGAGCTAGTGCTTGGGGATGAAGAGACAGGCAGAGGCTGACGACCTGTTTCCCAGTGCTGGGTGTGAGTGGTGCAATAGAGGCTGCAGGTCAGGCTATGCTGGCTTCCCAGTGATGGTCTCCACTCCGCCCCTGCTCACGGTGTCTTCTGAGCTCTTCAGTCATCCGTGGTTTAACTATCAAAGCTAGGCTCATGAGAGCAAGTAGGGTAGCAACTGACTGACAGATAGAGTTTGTATAATGCATGTCCAAGCAGCGAATTCATCAAGAAATTGATTCTAATTAAAATGGAATTTGGCTCACTTTCAAATGACTAGAGGAAGAGAGGAGGGAGGAAGGGAGAGAGAGAGAGAGGGAGAGAGAGAGAGAGAGAGAGAGAGAGAGAGAGAGAGAGAGAGAGAGAGAGAGAGAGAGAGAGAGACCCTCGTGTTTATTATCGCTCCCCAGGATGTCAAGGGTCAGGAATTTCTGTATATGTCACAAGCAGAGTGGTTTGTGCGGAGTCTGTTGTTACCATTGTCACTGTAACAAATAAAAGCATCTCGTGAATGCTGTGCAAGTGTGTCCCAGCTGTGCTGCCTTGGAGATGAACAGCTATACCTGCACCCACCAAATGACCAGTCCCCATGGATAATGACAGTGTCTAGTCTCAGCTCACAGAGCTATCTCAGCATGAACTGTGGGCTCAGCAGGACTCAGGGAGTAGCAGAGCAGAGGCTAACAAACACAGCTTCGAGGCTACTGAGATAGTCAGTTGGTAAAGTTATTATACTGGGACCTGAATTCAATCTGTAGTACCTGCCTCAAAAAAATTCCTTACTAATGCATACAATTCCTGAGCTCGGGAGGTGGAAACAGGCAGGCCTCTAGGGCTTGCTGGCCAGCCAGCCTGTCTTACTTGGGAGTTCCAGGCCAGTGAGGGACTCTCTCAAAAAAGGGGTATGGATGTTGATATGCTGGTTAGTTTTTTTTGTCCATTTGACCCAAGCTGGAATCATCAGAGAAGAGGGGACCTCAGTTGAAAAAAGGCTTCTACAGATTGGCTGGTAGGCAAGCCTGTAGTGCATTTTATTAATTGGTGATTGATGAAGAAGGACCCTGGCCACTATGGACAGTGCAGTCCTCTGGGCAGGTGGTCCAGAGATGTGTAAAAAGCAAACCAAGCAAGTCCAAAGGATCAAAACAGTAGCATTCCTCCATGGCCTCTGCCTCTGCCTTCTACCTCCAGGTTCCTGCCTTGACTTCCTGCCCAGATTTCCATTCTTGATGGACTACCAGCTGTAAGCTGAAATAAATAATTTCTTCTCCAAGTTGCTTTTGGTTGTGGTGTTTTATCACGGCAATAGAAATCAAACTAAAAATGTATTTAGTTTTCTATTGCTGTGAAGAGACACCATGACCTAACTGACTTATAAGAAAAAGCATTTAATTGGAAGCCTGCTTATGGTTTCAGAGGCTGAGTCCATGACCATCATGGTGGGGAGCATGGCAGCAGGCAGGCAGGCATAACCTGGGCAACTTATAAAAGGAACCATTTCGTCTGGGGCTCACGAGTCCAGAGAGTAGTAGAGAGCTTATGGTCATCATGTTGGAGAACACGGCAGCAGACAGACAGATGCAGACACGGCACTGGAGCAGTGCTTGAGAGCTTTTATTTGATCCAGCGTAAGGGAGAGAGAAAGAAGGGGGAGAGAGAGAGAGAGAGAGAGAGAGAGAGAGAGAGAGAGAGAGAGAGAGAGAGAGAGAGAGAGAGAGAGAGAGAGAGAGAGAGAGAGAGAGAGAGAGAGAGAGAGAGAACTGAGAATTAACTGGAAATCTTATAGATTTTTAAAAACTCAAAGCCTCTTCCCATGAGGCCACACACCCTAATCCACCCTAAATAGTTCTACCAACTGCAGAACAAGCTTTCAAATCTGTGAGCCTATGGGAGGGCATTCTCATTCAAATTGCAACAGCTGATGACTGCCCACCAAAGGTTGTCCTCTGATCTCATTGCACACGCACACATCTGTGTATATGCACATTCAAGTGCATGTACATACACACACACACACACACACACACACACACACACACACACACACACACACACACAGCTTTCTTGTTGGATGGAACCAAGGTTTCTACTCTAGATCTGCTTCTGTATCCCTCTGGATATGTATGGACCATTTTTCTTCACTCCCTCTGCTTCTGAATCTTTGGAAATTCAGGTAATTGTGCTTGTTTCCTAGGCTTGTTGAAAAGATCAAACAAGATAATGTAGGCAAAGGTCTTCTGCACAATGCCTAGCCCTTCACGAATGTTTGATAAATGGTACTGATTATTACTCGAAAACATATTAATTAGGTCTGTAATGTCTGAACACATTTGGCTGTTTTTAAAGTGATGCCATTTAAGCTAAATTAAGCTCCCTGCTTAATTCGACTATATTCTTAGCTCATGCATTACAATATAGAAATGGGTTTTCCCTAAATGTATTTTTTCTCCCTCACTTTGACCTTTGTGCTTTTAATATTTTGAGGCATTAAACAAGCTAAGTGGTTGTTCAGGAGATGCCTGAGGAATGCAGAGGAGTTTAATGCTCCCATAGCATAGTGGTTCTGAAAGGCAGCTCCATGGAAGCCACAGAGATTCCCTTTGCTGATCCCACTGTGCTCATATTTGTGTGGATGGTGCAGAAAGCCCTAGTGAGAACACTTGCTGCTGACCGACTAGGATCTAGTCTCGGTGGCACCAAAGTGTCCTGGCGGTCATCATGTCCTCTGCCTTCTGCCGCTCACATAAAATAAAATAAGATAAAATAAAAGGCACTATCACTTAAGAATTCTTTAATCAAGTGCTCAAATTGGTGATGTTATGAAATGCTTATCCTGGAGCCTTTTAATATTCCATATGATGAAATGAGGAGCGCTGATAAAGCGCCTCGGCTGCATATTGCAGTGGCCGGGCTGTCTCAAGCAGAGCATTTGAGTTGCAAGCTGCACTAGTCTCTTTGTGTGTGTGTGTGTGTGTGTGTGTGTGTGTGTGTGTGTTACTATGTGATGAATCAACTATTAGGGTCATTAAGAAATTTCAAGAGTCAAAAGTAGCCATGAGACCAAAAAGAGTTTGAGAACTTTTGGGGGTAGACCCAACAATCTGTGTCATGACAAGCCCCCAAGAAGACTCCGAACCCCCAAAGTTCAAGGATCTCAACGTATCTTTTATTCTCCTCTACCATAGAGACTATCATTCTGACTCCATGGGCTGCGGACGGGTCACGTGACCCTGCTCTTAGCAGCCAGGCCTAAACACATATTTTAAAGGGAGGGAGATTAGGTTATGTTATGTCAACTTGTATTATCCAACTCTCTCCTTACCTGTGATGATAACCCTTAGCCGTGTTCTGTGGCTTTAAGCTCAGGATCATAGGTGTGTCAGAGGGACTAGAATGTCACACAAAGCAGTGGAAGGACAGTGTGTAGCCAGGTCCACAAGGCTCCTCTTTTCTTTGCCCTTTCTTAGTGAGAGTCTGTTAGCCATTATTTCTGAAGCCTCACTGAACCCACCCCAGTATGGAGCAGTGCAGAGCAGCCCAGTGAACTCCGAAAACAAAAAAAAGTCCTTGATGGGAGTGGAGTAGGAAGAAGAGAAGTGACAGTTTTGAGAAGGGTCAAGAGAGGAGGAATGCCAGGCAAATTAGAGCAAATGACCTTTGCTGGTGGCAGCTGGGGAGACAGAAGGTGAGATCCTGTCATTCCAAATCGAGGCTTTGACAAAGAGACTGAATCAGCGCCTTGGCAGGCAGGTGCTTGAGTCTCCTGGTGTCATGCTCACGGGCCTGGCTTATCAGCGGGCCCATTCCTGTGACCCTATTAAAGGTCCACTGGCATCGGCAAATCTTCCTGCTAATTGGAAAAGTATCAAACTGCACAGCCAGCATTGAGGATTGAGGGCCTTGTCGGACTGGCTGACCTATTAACTGCTTCTTCCAGCACTAAGCACCTCGAGTTCAGGGCCAGAGCGCATGTCTCCAGTGCTATCATTCATTCATTCTCCTTTTCATCTTCCCTTAACAAACATTTATTTCTGGAAATGTTTTGATGATCAAAACTGGAAGGTAGGTTGGGTGATAGCTTAACCAGTAAATTGCCTGTCATACAAACATAAGAGCTTTGAATCCTAGTACCAAAAAGCTGGGCAAAGCAGCACATGTTTATAATCCTGGGTGTAATGAGGCAGAAACAAGAGAAATTCTGGCTAAATAGGTGAGCTCTAGGTTCAGAGAGAGACAAGGTGAAGAGTGACTGAGGAAGACAATGTTCATATCTGTTCTACACACACACACACATACACACATACACATATGCATGTGTGTGGGTGCACACATGTGCACATATGCCTGCCCACACACAAACACACATAACAAGAGGGTGCATTAAATAATGATGGGAGGATACAGTATTGTTAATTTATCCACAAAACAAGGGCATCCCCTTCCCAAAACAAGGCATCAGTCCTAAATGTAAACAGTGGCAGGGTTGGTAATTCCCTTGGAACAGGAACTGTGGAGTATAAAGGGGCAGCATGGCCAATTTGTCACCACATTCACCACTGGAGATCCAGTCACACATGGCATGAAGTGTCACACTCTGTCAGGAGTCTCAGCTGCTTCTGCTTTTCCAGCTTTGGGCCTTGTCATCGGAGGGTATGTCTTAGGTACACCTCAGATGCCCAGCCACCTCTTGGCTCCTGCTGACTTGCTTTTTCTGTAAGCTTTATTAGCAAGCACACATTTCTAGCAGCTATGGAGAGCTGAGGAGCTCAGCATTCTAGCCCTTTGCTTCCTTGAGGGATACTGAAGGCAACTGTCTACTACGACTCTAAAGAAGGTTCTCCTCGTCTCCATGGTCCCTGAGATCTTTAGGGTCCAAGTGGAGTAGTGCCCTGTTTATAAACCTCTCTGTGCTTCTTGAGTGTCCGTGGACAGCTCCCGGGTTCAGCAGCTAAATTAGATGGGGGAGCGGGGGGTGGTGGTGGGGGGGTCTAACCAGATTTTTACTTTTTCTATTATGGAAAGAATTGACTCATCTAACTAAATCTTTGATTCATATTACAGCTTTAGTCATGTCATCTGTTTTGATGATCTGTTATGAAACACAGGCATCAGTGGGAACAACAGTAGTGCCATGATTTGTCGCCATAGCTCTGGGAGTGTGCTGGGCTCAGCCTAGCTCTTCTTTTTGACTGTGCCTTGCACTCAGGTGATTGCTTGCTCTGGGAGTAATCATGGCGTGTCTTTCCTTCCGGGTCTGGAAGTCTTTCTGGCTGTTAGCGAAGAAGTTCTAGAACACAGCTGGATCTCAGGGGACAGAAACTGAAAGCAGTTTCTGAAGGCCTTGGTCCAGAAATAGCATCAGATAGAAACTATCATATAAAGTTGTTTCAACACTCTCAGTGTCTAAATGCTAGGGAAGACCAAGACTCCGTTTCTGCATCAGAGGAACATCAGATATTTGGGGAGCCATGCCTTGGAACCCCTATAACATAAACTAAGTTTGTAAAGGCATGGGTCTATCTGTCTGCCAGATTATCCTGAACACTGACTTTGACTCAGGCTCTCCTTGAGCCCAGCGGTGACTAAGCCAGGCTCTCTGCCCATGAGGAAATCATGGTTCAGGAACTAACATCTGAGTCTTTGCATTCTGGGTTCTGGGTGCACTTTCTGCTTGATAACTTGACAAAAGGCAAATGCTGGCTTGTCCCATTGTCCATGACATGGCTCTTCTATGAGCGTCCAAGTGTAAGGCCAGGACAAGGACCCCAAGGAGTCTCACCCTGAGAGTGAAGCCTGCCTCTCCTTTCATAGTCAGTGCACTCTCTTTGCTCATCAGCTTAAGTTTGTAGGCAGTTGTGTTGCCATTGCTTATATCCGCTTTGATATGAATCATTGTCAGGTAGCAAGTTAGAGAAGAGAATAGAGGTGCATGCAAGGCATTGTGGATGCTTGGTGGAGACCTTCCCATGTGTGCTTTTACTTTCTTCACTGATTTGAGAGCCTAACCTTGGAATTAAAAGTGACTCCTGTGTGACAGTACTGAAAATACCAAGATTGTCTACATCCATGGTATCCTGTAAGTAAAGTTACCTAACTCTATCTCCACGTATCAAGGACATAATGAGTAAAGGAAGATAAAAATCTTTTTGTGCTTATTAATATCATATTGCATTTTTGAGACAAGGTTTCTCTGTGCCTTGGGCTGTCCAGGAACTCGCTCTGTAAACCAGGTTTACCTCAAATTCACAAAGACCTGCCTGTTTCTGCCTATTGAGTGCTGGGATTAAAGGTGTGTGCCTTCATGCCCAGCCCCATATTGCATATTTTGACATTTTCATCTCTGTGTATATGTATACATTGTATGTATGTGGTGTGTTATCACACATGTGGTCAAAGGACAATCTCGGGTGTTGTTTGTCAAGGTCTACCATGTTTGAGACAGGGTCTCTCGCTATTGGCTGGTCTGTACACCAGGCTAGCTGGCCTATAAGGTTCTCCTGCATCTGACGCATGTTGAGGTAGGGCATTGGGATTATAGACATATTCTAATGGGTCTGGCCTTATGTGGACTCTCAGAATCTGAAATTATGTCCTCACAGTTGAGTGGGCAATGCTTCACTGAATCATCTTTACAGCCCATGTTTTTAAAATGTTCATTATAGAATAATCTAGATGTCTATCCTTCAGTTCTAGATAAGAACTCATCTGTCCTTGATTTTCTGGGGCTCAGAAGTCTCCATTTTGAGAATGGCTGTAAGGAAGGGAAATAAGAAACCCAGTGAGCTCTACCGGCAGGGGCATTTCAGTCTAGCTTACCTTTACTCTGAGTTGGGGTCCTAATCACCTTACTGCAAAGTTTATTTATTTATTTTTTTTATTCATCCAAAGCAACACAAAGGACCCAACGAATGCTGTATCTTAACAATAAATCATGCATCCTTCCTCCTATGATTCTCCTAATGACTTAGTGCCTGGGAGGTTTCCTACCTGAATTTAGGAATGGCTCGCACGAGCTGCCTTCCTTCCAAATTGTTTCCGATCATAGCTTCAAGATTGATTAGCACCTCTTCTCCTATTTCTCCCCACCTAAAGGCATCGTTGAGAGCAGCATATTGGAAAGATGACAGCAGGAGGGGCCTACGGAATTCATAAATGGCGTTGACTGTGTGGGCTTTGATGAGGCAATATGGAAAATGATTGCATTAAGCATTGCTATTTATTTACTTGACTTTGTGCAGGACAATCAATTTCCCTACATTCTGGGCCTCCTGTCAGGAAGTTAAACGGCAGAGAAGGCAGGCTGGAGGCATCACCTCATTGCTCTAAAAGATGCTGTCACTTTTCAAATCGCTTCTGAATGTTTATAATAAGGCCATATTTCACTCCCATCCATGGAGAGAGGGAGGAAAGTCTCTCTTGTGGAGGATAGAGCACCAGGAAAGGTGAGGTCTGACCAGAAAGAGATAAACTAATTTTTTTCTTCAACCATATGAGCATGCTGTTTCTATAGGTTATATATTATTGCTTTAATATAGGCTAACCTTGAGGCTGAGCACATGTCATTTGCCAAGACAGTGTTCATCTGTCTTAGGAAGGCAAGGGTTGGTTCTGTTTGTGCATCTAGAAGGAAAGCCCCAGCCCCTCGTAGAGAGAGCTGGACAATACTCAGACCCAGTCACGGAGGACGTCATAATGTTGGAGTGTGGAAAGGTCAGAGTGTGAAGCGGGCCAGCTGGGTGAGTGTACTGGGACAATGCTCGCTTCCCTGGTGTGTGCTGAAAGGGTCTTTTCAGGAATGCTGCAGAGTTGGCCATATGATGGATGTCATTTGAAGATGCTCTCTGACCTAGGATATGCTCCAGAAACCTCTGGGGCAGAGGAAAAGGCAAGGTAGAGAAAGAGAAACCACGAACAGCGTCTGCTTGCTTCTGATTTAAAGGGAGAAGAGCAGAGAGAAGATGCCCTCCAGTCACAGCGTTTGAATTTGAGTGTAGGCTTTGCCATCTCTAGGTCAAAGCAAGGTATCACCAAAGATCATTTTCCTTTCCCATGGAGAAATCTTATAGAGCCGGGCATGGTGGCGCACACCTTTAATCCCAGCACTTGGGAGGCAGAGGTAGGTGGATCTTTATGAGTTTGAGGCCAGCCTCGTCTACAAAGTGAGCCCAGGACAGCCAAGGTTACACAGAGAAACCCTGTCTCAGGGGAAAGAGAGAGAGAGAGAGAGAGAGAGAGAGAGAGAGAGAGAGAGAGAGAGAGAGAGAGAGAGAGAGAGAGAGAGAAATCTTATAAAAATATAATAGTGGGGTGGTGGCTAATTTCATGTGTGAGTGTGACAAAGTTCAGTGTCCAGATATCCTGGTCAAACATTTTTGGATGAAAGTGTATTTTATATGAGATTAACATATATATCAGTAGACTTGATGAAAGCAAGCGATCTTTCATAATGTGGGTGGGGCCTAATCAGTTGAAAGTATTAGTTTTATAACAGCAAAAGACTAGGCCGGGGAGACGACTTGGTGGCAAAGTGACTACCATGTAAGGCCAAGGACTTGAGTTGCATATCAGCACACACATGTACACACACACACACACACACACACACCCTACACATGCATGCACACACAGACACCCAACATATGCACACATCCAACACACATGCATACACATACTCAACACATGCTCGCACCTGACACACATGCACACACGTGCATGCACGCGCACACGCACACACACAAACACACACACACACACAAGCACACACATGCATGCACACAAACTGGTCATAATGGATCATAGGGAGGACGAGAACAGGCAGATACCTGGGCTTAACTAAACAGCTAGCCCTTGCTGGATTGGCAAATTCCAGGCCAATGAAAGAACCTGTTTCAAAAAGCAAGGTTCAGAAAACCAGCACCCTGAGGAAAGACATCGAAGTTGTCTTCTGTACTCAAGAGACATGTGTAATCACATTTGTATACACACACACACACACACACACACACACACACACACACACACATGACTGACTCCCCACAAAGAAAAAGGAATTTTGCCAAGAGTGACTTTCTTGAACTTCATCTCTTCCTGAGTCTTTGGACCTCCCTCCCTCCCTCATAGACTTCGGAATAGCCATCAACCACAGTAGGGGGTGGGAGAGAAGATAAAGGAGTGTTCTGGGTTTCTAAAACTCTGCTCTGAACAATTCAATTCTATAAAATAATTTCAGAGGCATGTCACTTATCACTCAAGACACAGGGCATCTCTGCTGGCTATGGCCAGACACCTGGTCCCTGAGCTCAAGGAGGCAGCTCTCACTGCTGGGCGCCAGGTCCCTGAATAAAGGTGTAGCATGCAATTTGTTCCTGTTCAGTGATCATTTCTTTTCTTGTTTGAGCCCTAATCCTGGGGGCTTAATTCTGGGTTCGGTGTGGAGGAATGGGGCTTGCCATGGAACTGGAGCAGAACGGGATGGAACAAAAGATGAGATGCAGCCTCCTAGGCAGCTGAAAAGCCAGGCATAGAGGGGAGAAATTGAGAGTGCTCTGATTCATGCCAGGAAGAGGTGCTGCATGCTGGGTCCCTCGCTTCACGGTGCCTGCGAGAGCTTCATAAGACACTGCATCCCAGCGAAGGAGGGAGCACATAGCTGCCTCAAGAGCAGGCATGGCTTCCCGTATTGTTGGATGGTTCTGCTCACCTGGAGACAGCTCAGACAGACCTCATGGTGTGAGCTTGCATGGACAGTAGCTCAGAAGATCTCCACGGATTTATTATGAGACTTACATCACATACATATTTCTTCTTCTTTTTTTTTTTCCCCAGACACAACAGTATTCACCGACACTGCATATTCATTCCTCACAAGTTCAGGTTTATCACAGGACTCAATTTTTCTCTCTGTGTGGGTCTCATCCTGTCCATGCAGATGCTTCTTCCAAAGACCCATATTTGTCTTTATGCTTCCCTCTCCTTACCCCACCTACTCCTGCTTTTATTTTGGCCCAAATAAGTTAAAATGTTAGCCTGGAATTAACAGATGTCTACTGCTCAAAATTCAAGAAGTTAAATATATATATATTTTAAAGTGGGCAAAAAAGTGCCCATAATTCTGTTAGCATTTTGGTCTATTTGCTTTCACTTGGAGACACTTTATGTAGTTGATGTTAATTTGGACCTAACATTCTTTTCTAGGCATGATGATTGAAAAATATAGAATCCAGAACCTTCTTTTTAATGGCTGCCCATTTGGCTGTCTACCTTTGGGTATTATTATAGCATTTGCTGAACAATTTTTCTAACGTTGGACATTTGGTTTGTATCCGCTTTTCCAAAAATGATCACGCATAACACTTCAGTGAACATATTGTACCTAAATTTCAGCCTGCCTTTTGGGTTGTGTATTTGGGGAGCCTCTCAGTTACACACTGGCTCACATCTATCTAGTACTCCCGGGGCGCTCAGCCCTTCCCCTGCATCTACGTGGTTGTTTCTGGCTGTAACCTCATGGAGTTGGTACCACCACTCATTTTTTTTTCCCATGTGTAAGCATTGAGGTACAGATTAGTGGCCTGTCCACTAAGCTACCCTGAGAGTGACTGAGCTTGAATAGAGATGGTCTCTTCCCATCTCTATTCTGCTGGCAGAAGGCCTGGGTTTACACTGTCAAGTTGCTGTCCTGAAGCTGGAAGTGGTGGCCCACGCCTTTAATCCCAGCACTCGGGAGGCAGAGGCAGGCAGATCTCTGTGAGTTTGAGGCCAGCCTGGTCAACAAAGTGAATCCAGGACAGCCAAGGCTACACAGAGAAACCCTGTCTCAAAAAACCAACTCTACTCCCCAAAAAAGTAGTCCTGATAATTCTCTGTCCTGAGCAGGCTTGTCTTCATGTGGCCTTGTTTGTCTACAGGGGTGATAGATGAATAGGGCATGGGTGTAAAGGCCCAACATAAGCCTGGCATACCCATAGAAGTTGTTTGTCCTCACGTTGATGGTGCAGACAGAAATCTACTGTTCAGGTGGCCGTCTTTGGGTCCATGTGTGACGTTTCTCTGCGCAGATCTGAAGAAGGGTGGCTGGTGAAGGGATTCACTGCAGGCAGGTCACGAGAGGCCTGTCTTCTATCCTGCATCTAAGGAGCCCCCCATCCTCCTTTCTGAAGCCTAAAGTATAGGATTGTAGGGAACACCACAGTGGTTTTCTTTCTTTCTTTCTTTCTTTCTTTCTTTCTTTCTTTCTTTCTTTCTTTCTTTCTTTCTTTCTTTCTTTCTTTCTTTCTTTTAAAGATTTATTTATGTTCAAGCATGCATGCCTGCAGGCCAGACGAGGGCATCAGATTCCATTGTAGATGATTGCAAGCCACCATGTGGTTGCTGGGAGTTGAACCTGGGTCCACTGGGAATTGAACCTGGGTCCTCTGGAAGAGCAGCCATCTCTCCAGCCCACAGTGCTTTTCTATGTCTCTTTCTTTCTGCGGTTTCCCTCCCCACTCTCTGGTCTGGCTTGACATTTCCCACTCTGGCAGCCCACCAATCATACAACTTACAGTCAGGCTGACAGCGGTAGCCCATGGGCCAATAAGCTTAAACATCAGAGGAGCATTGAGTTCCTCAGCAGATCCAGTGGTCCAAAGGACTGGGTCCATCTATTGGGCACGAAGAAGGCAGAGTTCCCTCTGCAGCAGGCCAAGCCAGTCACCCACCTCTATGGGCTTTTGAAGTCTGGGAGAACCCATTACAGGCCAAAGGGATGAAGTGCTCTCTGCTTTACTCCCAAAGCTACATTTACTTGCCACCACCAAAGGGCCAGAGCTGGCATGAGGGTGAAGTCAGGTCTGCTGACTTTTATCCAGGGCACTTCTGTGCACAAAGAGCCCTCTGCCCACTCCCAGCCTCCCCAGAGCAGCATCAAAGCCAGCTCTACGAGAAAGAAGTTAAATTTGTCTTTCTTTTTCTATTCTGGTCTCATTAGATTTCCACTAGATTTCATGCTTTCTAATGCATTTTCCACACAGAGATGCTTGGGGTTTCTTGGAGCTCTCACAGGCACCGGCGAGACAAGCTGGCTGTGGAGAGTGGATACAAGGCAGGAGGCTGTTCTCTCTGCAAGCCGGGGTAATTGCCAGCAGGGAGTCCTGGATGCAGAGAACGCAAGAAAAGGTACAGGCTTCAAGGGCTGCTGCTCTGGGTGAAGATTCCTGGGAAATTACCTGATATTTAGGATCACCTGCCCCTTCCCCATGCTGCTCAGTGCTCACCTGTGCTGACTGAGGGAAGATCATCTGTGTGTCCTGAGTAGGATCTGAAGTCCTCTGTAGGCCTGCTCAGTGACCCCGGATAAAGCAGCACCTGGGCTCAGACCCCCCTACACCTTCCCTCTGGCTGTCAACTAGGAGTATCTTGACACCATAAATGAGGCCCGGGCAGGGAAGGGAGCCAGGGCTGAGGATTGGGGTCAGTGCAGGCTCCTAGACAGGTGCAAAGACCTCCAGGCGCCATATGCTTCTCAGGATGACTCTGCAGAGTGTGCATGCCAGCAGAAGACCCTGCATGGGGACTGTTGAAAGGAAAGGAACTAAGGGAAAGAGAACAGAGGCCACAGTCCAGATGAAAGCTGTGGCAGCACCTCCACTGAAGGTAGAGGGTGACCTAGAGCCTTCAGCATCTAGTACTGAGCACCCTCCTTGCTCTAGGCACATCCCACTCCACGCAGCATGGGTGTCTCATTTCTTCTTTGTCCTTCCCCTCTTCCCTCTCTCCTCTCCTCTCCTTTGAGCAGTTTCTGGTGTACCTCAATACTTAGTTCCAGTCCCTAGGTACCTAAAGCCTGAACTCCGAAGTCCACATGCTCCTTAGAACCCCCAGATAGCCCAGGGAAAGGCTTACTTTATGTCTGTGTCACTGACTTGTTCTGTCTCCATCTACTCCTTTCTTGTGCCACTCCCCCCTTCTCTCTCTTTGTATGTGTGTGTGTGTGTGTGTGTGTGTGTGTGTGTGTGTGTGTGTGTGTGAGAGAGAGAGAGAGAGAGAGAGAGAGAGAGACAGACAGACAGACAGACAGACAGACAGACAGACAGACACAGAGACACAGAGAGAGACACACACAGACAGACAGTGACAGACAGAGATGACAGAGACAGAGGCAGATAGAGAGAGACAGACAGAGAAAATAGGGAGAGGGAGAGCGATGTGTGTGAGCTTGAGTGGAGGCTGGAGACTGATACCAAGTGTCATTCTAAGTCATTCTCCCCCTTACTTTATTTTCTTTTTGAGACAGGAAACTCTCTAGTTTTGCTAGACTGGATGGCCAGAAGCCTCCCCAATGCTGAGATTACAGTTGTATGCCCCATGCCCAGCTTATTTTTAATGTAAGGTCTAGGAATCAACCTTAGCTATTCATGCCTGTGGTGCAATAAGTACTCTACCAACATAGCCAGCTCCCCAGAGCCTCTGTCCTCTAATTCATCCCCCCTCTTGTCTCTTCTTGTCTCCCCTGCTCTGAAGTGCTCACTAATTTCCCACATCGGGCCTCCTTCCCTTCTCAAAGGACTAGGCCATCTTAGAGTTGGTTCCTCTGTCTATTGAGAGAGTCCATCCCTTTACCTTCCCAGGACTTCAGTTACTCTTCCTCAAAGGTTCTCTGAGTGTGGTAACTACACTGTACAATTTGAGAGTCCGATTCCCTGACATGTGTGCACTGTGCCATGCTTGCATATGTCTATACGTGTGTTATATGTAGCACAGGCATACAAAAGCATTCCTTTCAGGACACCCAGAAAATTGAGCTCCTACCTGCTCAAGCCATGATGTGAATTCTTCATCTTTTAGGTTAGCGACTTCCATTTAACTCCCCTGCCTTTTTTTTTTTTTTCTTTTAGTGAGTTTATTTTTCTCTCTCAACTGGAAAATCACATTTGATCA
This sequence comes from Acomys russatus, assembly GCF_903995435.1. Lineage (NCBI taxonomy): Eukaryota > Metazoa > Chordata > Mammalia > Rodentia > Muridae > Acomys > Acomys russatus. Next base: position 28,701,162 of record NC_067168.1, on the reverse strand, counting down.
GCTGTAGAGAGCAATCACATAGTGAAATATTGGATTTTTTGCCCACAACGTGCCTCGTCCAAAGACAGTGGTTCTCTGGGGCGGCGGGGGGTGAGGGGTGAGACTAGACCTATGGGGTGGGTAGGGGAGTAGGCCAAATGAGAAATGCGAGCTGGACCACAGACAGATCAGGAGGCAGAAGAACAAATCCATAAAAAGCCAGGAGGTGCCAAGTGTCGACGCCCCGAGCTTCTGGGTTGGGGCTGGTGCCTTCTGTCTACCATTTGGTCTTCTGCATTGGGGCTGGTGCATTGTGTCTGCGTGAACAGCCTTCCTCAGTCCTCTGCTCTTAATTTCACTTGCTGAATGTGGCAGAAGGTGAGTGAAGTATCCTTCGTCACGACACTGATGCCTGGCCCCTCTACTAACTGGGCTGTGCTGTCAATGGGAACAGTGGCCTTCCTGGCCCACACTGGGTTCTGCCCACGTTTCCTCTGTCTCTCCCTCGCCGCCAGTAAGAGTTTTCATGTCCTGCACAGGAGGGCCAGGCCCCACTAGGGGCTCTGCCGCTAGCTTGTTTTTATTTCTTCTACCACTATTGCAGATCTTGGGGGGAATATCCTGGGCTCTCTCCTTCCTGCAGGATGGTAACGCCACCTGGAAAGCGTCTCTTGGCCTTGGCCCATGTTGACCTCTTTTGGTAGAGTCTACCCATCCCACCGCCCTGGGTAAAGCCAGAGACGCCAAAAACATGTCACATGGGACTGATGCTCCCTGGACCCCAGCATGAGAAGCTAAGCACGCTTCTTCTTCAGCATGGGCTATCACTGCCTCATCCCACCCACCTGCCTCTTGCACTTGGAGTGCTGCCACAGTGTCCCAAGCTGCACAGAGCCCAGGTTCCTAGTAGGTGCACAGGCTTTTTAGAGAGAGGTTCTGTTCAGGTTGATGCAGGATGCAGGATGTATATAGCCCCTGCAGTATTCCTCAAAACCTGCAGAGTACAGCATGCTCTATCTAACTCTGATAGAGTTAGTGGAGAGACATGGGGGACAGTGGCCAGCCAAGCTGGCTTTCAATGTAATTCAGTATGACATTTTCCCCTGGACTGGTTTGATCACAAGAAGCCTTTTTTTTTTTTTTTTTTTTTTTTTTTCCCAAGAGTACCCAGTGACAGCTAAGCAGAATTCAATGGAAAGGATGCATGCACGAAAGGGAGTTATGCTCACCGTTCAAGCGCATGAAAACCAAGCCGTACGGATCCTACCAAACCAGTTGCATCAGCCAGCATTTCCTACTCACCCTGTACATGTTGTCCCTCAGGCTGCTCCCCTGTGTCCAACAGCCTCTTCCTTCCTAATCCTATTCCATGATAAGAAACCGGGATTCTTAGGTCCGGCTTCTCTAGCAGGGTTACATCAGAGGTAGGAAAAATTTCATTACAGAGGGAGCCGCCTCCAAGTGGAACACAATCATTTACTGCTCCGTGGCTGCTAAGCTGACATTTAGAATTCAGGTGTCACTGAGAGTGCCCAAGTACCACATTTCCCAAGATATTGTGACATGGGTCAATTTTCTCCTGCAGGACTGCTCCCTGGCAGCTCACACTGTTACAAGCAGGTCTTCCAATTAGCCATTACCTGAGGAGTCAACTCTACGTGCTCAAAAAAAAAAAAAAAAAAAAAAAAAAAAAAACAAAACACCCCACAAGAGTGGAGAAAGCAGGGGTACAGGGAGGAAAGCATGACTGATGGAGACAGAAAAGAAGAGGGCGAGGCAGGCAGCACCTAACACCGGCCCCATCAGAACGTGTCCAGTGTGAGGGGTGCAGGCCTTCCCCTGCCTGAGGTACCTGAGGTGGGTTTGATGAAGGTGGTGATGGTATAGTGAGCACACGTTATTTGTGCAGATGTCACTTTTCTGTTCTTCTTGGCATATATCTGGGATCAGAGTTTCTGGGTCACCCACTAAGTCTATTCATAGCTACCAGAACTGACAAACTGCTTTTCGGTGTCATTGCATCCCCACCGACAATGTTACGTTTCTCCAAGTCCTTGCTGCTTATTACAGCCACCATCCTGAAAGCCAAGTAGTATCTCATGGAGAGGCTTTGATTTGCATTTCCCTAATGATGTTGGATGTCTTTTCATGTGTTTATTGGGGCCATTGGGATATCTTCAGAGATGTTTATTCTATACTTTTGCCCACTTTTAACTTGGGCTATTTGTCTTTTTATTGTTGAGTCCTAAGAGTTCTTTACGTATCCCGAATGGTACAATCTTATCAGCTACATAATTTACAAATTTTTTTTTCCATTCTTTGGTTTGTCTTTTCACTCTCTTGATAGTGTCCTTTGAAGCATGAAAGTTTTTGATTTCGATGAAATCCAATTTACCTATTATTTCTTTTTGTTGCCGTGCTTTGGTGTCGTAGCTAAGAAACTCATTACCCAATCCAAGGACATGAAGATTTATGCCTGTGTTTCTCTTAAAAAATTTTGTGCAGTTCTAGCTTTTTAAATTTGGGCCTCTCATCCATTCTGAATCAATCTTTATAGCGCACTCTCACATAATAATCAATTCAATTAAAAACAGAGAAAGACCTCAAAATTGGGCCAAAGCAAATCCTTCTTTGGGTCACTAGTTATGCAGAGTGGTTCCCTGTTACCATTCCTTCAGGCTCCTGGCCTTGCTAAATAGTGAGGGCTTGCTTCCTCAGAACCAGGGGACGGGAGTTAAAGGGAAGTTTCTGCAAAGTGGTAATCAGTCGGAGCTATGCCAGACAGGGGAGTGTGCCTCAATTTCCCCAACCTGGAAGCTTTGAGGGCAAGAATGGGCAAAGCACCCTTGAATGTCATCCTCCTCAAGGGCCAAGGAGACCACTTGGCCAGCCTTCCCTTGCTGGGGGTGACTTGGCTTCGCCATGGCTCGTGACTTTGGCATGATTTTCAACAACTCAGGAGGACTGCTGGCAGAACCGTAAGGGAACCCAGGCTCCAATAGTTTGTTTCCCTTCAACTGAATGCAAAGATGGGGCCAGCTTTGTCTGCAGTTGTTTGGGAGTGACTAGGCCTAGGAAACCCCAGCATTAGCTGAGGAGCCATACAATCTGAAACTCAGACAGAGATTTGGGAACCCAGAGGAGAGAAGGGTCATTTATGGCTAGGCTGGCATGTGAAGGCTTCAGAAGAATAAAATGGCTCTTAAAGAGGGCAGAATTTGAAGCCAGGTGTGGTGGCGCACACCTTTAATTCCAGCTCTTGGGAAGCAGAGGCAGGTAGGTTGCTGTGAGTTCCAGGCCAGCCTGGTCTAAAAAAGCCAAGACTACACAGAGAAACTCTGTCTTGAAACACACACACACACACACACACACACACACACACACACACACACACACACACTCACACACACACACACACACACACAAAGGAGGCAGGATTTGAATATGTGAAGAAAAAAATTCATGTGGCTTCTTTCCAGTGTTCATGAAGGAAAGCAAGGCTTGGCGTCGGACCATAGCATGAGAGGTATACTCTGGGCTTAGGGGTTTGAAAATTTAAAGCAGTTTGACACCTCCTTATGTTCCAACACCAGCTCCTTGGAGGTTCTGGGGGACCTCCTTCAGTGCTTTAGTTTGGAGATGAGTGGAAAAGCTCATAGCTCTGAATGCCATCTATATGCTAATGACTCACAATTTGCATCTCCAGCCCAGCCCAGAGCCATATATCCACCTGTGGTCCTGACAGCTTCTGCTGACGGCTGCTAGGCATCTCACACTCAGTGTGGGCCACACAGACCTCCGGGCCTTCTCCTTTACATCTTTACTCTTAACTGATCTCCACTTTTCACCACCTCAGTGCATGGTATGTCCATTTTGGGACTTTGGAAAACTTAGGCCATTTATTATTCCTTTCCTCAACAGCTTTCTCACCCTGTTTCTAATCCTACTGAAAATTCTAGGGCCCCCATCTCCAGAGTGATGGCCAGTCTGCGCCTTGTTCCACCTCTTGCTTTTATCCTCGCCTCCACTAAAGCCCACTGCCCACAGCCTTCAGATGCTGGCCTCCAGGAAACCAATGAGGTCAACTACTCTGACCCTTAAAGTGGTCCTCTCTCATCATAAAACCAAATTCCTTTTCCATCCTCTCTCTTCTGTCACCCCAGCCTTCCTCCTGTCTGGAACATCCTGTAATCATGCCCACCTCAGGACCTTAGCTCTTGTCACAGTTTCCACTAGTCAAGTCCTTTCTTTCTCTCTCTCTCTCTTTTCTTCCTTCTTTCCTTCCTTCCATTCTTTTTATTTATGTGTATGTGTGTATGCATGTGTGTGTATGTGTGTGTGCACATGTGTGTATATGTGTGTGCACCTGAGTGCAAGCACGCATGCATGTGTCCTCCATACACGGAAGCCAGAGGACACTGGGTACCCTGCTCTGTTACTTTCTGTCTTATTCCTTTGAGACACAGTTCCTCGTTAAACCTGGAGCTAGGCTGGGGGTCAGCAAGCCCCAACAATCTGTCTCCCTCCCCCACAATGCTGGGCTTGTAGGCTCAGGAGACTAGGCTTGGTTTTCTGTGTAGTTTCTAGGGATTTGAACTCAAGTTTTCATGCTTAGTCAGCAAGCTCACTCATGCACTCAGCCATCGCCTCAGTCCTAGGCAGGTCCATTGTATGACATCTTCTGTCCTTAGAGTCTAAAGGACCAGCCCCTTAGCCATCCTTCTCACATCCATCTTGCTTCGTTCAGCCTTGTTTTCTTTCTTTAAACATTTTATTGCATGTACTGTTTTATCTTATTTTTGTGTATGTGTGTAGAGGAGGGCTGCATGCACACATTGCCTGTCGTGCATGTGTATGGAGGTCATAGGACCACCAGTGGGCATGGTTCTCTCCCTCCACCATATGGGTTATAAGGATCCAACTCAGGTTATCGGTTAGTTGCTCAGTCATTGGCTATTTTCTTTCGTCTTACCCCTCACAGCAATGGAGACTCCATGAGGGGCCTGGCCCTTCCTCTCCCACCATCTGGTTTTGGGTGGCATCCTCAATAACTTTCCATCCAGCAGCAGTTCAAATGACTTTAGAATACAATCCTGATGAGCAATTTAAAACATACTCAAAAGTAGAGAGCCCACTTCCCTCCCATCATTCAACCTCAACAATTATTAACCCAAGGCCAGTCCATTTCTATCTTTCCCTTATGTTGAAGCAAATCCAATATATCATATCATTTTATCAGTAAATATTTCAGAGTGTATCTCTAAAAGATAAGGGCTCTTTAGAGAAAATAACCACCAGGCCATTATCATATCTAAGAAAATTTATAACCATCCCTGGCTGCCATCAGATATGTAGGGAGCCTTCAGAATTCCCTAAATGCCTCATGGTTTGAGGGTTTTTTTGTTTGTTTGCTTGCTTTTCCTTTTCATTTGTTTGCATCTGGTGCCTAAAAAGGTCCTTAAATCGAAATTAGCTTGTGGCACCTTTTGAGTATCTTCTAATCCATATTTTCTCTATGTCTCTATTGGGTTTCCTTGGAATCTGTCCCTTGAAGAAACCAGGCTGTCTGTCCCAGGAAACAACTTCCTGGTCTGGATTACCAGATGCAGTATTGTGTGGTGTGCTTATTGAGCGTCCTAGCTCCTGTAAAGAGGAAGTTTGGGGCCTGATGGGATCCCAGGCTGTTTCTTTGGAAGCAATACTTGAGCCTTGTTTTCTTGCATGGAGCACATCTACCTGTCCGCCTGAGATGCTGAGGACCTGATTCTCATGGCCTGGCATCCAGGATCCCATCAGCATTTGTAAAGTGTGAGCATTCCCTTGCTGCCACTTCTTCCCTATGACTGCATGGCTTTATTTTTAAGCTTATCCATGTAGTTAGTCTTTCTCTCTCTCTCTCTCTCTCTCTCTCTCTTCCCCTCGCCTCCTCTCTCTCCTCACCTCCTCGTCCTCTCTCATCCTCCTCTATCTCGCTCTCACTCTCTCTCTCGTCTCTCTCGCTCTCTCTCTCTCTCTCTCTCTCTCTCTCTCTCTCTCCTCTCACTCTCTGTGGTATGTATATACGAGTGCGCGCGTGCATATGCACATATGCACATGCATATGTGGAGGTCAGAGGTCAACATTGTTGTCTTCTTATCCACCTTTTCTTTTTTTAAAGACAAAGTCTCACTGACAAAGTCTCCCAGAGCTCACCAATTTGTTTAGACTAACTGGTTAGCAAGGTCCAAGGATCCTCGCCTCCCTACTTCTCCAAACCTGGGGCTGCAGAAGCCCGCGTGAGTGCCAGGGAGCCCACCTTTTTGGACGTCATCCTCGTACAGCAGACACTGAGCCCATTGAGACATCTCCCCAACCCTTAGCTGGAATGTGTTTTAAGAAGAAAGTTACTTTCATAAGGAAGGGTGCTGTACGAAGGAAAAACAGATAAATGCCTCATTATTTCTCATGATCACTTTCCAAAATAATGAGTTAGTCCCTCCATTCTAGGTCGGGGAGGACCCTTGTCTGAAGTGTCACCGTTGAGTTCCCAGACTGAACCACACATGATGCACTTCAAGGAGTGGGGGGTTTGCTGAGTGAAGAGATCAGTGAACACATGCAACTTCAGGGCTTCCTGCAGATTGCTACTCTTTCCTGTCTCCAGATTTATATGCAAAACCCTTGCATGATTTTGTTTTAGGGTTAATTCGATTCCTTAAATATTTCCTTAGTGCTCTGGGGTTTTATTGAGTAAATACAACCCAGTCCCTGCTGTTAAGAATACTCTCACCCATCTGCTACTGAATGCAACAGTTTCAATTAGATCTTGACTTATTTCATTCCTGAAAGCAACGGTGTTTCCCAGGGAGACACTGGTCACCAGTTCAGAGTCAGTCCTGCTGACCTAGGTTCCCCAGAGTCCTCTGCTGTGGCCTTGTTTCTGTTTGTTTCTGTGTGTGTGTGTGTGTGTGTGTGTGTGTGTGTGTGTGTGTGTGTTGGTGTGGCATGCACATGTCATATATGTGGAGGCCAGCAGTAGACAGTGAAGAGCTTCCTTGTCCATGCTCCTCTGTGCTTTCTGAGACACGATCTCTCACTCAAGCTGGAGCTCACTGCTTTGGTTTGGCCAGACAGGCTGGCCAAGAAGCCCAGGGAGATTTGCATCTTGGCCTCTTCCCCAGTGCCAGGTTATAGATGTGCATCTAGGGCTTGGCTTTTGTGTGGTGCTGGGGATCTGAACTCATGTCCTTAGCCTTGTGTGGCAAACACTTTACCAACTGGGCCATTTCCTGTGTCCTGGTTTTTAGTTTTGTTGAGACAGCATCTCATACTCTAGGCAACACTGGCTGGAACTTACTGTGTGCCCAGGCTGTCCTTCAAACTCACGTCAGTCATCCGCGCCAGCATCTTTCCAAAGGTTATTAATGTGAACCACTCTGCCAGGCTTATGCTGTGGCTGTGGGCTCCTCTCCTCTCCTCTGAACCTCAGTTTCCCCACCTGAATGGAAAGAGATGGCACTGGGTCATATCAGGTCCTTTCCTAACTTTACATATTGGAGTGCCGTGTCTCCTTCCTTCCTGTGACATGTTACCTGTAAAGGCCACATGATTACTGTTAAAGGGTCAAGCAAGGCAGAAGCAGGATATAAGCAAGAATGGTAGACTGATACCCCAAGATAAGTTACCACATAAATCCAGACAGGTATTCAAAGGGAGCCATGGTGGAAATGCTTGCAATTTGCTATATGTTTTCCTTAATGTACACCTGGGGTGTGTGTGTGTGTGGGGGCACTGCAGTGGCCAGCTAGATTAGGAAAGATTCATGGGAGTGCCTAGTGGCCTCTTAAAGAGGGGAGTCTAGGAGGTGGGTATAGGAAGTCGTTCGGAAATCTGGGCTTATAGCCCGCACCACACTCCGTGGACTCAGGGATTCCCCTTAGGACTTTAACCTCTTCAGGCACCTCCCACCCGCTGCCAGGGCCCTTCCTGGAGGCTGAGGGCAGCTTTGCCAGTGTCCTGGCAGCACCAGCGTCTGGGAATTCAGACACCTAGACTGCCAGAATCTGCTGGCATTTTCCTTTTGTCTGCCAGGGTTAGATTGCCTGAGGATCAATAACAGCGCGCTCTGTGAGCTTCCTGATGAGCAGGCTTGCCACTGAGCTGTTGTCTGTGCTCTGCCCTCTAGTTTCATAGGCCTGATTTCCCCATTTCTGTCAGCATGTGGCTCCAGTCCCTGGGGAGAAAATCCGTTTATCTGATGCTTGCATGAACCTGATGAGGAGGTTGAGAGGAGGAAGTGCCCCCCCCTTCCCCCAACGCCTGCCTCTCTCCTTCCATTGGCTAGAGTTAAAGGGAGTCTATGGTCTCTTTGGGACAGGACCTTAACTACCAGTGGGGTGTGGTGGTTTATAGGAGATTATCCACTCCTCTACTCACACTTGGGGTTGGAAGAGAGATGCAACTTACCAGGAAGCTACTGTCCTGCTTCTTCTCCCATCAGCCTCCCATCCTCCCATCCTCACATCCTTCCATCAGCTATTAATTCTTGTTGAGTATAAATTGGTGGGACAGGCCACACTGATGGCGGTGGGGGTTATGTTTTGTACCTGCAAGGCCCTCACACAGTGGGGAGGCCTCAGATTGTTCTCCTGGGAACAGGTAGGCACTATAGCCCTCTCTCCTGTTTGAGGCTACTAGGAATGGCTAAGAAATTAGTCATGTAGATGGTTGGAAATCATCCTGAGAGGCAGACCCCTTGTGTGAAAGGGAAAAAATAGGGTCAAGGGGTTATGCATATGCAAGAAAAGCAACCTGAGACCCTCACCTCACACCCCACACAAATTGCCACACACAAAAAGGATCAGAGCAAAACAGAACCAGGAAAGTATAAAGCGTCTATGAGCACTGTTGCGGTGGCTCAGCAGGAAAAGCACCTGCAATTGCAAGTCTGAAAGCCAGAGTTTGGTTCCTAGATCATACGTAAAGGTAAAGAGGGAGAGCAAAAGCCATAGGGTTGTTCTCTGACCCGTATAAGCATGCCATGACATGCATGCACACACGAATAATAGTAAATACAAGCTTCAAAGTATGTATTTATTTATATTCTGTTTATATGCGTGTGTGTGTGTGTGTGTGTGTGTGTGTGTGTGTGTGTGTGTGTGTGTGTACCATTTGTATTCAGGAATTCCCAAGAAGGACAGAAGAGGGTGTCAGAAATTCCCCTGGTTGTGGGACACTATGTGGGTGTTGCTACCAAAACTGGTTTCCTCTTGTAGAGGAATATATGCTTTTTTCCCTCCCTGTCATCATTGTCCTCCTCCTCCTCCCCCTCCTCCTCTTCTTTTTTTTTTTTTTTTAAGAGCAGGGTTTCTCTATGTAGCCTTTGTTGTACTGGACTAACTTTGTAGACCACGCTGGCCTTGAACTCTCAGTGATCTGCCTGCCTCTGCCTCCCAAGTGCTGGGATTAAAGGCGTGCACCACGCCACCTGACTGAATACATGCTTTTAACTGGTGAGCCAATTCTTCAGCCCAACATTAAAACCATAACAGCAACAGCAGCAACAACAAACGTTTAAAAGTTCTATGAAACAATTGTAACTTCTTAGAACCCAAAAGTGCAACACATAAAGAAAATTTGATAAATTAGATTCCATCAAATGGAAATTTGGGTTTTTCAGAAAACACCATTAAGAAAATTAGAAGACAATGCCCAGACATGAGAAAATCTATTTGCACAGAATATGTCTGTATGGAACTTGTGGTTGAAATAGATGGGGACATTTAAAATGCAAGAACAAGAAGTCAAACTACTCAATTTTAAAGTGAGCAAAATAGATATTTCTGTAAAGACAGATGATTAATATGTCCATGGAAAACTGCTCAACATGATTAGTCTGCAGGAAAATGCAAATCAACACAACATTTCACTGGAATGCATACAATTTCTGAATTCCAAAAATCCAAAGTCTTGCACAACCCTAGTGTAAATGTAAGGGTGCACAGCCTCTTTGGCAGAGGAGTTTGGCAGTCTATTCAGTTAAACATAAGTTTGCTACATAGCCCATCAATTCTACCCCATCTTGCTACTCGGGAGATCCAAACACTTGTCTAAGAAATGACTTGCACACAGATGTTCACAGCAGGATTATTTATAATAGGCAAAAGTGTAACTTACACAACTGTTCACCATGTAATGAATGGGTAAGGAAATTGTGGTATATCCAATCAATGGAATATCATGCATCAGTAAAAAGGAATTATGGCACGAGTAAACTTTATATGAAATGTGAGAGAAACTTCAGTTAAAAAAAAAAAGAAAGAAAGAAATACAGTGAATTTTAAAAATATCCAGAAAAGTAAATCTTTGGAAAAGGAAAGTAGGTCAAGGTTGCCTGAGGTGGGAGGTGGGAGGCGGGAGGCTTGCGCTTCAGATGGTGCAAGCATCTTTTGGGGGTGATTGAAGTGTTCTAAACTGGTATTTCAGTGGTTGTAAACTCCACAAAGTTACTAAAAGCCATCACACTATGCATTTACATTAAAGTTTATGATATACTAATTATACCTCCATAAAGCTATTTAAGAAAGATGGAAATTAGAGAAAAGGGTTGAATAGCCCTAGAACCCCTAGGGTGAGTCTCAGCCACCTGGAAGTGCTGATGGCCCCTTCTCCAGTGTCGAGCCACAGAGCTAAGTTGACCTGCCAACCCATCTCTGCAGGAACAGCAACCATATGGAGCTCCGAAGTTCACCTATCAGCCTCACCTGTGACTTACAGCATCCATCCCAGGCTTCTTCTGCCTGTATTCACATAGCACAGGTGCCCCTGCTCCTTTCTGCTCCCTCCAACCACTGTGACCCAACTTCTGTCCCAGCAGCCATATCCTCACCCAAGATCTCACATCGGCCATCTCCTTCAGTGTTTAGGAACCTGTTTCTTGTGATGGATGTGCCTGCTTTCTAGTATACATCACTGGGCCATGGGATGGTGGGGCTTGGACTGGTTGAAAAATGGCTTCAGATTGAGAGAGGTGTGGTAGGAGACAGGCAGAATAAGTGTAATGAAGGGACAGTATGAAGGATGTGAGATGGGGGTAGCCATGAAGACTTTGGGGGGTCACACATTCCTGGGACCCCACAAGAGGGACCATATCAGACTGTGGAGCCCATCTGAGGTCTATACCCAACAGCTAAAGGAAGAGGTTTGGGAGCAGTGGAGGCCTTTTGGATTTAACTTGATGGATTCAGAGCTAGTGCCACTGCTGCGTTCCTTCAAAGGCTGGCCCTTGCTGTCTGTTTTGCCATCTGCTTGTGGGTATTGACCAGCCTCTCAGAAATCTGAGACCAATTTTGGAGGCCTTTTATGTGGTAGGCTCTCTAGGAAGCACACTGTGGCATCGCTCCTTTAATCCTTACAGAGTCTTTGAAGTGGGCACTATATCGCCTCTCCATTTTACAGACAATGGAACTAAGGCCTAGAGGGTAAAGTTGGCATCCAGAGCCTGAAAAACAATTACCTCTGGGCCTGGACCACTCATTGTATCCAGGTTTCTTCTGAGAGTTCATTTGAATGCTTAGTGGGAGAAAGGGTGGAGTCTTCAAGGCTAGCTCAACCATTGTGGCCACGTAGGGGAGGAAGATGGACAAAGGAAGAGACACTGGCATGCTCTCTGGCAATGCAGTCTCGGAGTCCCAGGGCTCTGAAGCTGCCTGTCCACTAGAAGGCTGGAACTAGGCTGGCCTTGTCCTCTTTCACCTATGTGGCAAGAAGGACCAGTCACATACCTAATCCTATGTCTGCGATGTACAGTAGTAAGCAGCTGGCGCCAGTAGCCAGGTCCAGCCTCTAGGGCCCCTTTCTCCTGAGCCCTGCCAAGTTCATACCTGCTTCCACCATAACCATCAAGATAGGGACTTTTGAAAGGGTCTCCTTAAGGCCAGTGTGGGCAGAGGACCTGTATGAGAGAGGCAGAACAAGGTGGTAGCTAGCTGGGCTGTCCCCACTCCCGCCCCCAGGAAAAACTGGCCATATATGCATGCAAGGCACTTGCAAGAGCAAGAACTGGCCTTGAAAAAAACCCAGTGAAGGAAAGATCTTGGAGAGCAGGAGAAATTTACCTTCTTAGTGTGGCTTCAAAGTTAGCACGTGTTTGTAATCCCAGGACTCAGGAAACAGAAGCAAGGGGATTGATGATGGTTCAAGACCAGCCTGGTGTGCACAACTAGTTAAGAGCCAGCCAGCGCTTCGTAGTGTGACCAAACAAATAAAACAGCAGTTCGATTTAATCTGCACTCTTTGTTTGGTCTTATATGGAGGCATCTTGTAGGTATTTTTGTGAGCTTCCTTCCTTCTCTGTGTCTACTTACTTTCTTTTTCTCTAGTTCCTACGGCCACAGAGATGGTCCTTATGATAAGAGGTCTTGTAATCAGAAGACATAGTCCTCCAGAACTTAGCATTCAGTGTCTCAACACTGAACCACAAATAGCGCCAGGGTTAATAACGAGCCTGCAGAACCATTGTGCCTTCTGGACCCAACATATTCAAAGGAAGACTCCCGCCTCCACCCAGCGGGACCTGTAACTCCATCATATAAAATCCACCTGAAAGGCTCCATCTCAAAGGACCATGTTTCCATCCGACAAAGAACCCGGGCCACCCTCCCCAGGACTATAACTTCACGGGATTGGGGTTCCATTGTAGCCTTTTACATGTCTCTGCGGACACCAATTCCCTTACCCCATTAGAATAGATGCTCTGAGATGCTCTGCTCAGAAGCCCCCCATGAGAAGAGAGCTCAGTCAGTATTCTGTCTCTTGGAGACCAGCTGCTGTTTTCCACGTGGTCCTGAGAAGCTGGGCCTGGGACCCAGAAGCACAGCTCTGAGCTCCCTCAGGGAGGGCCCTTTCCCTCAGCTTCATTGTTATTCCAAAGGCCTCGTTATGGAAATTACAAAATAATGCTTCTGCAATTTGAGCATCTGTGGCTATGCGAGTGCTAATTACTGCTCCTGTGTGCCTGCTCTGAGGCACTGCAGTGCAATAGGGAGATGTAGCCCACTCGTCATTGAAGACTTGCCTCCCTTCTCTCCTGCCTCCTATTGCCTGTCACCCCAGATATGTTCTTTCTCCAAGTTGTGGGAACTGCCCATGGTGCCTGAGTAGAAATGGCCCCTCCAAGCCCATGCACATATGTAGGACACAAAAAAGGATACAGAGATGGCCAGAGATGGAAGAGTCGGTGCAACATGGCGCCTCTAAGGCAAGGACAGTGTAGTAGCTGAGTTCCTGTCCATTGGGAGTGGTTTTAGGGTGCTGCTGGGGTGATGGACGACAGGCTAGGTTTACATCCTGTCCTGTAGATGTCCTCAATTGACAACTCCACCTGCCTAGCTTGATAGCTTGAGCACCGATCCAGATTTAGGGAATTCTTGGTAAAATTAAGAAAGGGAGAGGTGGGAGAGAGGGCGGGGGGGGGGGCGGCAGCGGGGGAGGTTCGTGGAAGTGTGTGGTTTGGGGTGTACTGACAGAGCCTGCTGGAGATGTCATGTTGTGAACAGGTGAAGCCTTGAGCTCAGAGACAGCCTTCAGGAGGAGGCAGAGGCAGCAAGCCAGGGGTCAGAAGGGGAGGGGAGGTCAGGAGGAGGTGGAGGAGACAGGTGGATAAAAGAGTGGCACCCTTTGTCCTGATCAAAACCCAATCCCCGAGGCTTGCTACAAGGTTAGTCAGATTTGTGCTAGGGGAATGCTTCCTGGGGCAAGCTAAGCCGGCTTGATTATTGAGGGTGAGTTGTTTTAATCCCATCACTTCTGGGAATAGGTGGTGTAGGGCAGAGGCAGAGGATACAGGGGACCCTGTCTGGACAGTCTCAGGAGAGTGTGGTTGCAGGCAACAGGAGAATCAGAGTGTCAAAAGGCGCCCGAGAGAGCAGGCTGCTGGTGGCAGGGCTACTGAGCATCTCTAGGATTTAATCACAGGGATAGGCTGAAGGAAGATCATGGTTAGAAGCTTCTACCACACTTTTCTGAAACTTAAGCCATGCCCCCAGGGGTATTTAACCCTCTCTGTACATCAATTTCCATATCTGTCTAAGGTGTTGTGAAACAGCACCTGCCGCGAAGGCTGGTAGGAGACTCACAAACAACAATGTGGCTGTCCCTATACTCAGTCCTCACCCTGAGCCAGTCCTAGACAGTAATTTGCTGTTTCTATGAAAGACCAGTGTGTTGTCTTTGAAGCCAAATGCTGTGTTTTCTACAGAGCATCTGCCATATCTTCTCTGAATATTCAGTGTCCACTGTTACCCCTGCCAGTTCAGACAGGAATCTTTTATTCCAAACCTCCAGCCAGCTCCACCTGCAGACCAAAGAATGGAATCTGTGAAGGAGGGGAGAGAGAGATGGGGTTCAGTGTACCCACCTCTCCTATCCTCACCAGAACAACGGAGTCTTTGCAACATTTTGCAATCCTGCTACTTCCAAACTCTCAGGAAAGTGAGGTTTGAGTCTGGGGAAAAGTTTTAAAGATCTATTTTAGAAGAAAACCTGTTTGTTAGGTCTCTGGGGGGTAGGGAAGAGAGTAAAGGGAATTTTTATAAAAGTATTCCAGGTTATTTCAAGTTGAATGGGATTTTTTTTTTTTTTGGTAAGAATTTAAAGGCTTACAAAATTTCTAGTGCCTGGTATCAAAATCAGAGGGTTCAAAAATGCTAGGAATGGGACAAGAGAGACAGCCAAGATATTGCTCAGCCAACAAGAGCACTGGCTGCTCTTCCAGAGGACTTGGGTTCTATTCCCAGCACTCTCATGGTTGCCCACACCTTTCTGTAACTCTAGCCCCAGGCGACCAATGGCCCTCTTCTGGCTTCTGTAGGCACCTGGCATATACTGTGCTATATAGATTACATGCAGGTAAAACACTCACGTGCATAAAATAAAAATAAGTATTAAAGGTATCCTAGGAAATGCAATGATGCTTACCACTGTACTACATCCACAGCCCCTTTGTACAACCCTAAGAGCAGAGAGCCAGAGCTCAGCCTCGGCTACTGAGTTTTTTTAAGATCAATCACTAACTTTTAAGGGTCAGTAACCAAAAGCCCCTACCAGAGATAGTCATGGCCACTCTAGTACTAACCTCCTGGTCCTCTCTCAGAACTTTCCAGATATCCCACCCCTTTTAGGAATGTTTCCATTGGCAGACTCTGATCCATGCCTTCAGCCTGGCATTCTGGGAAATGGAGTTCTCAGCTTCCAGGTGGAGAAAGGGGCCTTGGGAAATAATAGGGAACAGTTTTCCAACAGATAATTTGGGTGAAGGTGTGAACCTTCTCGGAACGGCAAGGCAATGGCTGTGTATGTGGAATTCGAGGCAATGCCAGGAGTCAGGAGACACAGAAGGATGAAGGAGGATGAAGGGTTTACCGTGTGCAGGGAGCTCAGAGTTGCACAGCCCCTGGAGCAAGACAGAGAGGAAGCAGAGAAGGTCCGTGCATGCTCTGCATGAGGCAGATGGAACAGCAGCAGGAATGGGAGGGATCCAAGCAGAAGGCCTAGGCTTAGCATGGGTGATTGGCAGTGGAGGAGAGACTCAGGGGGCTTAAAGAAAGTCCTTCATTACCTCAAAAGACCCCTGCAGAGAAAGGAAAAAGCTGAGGAAGCTAGGAACAATGAAAAAAACCCACTGTGGGTTCAGTAGGGGCATTTGTGGTCAGACATGAGGACCAAAGACAAAAAGACACTCCAACCATTAACAAGGATCCAAGACAGCCACATGAGTTGGGTAGGACCTTGAGCACCGTAGTTAATAATGTTATCTTAGGTGAAACCTCTACTCACAGAAGTTCAATGAGAAATGCCAAAATAGTGAGGATGGTGATAATAGTCCTGATGGCAATGATGATGATGATAGTGATGACAATGAAACTAGAGTGTGGGCTACACACATCACCTCAATCACCGTGGTCCATGTGAAGTTGGCACTTCTATTAGTTGATATTTATAGGTGGGGGACCTTGAGGACTTAACCATAGTCATTCCCCATTCCCCCTAGCTCCACAGTCTACACGGCTCTGAGGGAGCATTCTGGAAGATGCTCTTGTCATGTGTTCCTGAAAAGGGTGGGTTTGGAGGGAAGCTGTAGTGAGTAGGGTATATTTCAGAGTTAATGATCACAGCAAAGGCAATCTAGGCAGTGGTATGTGTGTGAGGGGAAAAAAAGTCATATAGCAGGGGAAGTAAAAACAAAACAAAACAAACAAAAAACATGTCGGCCCTTAAAAATGTTGTATGTACCCAGTTATGTTTTCACTCCACAGGAGTCTACCAACACTGCTTAGGGACTCACAGGCAAAGATGCACATGGTCCTCTCAGCAGATTGACGGAGGGAGGGGGGCGGTGGCAGGTAAGCAGGCATTGATACCCATACTGAGGGTGGGGTATTCTGTGGTTGAGGCATGTAGATGCCTGTGGCTGGCACAGAGTAAAATGGGTTTCAAGGAAGAGGGCCCTGGGCAGTTTTCAGTTCCTTGGGTTACCTGATGTGTGGGCAGAGGAAGCAGAAAGCCTTGTCTAAGCATGTTCTTCCCTTCACTGAGAGTTTTTGGCAGTGCTGCAGGAGCCAGGGAGTGAGGAGTTGCTTAGATGAATGGGCCCTTTCCCCCATGTCAAGAACAGTGAAAAATCCAGGTCAGGGCTCTTGGCTCTACTGTTGGGAGGAGCTCTGAAAGTATTTAGACAGGAGAGGTCAGGTATAGAGGGGCTAAGCTATAGCTGGGAAAGCTAGAGAGCTAATGAAAAGATGGATTTCTGACAAAGACTGGCGTGGAAAGTGGGGGAATTGGACCACAGCCCAGAAGGTAAGAGGGCAGTATGTGATAGTTGGATTGGGAGGAGAGGAGTTCAGTGGGGCTGCAGGCTTTGGGGCAGGTGTTGTGAGCCATCCAGAGGACAGAGGTTGAAAACGCAGGAGAGCCTGATGTGTACTGAATTCCTACAATCCCAGTATGCAATGTAGGACGTGGCATCAGGAGAGTCAGGAGTTCAAGGTTATGCTTGACTACATTAGTAGTTAGAACCCTTTTGGGGTTACTTGAAAGCCTGTTCAAATAATCAGGGAAAGAGAGGAGAGAAAAACAACAACAAAGAGATGAGATAGAATGGAGTTTGAAAATATCAAGACAGGAATGACAGGCAATAGAACAGAGTCAGTCCCCTCCCCTTGGGTGGGAAGGACAAGTGAAGGCAATAGTGCTCCCACATGTTGCTCTCATACATCTCCAACTAGGGATTTAATTAGGTGTATAGTAGGCAGGAGTTAGTGTCAAGTTAATTAAAAGCCTACACATTAAAAACAATAATAATACAGACAAATGAATCCCTTGAGTGCTGCGCCTCTCCTGCTCCATCCCCTGGTGCACAGAGAGCCCCTGGCTGATCTGTCCTGGGACCTTTCTTTCCCCAAAGCAGGTGCCCAGGCAGCACCATGGGTATGCTTATGGTGGCAGCATTTTAGACAAGCCATTCTAGCTACTGGCTATATTTCTCCCTCTGCCTGATTTTTTTTTTTTTTTTTTTTTTTTAGGAAGGATTTTTTTTTTTCTCAGCTCAGAGATATGCCAAGAAAATGAAATAAATGTAAGGAACGAGAGAGACCAAAGTGTCTTTAATTTGAATGGCTTTCTCCCATGTGAAAAAGCGACCATTCATTGCAAAATATTTATCTTCATTATGCTTCGTCTCATTATTGATGGAGAAGCCCTGCAGACTAATGGGAAAAATCTCTCTGGGAGGCCTGACTCTAGAAGATGAGCTGAGTCTCCACTTTGCCTTTGCTGCTCGGGGTTGGGTTCTACCCTTGGCTTCCTGGGTACCTGAACTCGCCTAGCCCTGAGAAAATGGTGGTTACATCTCAATTAGAGTCGTGGCAGAAGGCATGGATTCCTTTGTGGCAGGAACTGCGTTAGCTGGCCTCTGTAGCACTGACGGCAGGATAGGTGATTGACAGAGAGCAAGCATGCGTTCAGGGAGCATCGGGTCTACGAGTATAGTCTAAGCACTTGCCCTACCTTAGAAACAAGTGTGGCTCAGAGAATGTAAATCACACCTGGATTCCCACAGTGCGCGCCAGTGTTCTACTCTGTCATTTCCAGGGACCTCTCTGTGGATCTACCTCACCACTCTGTCCCCTTCTAGAGAGGTGTTACAGAACGTAATTGAGAATGTGTAATCTTGCTATTTACAGGGAAACCTTGAAAAAAAAATCACATCATCTTTATGATGATTTGTGTTGGAGGGCCTTGCACAGGCAGCTTTGGGAACTGTAATTAACATCAGGGTCATGCTTTGTACTGGCTTACCAGTTCACAGCAAGCTGGGCGGGGCTGTTCTTGCCTCCCCCACCTCCTTTGCCCCATTTCTCAGACAAGCCCAAGGTTCTGATTGGCTATATTAAAGCCTCCCAGATTGCAAGGGCTTAGAAACAGCCTCACCAACACACCAGGTCTTCAGAGGTGATGCTGAAGGTGGATTCAGTGGCCTCCCTGTTGCCTCCTGTGACATTCTGAGGCATTCCTGCTTTCACATGGCCTGCCTGCATCTGCACAGCCACAGGCATGCTTGGCCCTGTCTGCATCAGCAGATGAACATCAGGAGGTACTGTGAAGAGCGCCGACACTGAGAAATTCCTGGAGGGTTGGCTGAGTTCGTCTTTGCAAGCTTATTACTGGTCTCCGAACTTTATAGCCACACCTCATAAATTAGTAGAGTGTGACATTTGGCTGTGCACTGAGTAGATGCCAGGGGTGATGTAAAACTCCTGCGCGTGAATTTCCGGTCTGTGTCAACACATGGAAAGCTACTAGTGGGCAGGTGCCTGTATGAGCTGTCTTCTTCCTTCCCGTTGAGATCACCCACGTTCAGGCCCGCAGCCTAAGCAAAGACAGCATCCGGAAGGAAGGTCGGATGTGGGTGGCTCCTCACTCTGAGATCCAGTGTGTCAGCATCCTCAGGTGTGGCTGGGCACACACATAGCCCGTAGCCTTCAGCATCCGGCGTACCCTCCCCGGCCCACCCTCCCCGGCTCCGTCTTCCCAGGTGACTGGCGTCTCTTGCCACGCGTCCATCTCAGAGTGTTATTAACACCCCCCTCCGTCTCAAACCACTTCCCTTCCCCCAGGGAGTGCTGTGGGTTGGAAATGATGGCCTTTAATCATTTCTTAAGTGACCAGCCCTGAAATCATTTCTTAGAGCCATACACACAAATTAAATCATAAATCCACAGTGGGGCCCGCGAAGGTCTGAAGTGTAGCCCTGATTAAGAGCAGAGAGCAGCTCTCTCCAGGAAGAAGGCATCTCCTGAGCAGAAGAGAAAGCCAGCCTCGGAGAGAACAGAGCTCTGGGCCTTCTTCGCAGGAAGGAAGTGATACCTGGCAGTTGATCCCTTGCATTTGGCTGGCTCTGCTCTGGAATAAGGAGGTGTGGAGACTGCAGGAGCGGCAGGAGAGGCCTCACCTCAGGGCTAGGAAGGCCTAAGCCTCCACTACTTCCAGAGCCAAACAGCCCTACGGGATCTTTGCATGGTGTCTGTATAGTAGGAAGCAGGGGAGTATGAAGGGTTATGTCAGACAGTCGGGAGCTGGTGTGGGAGTATTCTGCCAGTCCTGAGCTTTGATCGTCCCTAGGCTCCAGAGGTTCAGCATTCCTCCTTGTTCAAGACTTTCCAGTCTATTTGGAACAGCAGGATCAATCCACACATCAGAATCTTCACTAGGTTGATAATGGGCCATCAGCGAGGGCACTACCAGACATCTTGGAGCTATTTTACCACCTTTGCGCATTGCCCGTGGCATTTCCTTTGCATGGAATGTACTTATTTTATTTGCCAAGTAAATTCCTGTTCATGTTTCACAACCTACATCACCTAACACCTCCTCCAGGAAGCCCTCCCCTCCCAGTTAATCATCTGCTCATCTTCCACCTCTATAGATGCATCTTGCAGCTGTTAACCATGCTATAGTTTTTTGTTGTGTTGTTCTTGTTTGTTTGTTCATTCATTTTGAGGCATGGTTTTCTCTGTGTAGCCTTGGACATCCTGAATTTGCTTTGCAGACCAGGCTGGCCTTGGACTCACAGAGATCTGCCTTCCTCTGCCTCTCTGTGTGCTGGGATCCCAAACATGTGCCACTGCACCAGGCTCCGCCTTATAGTTTTTATTGGTTCTTCTAGTAGACCCCAAATGACCTGAGTTGGCCTTGAGCTTGCCATCCTCCTGTCTCAGCCTCCCAGGTCCTGGATGGAGGGGTGGCAGTACTTTTGTTATTTCAGAACCTACCAAGAATCTCAGAGCTGTGTGGGGAAGGGATGTGGTAAAACCTTTTGTCTCCTTGAGAAATTCCACGGAAAGTCAAGGTGCTGGTATTGCGATTATGACTCGATTCCCAAATGGTGAGAGCCTGCCCAGAAACGTGCTCAGCTTAATGAACAGATGCATTTCAAACCCCCACCGATGAATTCAGGAGTTGAATAGCTGTCATTGTGACATAATCGACATGTCTTGGTGAGCTGCCTTTGTTCCCCTGATGAAATTTGGGATTCTTATTGAGAATGGAGATACAGCCCCGTTACATGGGAGCAATATTGTTTCATGGCCCTTTATCCTGGCCATTAACAAATGAGCATTATGTGTAGAAATGGGAGAAGGAGGAGTCAGTCACGGTGTTTCATAGAGTTATAATGACTATTAGCCTGGCTTCGGTGACATCTGTGTTCAAAGGCACACAGCTCACTTGGCATTCTCTGCTCTGCACCCTCGCAAGGAGAGACAGCAGTCTGGATACTTGTGTACCTGCCGTGCCACCCTGGAGCTATCTGGGAAGCAGACATAAAGTGAGACATGGTTGATCCGGGTGCCCAGACTGGGGTGTCGGAGAATAATAACTGGGTGTCATATGTTGCACAAACAGTCAATGTCTTCTCTTGAAGCTTCAGCTGGCATCCGTTTGAGGTGGGCACAGCTGGTTCTGTGGACACGCCAACCCTCTCACTGCCTGGCTGGGTAAGCGTCCCTTGGAAGATGTAGCTTCCTTATTTATGTGTGTTTCCTGTGCTTATTTTTTTTTTTCCCTTTGCCCCAGAAGCCACTGGAAAGATGAATTTCCATTCCAGAGCAGGTCTCTGCAGATTTCCTGATGACCGCACCCATACATCGTGATTTCATGCCTGGTCAGGAATCCAGGCCAATAGTCCTCAGAGGGCAACAGGAGGAACATGTGACATAGGCCATAGGGGCCTAGTATGTGCACGTTCATGTGTGTGCATACTCGCGTGTGTGATATGATGTGATGTGTGTGTGTGTGTGTGTGTGTGTGTGTATGAGAGAAAGAGAGAGAGAGAGAGAGAGAGAGAGAGAGAGAGAGAGAGAGAGAGAGAGAGAGAGAGAGAGAGATTTTTTTTTCCTTCTGGAGGCAGAGAAAGTAGGCCAAGATGCCCTTAGTGATCAGAAAGAGCTGCATCCATGCCCAAGCCGCTCATGTGGACTCAGATGCACTTGTGCATGAGTTTAAAAAAGCTCACAGACCCCCGCCCCCCGCCAGACAACTTTCTACAGAAAATAACTGTGAAAGCTGTAAGTCTGGGTGCCAGGCAGGCCTGGCTTTGAATTCTGATCCTATGTTGGAAAACCTTGTCCACTCTCAACTCTCAGCAAGGCTGAGGGTCACCTAAGAGACAAACCTCCGGACATACCTGTTGGGGTGGGTATCTCCAGGAAGGTCTGACTGAGATGGGAGGAAGAGCCAAGAGCCACCCGAATGTGGGTGGTACCATCCCATAGACTAGGAGACCAGACTAATGTGTGTGTGTGTGTGTGTGTATGAGAGAGAGAGAGAGACAGAGAGAGAGACAGAGAGACAGAGAGAGAGAGAGAGAGAGGAGAGAGCAAAGCACCATCCTCCACCACTCCCCTCCCCCTCTCCCCATTTCCTGATTGAGGACACAGATGATCAAGCACTCACACTCCCACCAGGATAGACTGTATCCCACTAACTGTGAGTTCAACTGAGACATCGTCCTCAAGTTGCCTCTTGTCAGGCAGCGTTTGGTCACAGCAACTACAAGGTCACAATGCAGCCTCCACCAGAGGTTAGCTGGCAATGCTGAACAGTTTTAACCTCTCTGAGCCTCAGTGTTACTGTTAGCCAAACGGGACTGTGCTCTCTTGCTTATACAGCCTAGCTGAAAAGAGGGGGTATGTTAGTTACATTTGCCCATGAAACACAGAAAGAAATAGTACAAGATGATGGTGCTTTTAGGAATAGTAGTGACCAAAAATGCAGTTCAATATCAACAGACTTGCCTAACACACTCAAGGTAGAGGGTAGATCTCTAGCAATAAATTACCAAGTTGGTCTCCAGCAAAACACACACACACACACAGAGCATAAGGCTTGCGCAAGCTACTAAATGTGTCTGAGGCTAAGTTTCCTGTTTGGGATTGTTATAGCCAATGTATCTTAGGGCTGCTGTGATGGGGCCTTGAGGTCATTTGGAACAAGTCACCTGGCCATGGTGAAAGCTGAAAGCTGACCCTTGTTCACGGTAACTATTGTTATCGTGTGAGATGGGCCCACAAAGTCTAGGCTGGCCTCCAAAACCCTGTTCAGCCAGCTTGTTGTTATTTAATTTTGCCTGTGTGTGTATGTGGTATTGTTGGTATGTGGTACTTGTTAGTATGAATGCACACATGGAGGTGGGGCCCGAGGTGTGGGTGTGAGGTGTCTTTCCATGATCGTTGTCCATGTTTATTCCTCCCACCCTGTGAGTGTGTGTTGTATGAGTGTGGCTCTACATGTGCGTTGTGGCACATATGGAAGTCATTGGACACCCTTGGGTGTTGGTCCTTACCTTCCATTTTAACCGAGGCAGGGTCTCTACTTTTCACCATGTGAATGGCAGGCGAGTGCCTCAAGCTTCTGGCGAGTCTCTTCTCTCTACCTCATATCTTGCTCTAGTAGCGGTGTGATGCGTGACATGGACTATGGTGTCTGGCTTCTACATGGATTCTTGGAATTCAAACACAAGTCCTCATACCTGTATGGAAATCACTGTGCCCATCGAGCCATCTTTCTAACCTGCCATCTTTAGTTTTTTTAGGCTCTCTCACTGAGCCTGGCTAGGCTGGCTGGTTACTTGACTTCAGGACCTATGCTGGTCCTCTGCCTTCTTGACACTGGGGTAACAAACATTCTCCACCAAGCCTGGCTTCTTATGTGAGGGCTAAGCATCTGAACTCAGGCACTCCTGCAGGCACCTCACCAACAAGACCATCTCCTCAGGCTTGTCACACAATGAATAAAACAACCTTTAGCAACATCAAGGCAGGTTTTTAGCTCATCTCCACAGGCAATGACTGGCTTGGGACAGATCTTGCACCCAAGTGTCTCACCCTACTCCATACCTGCAGAAGTTGCCGGTTTTTCACATTGATGACCTGGCTCCAAAAGCTGTCCAAGGGAAACAGGCTCCTTCCTCAACAACAAAGGGGCCAGATTCATGTCCACTTGTCTGGCGGGGTGTCAGTCACCCTTTTAGCCCTGGTCTGGTGATCCCTGTTTGTTCTGGCTAAATCTTTTTTGAATTCATAGCTGCTCAGCACCCACTCCGCATCTCCCACTCCTGCGGGGCCTCTGCTCAGTCTTTCACTCTTTTCCTCCACAGCTTCCCTGTATAGGCCTTGTGGGGTTGAATAGCTTCTGCTCCCTTAAGTACACATCAGATCTAAGCTTGCAAGTGCATCCTAACACCTCTGATCCTTGTTATAGGTGCCTTCCTTAATAAGGCTTAAGTGGTGCGCCCCCTCTCCCCCCTCCCCCGAAGGCAGTAGGTGATAATGTCTCCATCCAGGAAGCTGCAGACCTGGAAGACGCGGGCTCACTGGAAATTACCTCTCAGCACCTGGGGATAAATGATCAGTCAGAGAGCATAGCTACCCAGCCCTTCCCATCTGATAAACCTAGTCAGGTTCCATGGTCTGAGATGCCCATTGCTCCTTTCACAGCCTCCAGGGATAAGCTAAGAGTTGGCCTCCCAGCACTGCTTACAATAGGGGTGCCTTCCCCATCCAACGCCTGCATGTCTCATTTCTTTTGCTCACAGGCCTTGTGCAGGCTCTCTGAAGTTGAGTGGTTTTTGCTCCCCTAAGTCCACACTCCGATCTAAGCTTGCCCGTGCATCCTAACACCTCTGATCCTTATGGTAGGTGCCTTCCTTAATAAGGCTTAAGTGGTGCCCCTCAAGGCAGTAGGTGATAACAACAACTCTTTGAGGTTGGCAGTGTCTGGAATAAAACTTCTGGGTGTGGAAAATGGCATTGGCCAAATCCTCTGCCTTCAGCCTCTGGACAAAGATCAGGCAAATGTGACTTGTTCTCTGCAGTTGAACGTGGTTACTGTCGTATTTGGATGCATATAACCTTATTATCCCAGCCTCAGTCATGGCTCATGAATCATTCTGTTTTCTCAGAGTGAATTTGAGACCTACAGTGACTCTATTCACCAGCCTATATTTGAGATTTGAAGACACCACCAAATAGATCCTGTTGAGGTGTCTGTCACTGAGCCAGGTGGGCTTGACCTCAAGGCCTACCCACTCTTGCCTGCTTGCCCCACCAGACTCTTCTCCTCTGGCATTCTGCTAAGTGGGTCCATGGCTGTGTCTTTTCTGCCACACAAGTAAGGTCAGCACAGCACAGACAGGCAGGTCTCTTGCTCCTTATCTGTCCGGACAGCTTTGACGACTCAGCCCGGGCACATTCAGCCCTAAAGCTTTTGCTTTACCATTACCACAAAGTAAAAGTCATTTATTTTGTCTTCCTGCCCCCCATTGAATGCTGTATAATATCACTGGCAGATTTATATGTTTGTGGCTTGATGACCTGGGGAGAAACTACAGACTCCATGGTGCCCATTTTTACTCCTGGGTTTCTGTAAAGGTCACAGCAAAATTATTTTATCAAGTATTACCACGGAAGGGGGGAATCTTAATCTTACATTTTACTTATGCAGCACTCGACCTTCTCTGGAGATACAGCGCCTCTTAGCACACTTACTTCTACATTATGCCACTCTCACTGATGCACACAGAGAGCATAATTAGGTGCCTGGCTTCCCAGGTGGAAAGGAGGCTCTATGATGGGGATGACCTCAAAGGAGGGAGAGAGAGAGAGAGAGAGAGAGAGAGAGAGAGAGAGAGAGAGAGAGAGAGAGAGAGAGAGAGAGAGAGAGAGAGAGAGAGAGAACTGGTAGAAGGAAGTGGGATGGAGGCAGGGGTGAGTCCCTGGGAGTTGTGCTAGACTCATGCTAATGACAGGGCCCCGCAGGCCGGTGGAGCAGGACCTGACACCAGCATGTTCTGATGTTTCCCTGACTACCTCAGGCCAAGCCACCGCCTTCTATTCCCTATCTCAGGTCTGAGATGTGGCAGCCATCTTTGAGGTAGAGTGGTTACCTCTGCATTGTGTTAAAGTTCCAGGGCTTGGCCAGGCATGGTGGTATGTGCCTCCGAGCCCAGCATCTCTGTGAGTTCAAGGCCAGTCTAGTCTCTATAGTGAGAACTTGCCTCAAAAGTAAATAAAACAAATCAAGAAATAAAAATAAAAAAGAAGAATACCTGGAGATTCACCCCACGTTGGTCAGAAATGAGTGCAGTGGTTGACTAGTGATGCCTGCTATGGCAGGCAGAGACAGAGGCGCAGTCCCATGCTGCACGTTGGCTAACTTAATACAGGGTGTTTTGTTTCAAAGGGCTTTTCTCACACTGTCTACCTATGATTTGTGAGCTCACTAAAGCCTCGGAGGAAGAAGCCAGGAAAAGGAGGCCCCACAGCAACCACCTTCCTAAGAAAAAGCCCTATTTGCCTTGTCTGAATTTGGAAGGGGGTGAGACTTGTGTTGTATATCCACATGTGCTTGCTTTCTCTCTCTCTCTTTTTTTTTCTATTTGCTTGCTTCTTTCCTTTCTTCCTTTCATCATTTTTTTTCTCTTGGTGTATGCCACTATGCACAGCTCTGATGATGTGCATGCCTGAGTGTGAGTGTGTGTGTGTGTGTGTGTGTGTGTGTGTGTGTGTGTGTGTGTGTGTGTGTGTGAGTTCACCTCTGTGGAAAGCAAAGGAGGATGGGGCAGGTTGTGGCATTCCTGGGAGGATTCACCGCAGGCTAACCTGCCATGCCCAAGGCCTGGGCAGAAACAGTCATGCCCAACCTTTAGAGACACAGTGAAAATTCACCTTCATTTATCTGAAGAACTTGTTTAGACATGATTTGAATCCATTAAGGTGTTTGTCAGGGAAAATGCTTAAAAACAAGGATTTTCTCTGAGGGTAAACACAGTAGTTTGAAAACATAGGAAGCTGCCTGATGGCCAGCATATGTCCATGGTGGGCACAGAGCCACCAGACTGATGGCAGTTTTAGAACATTGACAGCTGGGCTCTGCTGGGGAGGGGCTTGGAGTGCACAGGACTGAGGAGGGCATGGCCAAGGACTCCCCTGCCCTTGGTGATATAGTGGGGGCCTAGGGTGGCTCCTTGGGGGACCCTGTGAGGACAGACAACCTGGGGCTCATTACAGTGGCCAAACTGGTCTCTTCCTCATCTTCCTCTATCTTGGACACTATGGACCCAGTGAAGCATCTTCCCTGGTGGCTAACAGGGAAGCAGGGGGAGAGTGTTATCCCCTTAAAGGAGGCATCTGCTATGCAGAACATCAATTTCTGTATGGCCTAGCCTGGATCATCGCCTTCTTTATGTGCCTAGCCTTCTTTATGTGCCTACTCACCTGGTTATGGCATTACCTTCTTAAGGACTCTATGTGCACATATGTGTGCATGTGTGTGTGTGTATGTGTGTGTGTGTGTGTGTGTATGTGTGTAGGCACAATGGGACAAGGTGTGCCCTCACCTTCCTTCCACCTTGTCTTAGACAACCGTGTCTCTCTTTTGTCATCCACTAGCATGTCCATCTTGGTGTGGGTTCCGGGGACCTGACCCCTGGTCCTCTGCTTTCTTGGCGAGTGCCCTTTATCTACTGAGCCATCTTCCAGGTGTGAAGGAGGCCTCCATCCTTTCCCAGAGGCCATGCTTGAGAATTCAGCTTCTGACTGAATCTCCACCAGGTGTCTCACGCAGGCTTTCTGTGTACCCACTTAGCCAGTACGAAGGCAATGACATCTAGGAAGAGGTCTCAGACATGTACCAAATAAACGGCAGTGTATAGGAAGGAAGGGGGAATTGCTCCTGTAAAATGGATTTGGGGGACGCTGACAGTAGCTAAAGAGGGTAGAGATTCAGGGGTACATGGAAGAGCCAGGTTAAGCGAGGGTTATTCTGTATCAACCTTTAGGCCACTCACACCCCACTTCTTTCATATCCCACTTTCCTTTTATAACCCACTCCCCACCTCATGCCTCACTTCCAAATCTGCCTTGTCCTGGCCACGCTGACCCTGACTAGAGCAGCTTTTCTGACATTCTGCTATTTGAAGAAAATATTAATCTATATGAAAAAAAAAACCAGTATGTTTACTGCATAAAAATGGGAAAATATAAGTAAAAAATATGAGAAAGTCACCCTCCCTAATCTCACTATCGTATATTTTAAAAGTTATAAAACTGTTACTACTGGTACCAGAGACTACTGTTGGTTTCTTTTCTATTTGGTTATTTTTTCAGTCATTAATTAATTAATTAATTAACAACCAGTATTTATACAGGTCACCAAGTCTCACAATAGAGATGAAGGGAAATTATGGTGTGCCCGCTTATGGTTTTTCAGTTGTCCTTTTTCCATGTTATAAACTGTCATGAAACCCCTGTAGCTCTGTTTTGAATCACGTGTGATTATCTTTAGGATTAATTCTGTAGAAAGAGGGATGTAAATACTTCTTAGACCAGCCTCTCTGGGTCCTGTCTTCTCACACTGATGATCCCTTAAAGGCCCAGGCAATGAGCAGGCCACCCCATGGAGTCATTTCCCTGGCTCATGTCTTGCCAGGACCCTCTGTCTCACTTTACTGCCTGCCAACATTTTCAAGATTGTAGGAACCTGGGGAATGCAGAACCAGGCTCCGTGTCCGCCTAGTGTTTGCCCAGACTTCTGTCTTGATGGTTACTGTCTCCTGCCCCATCCATGGGTACCCATGTCCTGCATGCAGACCCCAGAATGCCCCCATGGGAACCAATTGAGATGCTTATGCAGTTCCTCCAAGGCCTGAGATGGACATATAAAGGGCCTTCCAGCTCTCCCCAAGAATTCCCACCATGCCTTCCAAACTCCCACCTTTCCCTTCCATCCAGAGGCAGGCTGGGGCAACGAATAATTTCAATGAACTCCCACTCACTGGCTAGTCTGGGGAAGGTCTCAGTTCGCCTCTGCCAAAGGCTCGACACCCCTTCCTAGCTCAGCCCTTCTCTTTCCTTGCTCTCTCCTTCTCCTACTGTATTTATCTTCTTGGGTGCTCCCTTATCTTCCTCCAGCCCTACCCCTCATAGCCTGCGCTGGGATAAAGATGATCTGTCCCTTGAGGCTTTTGGACACTCTGCTGGATGCAAATGCCGCATGTGCAGGGACAGGGGTCTCCTCTCAAGAATCCCTCCCCCCCTCCTGTGACATCCTAGAGTCCTGAAAATGTCCCTGCCACTCTGAGGATGTGTGAGTCACAAGACTGGCTGCTCAAGCTCTGTCTGCTGCTTAGGGGATAGGTCTGGGATGCAGACATGGTCAGCCACAAGAGATGCCAGTTCAGTCCTGGTCTCCAAGTGACTTCCATCCTGATTTCTCTGCTTTGGGTCCTTTCTTACCTTGACCTCTGTCCCTGTCAAAATCGCAGGGATCCTGAGCTTGTTACTAGATCACTAGTGACATTCCATAGGACGTTAGTGGCTCAGAAGAAAACAGCTTTTGATCTCATGTGCTTGAGGTCTCCCAGTGCCCTGTCCGTCTCCGAGTTTGTGACAAGTGGTCAGTAAGTGCCTCAAATAAGCTGGGGCACTTAGTTATTTAGCCTGGCCCCTTACAGAGAGCAGCCTGCTGCTAGTTCTTAAGGCAATACTATGTTCTAGGACTTTTATGACCATCACACAAATCTCTGTACTAGCTGGAGAGGAGGGTAATTCTGTGTCCTTTGCTGCAGATAGAGGCTTCAGGGTTTGGGGAAGTGAAGTGGCTTGCTTATGTCCACATTCCAGGGACTGGCAGCATTTCAGACCCAAGGCTCAGTGGTTCTGTTCTCCCACACACAGCCTGGGTTTGGCATGAATCCCAGAGGTAGCTGGTCTGGATCAGGGTCCAAGATCCTTTGTGTCTGCAATTCCAGGTACTGGCGAGTCTTATTTTGGTCAGCTGTGCTCTACTGCACATGGCAAAGTGAGCTGCTTAAGCAGGGGACATTTATTTCTCACTGTTCTGGAAGCTGGGCTGTCCATGATCCAGTTGCGTGTGCACAGCATCTGGTGAGGGCCTGCTTCCTGCTTTGCAGATAGATGTGGTGCTTTCTCGTGTGATTACATGGCAGAGAACAGAGAGAAAGCAGGTTGCCTCCCCTCTCTTCTTGTAAGAGCATGCAGAGGCTCAACTCCCAGGATCTAATGACCTCCCAAACATTCCAGCTCTAAATACCAATGTTGATTACCAGGGGACACAAACATCCAATATGCTGCATTATCACAGACCATCAGACAACACCCCTCTGACCTGGATCCAGGGTTTCAGGTCAGCTCTGTACTTGTTTCTGAGAGGGTTTAATGTACCCAACTATCCCTTGAGGGCCCCAGTGCCTGTCCCTTCTCCTTGGGGCCTTATTCTTCTGTCACCTTTTAGCCCTAGCTTGTGGTTCTTTCATTGCACTGAGGCAAAGCCGTGCACCCCCCAAGCCCATACTGAGTCCACTTAGGTATCTTCCATGCTAATGAGTTCCCGACTTGCTACCACTGCCACTGTGGTAGCAGCTTAATGGCACTGTGACTTACAGTCTGTGTCAAGATGCCTTCAGAACGCATCAATTTCAGCAAGTGTCAGCATGAGTGACATGAGTGTGTGATACAACTAAGTGTCCCAACTACACAGGCCATTACAGTTGGCACTGGGCCCAGGGAGGGAAAACCAGAAGACCTGTTTGGCTTCAAATGCCCTGGGTGATGTAGAACTTTCCTTGCCCCACTTCTGCCATAGCCATGTCCCCTCCCCCCCCCCCCCCCACCTACTCCATGGTCCTGGCCACTTCTGTAGTTGCTTTAAGCTTTCCTAAGCAAGCAGGTTCCTGCTCTGTGAATCCTGGCACACTCTTTGCCTTAGGCCCCATCCTCTTATCTCTGCATCTGCTTTAACCCCTTCTCTAACTGATTCCCCTGGCTCCTCAGCTCCCATTCACTCCCCATGTCCTCAAGAGAGAATAAAGCACCTCTATCTACAGTAGAGTTTTCCCCAGCTCACCATATCCTGCCTTCCCCAGCTCTCCTTAGGATCAGAGCCTGCATCCAAATGTCAGTGTCCTCTGAAAAAAAACAAAAACAAAACAACAACAACAAAAAAAAAAACCAAAAAACGTTTTATGTAGTGAATAAATATTCTTTGATTACCAAAGTATATATATATGTGTCACAAAATACTGATGAAATATCCAAAGTAATAATTACTAACAATGCAGGTTCTTATTTTTCAGTATGTGTGTGTGTGCGTGTGCATGTGTGTGTGCGTGTGTGTGTGTGTGTGTGTGTGTGTGTGTGTGTGTGTGTGGTGTATTCATAGTCTCTATATAGTTTCACAAGTCACTTCTAAGCTATTTTCTAAGATACAATGTTAATGACTGTGTTGTATTCTACTACATTAATGTTCCCTATTTACCTAGTCAATATTCTCTTATTAGACTTTTTAGTCTCCTCCCTCCCTTCTTCCCTCCCTCCCTTCCTCTCTCCCTCCCTCCCTCTCTCCCTCCCTGCCTTCTTTCTGTCCATCCATCCATTCCCCACATCGTAATTTCTTTCTTCTACCTTAGAAATAACACTGGGATGAACGTGCATGAGCCAGTCCCTTACACCATCCCCTGCTTTTCTTTGGAAGTCTTTACCTTCGAATAGTGGTTTTTAATATTTTGAAATTTTCATCCAAATAACCCTCCAGAAAATCTGCAAGAATCCTCACTATCTGGGCCTACCCTCAACTCTTTCCCTTTAATACAGAATCATTTGTTGCAGTTGTTATTGTCATAGCTTTGATCTTTGGGGAATTATTCCAGTAGGCCTTCAGTGAACATCCATTTTAACCAGTCATAACATGTGGAAAGTTTGTGCTGTGCACAGGAGAAGGGAAAACAAACACGAAAAGACCTAGAGTGTTGCAGTTATTTTACCAGTATAGCCTAATAATGTTTATTATTAGGCCTATAATTATTATTATGGCAGTATAACCCACTAGCAATCAATCAAGACACAGACACCTGTTATATTTGAAAATAGCCTTAGTTAACCTGGGGCAGGGCAGATATTAATCCCCTAAACTACTTCCCATAGTGGGGCAGGTATCCCATACCTGCCCCAATCCCATGCCATCTGCTTCTAATAATTTCTATCAAGTTACCTCCCATCCATAATCCCAGATACTTGTTAATGTTTCTCATCTGGGCCAAATCCTCTATCCATGGTGGCCATGTGCTTCCCTTCCACCTAACCCATGATGGTGCGACCTTCTTCTCTCTTCATCTCCTGTCTCTCTTTCTCCAAGATTCTCTCTGTCTCCTCAAACCCAGGAACCTATCCCATACACCCTGCCCAGGGATGATGGCCTTTTATTGGTCAAACAGATTAGGCTCTTAGGCCAGGTGGGTCACAGAAACAACAAGCAGTAATTAGCATCAAAATATATCAGACCAACCTCCAACACTAGAGTGAGACTTCAGAGAACATTCAAACTACTGCTGTGGATGGATGGATGGATGGATGGATGGATGGATGGATGGATGGATAGATGGGCGAATGGGTAGATGCACAGTTGCCTGGGTGTATAGTTTGGTGGGTTAGTGGGTGGGTGAAGGGTGACTGAATGGATGGATTGGTAGATAGATGAGTGGATGGATGCATAGGTGGATGGGTGGGTAGGTGGATGGATGAATGGATGAGTGGAAGGATAGATGGGTGAGTGGAAGTGTAGGTAGGTATATGGATTGTGGGCAAGGGGATGGATAGGTGAGAGGATTGATGTACAAGTGAGTGGATTGATGCATGTGTGAGTGAGTGGACTGATTGGTGTATGAATAAGTGGGTAGGTGGTGGGTGGATGGATAGTTGGAGTCAGAATTAATGGTGTAAGACCCTTGTAGAACTCCAGCTACAAGAGCTATGGGAGGAGCCGTGCAGAGCCATACATGTCCCTTACTACCACAACTAACTTGCAGTTCTGAGCAGCTGCAAAGAGGCACGTGCACAGAGTGGGAGCAAGCCGTGGGGGCAATGGAGGAGAGGTTAGGGCTGATGTGCTTTGAACCTCTTTTTTTCCTGATCAGGAATGTGCTCAGCTCCTGCACTGTCACCCCACAAGGCAGGCAGACCTCCCTGAACCAGCTGCTGAGTTACACCTGCCTTGAGAGAGAGGCACAGGGTCTTAAGCAGGGGATGAATATTCATTGGCATGAACCTTTGCAAACTCATTTGGGGAAAAAAATTAGATCAAGAGAAGTAATCAGATTATTAAAAAGAAAGTGCAAGGACAGAAGGCAGTGGCAGAGAGAAAAAAAACACATTTAAAATGCAAAGAGAGGGTCTCTTCCTGCAGAGTAGAGCTGACCTCCTGGACTATGCACCGAGAATAGTTAAGCTCTGCTCCATTTCTGCTGCATAAAAATGTTTCCCGAGGAGGCCTCCATCAAGAATGGAGGGGACGGAGGCAGTGGGCACCCTCCACCTTTGAAAAATTATCAAATAATATTTTGAGGTTTCCGTCTTATCTTCCTTAGATATCAGGAAAAATTGCGAGAGCTAAAGAGGCTCTGGTGAGTGGTGAGTGACAGGTTAAAGGGCTCCAATAAAGATTAGATGGTCCACTATCTCCTGAGGAAATTGCATAAAAGTGGTTATTCCCTCTTGCTTCTATTAATTTCCTCTTCCTGGCTGCTTGGAGAAGCTTCATAACCTGATGCTGCAGACGGGGGACGAGAGGCGCTTTCCATTATCTCAATCACTGTGCTGTTTATGAGACACTTAATCTGTTTCTTTATAAAGTAATAGTACTGTAGGTGATGGATTCTGTGTCACTGGAAGGCTCCGTGCAGGGACAGGAGGAGAGGGGCGTTCTCAAGAGCATTGTAAGCAGCAGGCAATTTGTTACAGCTTTGAGGTGTTGAGAAGTGTTGCGGGGTGGGGTGGGGGGAGCATTCCAAGGTGACCTTCTGCTATAGATGACACATGCCAGCCTCCTTGTGTTGCTTAAAGGGGGAGGGGGAATGTGTGTCTTGCTTGGAGGATGGGAGGTGTGTATGTGCTTAGGGATGGAGCACTCAGGTCTCATCCCCTCCCTCTGCTGAAGGCAGCAATGGAGAGAGAGAGGGTGGAGAGTGTATGCCTGCCCCCACCCCTGTTCTACGGGCTTAGGGCTTAGCTTCTGTCTGAACCCAGATCACATAAATGAAGGGGGAAAAAACCCTCATCCACCAGCCCCCTTTCAAAAGAAATAAGACAGTTGTGGTCCCCTCCCGTGTCAGAAATGCAGCTTTATGCAATGGTGTCTCACGATATTCCAGGAGTACACGGGGAAGCAAGAGTGGCTTCCCACCCACCCTTGTCATCATGATCACGTTCTCCTTGCCCAGGTCTTCTCTGACCTCCCCAGTTCTTCCACCTCTTTAATTCTTGCTCTGTCATCATCCACACTTCTGAATCTTTTATTATTGTTGGTGGAGACAGTCTCCTGCACTCCAAGCTGTCCCTGAGCTGAGGATGACTTTGAACTTATAATCCTCCTGCTTTGCCCTCCCAAGTGTTGCGATTACAGGGATGTGTCACCTTGTCTGGCTGATGAAGGGCTGGCGATCAAGCCAACAGCGTTACACATGCTAGGCAAGCACACTACAGACCGAGTCTCATCCCTAGTCCTCCCTTCCTGAACCTTGCTTCCTAGGAAGGTGCTTCATGTGGTCCTCATCTTATAAGGTTGGATTCCCCAAATGAGTGTGTCCTAGATGACTGGTCCCTGATGTACAGACAAGTATAGCTCTGCTTTAAGAGTAATGTCCTATTGTCTGCTTCACCCCATCATAAAGGGAGCCCCTAAAGCCCACAACTCCGTTTACACACATATTCCTCTAGCATGTCTCCTGGCTTCCAGTAGGTTCTCAGCAAACAGTGGCTGAATGGAGGTGCTCATCATGATGGAGGTGCTCATTGTGATGGAGGTGCTCA